>NC_064249.1:25245272-25848118 GCF_003254725.2 Canis lupus dingo
AGCCCCATGTGGGACTCAATCCTGGAACCCCAGGATCACGCGCTGAACTGAAGGCAATCAGCTGAGCCACCCAGGCATCTCCATTTAGAGTAATTATTGATAGATTTATATTTAGTGCCATTTTATTACTTGTTTTGTCATTGTTTCTGGAGATTTTCTCTGCTTCTTTCTTTTCTTTGCCACTTTTAGTTTTTCCTTTCCACTCAAAGAGTCCCCTTTAATATTTCTTGCAGTGCTGGTTTAGTGGTCACAAACTCCTTTAGTTTTTCTTTCCTTCTCTTCTGAATGATAGCCTTGCTGGATAGAATATTCTTGACTACATATTTTTCCCAATCAGCACTTTGAATATATCATGCCACTCCTTTCTGGCTTGCCATGTTTTTGTTGAGAAATCTGTAGCCTCCCTTACAGGTCTTCCCTTGCAAGTTAAGGACTTCTTTTGTCCTGCTGCTTTTAATA
The DNA here is from genome assembly GCF_003254725.2 of Canis lupus dingo. Lineage (NCBI taxonomy): Eukaryota > Metazoa > Chordata > Mammalia > Carnivora > Canidae > Canis > Canis lupus. The sequence goes on from NC_064249.1 coordinate 25,245,732, forward strand.
TTTTTTCTATTTTTCTTTTTTTGTTTTTAAAAATATTTTATTTATTTAATTTGAGAGAGATAGAGAGAGCATAAGGAGGGAGAATGGCAGGGAGAGGGGGAAGCAGATTCCCTGCAGAGCAAGGAGCCTGATGTGGGACTCAATTGCAGGACCGTGGGATCATGACCTGAGCCAAAGGCAGATGCTTAAGTCACTGAGCCACCCAGGTGCCCCAAGATTTTTTCTTTATCACTGTATTTTGCAAATTTAATTACAATGTCTTGATGTTGGCCTGCTTTTGTCGATGTTGGTGGGAGTTCTCTATGCCTCCTGGATCTGGATAGATGTTTCCTTTCCCAGATTAGGGAAGTTTTCTATTATTATTTCTTCAAATAAATTCCCCCCCCCCCTTATCCCTCTCTTTTTATAGGACCTGTAATCCAGATGTTTTACTTTTGATGGAGTCACTCAGTCCCCTAAGTCTATTCTCATGTTCCATAATTCTTTCTGTCTTTTGTTCAGCTTCCTTATTTTCCATTATTTTGTCTTCTATATCACTAACTCTTATGTTTCTTCTAGCTTTGTGTCCATTGTCTCAAGCCTGTTTCCAATCTCAACGATTGCATTTCTCATTTCTGACAGATTCTTTTTAACCCTATTATTTCAGTGTTAGGGGTCTCCCTGAAGTCTTCCATTCTTTTCTCAAGTCCAATGAGTATCCTTATGATGTTGCTTTAAATTCGCCATCAGACACGTTACTTATGTTTCGCTTAGATCTCTGTGACTTTATCTTGATCTTTCATGTGGGGTGAATTCTTCCATCTTGGCACTTTGTCTAAGTCTCTGCCACCGCCTTCTTCAGTGTGGCCTCTTTTCTTGCTTTAGTCATAGAATTTGTTCTGTCAGTCTTCAGGTTCATTTCTTAGGTATTTAGGATGATTGTTATCTAGCTGTATTTGTGGGACAAGGTGAGCCTAGGGTGGTTCTATTCTGCTACCATCTTCCTCTGTAGAGTGATCTTTTTAAGTCTCTCAAAAACTCCTTTGTGAAGTTTCATGAGATTGTGTATGCTGATCATGGTAGGCTGGGTAAGGGCCCCCAAAGATATCCAGGTCCTAATTTCTGGAACTTGTGAATGTTATAAGGCAAAATGGACTTTGCAGATATGATTAAGGATTTGGAGATTGAGAGATTCTCCTGCTGGCCTCTAAGTATAATCACAAATGTCCTTATGAGAAGGAAATAGATGTTTGACATGACAAGAAAGTGATGTGACTAGAAGCAGAGAGTGGCACCGTGTACTTTGAAGGTCTTGGGAGGGGCCATAATCTGAAGAAAACAGAAAATTGCTAGAAGCTGAAAAAGACAAGAGATAGGTTTTCCCTTCAGGCCTCTAGTAGGAGTCAGCCCTGTCTATGCTTGACTTTAGTCCAGTGAAACCAATCTCAGACTTCTGGCACCTAGAAGTGTAAAATAATACATTAGTGTCTTAAGACATCAAGTCTGATCATTTGTTTTAGTAGCCATAGGAAACTAATACAGATTTTGGCACCTGGAATTGAGGTGCAGCTGTAACAAATACTTGAAAGTGGAAGTAGCTTTGGATTTGGGTAATGAGTAGTTGGAAGAGTTTTGAGGTGCAAAATAGAAAAAGGTAGGTCACCTTGAGCAAACTGTTGATAGAAACACAGATGTTAGGGATGCTGCTGGTGAGGCTCAAAAGGAAATGAGGAGCATGTTAGTAGAAAATAGATGAAGGACAATCATGGCAGAGAGCTGGGCTGAATCCTGTCCTGTCCTTATGTCAGAAGCAGAACTTGTAAGTGGGGAACTTGGACATTCAGCTAAAGGGATTTCCAAGCAAAGTGTTGAAAGCATGACCTGGTTTCTTCTTGTTGCTTATAGTAAAATGTGAGGGGGAGAAGATAAATTGAGGAAAAAACTGTTATGTAAAAGGGAAATGGGACTTGATGATTTGGGAAATTCTCAGCCTATCCAGGTAGTAGAAGTGCTAGTATTAGGAGATTCACTGTTGGGAAAGTATGTTCTGGAGAAAAAGCAAGGATGTGGCTGGACAGTGTTTTGTGGATGTTGAAGAGATTGGGTGTGTAATTTATGGCTCCCCTCAATTATCTTAGCAGATGTCAGAAATAGAAATGGGATTATCCAATGACCCGTGGAGGAGCCTCTTGTTTAATGGAATGAGTCTCTGTGGTCTGCAGGATACTCACAGCATTTTTTGAAAATGTTATACCAGTAAGAATGTTGTCAATTTGAACAAAGGGAAGATAGAGAAAACAAAAAGAAAAAAACCTACTGGACTTCCAAAACCATAGAGGCAGGAGGTGGACTGATGAAGCTATTCAGCTGCGAACACACACTATGTTTTCTAAAAAAGGATGATTGTGGCTGGAGCCACAGGTCAAGAGGATGGAGCCTTCTGCCACAAGGGTTACTCCTAGGTCTTGACAGCTAATAGGATTTGCCCTGTGGGATTTCAAAATTGCTTGGGACTGATAATTTCCATTTTCCTTCCACTTTCTCCCTTTCTGAATGGCAGTGTCTACAACTCTTATTCTGTGCCTGTCCCATCATTGTATGTTGGGAGTGGAGAACTCATAAGTCTTCAGGTGGAGAGGAATTTTACTCCAGGATGATGGATCACACCAAAATGTCACCCATAGCTTGTTTAGATGATTTAGATGATGAGATTTGAGACTTTGGAAGTGATGATATTTAGATGAGCATTTGGACATGGGTTGATGTTGTAATGGGTTGAGATTTTTGGATGTTGGGATGGGGTAAATGTATTTTGTGTGTGGGATAGATGTTAATTTGAGGGCAGGCTGTGATGAGCTGAAAAATGGCTATCAAATATATCTAGGTCATTATCCCTGGAACTTGTGAATGTTACTTCATATGGCAAAAGGGATTTTGTAGATCCTTCAGTTAAGGATGGGGAGATTATTCTGGATTATCAAGGTGAGACCTAATGTACTTTGAAGATGGAGGAAAGAGCTACCAGTCAAGGATACAGGTCACTACTAGAGGTTGAAAAGGGCAAGAAGATGGGTTTTCCCTTTAGGCCCCTCAGGAGGAATCAGCCTTGCCAACACCTTGACTTTAGCCTATTGATGTTGATTTCAAACTTCTGGACTCTAGAACTGTGAGAGAATAAATTTGTGTTGTTATAAGCCACCAAAATATGTGGCAATTTGTTACAGCAGCCACAGGAAGCAAATACATCAACCTTTAAGTTAATTTGGGACTAATCTATAATTTATAATAGTCAGTTGTTCCATCTAGGTATATGATAAGCCTTTCCATTTATTTGAGTCTTGTATTTTTCTCAAAGTGTAATTTTATTCAAAAAGTTCTTGCAGATTTTGTGATGACATTACTATGGGTGCTATAATGAATGGAATTATTTTAAACTTTTTTTAACTTTTTAAAAAAGATTTTATTTATTTATTCATGAGAGACAGAGAAGGAAAGGCAGAGACATAGGCAGAGGGAGAAGCAAGCTCCCCGCAGGAAGCCTGATGCGGGCGGGACTCAATCCCTGGTCTGGGGATCACACCCTGAGCCAAAGGCAGACACTCAACCACTGTGCCACTCAGGCATCCCTGTGTTTTGTTTTGTTTTGTTTTGTTTTTAAAGAGAAAAGCTGTGTGCCTGCTTGGCTCAGTTGGAGGGGCATGCAGCTCTTGATCATGGATTCAGACCCCATGTTGGGTGTAGACATTACTTAATAAATAAGTACTTAAAAAAAGATAAAAGATATTTTTGAATTTATTTTAAAGGATCACAAAGGGTAAGCAAGTGACAGCTTATCTATTGGGAATGATTTTTTTGTTCTTTTCTCTAGAGTAGATATTTTAATGAATATGGTCTCTTTGGGATTAGGTGTCACATTTTTTAAAAAGATTTATTTATTTGAGAGAGAGAGAGAGAGAATGCGAGTGCGTAAGTGGAGAGGAGGAGCAGAGGGAGAGGGAGAAGCAGGCTCCCCACTGAGCAGGGAGCCCCCGTGTGGGGCTTGATCCCAGGACCCTGAGATCATAATCTGAGCTAAAGGCAGATGCTTAACCAACTGAGCCACCCAGGTGCCCCAGGTATAACATTTAATATTTATTTGTCTTCAAAATTTTAGCACAATTTTAGGAATACAGTGAGTGTCCCAAAGTGCTGTGCTAGTTGAGTATTATATATCTTGAAATTCAGTGAAAATAACCTTAACAAATCTTCTGCACACAGTCTTTTTTTTTCTTTTAAGATTTTAAAATGTATTTACTTGAGAGAGAGCAAGTGAGGGAGAGAGCACAAGGACAGGGGCAGGCAAAGGGAAAATGAGAAGCAGACTCCTTGCTGAACAGAGAGCCCAGTCCTGGGGGCACTTAATTGCAGGACCCTGGGATCATGACCTAAGCTGAAGCAGATGCCTAACTGATTGAGCACCCAGGTGCCCATTCTATACACAGTATTTATAAAGTATTTATAAACTCTGAATATGTAATAGTACCTTGTAAGTAGTTGAGCATATCTTTTAGTCTTTGTCTTATTATTGGCATTTTATTGTCGTATTCCTTCAGATGCAAGACTGGCTCTGAAAAAATATATTGCAAAGGTCTCCACAGCTGTTACAGACACAGAAAAGGGACCAGGGAAACTCTTTAAGGAAGACAAGGTACTGCATTCTGACTATTGTTTGTTCAGAAGTCTTTTGAGATTTTTGCCTTACATCTTTAATTTCTATACTAATGCTCTAGAGGTAGGTGGTGGTCCTTACTGCTGTCTTCTCCTTCCCTCCCTTCCCACTTTCCTCCTGCCCTCCCTTTCTCTCTTCTTCCTTCCTTTACTTCTTCCTTAGTAAACTACTAGTAAGAGATAGACTGATAAAAATTAAATGTAATAATATTAAAGAGTGACATATAGATGTATGTGCTAAGTATTACACTCAACAACATGAATACTTTTTAAAAAAATTATTTATTTTTTTTGAGAGAGAGAGAGAATGCACAAGCAAGGGGGAGGGGCAGAGGGAGAGGGAGAGAGTTTTAAGCAGACTCTGTATGCTGAGTGTGGAGCCTGATGTGGGACTTGATCTTACGACCCAGAGATCACCATCCTAAGATCATGACCGGAGCTGAAACCAAGGGAGAGGTGCTTAACTGAATGCGTCACCCACGTACCCAAATGTGAATCCATTTTTGAAATGGATTGTTGAATGAATGAAGGAAAAAAAAATCACCAAAGACTGTAGAGATTTTCATGAATGTCAAAACCAAGCAAAATAAAACTATATTGTTTAGGGATTCCTACACATGGGGTAAAACTATTAAAAAAAAAAAGCGAAGTTATAAACACAGATTGTAATTATCTCTTGCAGGAGGACAGGGGGATGAATTAGGGGCGGCACAGTAGTTGCGTTAGCACTACTGACAATATTCTGGTTATTCTGTTGATTAGCAGGGTCTACTGATACTTATTAAGTTTTGCTTTAAAACTTACATATACATCGTATTTTAGTTTCTATGTAGATATACATTACATATTTTTTAAATTTTTATTTATGATAGAGAGAGAGAGAGAGAGAGAGAGAGAGAGGCAGAGACACAGGCAGAGGGAGAAGCAGGCTCATGTACCAGGAGCCCGACGTGGGATTCGATCCTGGGTCTCCAGGATCGCGCCCTGGGCCAAAGGCAAGCGCCAAACCGCTGCGCCACCCAGGGATCCCCTACATTACATATTTTTTAATGTATCAAACTTTACATAATGGTAAAAAGAGATACACAAACATAAAGATAGCTAATTGTAAAGCCAACTTCCCACATTTACCATATACTAAGTACTGCATATGGACTAGTTTATTGCTTTGGATATACGTTAAACTAAAAAGATATGCTCCAGGTACCAGACATGTGTTTTGGTTTTAAATTATCTCTTGCAGAGCGCCTGGGTGGTTCAGTCAGTTGGGTGACTGACTCTTGATTTCAGCTCTGGTCATGATTTCGGGGTGGTGGGATCAAGACCTGTGAAGGGCTCCACGCTCACTGGGGAGTCTGCTTGAGATTCTCTCTTTCTCCCTATGTCCCTCCCCCTGTTTGCGTGTATGCTCTCACTCTTTCAAATAAATAAATAAATCTTAAAAACAAATAAAAAAATTATCTCTTCCATTTCTATACAGGATGTTCTGTGAATTCCCTGTCACTTATAATTCTGATGGAAAAGAATTAGCTTTGCTAAAAGTGTAAGACATCCCCAAGTCTGAGAACATGATAAATTACACATTTCACTTGTGGTTTGTGAAACACTTTACAAAATCTCTTATGAAACCAACAAAACATAGGCAAAATTTTATTAAAATAACTATTGCAGCTATTAGATCTGAGAAACAAAAATTTCCTGCCATGGACAGTGCCTTATCTAGTTACTATAAGGGCTTTTCTAATTTCAATTTTTAAATATTTGGTTATTTAAACTAGAAAATATTGCATACATATAGTAATAATTAGAATAAAATTGAAATGCCTAAAGCAAACTTAATAGCTTTCTCTCTTTTATTTCTAGTCTTACTACCCTACCCTGTGGGTTCTGATAAAATCTTGTGTTAATTTCATCATACTTATCCCTTCACTTAATAAACATATGTATGCACACATACAGTTTTATAAGGTTTTGTTTTTATAAAAATGGGGTTACAGTATACATATTATTTTTTTAAACTACATATTATTCCTTAATTTGCTTTTTTTTTTTTTTTAAGATTTTATTTATTCATGAAAGACACACACAGAGAGAGAGAGGGAGAGAGAGAGAGAGGCAGAGACACAGGCAGAGGGAGAAGCAGGCTCCATGCAGGGACTCCAGGACTCCAGCCAGGATCACGCTCTGGGCCGAAGGCAGGCGCTAAACCGCTGAGCTACCCAGGGATTCCCTGCTGTTTTTCTTTTAATAATATAGACACTTTTCCAATTCTACTTGATTCTACATATGTTTGCATACAGTACTGCTTATTTTATAATATGGACAGGCCATGCAATAAATGCATTCACTTCTTTTTCTTATTACACACCATAGAATAATAAATATCTTAAATCAGACCCCCTCAGTTTGCTGTGCATGGGCAGAGATACCTTTACAATGCAAAATGAGACATTTTCAGTGAGATGGAGCTCTTTCTGCATTTCTTGTACTCTTCTCCTCTGACCCATCTGAGAGGGAATAAAATAGCATTGTCTGTTGGGTTGCATCCAGGTCATACCATCTATGTGTTCTTCTCCAACCTTTGCAAACACTTCTCTTTATCACAGGGCCCAATGAAACTAAAGAATTAGGGAGAGGGCATGTACTGGCCCAAGACTCCATGACTCTTAGATTATGAGTTTTATTATATACAACATTCCACTTATTTTAGAGCTGTGCTGTCCAATATAGCAGCCACTAGCCATATGTAGTTACTTTAAATTAGAATATTTAAAATTAAATAAAATTAAAAATTCAGTTCCTCAGTCAGACTAGACACTTTTCTAGTACTCAATGGCTCTAGATGTCAAAATGGTGACTATATTGGACAATACAGAAAGCACATTTCCATCATCACAGAAAGTTCTGTTGCACAGTGCTAGTTTAGAGATACTATAGAGTTTTATTTTTCAAGAAACAAGTGGAAAGTAAATTCTTTGTTTCTGTCTCTAGAATACCATCCTCACTGCATGCCGTATAAAAAATGAGTGGTTGGAAACCCATTTGGAAGCTTCCATTAACGAACTTTCTGAGCAGAAACAACAATTGGAAGATATTGTGACTCCTATCTTCACAAAAATGGCAACACCATGTAAGTTTTGGATGAAAATGGTTTTAATATCAGATAAGATGAAGATAAGGTTCAGTGTTGTCATTTCTGATATATTCTGATTTTAACAATCTTCATTAAGTAGCCATTAACCTTTTACCAGCACATATATAAGTATGGTATAAATCCCTAGGTTTATTATCAATTTCAATATTAAGAATAAAAATAATAACTGAATTATTTCTATAGAGAATGTCTAATGCTAGTCTTTTTTTTAAATTTTTATTTATTTATGATAGTCACGAGAGAGAGAGAGAGAGAGAGGCAGAGACATAGGCAGAGGGAGAAGCAGGCTCCATGCACCGGGAGCCCGACATGGGATTCGATCCCAGGTCTCCAGGATCGCGCCCTGGGCCAAAGGCAGGCGCCAAACTGCTGTGCCACCCAGGGATCCCTAATGCTAGTCTTAATATTATTACCATTACTCGTTAATTTTATATAATTTACTATGCCTTTGATTTTCAACTAGGAAGGCATGTCCTCTTAGGAGATGGAGTGGCAAAATTTGAAAAAGCACTTTCAATATCATAACTGTGTTTTGAAAAGCCTGTTGGGGAAATGCTTTCCTGTCCATGGGGAAGGTGCACTATCAGAATCTTGGTCGCAGGCATACCTAAGAATTTTTGAAATGTCAGCTTTATTGAGATATAATTCTTATGCTATACAATTCACTATTTAAAAATACACAACTCCGTGGTTTTCAGTATTTTTACAGAGTTATATAATCAACACCACCATCTAATTTTAGAACATTTTACCACTCCCAGAAGAAACCACATTGGCAATCACCTCTCACCTCCTATAAGCGAATCTTTTCTATTTCTATAGATTTGCCCATTCTGGACATTTCACAAATGGAATTATACAATCTGTGGCATTTTGTATCTGTAGTCTTTCATTTAGCATATTGTTTTCAAGGTTCATCCATGTTGGAACATGTTTCAGTATTCCTTTCTTTCTGAATAATATTCCAATTGTACCAATTCAAAATTATCCATTCATTAGTTGATCAATATTCATAATACTTTTGGCTATTATAAGTAACAATGCTGTGAACTTTCATGTACAAATTTGTGTGACTGCTCATTTTCATTTCTCTTGGGAGAATTGCTAGGCTATCGTTTGAGGAACTGCTGAACTATTTCCAGTAAGCAATGTATATGAAGATTCCAATTTCTCTACATCATCACTAATATTTGTTATTATCTTTTTAAAAAAATTTAGCCATCCTAGTGGATGTGAAGTGTTATCTTAATGTAGTCCTTATTTTCATTTCCTTAATTACTAATGATGTTAAACATCTTTTTATGTGCTTGTTGGGCATTTGTGTATTTTCTTTGGAGAGGTATCTATTTGAATCCTTTGCCCATTTTTAAACTGGGTTGTCTTTTTATTGTTGATTTGTCTTTACATATTTTGGAGTGTACTCCCTTATCAGATATATGATTTGCAAATATTTTCTCCCATTCTGTGGATTATCTTTTCATTTCAATTGTGTTCTTTGAGACAAAAAAGACTTTAAGTTTGAAGTCCAATGTATCTATTTTTTTGTTGCTGTTGCTTATGCTTTCAGTCTCATATCTAAGAAACATTGCCTAATCTAAGGTTACCAAGACCTACTCTTATGTTTTCTTTGTAAGAGTTTTGTAGTTTTAGCTCTTTTAATTTAGCTCTATGGTCCATTTTGAGTTATGTTTTATATATGATGTGAGCTCATTCTTTTGAATGTGGATATTGAGTTTGATCTTTATTTCCAGGGCAGAAGGTTGCCATTAAAGGCTTTGAGGTAGCAGAGAAGAAAGATTAAGTAGGGGTGAATAATATGGCTTTCCTTATAAAATGGATGAAGAAGAGCCTAGAGGGAGTGAGACTAGTGTAGTCCAAGAGTGAGATGCCTAAGACTTGAATTATTGATGGTTCAGTTTGGTTCCCACCATCTTCCCCTGTTCTACTACTACTGTTAGCCTGGCCCATCACCCATCCCAGCTTCCCTTCTCATTTCTGAAGAAGAATCACCTCTCTCTTCAGGTCTCCTACATCCCCCCCAAGCACCTCAGTATCTTATGCCTTCATATTATAGAAGTGTTAGATCTTGATTGAACCTCTGAATTGACCTCCTCATTTTACAATGAAGAAAAGTGAAGACCAGAGAGGTTAAGCAGTTTATTCAAAGTTATTCTATTCAATAGCAGAATTAGGAATAATAGTATCAATTATATGGGAAATGTGACCTCATACCTTTAAATATTAAAAAAAAAAGGTAGGGAAGAATTCTTGAATTGACATACCAACACCAAGGCTTAATTAATGAAGGTTCAAGCTGGGACATACTCATTTATTTCATGCCAATTATTTTAAAAACTGGCTCCACTTTTATTTTATATTATAAACTAATTAAGTGTAATTTTAAAATCTGCTTCCTTTCAGGTCAAGTGAAAAGTGCCAAATCTGTAGCCTAAGCCATGGTCCGAAAAGAAATCAAGATCATACCTCCTACTGAACATATATTTTATAAAAGACCACACTTCCATCTAGTATTTATAAAAGCAAACTTATTCAATATGCCAATTGAAGTTAAGAAAATAGATGTGGGATTTTATAAAAAGGTTTAAATATGAAATTAAATCACCTTGCTTTTGTTTTACCCGATTCAGCATGGCTTAAGTCCAGGCACTGTGGCCATGCCTCTGCTCCAAGTGAAGTTCCGTATGAGTTCCACATGCTCTTTCCAGAGAGCTCTGGGGTACCAATCCCTCACCACAGCTCTTTGGAAGCTCTAACATCTGTATAGGGAATCCAACATTTTTCTGTGTCACTAAGGCATTCTATTAAATGGAGGAATTCTATTTAAAAAAAAAAAAAAGACATATTAGCTATTTCCAGAGGAAAACTATGTTCTCCCTCTTTCAAAGGAAAGCTATAGGATGCCATTCTGGAGCAAGGAAATGTTAAGAGGGGTTTAGATTCACACTCCTCTTCTTGTGTAACAATTACTTTTTATGTCTAAATTAAAATGTACCTGTGAGGTGAGATTTAGTCTTTTAGTGAAAAATTTCTCATTTGTCTTTAATCTCTGCCTCCTCTTCTCTCTCTCTCTCTCTCTCTCTCCCTCCTCCCCTGCTCCCCCCCAACACTTAGATTTCCCCTATTCTATAGGTTTGGTAATATAGATATCTTAATAGGGCTCCATGCTATCTTTCCGTCTGTTCTGTTTTATACTTCTTAGGTTTTGAATATTATTGCTGACTTCCTATTAGCGATTTGGAATGTCTTTTTTTTCCTAGTTTACCTTTAAGCCTTCCATTACTGAACCTTCCATTACTCTGATTTTGTAAAAAAAAAATTTTTATAGAAAGAACATGTTTTTAAAAACCCCCACATTTATTTGTTGTTCGTATGACTTTCTCTTTTGTCCTACCCTGAAAGCTAGTTTTTTTCACTATAGAGAAGAAGGAAAAGAAATAAACAATTCAGTAATTCCTTGTCAGTTGACACTTTCTCAATCATGGTTTTGAGATTACATTGTTTTAAATTTGTGTCACAAATTTTTAAGTTTTGAGATCATTTTTATGTATGAGCAAATAGTTTCAGTTGCCTTAAGCAAAAGAATAGGGGAGTAGTTGTCACTGCCCTCTGGTAGACCCAGTGGTATTTACAGAGAAGCCCTACAGAGAAGGTCTGTCCGTGATTGCTCTGTTTTTTTCCTGCTGCGTGCTGCCAGAAGTCCATTACCTTTAAGCACTGTAGTAACTTGGGACAAGGCTAGTTGCCATTTTTACTGTTTCTGCTCTAACTTTACATTTTCTGAGCCTTGATCTTGAATATGACATGACGTCCCAGGTGTGTGGTCCTGGTAATTAGGAGACGATTCCTGAATCTCACTTAAAGGATTCCTAGAGAAGACTTAGACACTTGTGGAGATGCCTAGTACAAAATAAATCCCTCTCTCCTTTGTTTATCTGTCAGTCCTTATCTTCAAACTTCTTGAAACTTTTGATGTTTATAATATTGTTCTCTGGAAACTCCTTAATTGGCACCTTTATGTCATTACGGTTACTTTACTTTCTTAACAATCTCCTTTTCTAACTCCTTCACTAGCTTCTGCAGTCTGAATGTGCTAGTATCCCCCAAAAATTCATATGTTAAAACCTAATGTGATAATGTTAGGAGGTGGAGCCTTTGGGAGGTGATTAAAAAATGTTCATGAGGGTAAGGCCCTCATGAATGGGACTAGGCTCTCCTTATGAAAGAGAACTCCAGACAGTTACTTGCCCCTTGCACCATGTGAGGTTACAGAGAAAAGACAGCCATCTAGGAGGTGGGCTCTCACCAGACACTGAATCTTCTGGCACCACGTTCTTGGACTTCCCAGCCTCCAGAACTGTAAGAAGTAAATGTTGTTTATAAAGTGCCCAGCTGATGGTCTTTTGTTATAGCAGCCCAAACTAAGACACCAGCTCCTATTCTTCATCTTGCCTCCAGCAATGGAAACTACTCAAAAGTCAGTCCTATCTTACAATTTTATATATCAGTAATACCTCAATAAAGCTGAAAGAAAAGCACCAATTCTGACCTTTGGCAAAGCAGTCTGTAATTCTCCATCCCATGGTCTTTTCTATCCCCAGCGTTAGGAAGCACTGATCCCTCCCTTTTTAGGGCAACCATAGTGCTAATAGCCACATAGACATTCTATTTAATTGTTCACATGTTTGTCTCCCTATGTGAATTGTGAGCTTTTTGAGGGTAAGGGATTTGTAATGTTTTTCTTCATACCTCAAGAGCCTATATGATAGTAAGTTAGTAAATAACAGTTGAATAAATTCTCTTTTGGCACTACTTTATTCATGGAGCTCACTGGTCTTCATTCATCTATAGAACTTATTCACCTTTCTAAAAACAACTCCTGAACCCTTCTCTCCATATCTTGCTCATGCCAGTGCTCCATTTAGCTCCCTCTCCTCCAGTAGACCAACTGCATGTACACGCAGCATCACAACTATATATCCAGTTTCCCCTGTAACCTTCTGTTTGCTGATCTTCACCTTAAATGCCACACTACTTTTTAGGCATGTGAACCTGGTGCTTACCAAGGGATTCCTGGATCTCACTTCAAAGATTCCATTGATGTGAGATATAGTACTTATAATCTGTTGTTGCATTGATCTGTTGCTCCTATAGATAGGAGGATTAAAATGCCCTTATGCTTTGAGTTTGAGCTATTACATAGGTAGCTGTAGGGTGTGTTCTGAACACCCACAAAGTAATTATTATTTCAGTTTTCATACTAGTAAATTAAATCATTTTATTTGGGAAGTGGTCAAGCAAAGGCTAAATTCAGTGCTGTGGTAAACTCTACACAGTGGTTCCTGAGACTTGTGTATTTTGATTGGAAGAATGTGAAAAAATGGAGAAGATTGATATGACATTATTAAGAAAACAGCTGCTATCTGCTCTTACTATTATTTAATAAAAGACATTTTGATATCAGAAAAGAAAGGAATGATTTCATTGTAAGGCTCTGCCCTTTAAATTGACTAAATTAAAAAAAAATAAATTGACTAAATTAAGCTTTATTATGGACTTTTATATTTCTCTCATTTTTCCATGTATGATGGAACTTTTGTCATGAATCACCACTGGTTTATGGTCTAGCCTTTGAGAACAACTATCTAGACTGAGATGAGGCAGCAGAATGCTATTTAGGTTAACATGATGCCCTAAGTTGTAAAGTGCTAACAATACACTCTGATATTTGATCTAATATGTGATACATTGTATTCTCCAAGTTGGCCACATTTCCTGTCCTACTGCTCTTACAATGTGATAATGACCTTCCTCATAGAGAAAGGTGCATCTCTGTTCTCTCTTGAATCTAGGCAGCCCTGTGATTATAGTTGAAGTAATACTATGTGATTTCCATAGATCATAAAAAGTGATGCAGTCTCCAGTTAGTTCTTTTGAGATGCTCAGTCTTGGAAACCAGTTTGTGTGGAGAGTCCCATATGGACAGAAACAGGCCCCCAACCTGAAGCCCTGTTTGAGCTCCAGCTCCAGCTAGCTCCAGCTAGCAGTCACCACCGACCTGCCAGCCATATGAGTGAACCATCTTGGAAGTGGATCCTCCAATCAAGCCACTGCAGCCAGTGCTCTATGGAGCAAAGACAAGCCTTCTGTGTTGAGTCCTGTCAAAATTGTAGATTTCAGCTAAATAAATAATTGTTGTTTTAACCTCCTAAGCTTTGTGTCTTTATGCAGCATTATATCATACAAATTTTAGACTCCAGTAGTGAGAAATTGACATAAAAAACCCTAAAATATGTGGTGTTGCCTTTTTGGGACTGGGTGATAGGCAGAAGCCCAAAGGGCCCAGATAATAGTGTTAGTGAAAGATGCAGAATCTTAAAAAAACCCTAGGAAGTTATTAGTGGGAGTTTGATAGGAAAAAGAGGAAAATATTAGAAGCTGGAAAAAAGGGGCCTTTGTTATGTGATGGTGGTAAGTTCGACCACACTGTTGTCTAAGTAATGAACTCAATCATCATGCTAAGGATGAAAAGGAACAGTTCAGTTTTCAAATGAAATTTTAAAGAAATATATATCCAGTACTCAACTGGATTTGAAAATAAAATTGTTTCTCATGCCTAGCCTTTCTAGATGGCAAAAAAATCTCAAACTAAGAAATGAATTCTGAGAAATGATAAAATCTCAGCTGGGATTGTGAGGTTGTAAGACCTTAGAAGTATCTAAGGCAGTGGCTCCGGGAACTGCTCAGACTTGAGATAGGTTTTCTCAGTGCATCTAGGAAGATGACCTCTAGTTGCTCTAGGCAGTCATTGTCCTAGCTAAACCAAAATGCAAAGAGAGCAAATCTCTGTCAGTAAAAATATATATCAAGCTTAGGAACCATCTAATTAGCCCTATCCGAGTCCCATGCCCATCCCTGAACCAATCGTATAGGGGGAAGAGAAACTATGACTAACCAGCCTTGTCTCAGTCAGTTAATATAATCTATTAGAATATGGGGTTGGGGGAAATGCCCTGGGCAGCCTCTCAGCCCTCAGCTCCTAAAGATGTCATAGTTTACTCAGCTGGCTCTACTAAAAATGATGAAATACAGATTAATGCTTTTCTTTAGAGTTCTATGGGAAAGATTATAATGTAAAGATGTTCAATCATCTCTGTATTTTAGTTATGTTCCATCTCTAGCAGAACTATGTGTAATCTAGAGCCAACTGTGAATTTTGTCCAAGGTTTCTCAAGGTAACAAGGATTTTTCTAAAAGCCATGGAGAACCCGAATTTTGAAATATAAAGCTTCATGAGACTTACCGATAGGATCTAGGTGACTTAAGTGAGCCTGAGGGGATAGCAGGATAGGAACTAGGTAGAAGGCGGAAGGATGTTACTCAAAATGATATGAAGCAGTTGAGAGAATTCAAGGTGACCAGAGGTATAGATAACAAAGATGAAAATGGGAGAAAGGATAGTGAACTTGGTAACTAGGAGAGTTAAGTAAGGGCATGGGAAAGAGTAAGGAATTAGTCTCTCAAGAGATAGCTTGTGCAGGGTGCCTGGGTGGCTCAGTTGGTTAAGCATCTGCCTTCAACTCAGGTCATGATCCCAGGGTCCTGGGATTGAGCCCCATGTTGGCTGTCTGCTCAGTGGGGAGCCTGCTTCTCCTCCCTCTGCCTGCTGCTTCACCTGCTTGTGCTCTGTCAAATAAATAAAATCTTTAAAAAAAAGAGCCTGTGAATAAGACAGCTTTATTTTATTTTTTAAAAACATGATACCAGACAACAACAAAGTGTTGAAAGCAAATATTTTGAAGAATGGGGTATGGGTACCAATGGTGGTTGCTGCAATCAGGGCCAGACATAGAGCTATTGACTAAAACTCTTTAGTTTCAAGTAGGAATTGAGACTTTGATTTGTCAAAGATTCTTTGATATCTAGTGATGTAGAAGATTGATGATAGATTTAGTAATCTCACTGCTGTGGTGCTATCCTTGGTGCTCTGGGGAAGAGGATTAGACTAGTATGACATAAGAACGAGAGAGTAGAACTTCATTGTCACAAAATAACTTCCTTGAAAATAAACTATAAACTTCTTAACAATGTTCATTTGTTTAAATTTGTACTGTATGTTTTTAGTGATTAGATGTGAGGCAAAAATATATTAAGTTTGGGATCACAGAATTTGGGATACACTTGTACTCCAAAGAAGAATGAGTAATGTTGTTTCTTCAAAGTAAGGGCCCAAAGTGAGAAATTCCCATCAAAAAGGACAGATAGGTAGAAAAAGAGAAAATGAGGAGAAATGAAAAAGTCAGATGGGAGACCAGGCAGTGTTGAAGAGGCTTAGGGTTGGAGAATGAAAGAGTATATATTTAAAAAAGAAAAAAATAGGAGGAACGTCTGTCTACATGGTGAGTGACCATTTCAGCTATTATGTCAGGGAGAGAAAATCAGTTAAAACAGTTGTGGGTTGAGCATTCAGAACTGCAAACTTCCCTGAACTGGATCACTTAGCTGCTTCTGGATTGGAGGGGGAGATGAATGTAGCCAATCAGAATGAAAGTAAGTTGGCAAGCAACCAATGGGAATTAGGAATGGAAATAGCTTTGGGTGAGATATCAGTTGGCAGTACTGTCTCTGGCAAACAGGCACAGAGCTGAGCATTGCTCTTTGTGATTTTCAAGGGCCTTCATCTTGATTTCAACTCTGAACCGGCTTAGCCTTGGAAGACGGTATCTCTGGTCTTGGTAATTTAGAAAAAAATTGGATTTGAGAGTGATGCTGTAATGGCAGGTGGGGATAGCAAGATGTAAGGATGCCAAAGACCTGAAGGGCTACTTGAGGGACAGGTGAAGTGGCTTGAAGATGTAGCAATTGAATCTCATTTCTGGCCCATTTCTGCTTTACTCCCAAATCATTATGGCTTGTAGACCAAACAAGTGCAAAATGAAGACCTAAAGATTAATTTTAAATATTATTGGGGATACCTCAGGAACTAATAGGGATTTTTAGATTAAGGTTAACTGCAAGGAAAAATAAAACAGAATGAGTCGTCAGGACCACTACATAGATTTGTGCATGCTGTGTTCTGCATAAGGGCACCAGCTGTGGGTAGGTACTGGGACTGAAATCCAACCTATTACTCATGGGCCAAGCCATGTGCCCTGTCATCAGGAAGGGGGACTTTTTCTAATTCACTTGAAAGTATGATAAAACCTCAACTTTAGTCTTTTCCTTTGCTTTTAGGTTATTGATCCTCTTTCCCCAACCTGACCTTATCTGGTGTGACTCCACTTTGACCTCATTTCCCTTTCCCATTTTGGATTTGGAGGGGCCCAAGAGAGGGAAAAGAGGACATGGGATTGAAGTAGTAAAGGGGAATTCCAGAATGATTTGTACCCATGGAGGAAGAGGTCCCCCTCAAAAAGTTCAGTTGATCAAATGTTATGGAGGGTCTCTGGGCCACATACTGTGTGCACAGCCTTAAGGAAAAATAATATTCAGCCCTGGCCCTTGAGAAACTCACTGTCTGATGAGGAATGCACATACATCACTAGATCATACAATGATTATGTGCAGAAATCAATGCAGTCGCTCCCTCGTGTATACGTAGAAATAGGAGGAAACACTAACACTGCTGTTGGTGTTCCTATAAAATGCTCTTGGAGAAGAGGTAGAACAGAAGGTATCAATGTGTGCCTGTGGCAAGAAGAGGCGTGCTCAGACCTGAGTGTGGTACAACCTTAGGTAGAAAGAAAGTGGATGCACTGGGACCCGGCAAATCTCATTTTCTTCTTTTTGCGCATTATAACAGGTAAGTCTGTGGTGGTGGTGGAGTAACTCACGAACTCATCACATTAGGACTGATGAAGCAATGTCGAATACAAACTCTTCCTTCTGGGTACACAAAGAAGGTCACAAACCTGAATTACTCTGTGGAAGTTCAGCTAGCTACACAGTTGTAAATGGGCATTTCATAATGCTTGTGTGTTCCACTATTATTTTGGGAGGTAAGTGGTTGTTTCTAAATTTCATCTTTTCTCTGTCCTCTGAACCTTTCTCGGTGCAGAAAGTGATCACAACTTCACCATAAGAAGTCCCATGTAACTAAGATGTGAGCGAATGCTGGCGGTGTAGCTTCATTTAATGATCAGTAGCATCTCTACTACATGCTTTCCTTTGGTGTCATTTGCTGAGCACGGCAGAGTGGTAGGCAGAAGGAGAATCAGACAGTCCCCAACCTCAAGGAGGGCTCTCACTGGGGAGACAGGCAAATAATAATTACAATGCAATGTGGTTAGTTTAACTGTAAGGTTGTGGTCCAGAGTCTCTGGTAATGGGGAGGCAAGCCTCATGCTGCCCGCTTGCCGGGCTTAACCTAACCAACGTATATCTGGGATGAGGAGAGGGCAACTGGGGCAAATGGGGCCCAAACATTTGTGTAGTTGGTGTCATTAGTTGTGTCCATTTTATTATGGCTTTAGATGTGATTTTACTTCAGGGAAAGTGCTACCCACTCCACCCCCTAGTGGAGAAATAGAGACTTCACAAGTAAGGGCCTTGTAAATGATAATTAAGAATTCAATAGGTATGGTGAATGATATTCATGTACATGAGACACCAGATTAAAAAACACAGGTACTTTATATCACAATTCAATGCTTGAGATTAGGGAAAGGTTTCTAGTCCTCTTTAAGAAATTTTTATTTGAGAAAAAATGGTCAGCTGCTTTAAAATCCTTCCTGGAATTGGGAAGACTATAATGAAACAATGAAGCAAACACTCTTAAAAAACGTCTTCAATTGTACTTACTAAAGGGAGCAAAATCACCTTCTATCGGCTGATCTTTAAAACACACACTAATGACACTGGTCCCTTGTGGTAGCAGGAGGTGCTGGTGACCATGAATTTCATCAGCTCTAGATCCTTGATGATTACATAGAGATAAGTGCTCCAGCAGGAAAGGGCATTGCAGAAATAGTTCAAGAAATATTTCTTTAGCCTTACACAAAAGAAGTATTCAATATATATCTGCTGATTTAGCTGGAAGACAGGAAATGCAGAATCTGAGATGCCAATGAATCTTGCCCTAGGCATACATTACCTTAATTGGATTATGTCCATATATTGCTTCAGGAGGGAATGAACTGAATAATGTTGGACAGAGGGGAGAGTTGCAAGGAAAGACAATGCACGTAGGCAGAAAATAACACGTCTGCTGTTAACTTGTCTGGTGAAGGCAGTTTTCCCTATAGTTAGAACTCAGTTAAAAATATTTCTGGCTTTTAGGAAAACTATAGAATATATGTTGCTGTAGTTTAGGATAAGTGGTTACTAATAAAAAGTGTACTATGTAGGTATGAAGTTTGACTTTTTAATTTCTCATCAGACCCACAGGTAAGACACTTGTACAGTGATCATAATGTGCCAGTCATTGGGCAAATGGGAGATTGTTGGAACTTCAGCAGTTTTCAAGTTCACCTGTAAGAGATACTTCATGATGTGTGTCTTAAGAGACAGTATTTCTAATAGCTGCTAATTATTCATACTGATATGACACTCAGAAAGTTCAAATTGAGAAAGGTTGTTAAATTGTTTTGAAACTATACATCCTGTCTAAATAATACATACATGTGTTCCCTCAGGATTTTTGAAGACCCTTTTAAAGAATTCTGAAGTCACTGTTTTGATGATTCTTTCTCTGTTAGGATTTGTGATAGGACAACTGGCTCACAATTCTATTGAGGTAATGTATGTACAATAAATTAGTAAATTAGTAAAATGTGAACAGCTACTGAAAAAATTCATCTGGTATTATACATTTTGAAAATGAAAAAATATATTTTTTAAATATTTGGAAGTAAGGGAAATTTGATTGCATTCTTGGGTTCTTCATCCTCTGCCTTGGGAGCCTTGTTCTTATTTCCTTCCCCTGTCCATATATAGGCTTCATCTGTGCTACTGTCTGCAACACCTGTGGAGACTCTCACTCTCATTATCAAAGGCGCTATAATTGTCATAAGGAAGCTCAATTGTTCTTTCCTAACTGCCAGATTCAATGCAAAACGCATCATAAAATACATAATATAGATACAAGAAAAATTTTTATTACTCGATTTCAAATGCACAACAGTGTGATCAATAACAATTTGTCTCCTCTCATTCTTTTATTTTTTTAAAAATGCAGATTATGCTTGTATCTTTCTAGGATTTTAAAAGCCTCTTGCTACTCTTCTGAAAACACCTGCATTACTACCAACATCTTTTGAGTGTTTACTATGCACCAGGCCTTCTTTAAAGTGTTTTGTATTTATTAGTTTATTAACTTCTTAATTATTTTTTCCTGTGAAATATGGAGCTTTTTAGTTTTAAAAATGCGTTTTATTTGAGTAGAGTTGACACACCATGTTACATTAGTTTCAGGTGTACAACATAGTGATTCAACTTCTCTATATGTTATGCTGTGCTCAACTTAGTATTAATTCTTGAGTTAATTCATTCACCTTCACAGGAACCCAGCAGAGGTAGGTATTCTATCCTATTTTATGGATGAGGACACTGAGGCACAGGGGGGTTATATAATGAAGATTAAACTATTAGTTGAGTGTACACATTTTAGTGTACAACCCTCATGATTTATGTCTTATATATACAACATGTGCTATTATCTGTGTGTTATTTTTCTCTTCTTGACTCACTGGAGGCCTTTATTATTTTTTCTAAAGATTTATTTATTTATTTAAAGATTTATTTATTTGAGAGAAAGAGAGAGTGCAGAAGGTGGGAGGGGGAGACATTCTTCAAGCAGACTCCCCACTGAGCAGGGAGCCCAATCCAGGGCTTAATCCCACTACCTGGTGAGATCCCAACTGCAGCCAAAACCAAGAGTCAGATGCTCAACTGACTGAGCCACCTGGGGTACCCCAACTCACTGAAGGACTTCAAAATCCTAGGCAAATGTTTCTGAAATCACAAGTACCTGTGCAAGTTTCTCTTTTCTGTCTTAATGCAAATTAGAATAAATATCTAACAGTCAAACAAAAAATACTTATCCGTGAACACACTTTTAAGTCCTGTCAGGGTTCACCAGTGGCAGGGGTATCACTTTTGAAAACACTGATTACAATACTTACCACAAACAATGTGTAGCTCAAACTCACACAATCCTTTGGTGAATACAGGATTGTACATATAACTCATCTGGACAGTTGAGTCAAGAAATCAATACCCTCAGGACTGACCTTGTAGATAATCTCTCATTATTGCAGATTGGAATATACTAAAATGTATTGATTGATATAACATCAATTTCTGATACCTTGAGAGTTACCTAATTCTAATTTCTGATACCTTAGAATGGCAGTGAACTAATTTATTATTTGTCTTTGTTAGTTTAGGTGCACAAAATTGTCTACCCTCTTCTGAAAACACCAAGTTATTCACTTTATTGTTATTTTTCACCTATGATTATATTTATGGCTGCTTTGGATGTGGACTTTTGTATACTCAAGAATGTGTTTTGGCAGGTAAGAACACATTTAAGAAAATTATGGTCAATCTTGATTATTTATGTTAGCAGAAAATGTTTGTCTATAAAGAAGATTGATAATTCACAAATGGTTCTGTGGAACCATTAATTAAAAGGGAATTGATGGGGAGAGAGAAGGAATAAATATTTGCTGAGTGACCACTGTGATTAGGCGCTGTGTAAATATCTCCATTTTATATACAAACAAATTGCAGTTCAGAGGTCACAAACAAGGCTGATAAATGGGAGAAACTGGATTCTAACCCCACATCTGACTTCATCTCAACTATATCTAGATTTGCCCATTGTCACTGCTAAGGTTGTTTTATTTGTGGCTTCTCTCTTTTTTTCTTAATCATGTTTGCCAGATGTTTTTTTTTTCTTTCAGAAAACATTTTATTTTCTTTAGTTTTATTCTGTGCTTTTTCCTTACATCTTGAGTTAGATATTAGTTGATTGATTTTTAGCTTTATTTTTTTGTATTTTGTACATTTAAGGTTTAAAATTTTTTTTGTAAGTACTCTTTTAGCTTCACCCATGTTTTGATTTTAGTACTTTTTGTTTTTGTTTTTTTCTTAGAGAGAGGGTGCAGGGGAGGGCCAGAGAAAGAATCTTAAGCAGGCTCCTATGCCCAGCACAGAGTCACAAGGGGCTCAATCTCCCAACCCTGAGATCATGACCTGAGCCTAAATCAAGAGTCAGACACTTAACCAACTGAGCCATCTAGGCCTCCCATGATTTTTAGTGTTTTCATTATCATCCCGAACCTACCTAAAATTTTTACTATACTTTTTTCTTTGACCCATTATTTTTTCCCCATGTGTGGAAGAATTTTATTTGTTTTATTTATTTATTTATTATTAGAATATAGTTGACACACAATATTATATTAATTTCAGGTGTATATCCTAGTGATTACAATTATATACATATGAAATGCCCACCATCATGAATGTAGTCACCATCTGTCATCATAAAAACTTATTACAATATTAACGACCATATTCCCTATGCTGTACTTTTATTCTTGTGGCTTATTTACCTTATACCTGAAAGTTTGTACCTCTTAGGCCACTTTTATTATTTTGTCCATCCTCCATTTCTTTTCCCTCTGGCAACCATTAGTTTGTTTTCTGTATTTCTGAGTCTGTTTCTGTTTTATGTTTATTTATTTTGTTTTTTTTTAGATGCACTGTAAATGAAGTCATATGGTATTTGTCTTTTTCTCCTTTTTATAGTTATATATTTTTATTTTTTAAAATTTTATTTAAATTCAATTAACATATAATGTATTATTGGTTTCAGAGCTAGAGGTCAGTGATTCATTAGTTGCATATAACACCCAGTGCTCATTACATCACATGTCTTCCTTAATGCCCGGTCACCCAGTTACCCCTCCCTCCACCAGCAACCCTCAGTTTGTTTCCTATGATTAAGAGTCTCTTATGGTTTGTTGGCCTCTCTAATCTTGTCTTGTTTTATTTTTTCCTCTCTTCCCCTATGATCCTCTGTTTTGTTTCTTAAATTCCATTTATGGGTGAAATCATATGATAATTGTCTTTCTCTGATTGACTTGTTTTGCTTAGCATAATATCCTCTAGTTCCATCCACATCATTGCAAACGTCCTTTTTTGATGGCTGAGTAATATTCCATTATACTATATAGGCCGCATATTCTTTATCCATCTGTTGATGGGCATCTGGGCTCTTTCCATAGTTCAGCTATGGGGACTGCTGCTATAAACACTGGGATGCAGGTGCCCCTTAGGATGACTACATTTGTACCTTTGGGGTAAATACTCAGTAGTGCAATTGCTGGGTCATAGAGTAGTTCTATTTTCAACTTTTTGAGGAGCCTCCATATTGTTTTCCAGAGTGGCTGCACCAGCTTGAATTCCCACCAACAGTGTAAGAGGGTCCCCCTTTCTCTGCATCCTTGACAACATCTGTTGTTTCCTGACTTGATAACTTTAGCCATTCTGAGTGGTGTGAAGTATTATCTCATTGTGCTTTTGATTTGTATTTCCCTGAAGCCAAGTGATGTTGAACATTTTTTCATGTGTCTGTTGGCCATTTGCATGTCTTCTTTAGAGAAATATCTGTTCATGTTTTCTGCCCATTTCTTGATTGGATTATTTGTTCTTTGGATGTTGAGTTTGATAAGTTCTTTATAGATTTTGGATACTAGCCCTTTATCTGCTATGTCATTTGCAACTATCTTCTCCTGTTCTGTCTTTTAGTTGTCTTTTGGTTCTGTTGACTGTTTCCTTTGGTGTGCAAAGGCTTTTTATCTTGATGAAGTTCCAATTGTTCATTTTTGCTTTTGTTTCTCTTGCCTTTGGAAACATGTCTAGCGAGAAGTTGCTGTGGCTGAGGTCAAAGTGGTTGCTACCTGTGCTCTCCTCTAGGATTTTGGATTCCTGTCTCATATTTAGGTCTTTCATCCATTTTGAGTCTATTTTTGTATATGGTGTGAGGAAATGGTCCAGTTTAATTCTTTGCTTTGGTTGTCCAATTTTCCCAGCACCATTTGTTAAAGAGACTGTTTTTTTTTTTTTCCATTGGATACTCTTTCCTGCTTTGTTGAAGATTAGTTGACCATGGAGTTGAGGGTCCATTTCTGAGTTCTCTATTTTGTTCCATTGTGGAATATATCTATGTGGTTTTCCATTTCATTGTGTTTTCCTCAACTTTTTTCATGAGTATTCTATAGTTTTCTGAGTACAG
This sequence comes from Canis lupus dingo, assembly GCF_003254725.2. Taxonomy (NCBI): domain Eukaryota; kingdom Metazoa; phylum Chordata; class Mammalia; order Carnivora; family Canidae; genus Canis; species Canis lupus. The sequence goes on from NC_064249.1 coordinate 25,269,833, forward strand.
ATCTTTTGCCTCCTTGGTTAGGTTCATTCCTAGGTATCTTATGGTTTTGTGTGCAATTATAAATGGGATTGACTCCTTAATTTCTCTTCTTTTTTTTTTAAAGATTTTATTTATTCATTCATGAGAGACACAGAAAAAGAGAGAGGCAGAGACATAGGCAGAGGGAGAAGCAGGCTCCATGCAGGGAGCCTAATTGGGATGTGATCCTGGGACTCTAGGATCGCACCCCGGGCCGAAGGCAGGCCCTAAACCGATGAGCCACCCAGGGATCCCCAATTTCTCTTTCTTTTGTCTCATTATTAGTGTATAGAAATGCAACTGATTTCTGTGCATTGATTTTATATCCTGCACTTTGCTGAACTCCTGCATGAGTTCTAGCAATTTTAGGTTTTTTCATATAAAGTATTATGCCATCTGCAAAGAGTGAGAGGTTGACTTCTTCTTTGCTGATTTGGATGCCTTTTATTTCTTTTTGTTGTCTGATTGCTGAGGGTAGGGCTTCTAGTACTCTGTGGAACAGCAGTGGTGATAGTGGACATCCCTGCCTATTCCTGACCTTGGAGGGGAAGACTTCAGTTTGATAATGATAATTGCTTGGGCTTTTCATAGATGGCTTTTATGATATTAAGGTATGTTCACTCTATCCTTACACTTTGAAGAGTTTTAATAAAAAAAGGATGTTGTACTTTGTTAAATGCTTTTTCTGCATCTATTGGTAGCATCATGTGGTTCTTATCTTTTCTTTTATTAATGCAGATGTTGAACCACCCTTGCAGCCCCAGAATAAATCCCACTTGGTTGTGGTGAATAGTCCTTCTAATGTACTGTTGGATCCTATTGGGTGGTATTTTGGTGAGAAATTTTTTAAAAAGATTTTATTTATTCATGAGAGACACTCAGAGAGAGGCAGAGACATAGGCAGAGAAATAAACAGACTCCTTGTGGGGAGCCTGGTGTGGGACTCAATCCCAGGACCCCAGGATCACCACCTGAGCCAAAGGCAGACACTCAACCACTGAGCCACCCAGGCACCCCTTCGGTGAGAATTTTTGCATCCATATTGATCATGGATATTGGTCTGTAATTCTCCTTTTTGGTGGGGTCTTTGTCTGGTTTTGGGATCAAGGTAATGCTGACCTCATAGAGCATGCTTGTAAGTTTTCCTTCCATTTCAATTTTTGAACAGCTTCCGAAGAATAGGTATTAATTCTTCTTCTCCTCCTCCTCCTCCTCCTCCTCCTCCTCCTCCTCCTCCTCCTCCTCTTCTTCTTCTTTTTTGAGGTATTAATTCTTCTTTAAATCTTTGGTAGAATTCCCCTGGGAAGCCATCTGGCCCTGCACTCTTGTTTGTTGGGAGTTTTTTTATTACTACTTCAGTTTCCTTGCTGATTATTGGTCTGTTCAGATTTTTTACTTCTTCCTGATTCAGTTTTGGTAGTTTATATATCTCTAGGAATGCATCCATTTCTTCCAGATTGCCTAATTTGTTAGTATATAGTTGCTCATAATATGCTCTTATAATTATTTGTATTTCTTCAGTGTTGGTTGTGATCTCTCCTCTTTTATTCATGATTTTATTTCTTTGGGTCCTTTATCTTTTCTTTTTTAAAAGTCTGGCCAGGGGTTTATCAATCTTATTAATTCATTTAAAGAACCAGCTCTTAGTTTCATTTATTTGTTCTACTGTTCTTCTGGCTTCTATTTCATTGATTTCTGCTCTAATTTTTATTATTTCTCTTCTGCTTTATTTGCTGTTCTTTCTCCAGCTCCTTTAGGTGTAAGGTTAGAACTTTGAAAACTTTTGTGAGCTTTTGAGAACTTTTGTGTTTCTTGAGAAAGGCTTGTATTGCTATATACTTCCCTCTTAAGACCACTGCATCCCAAAAATTTTGAAGAGTTGTGCCTTCATTTTCATTTGTTTCAGTGAATTTTTTTAATTCTTTAATTTTCTGGTTGACTCATTCATTCTTTGGTAGGATGCTCTTTAGCCTCCATTATTTGAGTTCTTTCCGAATTTCCCCTTGTGATTGAGTTCCAGTTTCAAAGCATTGTGGTCCAAAAATATGCGGGAATAATCCTAGTTTTTTGGTATCAGTTGAGACCTGATTTGTGACCCAGTATGTGATCTATTCTGGAGAATGTTCCATGTGCACTCGAGAAGAATGCGTATTCTATTGCTTTAGGATGGAATGTTCTGAATATATCTGTTGAGTCCATCTGGTCCAGGGTGTCATTCAAAGCCTTTGTTTCATTGTTGATCCTTCTGTATGATTCAAAGGTATGACAAATGGTTCTTTACTCCCTCACTTTTAATTTGGAGGTGTCTTTTGGTCTAAAATGAGTCTCTTGCAGACAACATATCAATGGTCTTGCTTTTTTTATCCAGTCTGATAGCCTGTGTTTTTTGATTGGGGCATTAAGCCCGTTTACATTCAGAATAACTATTGAACAATATGAATTTAGTCCCATTGTATTACCTGTAAAGTTAGTGTTTCTGTATATTGTCTCTTTTCCTTTCTGGTCTATTTTACTTTGGGGTTCTCTCTTTGCTTAAAGGATCTCTTTTTAATATTTCTTGTAGGGCTGGCTGGGTGATCACAAATTCTTTATTTTGTTTGTCCTGGAAGCTTTTTATCTCTCCTTCTATTTTGAATGACATCATAGATGGATAAAGTATTCTTGGCTGCATACTTTTGTCATTTAGCATCTGGATACATTATGCCAGTCCTTTCTGGCCTGCCAGAACTCTGTGGATAGATCTGCTGCTAGTCTAATGTTTCTACCCTTGTAGGTTACAGACTTCTTGTCCCAAGCTGCTTTCAGGATTTTCTCTTTGTCTCGGAGATTTGAAAGTTTTACTATTCTATATTGACCTATTTTTATTGATTTTGAGGGGGGGGGGGTTGCTCTCTGTGCCTCCTCCTGGACTTGAATGCCTGTTTTCTTCCCCATATTAGGAAAATTCTCTGCTATAATTTGCTCCAATATAACTTCTGCTTTTCTCTCTCCTTCCTCTTCTTCTGGGATCCCAATTATTCTAATATTGTTTTGCTTTATGGTATCAATTATCTCTTGAATTCTCTCCTCATGATCCAGTGGTTGTTTACTCTCTTTTTCTCAGCTTCTTAATTCTCCATCATTTTGTTTTCTGTATCACAAATCTCTTTCTGCCTCATTTATTTTAGCAGTTAGAGCCTCCATTTTTGATTGCATCTCATTAATAGCCTTTTTTATTTTGACTTGATTAGATTTTAGTTTTTTTATTTCTCCAGAAAGGGGTTCTCTGGTGTCTTCCATGCTTTTTTCAATCTCTGCTGGTATCTTTATAATCATTTTTCTGAACTCTAGTTCTAGCATCTTACTCATGTCTATACTTATTAGGTCCCTGGCACTTAGTACTGCCTCTTGTTCTCTTATCTGAGGTGAGTTTTTCCATCTTGTCATTCTGCCCAGAGAAGACTAGATAAATGAGGGAACAGATACTAAAATGACAACAACGACCCCAGAGAAATATACACTAAACACATCAGAAGAGACTTGAAAGTGAAAAAAGAAAAAAAAGAGAGAGAGAGAGAGAGAGAGAGAATATAATCAGACAGGTGAATAGAGCAATAAACTGGATCCTGTGTATATTTGGTCCATTTATTAGAAAACTAGATCTCAAAATTGTAATGAAAGAAAAAATTCTATGTACAAAAATATTTAAATACAATGAAAGGATAGAATATAACTGTAAAAATGAAAGTTAAAAGACACACAAAAAAGAAGGAATATAAACAGACACATGAACAGAACAGAGCAATACACTATAACTTGAGTGTATTTTTGTTAGTTTGCTAGAAGAAACTACATCTCAAAATTATAAAGAAATAAAAACATATATATACAAAAAATACATCGATAGATGTAACTGTGATGATGAAAATTAATAAAGACTTTAACAAAACAGAAAAAACAAAAGGAAGAAGAAAGGAGGAGGAGGAGGAGGAGAAGGGAGAGAAAAAAATGCAGATATGATCAGACAAGTTAAGGAAATAGAGCCATACACTAGATGCTGGGTGTATTCTGGCCTGTTTTTTAGAAGAAACTTCATCCCACAATTGTAAAGAAAGAAAAACATACATATACAAGATAAAATTAAATACAATGAAAGGGTAGAATGTAACTGTAAAAACTAAAATTAAAAAAGATTTTTAAAAAAGAATTGATAAAATAAGAAATTGGTTGAAAAAGGAAGAGAAAAAAAATTAAAATTGAAAAACTAAAGAATCGTGGAGGGAAAATCCATGAATTCTATGTTATATTCCTCTAGCGCTGGAGTTTTGCTGTTCTCAATGTTATAGACTTGGTCTTGGCTGGATGTTCTTGCTAAGCTGGGGGAGGGGTCTGCTGCACTGATTGTCCGGTGTCTTTGCCCTGGGTGGAATTGCATCACCCACACCAGGAGGCCAGGCTAAGTAATCTGCTCCGGATTGCTCTAGTTGGTTTTTGTTCCCTGAAAGCTTTACACACTGCTTTAGAGGATGAGAATGAAAATGGCAGCCTCCCAATCTCCAGCCCTGGAGGCAAAAACTCGGGCCTCACTCTTCAGTGCGCTCTCAGGGAAAAGCAGTCAATCACTCCTGTCCCCCTGGACTCCGTCTCCACTCTGTGCTCACCCAGCCTGTGACCCAGTGTGTCATCTCAGGCATGCAACCCATTTGGGGCCCCCAAACCCTGTAGTCTCCTGCAGTAGGGCTCCCATACCACTCCTCCCAGGGGAGAAAGGGGGGCCTCCTGGGTTCTGCTGCTGGCTGGGCCCCTGTTCAAGGAGTGGTCATGCTGACTGGGTGGGGGTTCATGGCTTATGGCAACCCCAAGCTGAGAGCCCACTCCTGGGCTCCCAGATTGAGGCTGGTTTACCCGTTCCAATGCCTGGGAACTCTGCCACACTCAGGCACCCCTGGTCTTCCTGTGACCCCAGGGATCCTGAGATCACACTGGGGCACCTGGGTTTTGTCCCTGCTTCCTTGCCTGAGCCCCTTTCAGGCAGGGAGATCCCTCACAGGAGCAGACTTCTAAAAGTTCTAATTTTGCCCTCTGCGGCTCTATCCCTTTTCAGCAGGTGGCTGCCTGAGGCTCCCCCACCCACCCTGTAGTTTATCTTCCCATAGATTGCCTCAGATTCACTTCTTCACATCTCCTACATTGTTGCAGAAAGTGGTCGCTTTTCTATTTGTAGAGTTGTGGCTAATTTTTTCTTAGATTTCCGGTTGAGTTCTCAGGTGTTCAGAATAATTTAATAGCTATCTTGGTGAATTCCTGGGACAAGACAATACTAAGGTCTTCTACTCCTCTGCCATCGAGAACCCTCTTGGTATTTTTCTTTTTATGACTGACTTATTCATTTAGCACAATACCCTCTAATTTCATCTATGTTGTTGCAAATGGCAAAATTTCATTTATTTGAATTTTCATTTCAAATTCACTTTTCGTTTGCCAAAAATGGCAAATTTCATATATTTGCCACATCTTTATCCATTCATCTGTTGGTGGGCACTTCAGTTGCTCCCATATCTTGGTTATTGTAAATAATGCTGCAATAAACAAGGACACATATATCTTTCTGAATTAGTGTTTTGTTTTCTTTGGATAAATACCTAGAAGTGGGATTACTGAATCTTATGTTACTTCTAGTTTTAGTTTTTTGAGGAATCTCCATATCGTTTCCACACTGGCTGTATCAGCTTAAATTCTTGCCAACAGTATATGAGGGTCCCTCCTCTTAATATACTTATCAACCCTTGTCACTTCTTGTCTTTTTGATACTAGCCATTCTGACTGGTGTTAGGTGACATCTCATTGTGGTTTTGATTTGCATTTCCTTGATGATTTGTTATGTTGAACATCTTTTCATGTGTCTGTTGGTCATCCATATGTCTTCTTTGGAAAAATGTCTATTCAGGTCCTGTGTCCATTTTTAATTGGATTACTAGCTTCTTAACCTATTAATTACTTAGAAGTTACCTTAAAATTTCCAAATATGGCTTATTATTATTATTTGTTTTATCACATTGTGACCAGAGAATGTGTTTTGTATAATGATTCTTGTGATTTGTGGAGATTTGCTTAGTGGCCTAATACTTCAATTTTCCAAAATGGTCTGTTTGCTTTACAAGAATATATATTCTCTAATATTGAGTACAGGGATCTAAATTTGTTCAGGAGATTATTTTGCATATTATGAAGTTTGGACTTCTATATTTTTGCCAGTATTGTTTTTCAACTTAATATAACAAGCTTCCACGATAACTATCAATTTTTCTTTGTGATTCTGCCAGTTTTTACTTTATATAAATAGAAACTATTATTAAGAGCCTACAAGTAGTTATTTTCCTAGTTAATTTTTTTCTCATTATTTAGTTTTCCCTTTATCTCAATTAATGCTTTTTGCCTTCAATTTCATCTGGTATTACTATAGTCATTCCAGTTTTCTTTTGCTTAGTATTTTCCTGCTACAATTTTCTCATCCTTCCACCTTCAAGATTTTGGTGGTCTTAGGTTTAGATATTTTTTTGGTGACATATAATTAGATTTTGTTATTTTGTTATTTGAGAATCTCTGCTACATGAAAAACTAGTTTAGTATTTATTGTGATTAAAAATAGATTTAGAGAGATCCCTGGGTGGCTCAGCGGTTTAGTGCCTGCCTTTGGCCCAGGGCACGATCCTGGAGTCCCGGGATCGAGTCCCGCGTGGGGCTTTTGGCATGGAGCCTGCTTCTACCTCGCCTGTGTCTCTGCCTCTCTCTCTCTCTCTCTCTATCATGAACAAATAAATAAATAAATCTTTAAAAAATAGATTTAGAAAAAATAAAATAAATAAAAATAGATTTAGAAGGACAAAATATTTTAAAAGATTTGAGGCACCAAGGAAGATATATGGACAGAAAATAGCATTTGAGGAAATATGCTCAACACCATAAGTCATTGGAGAAATTAAAAGCACGGTGATATGTACCACTACATATCTACTGGAATGGTAATAACAGCAACAGTAACAAGCCTGATAATACCAAGTGCTGGTAAGAATGCAGTGAGAATGCAAAATGGTACAGCCACTTTGGAAAACAGTTTAGGAGTTTTTTTAAAAAGTTAAACATAAAAAAAACATATACTTGCCCCATGACCCAGCAATTCCACTTCTGTGTATTTACTGAAGCTAAATGAAAGTTTATGTTTACACTAAAACCTGTGTGAATCTTTTTTTATAGCTGCCTTATTCATAATCTGTAAAGTCTAGGAACAACTTAAATGCTCCTCAGCTCATGAATGAATAAACAAATTGTGGACACATCTTACAAAGGAATATTATCCAGCAATGAAAAAGGAGCATTAACAGGCACAACATAGAAGAATTTCAGATGCCTTTATGTTAAGAGAAGGAAACCAGACTCAAAAGGCTACCTATGTATAATTCCATTCATAGACCTTCCTTCTAGCAAAGGCAAAACAGTAGGTTTGGAGAACAGATCATTTGTTGCCAGAGACTGGGGATAGGGAAACAAATTAACTACAAAGGGGAACATGAGGACATTTTAAAGAAAGATTTATTTATTTATTTATTGAGGGAGAGAGACAGAGACAGAGAGAGACAGAGAGAGGGTTGGGGCAGAGGGAGAAAGAGAGTCTTTTTTTTTTTTTTTCTTTTTGAGAAAGAGAGTCTTAAGCAGACTCCACACTGAGCATGGAGCCCAATGTGGGGCTCAGTCTCATGACTCTGAAATCACAACCTGAGCTGAAACCAAGAGTTGGACACTTTAATAAACTGTGCCACCCAGGTGCCCTGAGGACATTTTTTGAGTGATCTGTTTTGTATCTTAATTGTGGTCATGGTTACATGACTGTATCTGCCAAAATTCATAAAACTCTACATCAAAAGAATGAATTTCACTGAATGTAAATTAAAAATAACTTTAAAAAAATCAAAAGAAATAGATTTAAATTTGTTTCTCAATTTTGCACTTTGCACTTACCATGCTTTTCCTTTGCTTCTCATTCTTTCTTTCCTTCTTAAGTTGGTTCAGTTGTCTTTATCCTTTAATTCCTTTTTCTTGTTTAAAAGTTTTATATTCAATTTCTATTTTTTTTAGATTGTATCTATTTATTCATGATAGACACACAGAGAGAGGCACAGATAGGCAGAGGGAGAAGCAGGCTCCTCACAAGGAGCCTGATGTGGGACTCGATCCCAGACCCAGGGATCATGCCCTGCACCAAAGGCAGACACCCAACTGCTGAGCCACCCAGGCATCCCTCAATTTCTACTTTTGAGCAAGACACTACTACTAATTGCCCATCTGATCTGCATTCTCCCTTTCTTTCTCATTAACAGAAACTTACTAGATTTTGCTTGGTAGGGTAGTGGGCCCAGTGTGAATTATTCTATTTCTCATCAAGTGGTAGCTGTGTAGCCTCAGAAAAGAGCGTGGCTAATGAAGTATATATAAACCTCTGTTGAATAAAGCTTCTAGAAAGCTCTTAATAAGAGGGCCAAATCAGCTAGCATGTGCTTTTTGCCCTTTGTTTTACCTCTTTTTCTGCCTGCAGCCCTGGAGATCAACACTGAGGAAACACAAAAGCAGGAAAAATTTGCATTCCATTTTAAGAACATTTTGATATTGGGAACTATTAAGCTGGACTAGCAACAAGAAAGATTGTGAATTGTTCTTATAACAATAAGATAGAATCTCTTTTGTTAGGAAGGGATGGTTTCTTTCAGGCAGGTAACCTAGAATACCTTTTAAAGTTATTTTTCAGAGTAATTTCAGAGTTTCATATAAAATATGTAACTAAGATCTGATTCTTCCATAAGTAAATGCAGTCATGCCATCTTTAAATGTTAAATCTAATACTGTGCTATGAATTGGTTTCACAGGTCTTGCTAATAGGATTAGTTAGCCTTCTTATGACATTCATCATACTTGGATATGTGGTTCTGAAATTCAATAAAGATTTGTGGGATTTGCAGTCTTCCATACTCTTTAGCATGATCGTTGGCATGACAGATCCTGTTCATTCTGTGAATTCACTGAAAACTATTGGTATGTCAGATTTATTTCTTACATTGAAAATAAAAGGATAAATTATTTTCTTTTGATCTGGGTTTTTTTTTTTTTTTTTTGCATGATTTGTGCATGATTTGCGCGGAATAGATATTTATGCTACTTTTCTTGCAGATGGGGCATTGGTTGACTTGAAAGATGCAATGCAAATAAGGTGACCCAAGATCTCGGATAAATAATGCCAATTATAATCTCAATGGATTTTTTATTTTTAAAAAATAATTTATTTATTTATTTATTTATTTATTTATTTATTTATTTATTTATGAGAGAGAGTGAGCACAAGTGGGGTGAGGGAGAGGGAGAAGCAGACTCCACGCTAAGCAGGGAGCCCCATGCAGGGCTTGATCCCAGGACTCGATTGCAGGACTCCAGGATCATGAACTGAGCCGAAGGCAGACACTACCAGTGGAGCCACTCAGGCACCCTTTAACAGATTTTTTTTTCTTTTTTTTTGATGTAGTCCCAACAGTTTATTTTTGCTTTTATTTCCCTTGCCCAAGGATATGTACACATAAATATGTTGCTGAGGCCAATGTCCAAGAGCTTACTGCCTGTTTTCTTTTAGAAGTTTCATGGTTTCATATCTCACATTTAGGTCTTTAGGTTCAAGTGTTACAGTACACTGGAACCGTCCCCTCTGAACCACTTACTACAGAGCAGTGTCCAACTTTTTCAACAGTGTTATCCAAAGAATCATTCTACAATGATGGAAATATTCTATCTCTCTGCTTTCTGTTAAGATAGCCACTAACTGCTCGTGACTTTTGAGCATTTGAAATGTGGATCATATGACCAAGAAGATGAAATTTTAATTTTGTTTATTTCTAATTAATCTAAATCTAAATAGCCATGTGGGGCTAATGGCTGCCATATTGGATAGAACCGTTTTACAAAAAAAAAGCTGAGCAAGTCACTTCCCTACTTAAAAGCCACCAACAGTTTCCAATGACCTTTCAAATAAGGTTTAAAGTCCTCAGTTTGATATTCAAAGACAAGCTGACCCCTACCCCATTAGTTGCTCCCTGTAACACCTGTTTACTTGGTCTTCTTTATGTTCCTGTGACATACTATGTTCCTTCCACCCTCCAGGAGCTGATTCAGGTTGCTCTCTCTGCCAGGAAAGTTCTCTCCATCCTCACCCAATACTCCTCTTTCTTACATCCTATACAAAAACAACTTCAAAATGGATGAAATACATAAATGTGAGGAAACCATTGAGATCCTAGAGAAGAACACAGGCAGCAACCTCTTTGACTTTAGCCATAGCAACTTCTTACTAGACACATCACCAGGGGCAAGGCAAACAAAAGCAAAAATGAACTATTGAGACTTCATCAAGATTAAAAGCTTTTGCACAGCAAAGAAAACAATCATAGCAACATTATCAACAATAGCTAAACTATTATAGAGTCCAAATGTTCATTAATTGATGAATGGATAAAGAAGAGGTGGTATATGTATACAATGGAATATTACTCAGCCATCAAAAAGAATGAAACCTTGCTATTTGCAATAATGTAGATGGAGCTAGAGTGTATTATGCTAAGTGCAATAAGTCAGTTGGAGAAAGACAAATATCATATGATCTCACTCATATGTGGAATTTAAGAAAGAAAACAGTTGAACACATGGGAAGGAGGGGGCGGTAAGGGAGAGAGGGAAATAAACCATAAGAGACACTTAACAATATAGAACATACTAAGGGTTGATGGAGGGAGGTGAGTCGGAGGATGGGATAGATTGGTGAAGGGTATTAACAAGGGCACTTGTGATGAGTCCTGGGTGTTGTATGTAAGTGGTGAATCCAGTTCTCCAGAAACCAAAATTGCACTGTATATTAGGTAAGTAAAATTTAAATTAAAACAACAACAACAACAGCAACACCCCCCTCCCCACATTTACTTTAAAAAGAAAGAAAGAAAAAAAAGCACTACCTCCCTTTTGGACTAGCTAACCTTAAGCGGGTAGTGGAAGGGTGTATAGTTTATTTAAAAGAAATGGGTTAAAAAAAAAAGAAATGGGTAAGAATATAATTTGGCAAACATGTTCAATAATAGCTTATTCCCAAGAGAGTTTCAGGTCTTGCAGTACTTCCCCTTTTATTTGGTAACAGATAATTTCATTCTAAAATATCCCCCTGATTCATGTTTTATTAGCAGTAGTAAAAACATGAAATGATTAGATGCTATGGTTTCTGTTTTTGACTCAGAAATATTTTCCTAACCAATTTGAAGGTATTGTTTATATTTAGTGAAAATATATTGCCTTATGATTGGAATGGGAAACCTCTAAACTTGCCAGCAAGTGGAATTACCAATTTTACACCACCCATTTATTTTATTTTTTATTTTGTTAAATTATTTATTTATTTATAATAGTCACACAGACAGAGAGAGAGGCAGAGACATAGGCAGAGGGAGAAGCAGGCTCCATGCACTGGGAGCCCGATGTGGGATTCGATCCCGGGTCTCCAGGATCACGCCCTGGGCCAAAGGCAGGCGCTAAACCGCTGCACCACCCGGGGATCCCTACACCACCCATTTATATTTGCAGTTGGGAAAATGTAAGTTTTAAGACACTTTTGGTGGTGATATCCTAAATTGTCATATTTCTCAAAAAGTCTAATTCTGTCCTCTTTCTCTCTTTTCTAAGTACAATTTTTATCCTATTTTTCCTTCATCTGCCTTTCTTTTTTAGCCATTTGTATTGGCCAGTTGTTTTATTCACCTCATTTTTTCCTGTTCCCTTTTCTGAAATGTCTTGACTATAAGTGGCTATAGTAAACTATAAACTTTATTGCAGTTTCTACATTCAACTTTTTTTCAAAAAGGAAGTGTAATAGAAAGTTTTTTTATTTCTTTAAAAGAAAACTAGTAAAGGTATTTAGCTCTTAGTTAATATTTTCCTTAAATCAGTAATGCTCAAGGTGATATGTGGATTCTGGATCCAATAACATTTTTTCCTAGTAAGACAAATTTGACTCAGGGGGGGATATCACTCTTGCTTTTTTATGGTGTTTGCAGAGTCACCATTTAGGCTCTATATTGTCCTTTCTTCAAAACAGTTTATTTCTAATTGTCATAACACATTAATTTTTTAAGGAAAAATATTTTTTGCTATATGTCTAAAATTATCATGATATACAAAACTACAGTTCCTACAATGTAAATAGTGCTTCTTTTGATGTGGTGCCCTATGCAATGCATCAATCTCGGTGTCCTGACCCACTGAAAAATTAGTGGGGGTTCACATGTGAATGAAAAGGAACTTGTCTATTCATAACCTGTTTGAAAAGAATGCATTGGGCTCACACAGTTTTATACTTTAAAACAAATCTGGAGAGACATCTGGATTGCTCAGTTGTTGAGCGTCTGCCTCAACAGTATAATCTAACAGTAACAGTATAGTATTAACAGTATAGTATAATTAACAGTATAGTATAATCTCAATTGAGGAAAAAGTTTATAAGCTTAGAAAAAAAGACCTCAACATTAAGTTGTATCTGAGTTGTGAAATTGCATGGGCTTTGTTTTATTTTGTTTTGTTTGTTTCATTCTTTCCTTTTCCAAATTTTACAATGAATTAGAGAATATAAGTTAGTTCCACATTAAGCCAATAAAGAATGAGAGAGTAATTCTTGTGGTATTTTGCCATTAAACACAACTAAATTCAAATTCAAAGCTTCATACTTCAGACCTTGTATTTTACGTGTTCCTGGTTGACTCACTGAATTTGAGGGAAATGTGAAAGAATTTCTTGACCAGCTGAAGCCAAAATCCTGTTAGCTTTAAACCTGTTTAACCAGTATATTTGTGCCTTCTATCACAGTCAAAGCTAGCAAAAAGTAGTAAGCTGAATATTGGTTAGCAACCCTCTTGGGCATTTCCTGAGTGCAATTTGAAACTGACCCCCGTACATGCGTGGAGGACAGGGAGAGATTATAAAGAAAGAGTCAGGCCACTGCAGGTTAGTAGGTAGCAGCTTTTATAAGCAAAAGAAACTTACATTCAAGGCTTATCTTGGGCAGCAGCAAGATGAAAGCATCCCTGCACCTATCTGCCTTCCACATCTTAAAAGTTTTTGTAGAGGCCTTAACTGGGTCCAGTCACATATACCGTGCAGGTGTTCTGAACAGCACATCAATATTTCTTTTTTCTTTTTTTAGGATTTTATTTATTTATTTATTCGAGAGAATGAGAGAGAGAGAAAGAGGCAGAGACACAGGCAGAGAGGGAGAAGTAGGCTCCATGCAGGGAGCCCAATATGGGACTCCATCCCGGGATTCTGGGATCAGGCCCTGAACGGAAGGCAGACACTCAACACTGAGTCACCCAGGCATCCCCACATCACAATTTCAGGGCTCTATCCTTGGAGCAGCCTCCAGAGGTGGAAAAGGCAAGTGAAACCCACATTCCAAGCACAGAGGAGGGGCTGAAGAGCCTCAGATCACCCAGATCCAAGTCATGGGTCAACCGCCAGTCATATATCCTTCGTGATATCAAAGAAGCAGGAAAATATGCCCCACGGAGAGTACAAAAATAACAAGTAGAAACAGATTGAGTAATGAGGCAGATGGCGGAATTAGTAGATAAAAACATTAAAGCAGCTACTGTAACTCTATTCTACATGTTCAAAAAATTAGAGAAAAGATTAAGATCAGGGTAGAAATTACTCTTATTAGCTTATGAGAGCCCATTGTTAAATAATCAGGAATTTTGCAAGCCAGTTATTAACCCACTGGACATATATGGTAGATAGAAAAGAGACCTAAATAAAATTTCTAGAGATGAAAAATACAGTATCTAAGGCAAAAATTCCACTGATGGAAGAAGATTAGCACTGCAGAAGAAAGTATTAGTGAACTTAAAGATGCAGCAATGGAAGCTATCCAAAATGAAACACATGAAGAGAAAGACCTTAGTCTTTCCTAATAAGTGAACAACATCAGTGAGCTGGGGGATGATTTCAAGTGGCTTAATATACAAGTCCCCAAAAGAGAGGGAGAAAGGAAAAAAATTCGAAGAAATAATGGATGAAAAATTTCTGAATTTGATGAAGATTTTACAGTCACAGATTTCAAGAAGCTCAACATACCATGAGCCCAAGAAACACAAAACTACATCATGGCACATAAGAATCAAGTTCCTAAAAAGCAACGATAAAGAGACTATCTTAAAGGCAGCCAGAGGGGAAAAAGAGACACATTATATACAGAGAAACAAAAATAATAGTGACTTCTTTTCAGAAACAGTGCAAGCCAAAAGATGGTGGAGCAACATTGTTAAATTACGAAAAGGAAAGCTTAGAAGTCTCAGTGAAAATATCTTTCAAAAGCAAAAGTGAAATAAAACTTTTTTAAAAAAAGATTTTATTTATTCATGAGAGGCAGAGAGAGAGAGAGAGAGAGAGGCAGAGACACAGGCAGAGGGAGAAGCAGGCTCCATGTACCGGGAGCCCGACGTGGGATTCGATCCCGGGTCTCCAGGATCACGCCCTGGGCCAAAGGCAGGCGCCAAACCGTTGCGCCACCCAGGGATCCCAAAAGTCTGTCTTAAGTTAAGTTCATGATCCCAGGGTCTTGGGATCGAGCCCAATGTTGGACTCTCGGCTCAACAGGGAGCCTGCATCTCCCTCTCCCTCTGCCTGCCGCCCTGCCTGCTTGTGTTCTCTCTCTCTCTCTCTCTCTCATTCTCTGTCCAATAAATTAATAAAATCTTACAAAAAAAAAAAAGAAGTAGCCCATGATATGAGGAAAAGTAGTCATTTAACTGGACACATTGCCATCTTGGATAAAAACAGTATTGTTACCAAGAACAAAGGATGGATACTGGTTGGGCTAGTACCAGTCACTATCACCCTACTCATAAGTTGTATTATCATAAAGCAATTAATTTGATTATATTTTCCATTATACTTAACTGTGAATAAGTGCCAATAAGATTTTGTACTTAATTTTTAATAACAGCTTTATTGAAATATAATCTACATACCATAAAATTCATCCTTTTTTTTTTGAAAGATTTTATTTATTTATTCATGAAAGACACACACACACACAGAGGCAGAGACACAGGCAGAGAGAGAAGCAGGGAGCCCAATGTGGGACTCAATCTTGGGACTCCAGGATCACGCCCTGGGCTGAAGAAGACAGGTGCTCAACCGCTGAGCCACCCAGGCATCCCAAAATTCATCCTTTTAAATTGTACAGGGGCACAGTTTAGTCAGCAGAGTCTGTCAGCAGAACATATGATTCTTGATCTTGGGGTTATGAGTTCAAGCCCCATGTTGGGTGTGGCGCCTACTTAAAAAGAAAAAATGTAAAAACAAAACAAAATTGAACTGTACAAGTCAGTGGTCTATATCTGCAGAGTTATACAAACATCATAACTATCTAATTTTAGAACATTTTTTATCACCCAAAAGAAATCTCTTACCCGTTAGCAGTCACTCATCATTTCCCTGTCCCCCAAGCCCCTGGCAACCGGTAGTCTATTGTCTGTCTATGGGTTTGCCTATTCTGGACATTTCATACAAATCAAACCATACAATATGTTTTTTGCATTTGGCTTCTTTCACTTTGTATAATGTTTTAAAAGTTCATCCGTGTTGTAACATATATCAATCAATATTTCATTCTTTTCTGTGGTTGAATAGTTGAATTGATTATTATGAATAATACCACTATGAACATTCATGTACAGATTTTTGTGTGGACATAGACTTCAACTCTCTTGGGCATATGTCTGATATGAAAGGGAGAGAGAGAGAGAGAGAGAGAGTGTCTGTGTGTGTGTGTGTGAGTGAGTGTGCCTGAGCATGTGTGTGTGCCAGGGGAGGGGCAGAGAGAGGTGGAGAGAGAGAATCTTAAGTAGGCTCCACACCCAGCATAGAGCCTGATGCAGGGCTTGATCTCATAACCCTGAGATCATGACCTGAGCCAAAATCAAGACTGGATGCTCAACCAACTAAGCCACCCAGGCATCACTGTATTTATTCCTAAAATGTGATTTTTGTGGAGTTTTATGATTCATGTTTTTTCAAGCTAAATGTTGCGTCCTGAGAAGTGTTTTGTCTCATCCCAAAACTCAAGCATAGTTTGAGGCCATGGACACTTCAAAGAATACTCTTGTCCTGTTCCTTTCTTATTGGAGAGATAAAAAAGGGTGATTATGGTTGTCTCATGGAGCATCCCAGTCATGGCTTTTTTTTTTTCTTTTTTTTCCTTCTCTTGTATTTTTGTGTTTCCTGTGCAAGAGCATCATTTTCATGTACCAAATTAAATTATGTTTTATATTTCCTTTTCCAGGCATTTCCAAAACGTATACTGATATCATAAGAGGAGAATCAATGATCATTTGTGGCTTCACATCCATTTGTTTTGGAGTTTTTCGGAGCGACTTTCTCCACATTTCCATGTTTACTGGTAGGGGCATCTTTTCTATCTGCATATTTTCTTTCTTTCTTTCTTTCTTTCTTTCTTTCTTTCTTTCTTTCTTTCTTTCTTTCTTTCTTTCTTTCAAGATTTTATTTATCCATGAGAGACAGAGAAAGAGAGGTAGAGATATAGGCAGAGGGAGGAGAAGCAGGCTCTATGCAACAAGTCTGATGTGGGACTCGATCCCAGGAATCCAGGATCACACCCTGAGCCAGAGGCAGATGCTCAACTGCTGAGCCAATCGGGCATCCCTATTTGCATATTTTCTAAAATAATTCTTGTATGATGCATTTCAATTCACACTGAAATTACAATACATTAAAGGGTGCCTGGCTGGCTTAGTCAGAGGGACATGTGACTCTTGATCTCTGGGTGGTGAGTTTACCCCCATGTTGGGTATACAGATTACTTAAATAGATTTTTAAAAATCTTTAAAAAATTAAAATACATTCAAAATGTCTTTACTGCTTTCTCTATAATTTACTTTTGGACCAATTAAAATAGCATATCAGATGATAAGAAAATAAACATCTATGTGTTTTCTTGGACAGTAAAGGGGAAAGAATATTAAATGATTTCATCTCTTTCCTTCAACCCCCATCCTCCAACCCCCCCAGACACACACACATCAATCATCTGGCTCAGAGTAACTTCTTTCCTGGATCAACCTGGATCTCAATGAGTGGATACTACGAATTGACTTGATCCTGAATTTGAGCTTGAGGGTGAAGTCAGAATGCTTCAGGAAGTACTGGAAAGTCAGGTGCTAGAAGCGATTATAGATTCATGTGGTTAAAGTTCACTGGGATATGGAACATATTGCCTTGCTAGGTTTCCAGATGTGATACTAGTAGAAAAGAAAGGGGGAGGGGGGGAGAAATCACAGCATAAAAAGGGAAAAGGTGTCCTCCTGATCTGTTTATGTAATAGTTTTAGGAGAAGAGAGGTGCTTAAAGGAGAAAGAAATATTGGTGGTAAAGAAGGATTTGCAGTGCTTTTTAGTGGGGAGCTATAGACATTTGGGGTGGGGCCATCTTTGTTATTTAGGACTACCCTTGGGCATTGCTTGATACCTGCTCACTACTGCCACTAGTGCCCTCAGTTATTGTGACCATAGAAAATTTCTCTTCTCTATTTCCCAAATGCCCCTGGGATGGGGGCAGGGGTCACAAATGGACTGAAGGTTGGTGGGGACCCTGAACATGATTTGCTTGGCCCTAACATACTTTGTAAAAAATATGAATTTGGATGTCTTTTGGTTGAGCATTCACCCTCCAGTGGGTCGCAGATTTCACATTTATGCTCCCTACCTGGCTTCTGAGGACATTTGAGTCCGTTGTCCCTGGATAAGTGAGCCTCAAACTGAAGACTGTAAGGGAAATATATTCCCAGAGTGTCTGTGTTGCCAGGCTTTCATGGGAAACTCCCACTTGCTGAAGAACAAAACCCCATTCAAAATCTCAAAAGCAAACCAAAGTGCATAGACCCAAATGCCCTCAGTGAACTTCTTTTTTCATTTGTTTTCTTTTTTTAGAGTTCCGTGTAATCTTGGGCCTTTGCTTGGACATCTTGGGAAGCATAATATGTGGATATTCGTGTTCAAGAATCATTCAGTTTATATTGACTGACCTCTTTAGCAATACACTTACTAGCATCATTCTTTGCATTTCAATGGTGTACATGACTTTCTACATTGGTAAGACAGAAACAAATACAAAAAATGTGGTCCTCGAAATGAATTTTATGTATTTTTTTTTCCATTGATCCTGAATCCAGTTGCCTCTTCCCAACTGTTTCCTCCTTGTTGTGGTCCCTCTGTGCTTCCTGTCATATTATCCTGCCACTTATGGCTCTTTTCTAGTCTCTTAACATTCCCTTAATTTCAAGTCCATGTCCCTTCCCTTTGTATTTCTTCTCTATGTAATTACTCTTTTATTCTTTTTGTACTCCACCCTTTGACCTTATATTTAGTCACTGGCAGTCTCCTGGAGGAATCAGCTCAATGCTAATTCCTCTTTTGACCCTTAGCAACTCATCTCTAAAATGAGATTGCTGGGAGAGATGCTTCAAAGGTCTTTCCAGCTCAACTATCTTTCATTCAATGGGTACCAGACTGAGGAGACTAGGAATGGCAGCCTTTATCAGCAGCTAGGAAGCAGAAAGGGAGAGGGGAAAATCAGGTATACCTGTATCTGGAAGAGAAACAGGAGAGTAGAATAATCACAGGAGTCAGCGTGCCCCACAGTGGTAGACCAGCAATAATCACTTGCTAGTTTAGCAAGACTGGCAATGCAAGTTTTAACTGGCGTGAATGGGGTAACCAGTCCCCAAGAGCCATTGTAACTGCATTCAAACAGTCAAATCCTGCTTCTGCTCTCATGCCACACAATGGAGCAACTTCCATCTGTGGAAGAACTCTGGTATCAAGGGCTTCATTGCCCCTCGTGTTATCTTCAGTTACCTAAAAGTGCTACTTCCTCTGGAGGTAAATTGCTACCCAGGAGTTGCGTATGGCTCCAAATCAGTAAAATTATGGACAGCATTCCCTGAAGGGTTGTTTCCATGATCCTTTTTCTTTTTTTCTCCCTGTGAACCTTTTATGGATGCTTTAAATGCCTGAAGAAAAAATTTTAAAAATTAATATTTCCATTTCTTCCACTAGATCATGAATTCCTTGAGGTGGAGGCTATCTTATTCAACTTTTTATTTATTCTCTTTTCTCTGTTCCCTCAGCCAAGCCCAGTACTTTCAGTATGCCTGAAAGTAATTAAATACACGTTGGTTGAATAAACTGATACTAGTTCCTGAAGAGCTGTGGAATTAGGCAGACTTGAATTCAAACCCTAGTTTCACAATTTATTAGCTTGCTGATCTTGGAATATTACTTATCCTCTCTAAGCTTCAGTTAGTTTCCTCATCTATAAAAGTGATGCAGTAACACCTAATTGATAGGGGTATTGCTGGCACTAATGAGATGATGTGTGTTATGTGACTTGCTCATGCTGATGTGTTGGAGATAGCTCTTACCACTTTGCCAGAGCTGATTACACATATCTCTTTACAACTCTATGCAAGTGGCATCATTTGAAATTGGTCATATTGGGAATATTTACACTGTGGAAATTGGCAGACTCTGTCCATCAGGGATTTTTTTTTTTTTTTTAAACCTCCAGAGAACTGGTTTTTAACATTTACCAGCTCACCACTGGACTCAAGTTAGGGCAGCCAACTTATGTTGATTCCTTTCCACTTTCTGAGGTGCTTCCAGTCAGTGCTTGGAAGGCCTGGAGTAGATTCTCCCTTTTAGTCTCAGAAGGAATCACTGCTGAAGGAGACTTGATATTAGACTCTGAGATCATAAAATTCATGTTGTTTAAGATAGTTTGTGTTACTCTGTTATAGCAGCCCCGGAGACTTCTCTCTCCTCCATTGCACTTTCCTGGGCTTCAGGGATTAAAAACCCCCTTACTCTTATTAAATATAAGAGTAAAGTCCTTTACTCTTATATTTAATAAGTTCCTGACAGCAGAAGTCAGTAACAGACATGTTATCAGGAGAAGTTCCATTGCCAGAAGTTCCATTGCCAAACATAGATAAAATTCTAATCCACACATTCTCCAGTGTTACATTTCTGTAATGTTAACCTAATTTTTTTTTACTTCACTAATGAACACTCAGTCAATTGGCTTACGTCCAGGGAATATCTGATTAAAGTTAGATTGGGGTGTCACCTCTTTTAGCACATGCAGTAATTTCCATTTTTGTCTCAATTGTGTTCAATTAACGAAACCTGGACCTTGAGAAATCATTTGCACATTCATTCTTTTTCATGAATTAAAGCAAAAACAAAACAAAAAAAAGGTGCAGGCATTTCCTCACAAAGGACACAATGCTTCTGGAACATTGTTGGTTGACAGGTAGTATAGTTGAAAATATTAATATATTGGCCCAAGGAAGAAAATTTGACTTAGGGTTCAAAAGGCACTTGAAGAGTAAACGTATAATTCATGAGACATGGTGGGCTTTATAAAAGTGTAGTTCAGAGGTATACCAAGAGAGGTGCTTATACGAACATGAGGAATATTTTATCAAGTGACATTACTCAGAATTTCTGGGGAATGAAAATAACGAAGAGCAGACAACTTTGTTAGTCTTATTGTTTTAAAAGTCTCTACAATGTAAGCCTTTATTGCCTGTACCAATTCTGATTGTTCACTGTCCTTCACCATTGTCATTGGTGTAGGTGATAAATGTCAAAGGCCTTCTGTCATTACTTGAATATATTTTAGTAAGGAAACATCCAGTCTTGAATCCTCTTGCTTTAATGGAAAAAAAAAATCCCTTTGATTCTATTAGGAAGACCTTCACTTTTTCTAAACCAGAGAGAGGATGAGAGAGACAAAGATTGAGAGAGCCACTTGTATACAGCATCAATATTCTGTGATGGTTTTTTTTCCATTGAGTCAGAAAAACTGTACAAATCTATTTTTAACAAATCAGGTTTATGCTGATGAAAATTGCTTCCTTTATTACGTGGTCCATGACTTTCCCCCCCTTCAGAACATTTAAAATACAACCGAATATAATAGCATTTGTAATTTTGTAAAAATGCTGTCTAATTATAAAAGTAATACATATGGATTGTAGAATTTTGGAAATATCTAAAAAGTCAAAGAAGAAAAAAAATCACCAATAACTGTGTTATAAATTAAACCATGGGTACATTTTGGTATATTTCCTCAACTTCTAAAATAATTCATATAAATATACATACATATGTTAATGTGTGCATTCATACCATGTAATCCTATAACACTGGATTATACTAAATAAGATGACATGAGTTTTAAATGAAGTTATTTACTGGTTTCCTCATAGCAGACATTTCTAAGTAATGTCTATTACTGAAAAAGACTATGATGAGCTTTAAAAAATCCAGTAATACTAATTATAGGGAAGTGGAAATAAGATTTCAAGAGACAGTTTCCCTATTATCGCAGTTACCAGCACTACTGGTTTTACTATCATTGGTTATTTATATTAAATTCAGTTAGATAAGTAGGTAAAAAGAAATCTAAAATGGACTTAAGTGATTAGATAAACTGGGGTGTCTGGATGGCTCAGTCAGTTAAGCATCTGCCTTCAGTTTGGGTCATGGTCTCAGCGTCCAGGAATCAAGCCTCACTTCATTCAGTCTCCCTGCTCAGCGAGGAGCCTGCCTCTTCTCCCTCTCCCTCTGCCTGCTGCTCCCCCTGCTTGTGTTCTCTCTCTGTCAAATAAATAAATAAAATCTTAAAAAAAGTGATTAGATAAACCAAAGAAATAATAAAATTCTCTTCAAATAAACAGTATTAATTTGCTAAGCACTAAAGTGAATGTATAAAAACAATGGCATAGTAGTAGTGATTATATCATGTATTCTTTGTTTTAAAAGTATGCCAAAGCACTTTTCATGTTATTTAATCTATTATGAATGACAACTCTGTGGGGTAGTATTCTTTTACACCCATTTTACAGATGCAAGGATACTAATAGAGAAAAGGGAGGTCACCGTCCCAGAGCAGCCAGCTCTGCCTTACTCCAAAGCACTTCAAATTTCAATTTCTACTATTTATTAGACACACATTTGTTGACATACTATCTGTGGCTGCTTTTGCACTACAATAGCTGAGTTGAGTAGTTGTGACGGACTATGTGGCCCACAAAGACTAAATATTTACTATATGATCCTTTACAGAAAAAATCTGCTGACCATGATCTACAGGACTAGCCGATTCTTTGAAGCAACTTTCCAAGAAATGTGACTCTTCAGTTTCTCACCAATTCTTTGCTCAAGATTAAGTAACTCAGTGTGCATATTCGAATGCAACTAATTCTATTCATTTTTTTTCTCCCCAGGGGAATCTTTTGGAATGTCAGGAATGATTGCGTTAGTCACTGTAGGACTGAATTTCGATTCCTTAAGCTTTAAACCGAGGATTGAGGTAACAATTACTAAGTAAGTCTCCTATTGTGTACTTGGTATAGATATCTTAAAAGGTTAGTGCCTAAGTGGTTCTGCCTTCTTGGACACATAAGACTCCCCTTTTATAACATTTTTCTGCCTTTTATTTTTGAATTTTATTACCAGTTATATTTGAAAGAACTTAAGGTACCAAAAATTCTTGACATCAATTGATGTTCTTGTTATGAATAATGTATCTGTGGTTCAGAGTTTGTGGTCTTTTTATACATAACTCTTGACAAAAATTTACTTTGGACTGTGGGAAATTAAAAAAAATAACTTCATTCCTTTGTTTCCTTCATGATGTCCATGAATGACAGCATCCTAATATGGGAGCTGGAAAAGAAAAGTAGCAGAAAGATGCGATGCTAGCAAAATTCTTACCTGTCCTTTACACTTGGTAATGCAAGGTGTCATACTAATCTCTCTGGATGGAGGGAAACCCCTGTGTCCTCCCAGATTAATGAATTAGACTTTCTCTGAGAGACTGTGCTAAATTACGGGATTGTTTCAGAATTATTTCACAACAGGTCATAGCCCACTGTAGATCAAACAAAAGCAAATGTTAAAATTAGAAAAATAAGCCATAATCCTGAGTTTTCCCATAAGATTCCTTTTTTTTTAAAAAACATGGAGGACTATCCATTGTTCTGAAATTATGTCCTGCCTTCTTTTTGGTGTTTAATTTTTTATTCTTTAATGAAATCCCAATAATAGAAAATGGTACTTAAAAAAATAACTTCTTTTGGCAAAATAAAAAATTGGCACCTATAACTTCTAATTTTGTATCTATGTGAATATGACACAACTGGTTTTTAGAATCAGAAGCTTGGGAATAGATAGTTCATAGAACATACACTTTTTGTCTGAATTCGGACGACTTCCTGTGCTCAGTCATGCTGTCTGTCAGCATCATTATAAATCCTCATTCTATTCATTTAATTGTTTATTCTTGAACCTATTCAATCAATCCTTTTTTAATGTCACCTGTGGCCTGGATATTATATCTTAGATTTGGGCCTACATAAATAAGTCCCTTCTCAGACGGCACACACTGTTAAGTAGTGGGCATGTTTATGTATGAAACTAAGTGTGAATCATTATATATTTATTGGGATCCTACTATATGTAGGACATTTTTTTTTAGGTCTTATGGAGACATTTGAAAAAGTATTTTACTTAGTCCATCATTTCTGAATTTCAGAAAACTAAGCATTGGGGCTTGAAGTCCCCGTTATATCCTTCCTTTCTCTGAGTTCTGAATCTAATCAATAAAGAGATGGGAATCAGAAATTCAAACCATCTATTCAATAGGGGTAATGCTGTGTCAGCATGCTTTCCCTCTGAAGCCAAAATGAGGCTTCCTAATGCTTCTTTCCAAATAGATCTTGAGACCTATCTATAGGGAAGCTGGTTTGTGGAACAAGCACACTCAGCTAGTTAGCTGAAAGGGAAAGTCCCAGTGGAGAGGCCCAAGAGGAGGCAGGACTTGCAATCTGCTTGTAGAAATCAAACCTGGCTGGGTGCAAGCATATTGCCACATGGAACCAGAACAGCCCTGAGTCCTAACTACTATGTTCTGGTCTACTCAGTAAGGATCTTTGGGGGCGGGGCTATGTGTATAGATATTTAGAAAGCAATATGGGTGATTCTAATTCACTTGTCTGCCTAACAAACCATGGTGGTATAGACAACTGACCCTATAGGAGTTCACTTCCACTGAGAGTACTTAGGATGGTTTCATGAACAACACAGGATTAGAGTTAGCCTTACAAGATCTTTAGGAATTCAGTAGATGGGAAAACAGAGAGGAGGGACTTTCAAGGTAAGGGACTTTCAAGCAAATCATGAAGGGAGAAATCCTGCATTGAGGTGATCCACCAGCCAGGGGAGGAGGTAGAGACCCTTATTTCTCTGCCTTGCTCTTACTATTCTCCTATGAGAGGCAGCCCACTGCCATTGGGTGATGAGGGTATTGGAGAATATGGAGCTGGGTGTATTCTAGTTCCAACAAAATACTTTTAAATGTTGATAGTAACAGTATTAGAGGCAAGGACCTCTGCTTGACAAGAATGACTGATATATGATACATACTTCTTTATTTATTTATTTATTTGTTTATTTATTTATTTATTTATGATACATACTTCTATGTGAAAAGGCAACTATTTAAAAAACACATTGCTTAAAATGTAATTTATTTTCCATTCATCCTAGGTTCCTAATAATGTTTTCGTCTGTATACCAACAGTTAATATATACTTTCTTTGGCATTGTAATTGGATGTGGAGAAACCAAGTATTTAAGATTTCACACTGTGGTTTTCATGCTCATCTTATTTGCAACAGTGAATTTTGTAAGGTAGGAATTATATTTTTAAGTTTGCTTACTGGACCTAGGTTCTTAAGCCTAGGATTAGAATTGGGAAGCAGTATATTATAGCAAGAAGAGCTCTGGGTATGGAGTCAGAAAACCTGTGTTGTTGTCAATGTCCTGACAAATGCTTGCTGAGCGATTGGGGAAATCTGT
Source organism: Canis lupus dingo (assembly GCF_003254725.2). Taxonomy (NCBI): domain Eukaryota; kingdom Metazoa; phylum Chordata; class Mammalia; order Carnivora; family Canidae; genus Canis; species Canis lupus. The sequence goes on from NC_064249.1 coordinate 25,294,906, forward strand.
ACTCTTCAGTTTCATGTAGAAAATGAGAAGGGGCAAGAACAGCAGCAGCAGCATCATGACCCATGAGCTCAATAGAAATGCACATTCACGGGCCCATCCCCATGTACTGAATTGCATCTCTGGAGATGAGATCCAGGAAACTGTTTTAACATGTTTGTTAAAGTTTGAGCAACACTGGAGTGGATTAATGGCTCCTAACATTTTTGTTACCTTTCATCCTCATTTGTTATCTCATAGCTATGGTATAACCATATTATTGAGCATCTACCATGTACATTATACCATTAATACAAATACAGCCCTGTGAAGAGGTGTTAATTGCATCCTTTCACAGATGGAGCCCAGGGAGGTTAAAAGCTTGCCTAGAGTTATCCAATTTGAAGGGCAGAATGTATAGTGTTAATGATAATTCCTTATATTTGTATAAAACTTCTAACACTGTTTTTAAGATTTGAGTATTATATGCAAAAGTTAGACAGCAGATTTAGTTTGTTCCAGAAAGTTCGAACTTATCAATAAACTGATTATTTTCTCTTCCCTGAAAAAATTTTATATGAAATTTAGTTTTCTACCATGAAAACATTGATACATCAGGTGTGATTTTTTAAAAAAGGTTTTTTTCTCCACAGGTTGCTTACTATTGTGTTAGTGAGCCCTCTTCTGACGCATGCGAATTATGAATATAATTGGAGATGGGGAATTGTTATAGCATGGTCTGGAATTAAAGGAATTTTTAGCTTACTCTTGGCTCCTGATATTCATAATCTGGCTGACCAAAAAGTAGAGTCACCGCAATTGGTAGGAAAAATCGTATCTCATAATTATCCGTACTTATTTATTTTGTAGTATTTGTCACAGTACCCAGTGATAAAGTTAACCATTTTTTTAAAATGTCAATTTTATTTAAATTTAAATTTCAGTTAGTTAACATACAGTGTTATATTAGTTTCAAGTGTACAATTTAGTGACTTAATACCTACATACAACACCCAGTTATCATCACAAGTGCCCTACTTAATCCCCTATCACCTATTTCACCCATCCCCCCCCATGCATCTTCCCTCTGGTAACCATCAGTGTGTTCTCTATAGTTAATAGTGTCTATTGGCTTGCCTCCCTCTCTCTCTTATTTTCTGCCTCTTCGTTCATTTTATTTTTTAAATTCCACGTATGAGTGAAAACATATGGTATTTATGTTTCCCTGGCTGACTTATTTTGTTTAGCATAATATTCTCTAGCTCCATCCATATTGTTGCATATAGCAAGATGTCATTCTTTTTTATGGTTGAGAAATATATGTACATATATGTCACATCTTCTTTATTCATTCATCAATTGATGGACACTTGTGCTATTTCCATAGTTTGGCTATTGTAGATAATGCTGCTATAAACACTGGAGTGCATATATAGCTTTGAATCGGTATTTTACTGTTTTTTGGATAAATGCCTAGTAGTGCAATTGCTGGGTTATAGGGTAGGTCTATTTTCAACCTTTTGAGGAAACTTCATACTGTTTTGCATAGTGGCTGCACCAATTTGTGTTCATCAACACCTGTTGTTCCTTTATGTTCTTTATTTTAGCCATTCTGACAGGTGTGAGGTGATACCTCATTATAGTTTTGATTTGTATTTTCCTGATAATAAGTGATGTGGAGCATCTTTTCATGTGTCTGCTGTGTCATATGTCTTCTTTGGAGAAATGTCTATTCATGTCTTTTGCCCATTTTTTAGTTGGATTATTTGTTTTTTGGGCGTTGAGTTGTATAAGTTCTTTATATATTTCAGATACTAACCCTTTATCAGAGATTTCATTAGCAAATATCTTCCCCCATTCCATAGGCTGCCTTTTAGTTTAATTGATTGTTTCATTTGCTGTGCAGAAGCTTTTTATTTTGATGAAGTCCTAATAGTTTATTTTTGCTTTTGTTCTTTGCCTCCAGAGATGTATCTAGAAAGAAGTTGCTACGGCTGATGTTAAAGAGGTTTCTGTCCTATATTCTACTCTAGGATTGTAATGGTTTCCTGTCTCATATTTAGGTCTTTCATAGATTCTGAAGTTATTTTTGCGTATAATATAAGAAAGTGGCCCAGTTTCATCCTTTGCATGTTGCTGTCCAGTTTTCCCAACACTATTTGTTGAAGAGACTGTCTTGAATATTCACTCCTACTTTACCAAAGATTAATTGACCACATAATTGTGGGTTTCTAGATTTTCTAGTGCGTTCTACTCATATATGTGTCTATTTTTGTGCCAGTACCATATTTTTTTGATCACTACAGCTTTGTAATATAACCTGGAGTCCAGAATTGTGGTGCCTCCAACTCTGCTTTTCCTTTTCAAGGTCGTTGGGGGTTGTTTTCAAGGCTACATTGGGATTTTGGTGTAATTTTGATAGAGATTGCATTAAATGTTTAGATGGCTTTGGGCGGTATAGACATTTTAAGAATATTTGTTCTTCTAATCCATGAACATGGAATGCTTTTCCATTTCTTTGTGTCTTCTTCAATTTCTTTCATCGATGTTTTATAGTTTTCAGAGTACTGGTCTTTTACCTCTTTGGTTAGGTTTATTCCTAAGCATTTTATGGTTTTGGTTCAATTGTAAATGGGATTTATTCCTTAATTTGTCTTTGTGCTGCTTCATTATTGGCATATAGAAATGCAACAGATTTCTGTATGTTGTTTTTGTATCCTATGAATTTATGGAATTCATGTATCTGTTCTAGCAATTTTTTGGTAGAGTCTTTTGGGTTTTTTATATCAAGTGTCATGTCACCTGCAATTAGTGAAAGTTTGAATTCTTCCTTGCCTTGCTTTTTATTTTTTCATTGTCTAATTGCTGATGCTAGGACATCCAGTACTATGTTGAATAACAGTGGTGAGAGTGGACCTCCTTGTCTTGTTCCTGACCATAGAGGAAAAACTCTCAGTTTTCCCATTATGAATGATACTGTGGGTTTTTTTGTATATGGCCTTTATGATGTTAAGGTATGTTCACTCTAACTCTACTTTGTTGAGAGTTTTTATAACGAATGGATGTTGTACTTTGTTAAATGCTTTTTCTGCATCTATTGAAAGGGCCATATGGTTCTTATTCTTTCTTTTATTAATGTAGTGTTTCACATTGATTTGCAAGTATTGAACCGCACTTGTAGCACAGGAATAAATCCCACTTGATTGTGGTAAATGATTCTTTAAATGTACTGTTAGATGTGGTTTGCTTTGAGACTTTTTGCATCCATGTTCATCAGGGGTATTGGCCTGTAGTTTTCCTTTCTAGGGGAGTCTTTATCTTGTTTTGATATCAGGGTAATGCTGGCCTCATTGTATGAATTTGGAAGCTTTCCTTCTTTTTCTACTTTTTGGAATAGTTTGAGAAGAATAGGTACTAACTCTTCTTTAAATATTTGGTAAAATTTGTCTGTGAAGCCATCTGGCCCTGGATTTTTGTTTGTTGGGAGATTTTTTATTACTGACTCAGTTTCTTTGCTGGTTATCAGTCTGTTCAAGTTTTCTATTTCTTCCCATTTTAGTTTTGGTAGTTTATATGTTTCTAGGAATTTATCCATTTCTTTTAGATTGTCCAATTTGTTGGCATATAGTTTTTCTTACTCTTCTCATAATTGTTTGTATTTCTGTGGCGTTGGTTGTTATTTCTCCTCTCTTGTTCATAATTTTATTTATTTGGGTCCTTCTCTTTTTGATAAGTCTGGCTAGGAGGTTATCAATTTTTTTTTCAAAGAACCAGCTTCTGATTTCATTGATCTGTTGTATTGTTTTTTGTTTTGTTTTGTTTTTTAGTTTCTATATCATTTATTTCTATTCTAGTCTTTATTATTTCTGTCTTTCTGCTGCCTTTAGGCTTCCTTTCTTGTTCTTTCTCCAGCTCCTTTAGGTATAAGGTTAGGTTGTTTATTTGGGATTTTTCTTTCTTCTTGAGGTAGGCCTGTATTGCTATATGCTTCCCTCTTAGGACTGCTTTATTGCATCCGAGAGGTTTTGGACCATTGTGTTTTCATTTTCATTTGTTTCCATGTATATTTTAATTTCTTCTTTGATTTCCTGGTTGACTTATTCATTGTTTAGTAGTATGTTGTTTAATCTCTGTGTATTTGTTGTCTTTCCAAATTTTTCTTGTGGTTGACTTCAGGTTTCACAGCGTTGTAGTCAGAAAATATGCATGATATGATCTCAGTCTTTTTATACTTGCAGAGTCCTGATTTGTGACTTAGTATGTGATCTATTCTGGAGAATGTCCCATGTGCACTTGAAAAGAATATGTATTCTGCTGTTTTAGGATAGAATATTCTGGACATATCTGTTAAGTCCATCTGGTCCAGTGTATCATCCAAAGCCATTGTTTCCTTATTGATTTTCTGTTTAGATGATGTGTGTGCATTGATGTAAGTGGGGTGTTAAAGTGCCCTATTATTATTATATTATTATCAATTAGTTCCTTTATGTTTGTTATTGTTTTATATATCTGGGTGCTCCTGTACTGGATGCATAAATATTTATAATTATTAGGTCTTCTTGTTGGATTATCCCCTTTATTATGATAGAGTGCCTTTCTTCTTCTCTTGTTTAGTTTTAAAGTCTAGTTTGTCTGATATAGATGGATAGATAGATAGATGTTGTGATAGAATATATCACAACAACAACAACAAATGATTTATTTGTAACACAGCCCAGGCTCCATCACTTCAGCACAGCATAGGAGTAGAAAAGAATCACAACTGTAAGCATCATTTAGTCTAAGGCAGAACTTCATGCCTCCGCAAACACCACAGCCATGTCCCCCCCAGAGAGCCAGCCCAGAGCCAAACTGAACACACAAACATGAAAGCCCAGAATGAAGTTGGCCCCAGCTTCAGAACATCTCATCACCGTTCCCCCACAGCCCTTCACATTACCTGGCTGCAGCCTTCTACCCCTCTACCCCAACCACGCCAAAAAACCAGCCTCTGAGCCACCAGAGAGCTTTCTTTGTGGGATAATTAACAAGGATTTAAGTGTTCTAGAACAATGCTCTGAGAAATCTATTGCTCCCTGAAAAGTTTAAAATGACTCCCCCCATTTATAACCCTAATCAGCAATGATAGATCGTCCTCTCCTCACCATAGGTACAGGCAGTTTTGAAGTGATTATCCTCAGCTTCATACTCAGATTTTCCTATAGACTTTATTAAAGACTATTCTCCTCACCCAAGGGTAGGAAGGTATCTCAGGTAATTTCCCTAGATTCAGAGGCTGAGAGGAAAAGCCCCAATAGCTTAGAAAAAGATTTCTTGTTTCTCTCCAAAGATTTTAATGGAGATTTTTGCCTAAACATTTTTTAACCCATCTGAGAAAAGTTAGTTTTAGATTCAGAGGGCAATGCAAGCATAGAAGCAAGAAGTCTTTCTGATTAGGTACTAGTTTTGAGGATATAGAAGACAAGATAGAAGAGTATACAATCTCAAGTGGCTTTTTTTTAACCTAAAATCTTCTAGAAAGCTTCAAAAGATGGATACCAGGAAGACACCACTTTTGCAGGCCTTGGTAGGACAATTCCAAAAATTATACCATCATGGACTGGTGACTTTTGACAAGATCACAATAAAAAAGACATGAAAGTGGAACATCTCTGGAGAAACATCTTTAAGGGTCTCTGACTCGTGATATGGCTTTCTTTTAATGTTGATTTGCATGATAAATGTTTCTCCACCCCTTCACTTTCAATCTGTGGGTGACTTTAGGTCTAAAATGAGTCTCTTATAGGCAGCATCTATATGGGTCTTTTTTTTTTAATCAATTCTGACACCCTCTGTCTTTTGATTGGAGCTCTTAGTCCATTTACATTATTGATAGATGTTGATTATTGATAGATATGTACTGAGTGCCATTTTAGTACTTGTTTTATCATTGTTCCTGGAGATTTTCTTTGTTTTTCTTTGTTTTTTTTTTTTTTTTTCTTTGTTCCTTTCTTGTCTTTGTTCCTTTCCTTCTTTGTCACTTTTGGTCTTTTCTTTCCACTCAGAGAATCCCCTTTAATATATCTTGTAGGGCTGGCTTAGTGGTCATAAACACCTTTAGTTTTTGTTTGTCTGGGGAACCTTTTCTCTCTCTTCTGAATGATAGCCTTGCTGGATAGAATATTCTTGGCTATAGACTTTTCCCACTCAGCACTTTGAATATGTCATGCCACTCCCTTCTGGCCTATCATGTTTTTTGTGAGAAATCTGCAGCTAACCTTATTGGTCTTCCCTTGTAAGTTAAAGACTTATTTTGTCTTGCTGGTTTTAAGAGTTTTTGTTTATCATTATATTTTACAAATTTAATTACAATATGTCTTGATGTTGGCCCACTTTTGTCGATTTTTATGGGAGTCCTCTCTGCCTCCTGGATCTAAATTATGTTCCCTAATTCTTTTTTCTCTCTTTTGTTCAGCTTCCTTATTTTCTATTATTTTGTCTTCTATATCACTTATATATTCCTCTGCATCTTCCAGCCTTGTGTTCATTGCCTCAAACCTGTTTCCAATCTCAATTATTGCATTTTTTCATTTCTGACAGATTCTTTTTAACTCTATTATCTCTGTGGTAAGAGTCTCCCTGAAATCTTCTATTCTTTTCTCAAGCCCAGTGAGTATCCTTATGATGTTGCTTTAAATTCTCTATCAGACATGTTACTTTTTCCTGTTTTGCTTAGATCTCTGGCTATGACCTTATCTTGTTCTTTCATGTGGGAGAATTCTTCTACCTTGGCATTTTGTCTAAGTCTCTGCTTTCGTATCTGTATTAGAAGAGTCAGTTATGTTTCCTGCTCCTGAGAGTGTCCAGGGCTTGGTTGGCACTTTAGGGAATATCTCTGGTGTGTGTTGTGTCCACTCTGCTCTTGTGTTTTGGCTGCTGTATCCTTCAGGACAGTTGTCTGCAGAGGCTCTGTGTGCCTGCTGTGAGCACTCTTTGGTCCTTGGCCAGAGTGTAGTGAGTTTCAATTAAGTGTGCTCTGGCCTATTTGTTATATGAGACCTTATACTACTTCCACTAGAATTGAAGCCTTGCAGAGTGCTGGTTGGGAGACATCGTGTGGGCAGGAGTTTTTGCTGGCTTTGTGAGGAAGGGGCTGGCCATGCTGGGACAGAGGCAAACTGGACAGAAGGCAGTTGTGCCAGAGCATGGGTGGTGGGGCTTGGTGTAAGCAGGTTAGGCAGCTACTGGGGGCACTGTGCTGCCTCCTGCAAGTGGCTCTGTGTTTATGCTGAGGGGCAGGCTTGGGAAATGGCACCTGCTGGCACCTTTGTTTCTGGAGGGAGGTGTGAGTCCTGCCTCTCAGGTATATGCTCCAAGAGGAGAGAATCATCTCTCTTGTACCCCAGGCATTCTTCAGATGCTATTTCTACACCATCTGCCCCCAGGTTGTTTGTCTGCCTTCTCTTCAGGAGTAGGGCAGCACCCTCAGAGCTTCTATCTCAGTCAAGCTGGATGACCTTTAAAACTCCAGTCTTTAAGCCCTACTGGTTGCAAGAACTCATGAAAATCAGTCCCTCTCATCTTCCCAGCCAATTGCTTTAGGGAAGTGCTCTCCTTGTGCATTCCCCTGTGTGCCTCTCTCTCTCATCTTTTTCTGTGACCAGGGCTCCCTCCTCTCCAGAGCAGTTGTGATCTGTTTCTCCCCTAAATCATGGCTTTGTACTTCCTACCCTCCTTGTGGCTTCTTCTTTTCCTTTATTTTTTTTTAATTTATTTAAAAAAAATTTTTTTTTTAAATTTTTATTTATTTATGATAGTCACACACAGGGAGAGAGAGAGAGAGGCAGAGACATAGGCGGAGGGAGAAGCAGGCTCCATGCACCAGGAGCCCGACGTGGGATTCAATCCCGGGTCTCCAGGATCACGCCCTGGGCCAAAGGCGGGCACCAAACCGCTGCGCCACCCAGGGATCCCTCTTCTTTTCCTTTAGTTGTAGACTTTGTTTTGTCAGTCTTCAGGTTGGTTTCTAGGAAATTTAGAATGAGTTGATAGCTATTTAGTTATGTTTGTGGGGACAAGACAAGCCTAGGGTCCTCCTTACTCCTTCACTATCTTCTCTCCCTTCTCCCAAAGTTAACCATTTTAAAAATTAGATTTGGAAAACGTGTTTTTTTTTTTTTTTTTTTAAGTAGAAAGATTTCAGAGGAAAGTTTATGTTGACAGTATGAAAGGGACCAACAGTTAAGTAATGGTTAACAGTGTAGGAATTAGGTGGATTTGGGATCGAGTCCTGGTTCCATCATCACAGGCTCGGTGACCTTGAGCAAGTTTCCCAGATTTGTGGAACCTCAATTTCCAGTTGAGGATTGAGATGATACTTAGTAAAATACCTGCCATTTAGCAAAAGCTCAATAAATGTTACTCTCCCTCAAAGCCTCTTCTTCATAGGCTATCTGGTGGATTTCTGGGCGATCTGGTGGTGGCAGTATCTGTGGTCTGAGACTCCAGGAAAGATCTAAAGAGCCCAGTGCATCTGCTGACAGTGTTAGGGCCTATCATCGTTTGTGACAAAATTGTGTGAATTAGCTGGAGAAATTGCTAAAAGTTGCTAGAAATCCCCAGGACACCCCGACCATCTTCCAGTCAGATGAATTCCAAACCTGCTGCTAGGAGGGAGAAAAGCCCCTCAAATAATGTGAATTGAGAACACCTGCCCACCTCCCAAGGAACTTTAATCTGCAGGTAGAAGTACAGAGTTTCTTGATAATGGCCAATTTCCCACTCAGGGATTTCTCTTTGTCATTTTGCTCCTGTGCCAGGAGACCCCAGCAGTATAACATTTAAAAAATATTTTGCGGGGGCGGGGGGGTCCGTTATCACCCTCTCCATCTTGCATGTAGAGAAATCAAAACAAAGGGAATAGCATCTTAGGCAAAGAAGTTGGGTGATGTCCCAAAAGAAGTTCTTTTTAAAATGGAGTATTAGATTCCTCATAATCTTTCCTGAGGATTTGCACTTTATATCAATAGGCATCATGTGGGAATTAATTTGGAGTTCTGTGAATCCCCAAAGGAAAAGTATCATAACCAATATCTGAGTTCCTTCAGTTTTTGTAGAGATTTGGGTCCTGTGAATCCCCAAAGGAAAAGTATCATAACCAATATCTGAGTTCCTTCAGTTTTCTTTTGTTCAAGGAATTGTCCTAAAACCAAGTCAACTAAAGGCTAACTAATATTTGAGTATCACTTACAGTGTTTCCCAAATCTATCTGACATTACATGAATCCCTTCCGTGCCACCCCAGACCTACATAATCATAATACAACCTGGAAGTTGGCATCTTTTAGAAGTACATTAGGTTCTTGGGGTTATTAGTCAAATTTGAGAAACAATCTCCAAGGGACATACTGCTCTTAACTCCAGTTTCTAGAGAAGGACACAGACTCAGAATGGTTAAGTCAACTGACCCCAAGTTACACTGCTATTAAGTGGCAGAACCAAGACCTGCAAAAGTGGTTGTGTTTTTGCTTCTACATGGTGCCTCTCTAGACCCCATCATGGTTTCTAAAGGCTTCTTCAGAGCCTCCTGAGCAGCTGTGGTAAATGCTGGTGGCAGACACACTTTCCCATTTCCTTTGTGGTCAACACTGCGTGCAGTTGCTGGGGTTTCTCCCCAACCCTGCAGGCTCCAGGGCCATTTCTGTGATGTCTACAACCTTGGTGGCTTTGTATGGCTGCTGCTGAAAGCAGCAACGGTGGAGAACTCTTTGGTTGTTTTCTTTTTTTTTTTTTAATTTATTTTTACTGAAGTTCAATTTGTGGAGAGCTCTTTGATCAGTGTTCTTATCCCTCCCAGAAATTACAAATCCTTTTCTCATTCACACGAAAACTAATTTCTCCTTCAGTATATTATATTCAAGCAGTGTCCACAAAACAACCCTTCTGCCTCAATTTACTTAGCAGAAGCTGGATTTAAAAATGTGGATTAAGATAGAATTTTGTTGTTGTTGGTTAGTTGAACAATGATTCCCTTTGGAGTACTTATTCATTTTTTGGTTCTAACTATTTGTGTGTTTTGTTTTTTAGTTTATATTGTATGTACAGGGAATATCACTAATGACTATGGGAATAAATTCATACATGATGGCTCATTCAGCCAGGACATTAGGTAAAGTATATCTATCTTTCATTAATTAACTGGGAAGAATAATGCAAATAGATTATTGTTGGGAAGTCATGGGGATATTTCTTATGGAGTTCATGGAACTGATTATGAAATCATTCATTCATTATTTATAGATGCTGTATTAATTGGGATGTTGGTTCAGCCAGTTTTACAGAAACCACATTCACAGTGGGTTAAACAAGATAGAGAACTTTCTTTTCCCCTTGATCAAAATGTCCAAAAGAGTGGGATGGCTCTGCTTTTCTTTTCTTTCTTTTCCATTCCCTGGGGTGTTCTTGTCTGCAGGATAGATGCTAGCTCACTACCTCTATATTTTCAATCCAACCAACTAGAGAGGGAAAATGGGGAGATGGGTGGCAATGGAAAGTAGGGAGCTTCCTTTCAGGGGCACAGTCTAGAAATTGTATATATCATTATCACTTAATTCCATTGGCCAGAATTTTGTCACAAATTCTGAGTAAGAGAAGCTATGAAATATAATCCCTATCTGGCTTGCCATGTGCTCAGCCAAAACTTAGGGATTCAGTTGGTAAAGGAGGAAGGGGAAGATGGATTTTGGGAGACAGTCAGCAGGCTGTGCCACAGTTTCCTATTTCCAGAAGACATTTGAGGCCATTGATAATAAAATGCATAATATGATAAAATCACACATAGACACATTGTCAGTAGAGAAATCTAGGATAATTGGTGGCAGTACAGTCAACAGGGAAGGAGAGGGCTAGATGAGATCATACAGTCTTAGAGTAGGGCCTTAGTATCACTCAATATCCTATGGCCTGGTCTTTAGCTATGCTGGTGCATAATTTTTTCAGTATCTAGAATTGATCAGATTGTCAGAGATTTACATATGCTGCATTCATAGGAAAATGTGGATAAAGGAGAAAATCTATTAATTTATAATGAGGATGATTTTTTTCTATGTCTTGAAATTATTGCAATCATTATTCAGGATGCTTACCTCTAAGTACCAATTTCCTTGATAAACAAAACTTGTAATTAGAAGATTTCTTGGGATGTGTGGAACTAATGAGAGGTCAATGGAAGGAGGATATTGAAGGAGAATTCTTCTAAACAGGGAAATAGTCTGGTGAATTTACTCTTTCCCACCCATGAGAGATATCATCTCTCTGCTTGTGTCTTTTTATTTTTTTTAAGATTTTATAATTATTCATGAGAGACACACAGAGACAGGCAGAGACATAGGCAGAGGGAGAAGCAGGCTCCCTGGAGGGAGCCTGATGTGGGAATCGATTACAGGACCCTGGGATCACGACTCGAGCCAAAGGCAGATGCTCAACCACTGAGCCACCCAGATGCCCCTCTGCTTGTGTCTTTTCATAGTCATGCCCATTCCTAAAACTGCGCCCCACCAGCACTATAGCAGAACTTCCTGTTACTGGGCTAGTAAATGGGACAGATTTTTGGTAGCTCTCCTTTCCCCCTAGTTATGGATTTGTTCTTGTTCTCAGTAGAAAGGTATGCTTGGTCAGTGAAAGCCTAGGCTGGAGAATAAATGAAGTTAATTTGATCTTTGAAAGCTTTCTCACATCTCCCTTCCCACCAATTTCCTTAGACTCCCAGGTATCCAGATCCACTTCATTCTCTTTGCTTAGGATATAACATCTGGATTTCTCCCACTTCTTTTCTTATGATTCTTCTTATTCTGACAATCAAAGGCAAGATCAACCAGGGGTTTTACTATCATGGTAATATTTTTTTTCTTCTCTGTTTCTTCCTTTAAAATTTTTTAAATTTTTTTTTTTTTTTTTGAGGAGTGGGGAGAGGTAGACAGAGAGGGAGAGAAAGAGAGAATCCCAAGCAGGCTCCATACACCCCAAGATCATGACCTGAACTAAAAATCAAGAATTGGATGCTTAACCACCTGAGCCACCCAGGATTTTTTATTGTAGTAGCTAAACCTCAAAATTTTCATTATAAAATAAAAGTAAATGATAAAGTCTTTCTCCTCTTAGAATCCATACTCATCCTTTCTAGAAATACTGTGTGGCACACATTTAATACTTGACAGAGCTGAGTTTTATCAGTAAGAGTTTCAAACCAACTACTTCTGTCCAGTCTAAGGCTTTACAAGATTCCCTCCTCATACTTTTCCAGGATCATCTTAAACACAGGGAGTTCAATCAAAGGTATTGGTGACACCAAGTGGTTCACATATACTCATGTTTCCCTAGAGAGCAACCGGAAAGTGGCTGTTTCTCCATCATACGGGTACAATGTAATTACGCAAATGAGAAAAATTTCTTCTTGTGTGGTCTTAGCCACGGGAATTTTGAATCTAAAGCTGACAACGTCTAACTTCAGCCTACAGTAAAATGCATCTTTGTTCTGGACCACAGTGTATCAAGAGGGATATGCCTCTGGACCTGAAAATTTCAAATACCGTCATTGTACACAGTGTCCCATAGAGAATGCAGTAAAGTTAAACTAAACATTTAGAACTCATTTTAACTCTTTATGAGACCTTTCATGTGCAATTATGAAAAGAGAACAATTTTATTGAGATGGAATTCCAAGTGAGCAGACTAAGTCCATTCACTAATTAAATTCTTTTTGGTGAGTGAACCTCATAGCAATAACTTCAAATTCATACCTCAGGAAAATACAGACGGCTACAAGTTTTGGGACATGTAGATTTGCTGGCCAGAAAACAGATATACTATATTGAGGGATCTCTATCGCAGTGAGCTTTAAATTTAAATTTTTTAAATTTTAAAAATTTTGTATAAAAGTCATTTGGAGAGCTTGTTAAAATGCAAATTCCAAAGTCAATCTGATTCTCTAAGTATGAGGCAGAGCCAAGGAATTTGCATAGTTTAATAGACAGTCTTCCTACCTGTAGAAAACACACATAGTCTCTTACACTTTGAGAAATACTGATTGGGGACCCTGAGGTAGTAAGTCACATCTCTTGTTAATGGGAATGAAAGGAAACTAACAAAGCACCCCTTAGCAGTTGAGTCAGATAAAGTTGAGCTATACAGTCAGAAGAAACAGCTAGTTGGGTAAGTTTCTGGAAAATTTTGGACCAGTTTGTTCTTGCTCTAATCACTACAGTTTAGCTGTGTAGGTGATTCACTACAGCAGTAGATTTCATTATACCTTGTAGGATTTTGCCTTTTCTTGCCACCTTCACTGTATTCTACTAAGACCCTTGTTTTTTCTGGTCACAGGTTTGTGTGCTACTTCCCTCCCAAGGCAAATGGCCATACAAAATGCCATTAAGCACATTCAGGAGATAATACAGAACACGATAACACTATTCAAAACAGAAAAAGTTTTGACAAATGTTAATTGGACCTTAGTAGAAGAAAAAACAAAGATTGAATACATAATTCCTGTGAGTTGATACTTGGCAAAAAATAGTCCTCCTTCTCTCTTGGCTCTGCCTCTTTTGCTTTCGTTTATTATACAAAACTTGATTCTGCTAATAAAATGTCAGAAAACTGAGGAGGGGGAATTTACTTACTAACTTTGCTATCTTAGTGAAAAAACTTCTTTCAATCCTCTCTAAAGAGAAGGTCTTGGTTATCTAGCTTTGTTTGCCAAGTACAGAAGAATTGGTGTTTTTATACACTGGCTGATTTAGTAACTAAAATGGCTTCTGTTTTTGACCATTTGAGGAGCTGAGCAATTTGTCTTCATGTTATTATAGAAAGCAGAAAACACAGGTTGCTTCAGAGAGCAGTCAAGCATAGACAGGTTTGGGGGAGAATCTGACTTGCAGATCTCCCCAAATGAATTGTTACTTTACCACAATTAAAAAGCAACATTTCTTTAATGTGAAGAAGAGGGACTCAGTTATACATAGCCCTTCATTTTAGCAATTCTGATTTGAGTTATTGGAATCTTTGTTGAGTGAAGTGTTTGACAGCTCCTATTTATTTTAGCTGATTTTTAACTTTATCTACTTATGTTTTTAAATTTAGTCTGATGCTTATAATAATGTTTCACATGATGATATAGAGGAGGAGTCCCTAACAGAAGAAGTTTTAATAGAAGAAGCCAGATTGCATGTAGCTATAATACAAATGGTTGGTACAATCCATATAACTGCATTTTATTTATTTTTAATTTGTGCAATGCTCTCATTTCTTACATAAGGTTTCAGGTGACGAGAAAAATATTTTTTCACCTTTGGATAGCCTATTGGTTATTAAAATTTGCTTGCTTTATTCAAGTTAAAAAATAACAATAAGTGTCTTAGGCTTTATGTTCAAGTCACAAATCTTATTCTAAGTCTAGAAATTTTTAGCAGTTCACTTTTGAGGAGGTCTGAATAATATTTGGTGCAGTTTATGTGCTTGACTAAACATCTTCAAATATTTGAAACTGCTTTTATAAATTTAATGTATTTGAGTTACTTTTATATAAAATTCTCTTAAGTGCTCATTTAACTCTTGAATATCTAATAATATAAATCTAGTGAATCAAAAATTCTCATAAAATATTTAATATTTAAGGGATGCCTGAGTGGCTCAGTAGTGAGTGCTGCCTTTGGTACAGGGCATGCTCCCAGGGTCCTGGGATCAAGTCTCAAATCAGGATCCTGCCGGGAGCCTGCTTCTCTCTCTGCCTGTGTCTCTGCCTCTCTCTCTGTTTCTCTCATGAATAAATAAAATCTTTTAAAAAATTAATATCTAAGTGTTTTTATATAAATATTATATTAAACAAATACATTTATATATTATTTTATATTATATATATTATTTATATATTAAAAATAAAGAAGATTACTCGGTAAAAATCCAATTTAATTAACTTACCAAATTACACATTTTAAATTGGTGTTATATACTAATAGGACACACTTTATTCAATATTGCAAGTACACAAAAATTTATCCATATATTCATTATGCCCAGAGTCCATTTTTTAAAATTTTATTTTAAAGCTTGTTATTATGAATAATTTTTAACATATACAAAAGTAGATATAATGCTGTAATGAATCTCTATGTACTCATCAGCCTTAAAAACTAACATCACTAACCCTGTCCCATCTGCAGCCTCAGTCACTACCCTACCTTCCATATTATTTTGAAACGAATCCTAGATACCGTATTATTTCATCTGTAAATACTTTGTTATGTATCTCTAAATTTTAAAGTCTTTAAAAACAGTAAAATATTAATATTGTACCAGAAATTAATAATAATTGCTAATAACATCAAATATTGAGTCAATGATCAAATTTCGGATGGTCTCATTAATGTGATCAATGTGTATTTTCAGTTTACATATACATATTTAAAGATTTATTTGTTTATTTTGGAGAGAGAATGAGCAAGAGGGAGAGGGGCAGATAGTGAGGGAGAGAGAATCTCTTACAGACTCCTCACTGAGCATGGAGCCCAACACAGAGCTTCATCTCATGATCCTGAGATCATGATCCTGAGCCAAAATCATGAGTCAGACCCTTTACCACCTGAGCCACCCAGGCACCCCTCACAGTTTATATTTTTAAATTGAATTCCAGTACAGCTCACACACTGTAATTAATGGATAAGACCTTTTAGTCTCTTTTAACCTATAAATTACTTTTTTTTTCTGTTGAAGAACATATTTGTTCTTAATACAAAAAATTAATATTATATTTTCCTTCTTTTAAACATTTGTAAACTTAATTTAAAATGTTCTTGGAGTTTGAAAGTTTCTTACCTAGAGGAGTACAGTATGTCCACAGATTTTTTGTAGAGCTTCCTATTAAGAGGTGGTACTTCTGGCCCTCCCTACTACCCCCATCTCATTGAATTTGGGCTGTTCTGGTGTCTTATTTTGACCAATAAAATGTTTCAGAAGTGACTTTGGGAATGTTCTTGAACCTATGCTTTGAAAAGATTTACAGCCTCCACCTTCTTCTATTTTGAATACCACCCTATTTTGAATTCCTCATGTGAGGAAACTGGCCTGCCTCTGAAGAATGAGAGGTCACAAAAAAATAAACTGAGGCATATATCCAAGAGTCAGTACCCTACTACTAGACTTGTTAATAAGGCCATGTTAAATCAAGGGTTGGGGCAATAGACTCAACCTCTCAATGGTAAGAGTTGCAAAGAATTTGTGGCCATATTTTTGTTTGTTTTTTCTTACATGCTTTCCCCCACCCAGTTTTATTGAGTAATAATTGATATGCATTACTGTATAAGTTTAATGCATACAGTGTGACAGTTTGATTTACATATATTGTGAAATGATTACCATTGTGGCTTTAGCTAACATCCATCTTCTCATATAGACACAAGAAAAAGAAAAAAAGAAGAAAAGGAAAGAAAAAAATTTAGGACATAACCTTATTTATTGGTACCACAGTGTGCTTGCTGGTCACAAATATTTATATCCTTCCCATTAACAAAATACACTCAATCCTTTTCTAAGACCCCCACCACCACACACACATACCAAGCTTCATTCTATTATGGTATCATGGTACTCAAAGTCCAGTATCTCATGATCTGCATTTGGTCTAGGTATGCTGATGCTCCTCGATTGCATCTCCTTAAGTATGATTCATCTTGAGCTGGAGAGAGCTATGAACTAAGAAAAAAGTTATCTGTTCCCCACCTCACTCCCCAACATTTAGTGCCAATCAACAGCCAATTCTGTTCAAGAAGGGGAAGAACAGGAAGTTCTGATTAATCACTGGTCCATGGCAATTCTGAAATTCAGCTGGGAATATGCACTAGTGCACCTTATTCTTTACACTTCCATAGGAAATAATCTATATTTGTAGCTGACTGGCTTTGTCAGCCTGATTTCTGTTGGTAGAAACTTGTGATGTTTCTATTCATTTAGAATGGTTTCTATCTTTTTTAGTCTAACCTGGTACAACTTCCTTAAAAACTTAAGTATTTTCAATCAATCTGATTATAGTCCACTCCATAATTCCTTTTCAGAACATGGGTCTGAGAAAGACTTTAGTCGGCTTGAGAAGATAGACTGAATATCAGATTTAATCTTTCAGTGGTCTTAACAAAGGGTCTTCAGGCACACCCTTAACTTGACCTTGAACCTGAGGCTATATTTTACTGTCAGCATTCTAGATTTGATCTTTGTTTTTAGGTCTTTTGCCAGCTGGGGAGACTGCAAAAGAGAAATGAGTTTAGTTTGCAACCTGACAAATCATGGACTCTAATTTCTGCTGCAGAGTTAACTGGTTCCCTTTGGTTTATCCCTCTTCCCATACTTTTATAAGTAGCTCAGACAGTTGATAGTTTTAATATTTCCAGAATATTAGAAATCTAGAAATATTCTTAGCAGCCAGATTCATAAGATCATTGGGCACATTTTCCATCTTCCAAATGGCCTCGGGTGACAGTATTGTGGTGCCTCTTTATAGCACAACTGCCTCTCTCCTGCCCTTATACCAGTTTTTGCACTGCTCTCCCAGACTCTATTAACCCCCAACTCCTAGAGCTAATGTCACATGTTTTACCCCTTTGTTATAGAGGCTCTGCACAGTTGGTACTGATTTCTGTTTTGGTCAGCTTTTGCTATATATCAAATCAGCCCAAAACTTACTGGCTTAAAACAATGGCTTATTATTTCTCACAGTTCTATGGGTTGGCAATCTGGATGACTCTGTCATTGGTCTTGGCTGGGAGCACTCAAACCTGCTCTTGCATTCTTGGTCTCAATGAGTGGACTTATTACCCATGTGATCACTTGGGTCAATCCTCTTTTTCCCTCCTTTCCCAAGCGCTCTCAAGCTTACCTTCTAAATATTTGTCAAATATACCCCTTTCCATTCTTGTGTCTATTAATTTAGGACATTATAACCTCTTGCCTAAATAATAACCTTCAACTAGTCTCTCCCTATTTTCAATATTTCCATGATCAAATCACAGTGACTTACCTAAAAGACAAATAGGACTATACTATCTTCCAGCTTCAAATGGCTCCTCAGGTCCTACAGCATTTTCCAAAGTGAGTTCCAAAGAATATTTGCTACACAGAATGTTAATAGGGACTGCATAACAAAAAAAGTTTCCATGCTCAAATTTGTTTGGGAAATGCTAGTTTAAACAAAGTTAAACTGGTTTCTTATAGAACTCCTTCTTGTAGACTATCTCAATTTCTAACATGCTGATATGCATTGAGACTCTCTAAGAGGGAATATTGAGTGCAAACTTTCCCTCCTCCACTTTCTCATATAGCATATTTTGGTGGGGGGAGATTCAAGTAGTATCTCACAGGATTAACTTATTACCTTCCAGGAAGAGTTTACCTATGAAATCAAGTCTATATATAAGTACAAGGTCTTTTATAATCCAGCCCCTACCTGTCTCTCTAACTGATTCTATCACCATTCTCTGCCCCACAACTTGTCCTTTACTGCACTCAGCATGCTATTTCTCATCTCTGTGCATGCATTTCTGATGCCCCTCTCTGCTCACTTCCTTTCCCACTCTTCACCCCCACCCCCATTCTTCATCTGGATAATTATGCTCATTTTTTTAAGACTCAACTGAGGTATCATTTCTTTCAGGATATTTTCTCTGACCCTGCCCCACACCAAGTTTAATTAGTGTCTTGTGGTTACTTTTATCCTTTCATACTTCCTACCCTGTTTTACAGTTCTATGTGTCTATTTTTCCTCGTCTTCTACTAGGCTACAAACTCCTTAAAGCCTTAGATTATATCCTCCATGCCTTAGCATGGGGCTTGGAATCAAGGACACATTCAATAAACAAATTCAATTTAAAAAACCCCATAAGGAATATAAAAAGATAGTGAAAGGGAATAAAGGGGAAAGGAGAAAAAAGTGAGTGGGAAATATCAGAAAGGGAGACAGAACATGAGAGACTCCTAACTCTGGGAAACGAACAAGGGGTGGTAGAAAGGGAGGTGGGCGGGGGGTGGGGGTGACTGGGTGACGGGCACTGAGGGGGCACTTGATGGGATGAGCACTGGGTGTTATTCTATATGTTGGCAAATTGAACAACAATAAAAAAAATTAAAAAACCCTATAATACTAGTAAATCATAATTTTCTTTTTTTTATTTAAAAAAATTTTTTTTTAATTTTATTTATTTATGATAGTCACAGAGAGAGACAGAGAGAGAGAGGCAGAGACATAGGCAGAGGGAGAAGCAGGCTCCATGCAGGGAGCTCGACGTGGGATTCGATCCCGGGTCTCCAGGATCGCGCCCTGGGCCAAAGGCAGGCGCTAAACCGCTGCGCCACCCAGGGATCCCACTTTTCTTGAGCCAAACTTATTTCTGGATGGGCAGGGCTGGAATTATAATTATATATGTGTGCAATAATTATATATTAATTGTGTAATATTTATATATATGCCTCAGATCTGAATTCTGGGACATAACCTTCTCTCATAGTGAGTATCTTTCCAGGGCTATCAGGAAAGCCTACAAAGTGGAGATAATCTATCACGTGCCTCAGTGGCCATCAGAGTAAGGATAGCCTGTTCATTGCCCTTCTACCCTTTAGAAGGCAGCTTCAGAGTTCACATGCTTTATCTTCCCATATATTATACATGGATCATTTTCCTATTTCTTGGAAAAGGAGTTGGTGAATAGATGACTATTACCTCAAGAAATAAGCGGTATGAATTCCATTTTCCTGTAGTGACTATTATCTCTACAATTGTAAAACTTGAGGGATCCCTGGGTGGCGCAGCGGTTTGGCGCCTGCCTCTGGCCCAGGGCGCGATCCTGGAGACCCGGGATCGAATCCCACGTCGGGCTCCTGGTGCACGGAGCCTGCTTCTCCGTCTGCCTGTGTCTCTGCCTCTCTCTCTCTGTGACTATCATAAATAAATAAAAATTAAAAAAAAACTTGAGAAAATGTGCTAACTTTAGTGGAGGTTGGAAACAACATTTAGAAACAATAGATAAGCAAGAGCAACATGGTCAGCATTGAGGAAGAAAGTTTAGGCAGTAGTCTTAGGAGGTTACTTTAACCTTCAATATTAATGGCCCCTAAAAGATGTTATTTTTTTCTCCTAAATTTTATTGGGGGGTTGACACAAGAATACAGTCTACTTATATTTATAAGATGTTTTATAGAAGCCTCATTGGTAATAACAAAGAAAAAACACATAGTAGATACATGAAAGATGAAAGGAATTAGAATATACTACTACAAAAAATAAATCACAAAGGAGTGAGAGAGAAAAAAGGGAACAAAGGAACTAAAGAAACAGTCATAAAACAACGAACAGAATGGCAGTTATAAGTCTTTTCTGTCAATAAGGACTTTAAATGTGAATGCCTAAATTCTCCAATCAAAAGACAGAATGGGTGAATGGATATAAAAACCCAAATCCAACAATATGCTGCTACAAGAGACTTAAGATTTAAGGACACACATAAGGCTTGAAAGTGAAGGATTGGGAAAAGATTCCATGCAAATATTAACCAAAAGAGAGTAGGAGTGCCTATACTTTTGTCAGTTAAAATAGACTTAAAGGCAAAATTAGTCACAAGAGAAAAAGCCACTATATAGTGGTAGAGGTGCCAATAACATGTGTAAATATACATGCCTAGCACTGGAGCACCTAAATTTTTAAAACAAATATTAACAGAATTTAAAGGAGAAATAAATAGCAATGAAAATCATAGTAAGGGACTTCAATATTCCATTTTCAATATCAAATAGATAATACAAACAGAACATTAACAAGGAGACAGTGGATCTGAATAAAACTTATAGATCAAATACACTAAGAAACATTCAGAATATTCCATTCAACACATCAAAATGCATATTCTTCCTAAGTTCACATGGGACATTCTCCAGGATAGATTATATGTTGAGTCACAAAACAAGTCTTACCAAATCTAAAAAGATTGAAATTATATCAAGTGTCTTTCCTTTATATCATTGTAAAGATGGTATAAAACTAGAAATCAATGGCATAGAATGGTATAAATGGTATGAAACTAGAAATCAATAACAAACTGAAAAATTCACAAATACATGGAAATAAGACAACACACTCCTAAACAACCAATGAGTCAAGGAAGAAATCAAAAGGGAAATCAGAAAATATCTTAAGACAAATTAAAATGAAAACACAACATATTAAAACTTATAGGATGCTGCAAAAATAGTTCTAAGAGGGAAATTTATGCTAAATTGCTAAATGCTAAATATAAGCATTTATGATAAATGCTTATATTAAGAAAAAGAAGATCTGAAATAACCTAACTCTACACATCAAGAAATTAGGAAAAAGAAGAAAGAGAGATCAAGGAATGCATCCCATTTACAATTGCACCAAAACCCATAAGATACCTAGGAATAAACCTAACTAAAGAGGGAAAAGATCTGTACTCTGAAAATTATAGAATACTTAGGAAAGAAATTCAGGAGGACACAAAAAATGGGAAATCATATCATGCTCATGGATTGGAAGAACAAGCATTGTTAAAATGTCTATGCTACCCAAAGCAATCTATACATTCAATGCAATCCTGGTAAAAATAGCACCAACATTTTTCACAGAGCTAGAACAAACAATCCTAAAATTTGTATGGAACCACAAAAGACCCCAAATAGTCAAAATAATGTTGAGAAAGAGAAGCAAAGTGGAAAGCATAACAATCCCAGACTTCAAGCTGTATTACAAAGCTGTAATCATCAAGAGAGTATGGTACTGGCACCAAAACAGACACATAAATCAATGGAACAAAATAGAGAACCCAGAAAGGGACCCACAACTATATGGTCAATTAATCTTTGACAAAGTGGGGAAGAATATCTGATGGGAAAAAGACAGTCTCTCCAACAAATGGTGTTGGGAAACCTGGACAGCAACATGCAAAAGAATGAAACTGGACCACTTTCTTACACCATAAACAAAAATAACTTCAAAATGAATGAAAGACCTAAATGTGAGACAGGAATCCATCAAGATCCTAGAGGAGAACACAAGCAGCAACCTCTTTGACTTTGACCATAGCAACTTCTTACTAGACACATCACCAGAGGCAAGAGAAACAAAGGCAATGAACAATTCATAAAGATAAAAAGCTTTTGCACAGTGAAGGAAATGGTCAGCAAAACTAAAAGGCAATGGAATGGGAGAAGATATTTGCAAATGTCATATCTGATAAAGGATTAGTATCCAAAATACATAAAGAACTCATCAAAATCAATGCCCAAAAAAGAAATGTCCAGTTAAGAAATGTGTAGAAGACATGAACAGACATTTTCCCAAAGAAGACATACAAATGGCTAACAGACACATGAAAAATGCTCAACATCACTCATCATCAGGGAAATACAAATTAAAACCACAAGGTGATACAGCCTCACACCCCTCAGAATGGTTAAAATTAGCAACCTAGGAAACAATAGCTTTGGCAAGGATGTGGAGGAAGGGGAACACTCTTACATTGTTGATGGGAATGTAAACTGGCACAGCCACTCTGGGAAACAGTATGGAAGTTCCTCAAAAAGTTAAAAATAGAACTACCCTATGATCCAGCAATTGCACTACTAGGTATTTATCCAAAGCATACAGAAATGCTAGTTTGGAGGGGACCTGTACCCAATGTTTATAGCAGCAATGTTCACAATAGCCAAATTATGGAAAGAGCCCAGATGTCCAACTACCAATGAATAGATAAAGAAGATGTGGTATATACATATTCCATTATATATATATAGATATCTATATATATAATGGAATATCACTCAGCCATCAAAAAGAATGAAATCTTGCCATTTGGAACAATGTGACTGGAACTAGAGTGTATTATGCTTAGCAAAATAAGTCAGAGAAAGACAAATATGATTTCACTCATGGGTCAAATTTAAGAAATGAAACAGATAAACATGGGGGAAGGGAAGGAAAAATAAGATGAAGATAAAAATAGAGAGGGAGGCCACCATAAAAGACTCTTAACTATAGAGAACAAACAGGGTTGCTGGAGGGGAGGTGGATGAAGGGGATGAGTGATGGGCATCAAGGAGGACACTTGTTGGGATGAGCACTAGGTGTTATATGTAAGTGATGAATTACTAAATTCTACTCCTGAAACCCTTATTACCTAAAGCCATTATAGATTCAATGCAATCTTCATCAAAACACCAATGGCATTTTTCACAAAAATAAAATAAACAATTAAAATGTATATGAAACCACAAAAGAGGGACACCTGGATGGCTCAATGGTTGAGCATCTGCCTTTGGCTCAGATCATGATCCCAGGGTCCTGGGATCGAGTTCTGCATCAGGTTCCCTGCAGGGAGCCTCCTTCTCCTTCTGCCTATGTCTCTGCCTCTCTCTGTGTATCTCTCATGAATAAATAAAGAAAATCTTAAAGAAACCACAAAAGAATCTGAATAGTCAAAGCAATTTTGAGAAAGAACAAAGCTGGAGGCATCACACTTCCTGATTTCAAACTATGCTACACAGCTAAAGTAATCAAAAGAGTATAGTACTGGCATAAAAACAAAGACACATAGACCAACAGAACAGAATTGAGACCCCCTAAAATAAACCCATGCATGTATGGTCAACTAATATTTGACAAGAAAGTGAAGAATACCAATGAGAAAAAGTGTTTTCTGATAAATGGTGAGAAAACTGAGTATTTACATGCAAAAGAATGAAATTGGACCTCTGTCATACCACCTACAAAATTAACTCTAAATGGATTAAAGATTTAGATATAAGACAGAAACCATAAAACTCTTAGAAGAAACATAGAGAAAAAGCTTCTTGACATTGGTCTTGACAACCAATTTTTTAAGATGTTACCCAAGACACAACAGAAGCAACTGCAACTAAAAAACCTTCTGGATAGTAAAATAAATTATCAACAAAATGATAAGGCAACCTATAGAATGGAAGAAATTATTTGCAAATCATATGTCAGATAACAGGTTAATACACAAAAAATATAAGAAACTCATATGACCAATAGAAAAAAACCAAATAATCTGATTAAAAATAGGCAAAGGACCTGAATAGACATTTTTTCCAAAGAAGACAAATACAAATGGCCAACAGGCACATGTAAAGGTACTCAGCTAATCATCAGAGAGAGACTAATCAAAATTATAATGACAACCTATGGAATGGAAGAAGATATTTGCAAATGACACTTCTGATAAAGGGTTAGTATCCAAGATATATAAAGAACTTATAAAACTCAGCACCCCAAACCCAAATAATCCATTTAAAAAATGGACAAAAGACATGAACAGACACCTCTCCAAACAAGACATACAGATGGCCAACAGATACATGAAAAGATGCTCATCATCACTGATCATCAGGGAAATGCAAATCAAAACTACAGAAAGATATCACCCCGCACCTGTCAGAATGGCTAAATCAACAACACAAACAACATGTACTGGTGAGGATGTGGAGAAGGGAACCCTTTTATACTTTTGGTGATAATGCAAACTGGTGTAGCCATTGTGGAAAACATTATGGAGGTTCCTCAAAAAGCTAAAAATAGAACTCCCCTCTGATCCAGGAATCACAATACTGGGTATTTGCCCAAACAATACAAAATCCCTAATTTAAAGGGATACATGCACCCTTATGTTTATAGCAGCAGTATTTGTAATAGCCAAGATATGGAATGAGCCCAAGTATCCATTGATTGATGAATGGATAAAGAAGTGGTATATCATCGCAGCGACATGGATGGAGCTAGAGTGTATAATGGTGAGTCAGAGAAAGACAAATACCATATAATTTCACTCACACGTGGAACTTAAGGAACAAAACAAATAAACCAAGGGAAAAAAAATATATATAGACAAACCAAGAAACAGACTCTTAACTATGGAGAACAAACTGAGGGGAGGTTGGCAGGGGGATGAATGTAATAGGTGATAGGGATTAAGAAATGCACTTGTCCTGAAGACCACTGGGTGATTAAAATAAAAACTTGAAAAAAAAATATATCACATCACACCTGTTAGGCTGAATATACCCCTCAAAACAAGAGATACATGTTGGCTAAGATGTGGAGAAAAGGGGACCCTTGTGCACCGTTGATAGTAATGTAAATTGGTACAGCTACTACAGAAAATTATATAAAGATTCTTCAAAAAATTAAAGCTAGAACCACCATATATTCCAGCGACTCCACTTCTGCATATACATCAGAAGGAAATGGTAATAGGATCTCAAAGAGATCTCTGTAGTCCCATGTTTCTTTCAGCATTATTCACAATAACCAAGACATGGATATAACCTAAGTGTCCACTGAAGGATGAATAAAGAAAATGTATATTATCTATCTATCTATCATCTATCTATCATCTATAATCTATCTATCTAGTGGAATACTATTCAACCACAGAACAGAAGGAAATCCTGCCATTTGTGACTTGAGGGCATTATTCTAGATAAAATAAGTCAGAGAAAGGCAAATACTATATGATTTCAGTTATGTGTGGAATCTTAAAAAAAAAAAAAAAAGCCAAACTAATAGAAACAAAGTAAAATGGTGGTTTCCAGGGATTGGGAGGTAGGGGAAATGGAGGAGATGTTAGTCAAAGCCTACAAACCTCCAGTTATAAGATGAATAAGTTCTGAGGCTATAGTGTGGTAACTATAACAATTCTATATTATAGACTTGAAAGTTGCCACGAGAGTGGATCCTAAATCACACACAATCACACACAAAAAAGTTATATTAACTAACTATATGTGGTAACCATTTTGCAATATATATGAGTATATTAAGTCATCACATTGTACACCTTAAACTTACACAATGTTATGTCAATTATATCACAATAAATCTGGAAAAAAGGGAAAAAAGAGCACAGTGTACTTTTCTTTCTTGGTAGTTCTTTAAGAAGTTGAGATGATTAGTTAACCTTTGAATTAATTAATACTTTGCATTATCTTGCTGCAGAAACATGATGCTATGGTGCTATTTATATTACTTAAGAAAAACTCTTTGACTTGTATAGATTTTGAGCTAAGAAACTTTGTATATTTTATTGTATCCAGGAAAGTACTTTGCAATAAATGAATATTCAGTAAACATTTAAACTGAATGAAATTTATTTGCTGCTACAGGATTTTAAAAATATTTATATTATATATTATATTTTCCTATAATGAATTCAACAATAATAGTGAGGGCTATGTAAATGTCAAACAGAATATATTATATTATGTTTTGGTCCTTTGTAATGTTTATTTCAAATTGTATGTTTAGAGTAGCTTTGAAAAACAATGTAACGATGGAATCCTCAGTGTAGAGGCAGCCCGGATATTAATTAGTGCAACCAAAAGCTTTTGCCCCATCCAAGGAAAGTGAGTATAATATCTCTTAAATTGTTATTTCCAAAATCAAATAGGTATATAGTAAAAAAGAATCAAACTCAGAGTCAAATGTCTAGATTGATCAATCTATTTATCTCACCTATCTTCCATCTCTCTTTCCATCCACCTGTCTATCTATCTACTTCTTATTTTACTTGTTTATACTTTTTCTCCTGAAAGTTCATAACTCTGGAAACATTAGGAGATTCTGGTGGAAGATCTGACTACAGTGTAATTAGATAAGACACTAGGGGTGCCATGAAAGAGAACCTATGCAGTTTCATATACTATTATATTTATCTTTTCTTTATATCATCTTTACTAAGTTACTGGATAGGGTAGGTAGAGAAGTGTGGAACCTGCCATTAGACAGGTGGGATAAGCCTTGAAGGAATTGACCCAACTGATGGATCTGAGAGATGCAATTAAATTTGGTGGGCAAAGTTTGACTATCTTAGAGACATGTCAATATCTGGTCGTAGTCCTGGAAAGCATTAGCTAATGGATGGTCCAGGACAAAGCTTATGGACGGAGCAATGATGGGCAATCCTGCCAGGGGATAGTCAATATTTTGGCAATCTGGTGATCTATCTGGGAGATCTAACATCAGTTCCTAAAATTTGGGAAGGGGGCCTTCAGGGTCTTGGAGAGGTTTGGGTAAGGCAAGGCATGACAAAGGGGAGCTTGATTCTGAACCCCAAAGAATTGGTCTGGAGAGGCTGTACTTACTTATATACTACCTCAGGTCAAGAGTGATTCCAGGGGCCCGAGGCAGCAGGGGTTTCCTGTACCTCACCATGGGTGGGTATGTGGATGGATACAAAGACTCAGGACAGAGCATTTTTAATACATCTTTTTAATAAACTTTCCCTTTTTATATCACCCAAAAGTATAGCACTTGATTTTTATTTTACCATATATGTGTATTTTTCTTTGTTAGATTCATGAGTATTTATGATGTTTCAACTTATGTAAGAGCTAGAAGTTGGCTTATAAAGTTTAAAAACATGTTAACTTCCTTGGAATATCATAAAGATAAGGCACTTTTTATTCTATATGGGTAAGTATTATAAATCTTTATAGCAATATACTTAAAAATATGACCAGCTGACAAATGCTGCCATTGTCAGCATTGATTACATTGATTTTCCCTATTAAAAGAAAATCAACGAATACTATGGCCAGCTTTTATTGATGGAGTAGTAACAGAGCAGGGCACTTGATTCTCTTCCTCCATTCTATTTTAGCAACTTTGTTGATGCCTCTGTTAGAGAGTAGGTAGGAAGAAGAAGAAAAAGAAAAGAATGGTCAGGGGCACCTGGGTGGCTCAGTCTGTTAAGCATCTGCCTTTGGCTCAGGTCATGATCCCAGGTCCTAAGATGGAGCCCCACATGGGGCTATCTGCTCTGTGGGGAGCCTGCTTCTCCCTCTTCTTTATGCTCATGCTCTCACTATCTCTGTCTCTCTAATATAAATAAATAAAGTATTTTTTAAAAAATGGTCATATTTGGACTCTTTAAGTGGTAATTGCCACGTCTTAGGGTGATATTGCAAACTGGGCTGCTTTCATATTCTTCTGGGTATAACACTGGGCAAGGGAGAGAAATTTCAAATTCATGGCCTATATCTTCCTCTCAATTTCATCCATGCCATGGGGTGGTTCTGTTGATGTCCATAACTAGGAAAAATACAACATAGCCTTAATAATATCTGTAACCAATTTTCTAAAACATCACAAGATATAGATTTACTTAACTGGTGTAAATTCCTCACTTTATTACAACTTGTGAACTCATCCACTTTTTAAAGCAGGAAGACAAGGTTTTTCTGTTAACAAAAGATGTAAAAGTGAGAAATGCCAGAAACATTCATGCTACTAACTTTTAAATGGGTGTTGACATACCTTTCATAACAAATTCTGATAATATTTTTACTTTTTTCTATGTATCAAGTTTAAAGAGATATATAAAGAATTAAAATCCTAGGATCGTAGCATATACCCAGGTAACCACTTTTTGTTAGGCTCTACTTAGGATGGGTTGGAAAATTAAAAAAAAAATACATCACGGTAATTACTGAATAGAATATTTTTTCCTGTTCTTACTTTTAAGTGATGTTGACATTTTTCTCTGCTTCTTGCTTTTGATGAATGAATCTTTGCCTTGTTTCTTATGTACTATTTGCCTTGATTTTGAAAAATGCTCCCCATCCTGATAGAGATGAGTAACAGCTATATTTTTATCTTTATGATGATTATTGTATATTGAAGGTTTAGGTTTTTGCTTATTTATTTTATATTTTATATCTTATAATCTTCTCCAGATTAATATCAATGATTTGTTAAAGTAAATTTTGAACTTCAGGTCTCAATTGTTTTATATATATATATATTTTAAATATTTTATTTATTTATTAATGAGAGACACACACACACAGAGAGAGAGAGAGAGAGAGAGGCAGAGACACAGGTAGAGGAAGAAGCAGGCTCCATGCAGGGAACCCAACATGGGACTTAATCCCAGGACTCCAGGATCATGCCCTGAGCCAAAGGCAGTCACTCAACCACTGAGCCACCCAGTTGTCCCTCAGTTGCTTTATTTTTAATGTGATCTAACATTTTATTGCTCTCTTTTTTTCAGGGATAATAAATTTCTGCTTTTTGTATGTCATGTGGTATTTTCAGAAGAATTTGAATATGCAGGACATATTATAACAGTAATGTACATTTATCCTATGATAATGCATCTATGGCCAATGGCAAGAGAGTTAAATGTGTCAGGACTTATATCAGTGAACAACTATTTTGTCTTTTTATACATATTTCAAGCAGCAATGAAGGTACTGTTCAAAATATATTCAATGAAAAGAACAATTCAGATGTTTCTGAATCTATTTTTGTCATATTATTGAAATACCTTGATACTAGAAGCCATTTGATGTAGTAGTTGATAGGATCTTGGAATTTTAATAATCTTTCTGAATTTTCTGTGTTTAATAATGAAATCAGTATTATAGTCATGGTCTTGGATATTAGATAAGCATCATAAAAGTGGAGCGAATCCATTTGACATGCAAGAGAAATGGAAATCCATATAGAAAATACAAATGGTTGTTTCCTTCAAATGCTCTCACTAATGATGCAAAAAACGAATCAGTGAATAAACCCAAATTGGCTTGCTAGGTCCTTGTCATAAGATGAGAACTGCTTTTTAGGACAAATGCTTTGAAGACGACTTGTCAGCACTACTGTTTTTATACTTTCTTATTAAGATGGTTGCAATGACTCTGTTTATTGCTATTTTTAATTGCTTGCTTTTGGCATTTCAACTTCATTATACGTTATATATATTTTGAATCAAATTATAATTTTTGAAGTTGGAAATTAAAAATATTTTTTTGGAATTCCAAATGAATAACTCAAAA
The DNA here is from genome assembly GCF_003254725.2 of Canis lupus dingo. NCBI lineage: Eukaryota > Metazoa > Chordata > Mammalia > Carnivora > Canidae > Canis > Canis lupus. Next base: position 25,324,758 of record NC_064249.1, read on the forward strand.
CTCAACTTTTGGAGTACAACTCACTTGTAGTTGAGGATTGAACTGCTAATTTTGAAGATGCTTTCCCACCCCCATTATTGCATAGGTGCTATGAAATAACATACATTCTATTTGTTTTCTAAATAGATAATAAGTTTGAAAAGGAAGTATTTTCATCAATATTGGAATACTTTGGAGTTTCTTATCATGCTTGTTGGAATCATTGATATCTTTTGTATATACTTTGTCAAATTGAGACCAGACAACTTTGCTCTTATTCAAATGACAGTAATACTAGGATATTTCAGAATAATTAGGTTTATTCCTTTCATCAAGGTAAAATATCACATTTCTAAATACTGTTTTTTTTTTTTTCTACACTGTATGTTAAATATGTTTAGAAACCTCATTATTCTGAAGGAAACAAGAGAAGGAGCTGTCTTTCTGGTGCTGTCTCTACAGGTGTCTGCTTGGTTCATTCTCACCTTCTCACAGAGAGAATGCCTTCCCTGACCACTCTGTGTGAAATGGCAACCTGCTCCCCCCACACATACCAGCTTCCCATCCCATCTTCCTGACCATCCTCTATCTGCTTAAGGTTTAGTTTTTTCTCATAGCACTTACTACTTTTGTACTGTATGTTGTATGTACTCTCCATGAGGTAGAAATCTTTGTTTTGGTCATTGATGTAACCTATGTCTCTGGAATGGTGCCTAGCATATAGTAGCTCTTAATAAAATACTTGTTGAGTGAATAAATTAAAATTTGGTGCCACTTGAAGTGGGGTGACCCAGAAACAAGTTCTCCAAGTTTTAGTAAAATTTGCTCTTTAGAAAGCCCTAACTGTGCAGAACATGAAAATATTTTCTCTACAGGCTAATTTTATGCAGCATAAAGTCTAGGGAGCTTAATTTTACTGTGGCCTTCAATCTCTGTAACAACTACTATTCCTTCTTTCCATGCCTCTGGTTTTGATTCTGAAGGTAGATTTTCAGTTTTCCAGTCTCAGCTCTTAAATCTCCTTTCTTTCCAATGAAGATTTCTTATATAAGATTTTTACTTGGGAGCTTTAGATGATTTCATTTGCCATTCCATTTTTTTTGAGTTGTTTAATTCTTATTATGTCAGACAAGTTTATTGGTATATTGAAGTTATGAAGAATTGATATTAAAAAAACTGCTGAAAAACACCCTAGTAACAAAAGGTGTTCATTTTGGAATCCTCCATTTAGTTCCTATTCTCCATGAAATTTAGTAGTCATCTTAAAGGCAAAATTGTTTGAATGCTCAGACTTGTAGACTTTATTGTCTGTTCCTTTCTTGATTCTATATCAATGTTACCAAGCTTTGCTATTCTTAAGAGTTACCATACAGAGTTGTATACAGAAAACCTGCTTTAAGGGGTAATTTTGATTATTTGTGATTTTTGCTTTATGAGCTAAGTTTACAGCCAAGTGTCTACATAATGTATAACCCTACCATAACACAAAGTATGTTAGAAGTCAGGATGTATAGTATGAGGCTAAGTCTTAAAATGGAAGGGAGAGGCTTCCTTAGGTAATCAGTTTTTATACAGCAAGTTGCTACTTGTGTCCACCATGCTTTGACAAATCTCCATTGAGGTATATTTAAGGAATTAATATAACCAGGATGACCTCTTTCTATTGAGCAATTACTTTGTTCCAGGAACTGTGCAGAGCACTTGACACACATTATCTAATTAAATTAAAATTATGGCAATAGCCTTGTGAAGTAGATGTTACCACTATATAACATCATATAGTAGATGTTACCACTATATGAAGTCAGATGCTTTAATAGCTAGTCTCAGTACAATGTGGCTTTCAATAGAAACCTATATTGGAGAGCTTGGAAGAATATTGGAGATTTTTACTTTAGATCTTCTTAGGAACAGCTCAAGGGGTGGCAGCACATCATGGAAAATAACTTTCTAAAAATCCTCCTTATTATCTCTCCCTCTGCCCAAAGTTACACAACCATAAAAGCAGCTGAAAATCTCTTCTTTCTCTGCTCTTGTAATTCCTCTGCTTTGATGTTATTTTGCTCTTTTCACCTTCCTCCTTTGTGACCTGGTCCCTCACCATCTACCCTGTTTTCTGACCTGATTCTGTCTCTGTGATTGTTTGTATCAGCTGTGAGGAGCTGCTCCATTGGACGTTGGGTCCTTACCTATCATTACCCTTATTTTATAGATGAGGAGACAGAATCCTCAAGGTCATAAGTAACTTGCTCCAGGTCATAGAGCTGGCACTTGAACCTCCAAAGTATTATATTTAGAATACCATTCTCTTCAATCACTACACTCTCTTGCCTAAGCTTATGATTTGAGAAACTTAGAGCTAAGAATTATCTTTAATATCCTATATTCCTTATCTTGCAAGTCAAGAAACTGAAGGATGGTTGATTTGGTTGGTGATTGTCATGCAGGTTAAGGGACCACCACCGGTCTTGTCTCCTGAAATCTGGGGGTGTGGAGAATGGGGGGTAAAGACAGTGGTGGGGACTTCCTCTTAAAGCTACAGAGCCAATTATTCATTGACTTTTCATTTCTTTAAAGGGTGGCTCTCAAACTTGAGTGTAGATAGACTCACCTGGAGGACTTGTTAAGACACTGATTTTTGAGCCCCATCCCCAGAATTTCTGGTGTAGCAGGTCTGGAGGGTAGGGGGCTGAGAATTTGCATTTCAAATACGTCTCTGGGCAGTGTCACTGTTCCCTAAGATGATACTTTGAGAACACTTGCCTTCGAGGGTGCTTTTCTTCATTAAATTTTCAGACTTTTTTTCCTCTTCATTGTTCCAGTTAATAATACCACTGCTGATAAATATTGTAGATGTACAGATCAAAAAGCGCCTCCGCTTGATGTATAGTATTACAAAAGGTTATGTCAAAAGTCAAGAGGATACCAAACTTCTAATAAAACAAATTTCCAGCCGAGAATCAGTATATCAGGTGAGAGAGAAGCACTGGTCATTTGGGAAAATAATCACTTGGGTATAGTCATATCTTTTAAGACTACTTCTACATATATTTGGCCCAACAGATAAATTACAACAAGTGAAGAGGATTCAATTGTTTATTATGTTATAAGAGGTGCCTGCAGAGGAGTCTTTGCTCTTTAAATGTCAGGTATCTTTATCAAACTCATTTATGATCTTCACGGAAGAAAATCTACCCTTTGCTTTTATTTTCTGAACACAGACTAGAGACTCATCTGCCTTTGTAACACTCTAAAGGGTTGGGTAAGTTGGAAAGGGCATCATGCAGCAATCAAAACTCAAGTCTTCAAAGTAAGAGTAGGTCTGAAGTGGAGAGAGGAAGAGAGGGGAAAAAGAACAAAGATTTGACAGTGGAAACTTGAAATACTGGTGCTGAAGAATGGCTGAGTAGTAGTATTTATTTATTTATTTTATCATTCAAGACCCTCATTTCCAGGCAGTATGAGGTATGTACCAAATGGGAGATGAGGATGTGAGCATACCAGGAACTTGAAGATGGAGTGAATCACTTCCTGGCTTGGTTCCCTCATGCAAGACTGTCGACCCAGGACCCTCTGCAAACTTGTAGAGCAATGTTTCAAATTTCACATGTGACTGTCTACTTAAGAATATTCAGTGGCAGGGCACTTGAGCAGCTCAGTTGGTTAAGCTGAGTTTGACTCTTAATCTTAGGGTTGTGAGTTCAAGCCCTGAGTTGAAAAAAAAAAAAAAAGAATATTCAGTAGCTCTGCATGGCCTGAAGGGTAAGGTCTTTGAATCCAAATACATAGAGAGAGACAGGAGAGAACACGGAAAAGATGGTAAAAGAATAGTCATGCAGAATTTTACAACTCAAAGGTAATAAAATACAAGAATTAAAAGTATCCCTTCCTGCCCTCCACTCTACTGCTTCCCAGAGATAGCCCATTGTAACCATTCTTGTGTTAATTCCTCCACTGCTTGCCATAATAATTTTAATAATGTGCACATGTATTTAATTCTTGATTTATCTCTAAACAGCCTTTATTTACTCTCTACCATGAAGTGTAAAGAGATTAGAATATTCCTTTAGCCTTTTATTTTTCTCCCAATCTTAAATTTTTGGAGCTATTATTTTTACAGAGAAAAGATTTTACATTTTATTCTGTAAGTATAATTATGTCTTCATTCTTTCAATAAATGACTCCATACATGGAGAACTAAAACCTTTACTTTGTTATGATTATATAACATTCACTTTAGAACCTATCATTTGATTCAATCCATAACAAAATATCACTATCATTAAATATCTGCTACTTGATAGAGACTCTTCTAAATGAAACAGTCAAATGGATTGATTTAAAAAAAAAATGTTTCTTTAACATTTAACTATCTTCCTCTCGTCCTTTAGCTTATATTCCTTAGCCATCCTTTCTGGAGTCCCATGTGAGCCTCTTTTTTCCTTTTCTTTTTATTAAAAATTCCTGTAAGTAGTTTTTTCAAGGTGATGTATGGGCTTACACATGCAAAAGTCTTTGTATTTTGCTCTCATAATTAATCTTTTCACTGTCCAAAACTATTTTCTTGAAGATTTTCATTTGTCTTCAGCATTGATGATATAAGTCTGATTTTACTTGTGCTTTTGTAGGTGACTTTTCTCTCTCCATTTAGAGGCTTATAGAATTTTCTCCCTGGAGTTCTGAATTTTTACCACATTGTGTCTAGGTATAATTAAAAAAAAAGTTAGGGGTACCTGGTTGGCTCCATCAGCTAAGTGTCTGACTCTTGGTTTTGGCTCAGGTCATGATCTTAGAGTTGTGAGATTGAACCTCAAGTTGCACTCAGTGCTCAAGGGGGACTCTGCTTGAGGATTCTTTCTTATTGTACCCCCACCACTCATGCCTATGTGCTCTCTCACTTTCCAAAATAAATAAATAAATCTTAAAGAAATTATCGGGTTACCTGGGTGTCTCAGTTGGTAAAGTATGGGACTCTTGTTCTTGGGGTCATGAGTTTGAGTCCCACATTGAGTGGGAGACATAACTTAAAAAAAAAATTAAAATAAAAAATAAACAGTTATCCTACACAGCACTTGGAGCTTTCACAATCAGATCACTGTCATCTTTCTTCCAACACTTCTTTGATTATTCCCTCCCCTAGGTTTCTATTCTCTCCTTTCATCACCCTTTTAAACAATTTTTTTGTATTTCTGGATTTAGACCTTGTTTCAAGTTTTCTTATTACTTCCAAGTCTTTCCTCTTTGTGGTGAGAATCCCCCAACTTGGTTTCTCATGCTCTAAATTTAGTCTGTAGCTGTGTTCATTCTGATATTCAGTCCATCTATTACATTTTCTCTCCTCTTTTTTGACTGAACACTCTTTGATCTCCAAGTACTGTGATTGCTTCTTTTCATTGAGACTGGTTCCTTTTTCTTTTTTTTAAGCAAATGTGATATTCCATTGAATCTCTTTATTTAAAAATTGTTGTTCTCCTGTATTAGTGCTTCCTTGAGGTTCATTCTTCTCTTTGTCATGTTTGGTTATTGTCTTTCATCCTGTTTATCCTGCCCAATGTTTGGTGACTTTTGGTTACATTTTCAGGTATGTAGGTGAGGGGTCCAGACTGACAAGTATCAATAGCTGAAGGGTATTTTCTCAGCCTAGGAGAGACTCTTGATTTTTAATCTGATAATTTAAATCTTGATTACTAAAGCCCTAGATCTAATGATTCTCTGTATATATAAAATCAGGAATGGGCTGAGCGTTACATCTTCTGCTTGTTGTGCCTATTTTTGTGATGACCATTGGTTACCTCAGGGCCTCAGCCAAGAAAGAGAGGCTCTTTCCTTATTAAATCCAGAAGAGGGAAGGAGGCTATGAAGTTACCTACTTTAATGTTTTAATTTTAATTTCTTTTTTTAAAAAAGATTTTATTTATCTGGTAGAGAGAGAGAGTGAGACAGAGCACACATGAGTGGGGAGGAGGGGCAGAGGGAGAGGGAAAAGCAAACTCCCCACTGAACAAGGAGCCTGATGCAGGGCTTTATCCCAGGACCCTGAGATCATGACCTGAGCTGAAGGCAGATGCTTAACTGACTGAGCCACCCAGGTACCCCTAATTTTAATTTCTAAAACACATAAGAAGACATATTGTTAAATATCTTTAGAATTTAAGGTTTTCTTTTATGATCAGGGACCACTATAGAAAGAGTATAGCTGAATTTTAGCAAGGCATCTAACGTCTTTCATGACATCTTTATAGATAGGCTAGAGAACTATTCTCTAGATTTATTACAGAAATACCAAGTATTGGATCAAATGTGCAACAGAATTCTTTCTGTCTTATTGATGTACTTTGAATATTAGAGAAAACAAAAAAAAGTACGGAAAGTCTAGATGGCTCTATAATAGAAGATAGAGCTCATAGAAGAAAATATTTCAGAAACTGGAAGAGGTGGGAAGAAAACAGCAGTCAGTCATGGGAGGTAATGTGTTTTGAGGAGTTTGGGAGAAGGCATTGACATTTGGGGGCACTTGTCTCAAAGTGTAAGAGATAAAACAAATTCCCCTTTGGCATTTATAAAGGAGACTTCAGTAAAGATTTAAATGTTGTGTGGTTGTTTTTTTTTTTTTTTTTTTTGAGATGTATTTAGATATCAAACTTGTGTTTACTCTGAAAGTGAGGTGGTTCAAAAACTAACCAGTGGCAGCTCACTTTTAGAGGAGTCACATGAAGGTCCAGGCTTTAAATGATTATGTACTGTTTGTGGGTAGGAGTCAGTTCCTATGCTCTGTTGTGCAGGTCATTCTATAGAGTTTTTACGGAGTTGCTATTGATCCAGTTTGATTTGAAGGGGTCTTGGAAGCTACCTAAGCCCCTGTGCAAGCAGGGTGGGACCACAGTGTGTGGGTGCCATAGACAGGCCATTAATTTGGCACCTTCCCAATATTGACTCAGTGTTATCAAGTGAAAAGAAGCAACTTAATAAAAATTGTATACCTCAATCTTATATTCAAATATAATAAATAAATAAATAAATAAATAAATAAATAAATCTTATATTTATTACATGTGATTTTTCTAGACCAAAACAACAAAAACTTAACTTTAGCTACTTAAACTTTAGATAACAAGCCAGTAGGGGTGCCTGGGTGGTTCAGTTGGTTAGGTGTCAGACTCTTGATTTCAGCTCAGGTCTTGATCTCAAGGCCCTGGGGTGGAGCCCCATGTCAGGCTCTGTGCTCAGTGGGGAGTCTGCTGGAGATTCTCTCTCTCCCCCCACCCCACTACCCCTCACCCCACTCACACATGCATGCTCTCTCTCTTTCTCTCTCTAGAATGAATAGATAAATTATTTTAAAAGATTTTTATTTATTTATTTGAGATATATATAGAGAGATCACTAGTGCGGGTGTAGAGGGACAAGGAGAAGCAGACTCCCTGCTGAACAGGGAACCAGCTGGGGAGCTCAATTCCAGGACCCCAGGAACATGACCTGAGCCAAAGGCAGATACTTAACCAATGGAGCCACCCACATGCCCCTAAAATGGATATATAATTATATAAATATATAAAGCAAACCAGTAAAATAACACTGTATTTGTTATTCTTTCCTGTAAATAGCATTATGCTGTGTATTAATTGGGTGAAGGATTTCAGTCATCTGTACCTGACAATCCTAGGGAACTGTGGATTGTTTGCTGCCAAGTGAAAGCTCCAGAAGATTTAAAGCTGGAGAATAAGCTCCATGAAGAGCAGTGCCTGGGAAATAGGGGGCATCTGACCAATACCTACTGTATGATTGAACACCATGGTTAGCCTTGGAGTAGAGCCATTTCTTCATTATGCCAAGAGTGATCTATAGGAATCATGGAACTAATCAATACCATCATTTCTCATTATTGCAGTTGTTTTTATGCTCCTAATAGACTGGCTGCCCAAAAAGCTGCTCAGTTGGCTCTCTCTTAATGGAGTTTTATCTGTGAGAATTCTCTTTGGTGCACAGTGAAATGCACACTAATCTTTTCTGAGAAAGGCTAGGTCCAGTAGTTATGCAGGCTACTGACTGCACACTATTCACTGTTAACATGAGTGGGAGCATGAGTGAGGAAAGCAGCAGAATTGGCACAGAGGAGAGAATTGAGCTAAACATCTTCCCCAAATCATAAACTTAGTGAGATTTCTTCTTTTTCTCAGATTTTAAAGCCAGATATGCAGTTGGTGTAATAACAGATTAATGTCTTTCTTGACTTCTTGCAGAAATTATATGAAATTTTGGAAACCAACAAACGAGATGCTGTCAAAGAACTAGGTAGGTAGTAGGAATATCTGACTTCCTGAAATCACACCTTATTATTCTAGTAATTTAACCAAGGTAAGACAAGTTCATGCTTTCCTTCAATTACTCACTTATTCATTCAATAAGCTATTATCAAATGCATGCAATAGGCCAGCTATGCCAAAAATGCATAATGGAGGGTATGAGAGTATCAGTAGACAATTGCAGAAAGTTAAAGCAGGTCATGTGGGCTAGCCTGGGTGGCTCAGCGGTTTGGCACCTGCCTCTGGCCCAGGGCCTGATCCTGGAGTCCCGGGATCGAGTCCCACATTGGGCTCCCTGCATGGGGCCTGCTTCTCCCTCTGCCTGCGTCTCTGCCTCTTTCTCTCTCTCTCCCTGTGTCTCTCATGAATACATAAATAAATTAAAAAAAAAAGCAGGTCATGTATTTGCTATGGGAGCATAGAGGAAAGAATGAAGAGTGTAGAAAGTGTATTAAAGTGGCAAGATCAGATTCCTTAAGTCTATAAGAAAAAGACACATGAAAATTACATTTGACAAAGGGTGTTTTTGTTTTGTTTTACTTTGCTTGCAAAGATACTCAGGAATGTGGGGCTATAAGAGATGTCATTTTTTGAGCATCCATAAGCACTCTGCTTCAGTTGAAGTGTGCAGCAGGAGTCTTAGGATTTTATACAAAGCTTCTTGAGTCTGCTTTCCTCACAAGGGGCGGTAGACCAGGCTCTTAGTGTGTGCAAAAGTTTCTGGGAGAGAGCTGGCATACAGTAGGTCCTTCATAAATGGAAATTATAAAAGAAATAAAGTAAAACCACTTTGTAAGATGCCATATAGATTTATGGGGATAATACTTTCCAAATCAAAATTGGAAGAACATGGCCTAATGATAAAATTATGAATTTGGAGATGTGTCAGAAATTTTGGCACTGTCTCAAAAAATCCAGGATCCATTATTACCTTTCATATAGGTAGATTTTTATTTCTGTGCTTTTAAAGATTAGGGGCCTAGGGGCTGCTGTCTCATATTATGCTTTAGATTTAGATTTAGTATGTAATATTACAAAGTTCTCTTGATTTAGTCCTGTAAAAGGAAGTACCTGTTCCCACATGGTTACTGCAACTGATTATCAAATGCTAATTATGTTAGGAGCTGTGTTAACAGATTTATATGCATTATATATACATTATATGCATTATCTCATTTAATCCTTAGGACTACTCTATGAGACAAATACTATTATTATCTTCATCTTATAGATAATGAAGCTGTGGTTCAGAAAGTTTAATTTGCCTGAAGTCATATGGGTGGTAAATGGTGAGCTAGATCTCCAGCTAAGGTGTACTTGACATTGAAACCCAAGTTCCTTTTTTAAATTTTTTTATTTTAAGTGGTTTCCATACTCATTGTGGGGTTCAAACTCATGACCTTGATATCAAGAGTCAAGTGCTCCATTGACCTATGCTCCTGATTATGCTATTCTTCATTTTACCAACCAGCTCATTTCAATTAAAAAAAAAAAAGTACCTTCCAGATGTCAGGCATTCTGCCCATGTTAAGATGAGAGAGTTTTGGCCATGACTCACAGTCTAGTTCATGACTTCTTGTGTTCATTAAAGAGGAAAAGATATGTGCTTTGATCTCAGAAAGCTCCATGAGCAGAAGTCCAGGGGCTCTTTCATTAAGTCATTTATTCACCCAACAAAGTTATATGATATGTTGGATGAGAAATAAGTAAAAATCAAAATATCACAATGTTGTAAGTTCCACAGTGGAGATATGTAGGACATGCCATGGGAATGAGGCAGAGAAAGTGATTTTCTCCTAGCTAGTAGAGGAAGCCAGTTTTCAATGTTCTCATCCATAAAATGGAGTTGAAAATAACTCTAGTCCTATCAGCCTCACAAGTTCTGTATGAAATAGGAATGACAGGTATTGAATAAATACTTTGGAAATTATGAAGTATTAAACAAATATAAGTTATTATTGTGATTATTGCATTGTTTGCTTACTGATAGTTTTATTTGCTTCAGGACTCATAGAGCATGAGGGTCGTGATGTTGTCATTGCTTTGAAGACTAGGCAGGCAATCCGGAGGGTTATTGCTAAAGCTCTGAAAAACCTCACCTTCCTTTGGTCAAGAGGCATTATTGATAAACATGAGGGCATCGAGATGAATAAGGTAATGAAGCAGTTTTCCATGTTGCTTGATTCCATGGGCCCAACACTCAAGCCTGCATTGTTACTTGAGCAGAGTGTAATGAGTGAGGAAGATTAAATCAAATTTTAACTCTAATTTGCTGATAGCCTTTGTTAATGCCAGTGGTAGCTAGCGCCAGTGCTACCTGGTGCACACCATATCAAAACTGTTTGGTTGCAAGTAACAGAAACTAACCTGAGTTAGGCTTAGCCAAGAAATAGGGCTAGGGGTTTCTTATAAAGACACATGATGTCTTACCGAACCCACAGTAGCCAGACCATGTGGCCAGGCCTTGGAAGTGACTTGACTATGGATAGAAAGCTTTCCAGATTCTCCATTTCCTATCAGAGTTGGCATCTTCTTTGGCTCCCTCTACAAGCTCAACTACATTTTTCTGCTTCTCTGTCTACTGGTGGAATGTGTACTGACTGGTCCTAGCAGCTGTGGCAAGGGAGTGGGAATCACATAATGTTAACATCATAGGGAGAGGATCAGCTTGTGTGTATGTGTGCTTGTGTGTTTTGGTGGAGGTCAGGGAGGGGACAGTTCTGAGAGGAGAGGAGCAGGGAAGGCACTATCAATAGCTGATAAATAGACTTTTGAAAAATGATAAATGTATTTGCAAAAAAATTAGGGACGTAAGACAGAGGAAAACATGTTTAATATTTAGTACTATCACCCCATCACATGTGCCATCTAGATCATTTATTTGTGCAAATGTGATTGTTCTTTCTATCCTTTGCAAGAATCTGTTTCCTAGCATGCAGAAACATGGAAGTTGCGGTCTTACATTCTGTCTGTGTTGCTGTTCCGGGTATCACATGCTTTTCCTTGTCACTGGCAGCTCCTGGCCAAGTTTCACAGGCACTGTGCTTCTGGTCATTCCCTGGACATAGTCCCCTCTCCATGGTCCCCAAAGGGAAATGGGTGTGGGACAGGCCAGCTTTCCCCTTTAAGGCTCTATCTCTTTAGACTAATATCATGGTAAAGGACTAAATGGGTAATATGATTCTTCCTTAGTGTCTGATAGAAGGAAGAAAAGGGCTAGTACAGTATTCTTCAAGCTATACCTCAACACATACTGTGTTTTCTATTCTATTTTTTTCATTCATCACTTTGAAGGCTATATAAGATTCAACTGAGTGCTTGATACCCATTAATTTAAATAAATAAATAAATTATAGCCCTTATGAAGAGAGAGATCTTTTTCCTATAGGTTTGTTTAGAAAGGTAATAGGTAAATCAATCATTCAATAGTTACTTATTGAATGCAATACTGATTGTCTAATTGTCAGCCACAGAGATGTAATTATCTTCCAATTCATAAGGAGCTAGTTGTAAGGAGTTGATTAGCTAATCCAATTTAATTGAATAAATATATGTTGAATACCTGGTATGTACCATGGACTCTTAAGGAGATTGGAATACTTAATACACCATTGACCCCAAAGTCCATGGGCTCTTCCTCATTCTTTCATTTAGTCCTTTATTCATGAAGTCAACAAAAGTTACAAAATAGGAAGGTGAGGCAGATAAGTAAAAGTAATAATATTATAATGTAATTAGTTCCATAGGGAGAGTTGTAGGGTATGCCATTAGAATAAGATAGACAGGTGATTATCTCTTACCTTATAGGGAAGCCAGAGAAGATTTCTGAGAACCCACAAAACTGGAACTATATCCTTCAAAATTAGAAGAATTTAGAGAAGTAAATTCATACATATGTATGTATGTAAGTATAGAAGTAAATCATACATATGTAAAAGATTTGAGAATATGTGGCATTAAATTGTACAGTAACCAACTGTGAAGTTTAAGTGATATGAAATTAAGACACAGTGGAATACAGTGTTAACTGGATTATAGAGATACTAAATTCAATATGAGTTAATATATCAATTCATAAATTCAATGAGTTAAGAGAAGAATAGGGACCAAAAAAGGTTAGAGGATAATTTAAGTAGGGTGAAAGAAACTCAGTCAAAATCAAAATAAGCTTACATAATGGTAGTTTTGTTAGATTTCCTAAATTTTTACCTATTGTCCTTTTTCACAGGATATGATCATCATTATTTTGATTGTTTGTTTTCAGGTATTTCTTGCAAAAATAAAAGCACTGAATAACTTTCCAATGGCAATTCCACCACCTACTCCTGACAAATATCTTCATAATATTGTTTGGCTGGAAAATAAAGATGTTCTCATTGAGTTCTTCAAGGTAAAGATTCTGTCTTCTATTCTGGCTCAGGTTTGATAATAATTATTTTCCACTTCCTAATGTAAGACTAACAAAAAAGCATATTCAAAGCAAGAATCCTGTGATGGCTAATGAAGGGTAAGCCAAAATGGAGGCCCAGCAAAACCCGGAAGAGTAGATATCATTTTGAGCCAAAGGGCAAAGATGGTTTTCCACAGTGGCTTATCTGCTTAGGATAAGGTATCTGTGCGACTCATTATTAACCAATTCCATATTACTTTATGTTGTAGAGTTCTGGACTTCCCGATACGCACTCTGAAAAAGACTTTTTTTTTTTTTTTTTTTTAAAGCATGAGTCTCAAGTTTAAATTACTATACAGGCCAGGCAGATGATATAAAAGTAAAACAAGCTGTATACAGTATTATAGGGAACAATGAGAACTGTGGCATATTCCAGAGTTCATGCTCTGTCTAAAGTCAGCTGAGTGTTGCTTTGCAATTTTAGACTCTTTCAAGAAATATTTTTTGAATATCCTCTTTGTGCTGGAGACTGTTCTAGGTTTGAAGATATGCCAGTGAACAAAATAGATAAAGTCCTTGCTTTGGGTTTTATATTATATGGATAGAGATGGACAAAAAATACACCAACATACACAAATATATAGTCTATTAGATCATTGTCAATGCTACGGAGAAAAAGGAAGAAAAGGAAATATAGTGGGGAAGCTATTTTATATGGGATAATCAGGGAAGGCTGCTTGAATAAAGTGACATTTGAAGAGAGATCTGCAAGCAATAGTATACCATGTAGATAATCTGAGAGAAGAGCATCCCAGGCAAGTGCAATGCTTTGGTGTGGAGTGTGCTGTTTGTTCAAGGAACATCCCCCAAAGCCCCTGTGGCAGAAGTAGTGATGGTGGGACCAGATGAAGCTGGAATAGTTGCAGAGCATGAGTTTGTAGAACTCTGTAGGCCAGTATAAGGACTTCGGCTTTCACTCTGAATTAAATGGAAACATATGGGAAGTCTTCAAACAGAGAAGTGATATGATCTAACTTACATTTAAAAGTGACCACCTTGTTGCTGTGTTGGGAATAGGCTGTAAGCGGACAAGGGCAAGCCAGAGAGATGATTCCTGTAATGGAGGCAAGAGGTGATGGTGGCTTGGATTAGTGCAAGTGGTAAATAGACTCTCGATGTCTTGAAGGTAGAGTTGATAGGTATTTATGGAAGGAGTGTTAGGGAGAGAGGACAACTTCTGGGATTTTAGTCTGAAAATAGAATGGAATTCCCATTGACTTAGAGAAGATTTATATGGAGAGGACAAGCATTTGATTCTGAATGAGTTAAATTTGAGAAAGCTATTGGACATCCAAATGGAGATGTTGAGTAGGCACCTGGAATTCAGGTGGGAGGCCAAATGGGAGATAGAGATTTTGGAGTTGTCCAGAATAGAGATAATATTTAAGGTATGAAGACTTGATGCACTAATTTAAGGAATTATTATGGACATCCAGGAATTGAGTCTTGGGCTATCCAACATTTAGAGTGAAGATGAGGAGGAATTAGGAAAAAGAATAGAAAAAGAGAGCAGATTTCTGGTTACCTAGTAGAGGATGGAGGGAGGGGGAATTGAAGGAAGATAGTCAAAAGGTACAAACTCCCAAGTTATAAGATAAACGAGTACTGGAATGTGCTGTACAACATGATGGCTATGTATTTAACACTGCTGCATGGTATATTTGAAAGTTACTAAGAGATTAAATCCTAAAAGTTCTGATAATAGGAAAAGAATTTTTTTTGGTAACTAGATGAGGTAATGGATAACTAAACTTGTGGCAATTGTTTCATAATATATGTATGTCGAGTCATTATTCTGTATACCTTAAACTTGAACAACTTCATAGAACTGGGAAAAAAAGAATTGAGGAGGTGGGAGGAAAACTAAAGGAGAGTAGTATTCTAGAAGCTGAGTGAAGAAAGTAGTTCTTAAAGGAGCCCATAAGCAACTATGTCAACTGCGGCTGAGGTCAAATAAGATGAAGATTGAAAATTGACTATTATATTTAATAATGTAGAGGTCAGGTTTTTAAAAGAAAATCCATAGATCTGAATTTTTATGTGAAATTTCCAAATTTTAAAAATTTGACATCAATTTAGAATTTTGAAAATATCATGCAGGCCAAACAAAATACATCCTTGGATTGGATGTGACTCATAGACTACCATTTTGTGGCTTTGGTTTTATTTTTTAAATTATTTTTTAATTTTTAATTTTTTTTAAAGATTTTATTTATTTATTCATGAGACAGAGAGAGAGAGAGAGGGAGGGAGAGAAGGGCAGAGACATAGGCAGAAGGAGAAGCAGGCTCCATGCAGGGAGCCCTATGTGGGACTTGATCCCGGGTCTCCAGGATCATGCCCTGGGCTGAAGGTGGTGCTAAACCACTGAGCCACCTGGGCTGCCCTGTGGCTTTGGTTTTAAGTGGTTATTGTATGAATTATAAGGCTTATAACGTTTTCATCAACCAATCAAAACCTCTGTTAGATTTTTAGAATCAGGAAAACACTGTGACAAAGAATGGTGTTTGCTTTACCACAAATTTAGTTGTACCATGCTTTGTGATCTAGGCAAATAGATATATAAGGCATTTGTTTGTCCACAATTAGGGCATTTTGCTTGTTTTCTAGAAAGACAGCAATCATAATGAGATTCTACTGAGCTTTGAATATCTTTTTTGCTATACTAATGTTTCCTTCATACCAGAAATTTTTGAATTTTTCTTTTGAAATTGATCTGAAATTTACTTGAATTAAGACTCTTTTGGTTGAAAGTAATAAAAACTTACTTGAACTAGTTTAAGAAAAGGGGAAGTTGACCTGGAAAGACAATGGGGTGGTGTATAGAAGCTGCTAAGAAATAACTAACTAACTATGGGCAGGGTAGGATTCAGGCCAGCTCAGGAATATTATTGGTGGGCTTCTGTGGACCTTTCTTCTAGTACTTGGATTTCATGGCTCAGTTCTCAATTCCCAGGCTCTTTGCCTCTCAGTTCAAATTCTTGAGAGAGAAATCCACCTGGCCTAATTTGGGTCTGATGTTCTGCTTTGGCAAGTACAAGTGTGGCTGCAAGAAGGAGGAGGAAATCTGATGGGATGGATGGCCAGCGGCCAAGGGATAGTTGGAAAATAGATCTCAAATAAATAGTCCTGAGAGATAGGAGATGGTCTTGGACTGGGAAGAAGGTATCTCAAAGGTGTTTCTTATAATTTGCATTCTGCTTAGTTTTGTTAAAATCCAATTTAAGATAAAATTAGAATTTGGTTCTTTATAGGTAGTAATTTTCCAAATGTAATTAACTGACCATCCAGCAGTGACTGAGGAGGAATGGGAAACTGATGAGAAGAAGATCACTCTATAAATTAATGATTCATAGATACCTAAGGTGAACCTGTCACTGGGGCACAACCTTCTTCCTGTCCCTAACTTTCCAAACCTCTGTAAGGCTGTTGGACTTTCTTAACCCCCTTATTGACTTCCCTCACTCTAAGTGCCCCCTTTCCTTAATATGTTGTAATATGTTGGTTCTTCTTTTTTTTTTTAAAGATTATATTCATTTATTAGAGAGAGAGAGAGACAGAGATAGTGAAGGAGATAGCACATGAGAGAGAAGGGTGCAGAGAGAAGAGGGAGAAGCAGGCTCCCCACTGAGCAGGGAGCTGGACGTGGGGCTTGATCCCAGAACCCCGAGATCATGACCTGAGCCAAAGCCAGATGCTTAACCGACCAAGATACCCAGGCGCACAAATATATAGGTTCTTGACAGCCATTTCAATTGGATTTTACCAGAACAAAAATTGTGATGAATTGGGAATACACAGGCATTATTCTCATTAGGGACAGCCCATGGATTATGTGGTTAACTAAAATCCACAGTAAACAAAATAAACACCCCTGATTGTAGGCTGTAATTTCAATCTTGGTTTCCATCACAGCAACAATACTTAATTTTAACTACTACTCCCTTCTTTCATCCTCCAACTGATGTGGTTAATTAAAAACGTAATGGTCGGGACACTCTGGTGGCTCAGTGGTTGAGCATCTGCCTTTGGCTCAGGCTGTGATCCTGGGGTCCTGGGATGGAGTCCTGCATCAGGCTCCCTGCAGGGAGCCTGCTTCTTCCTCTGCCTGTGTCTCTGCCTTTCTCTGTGTGTGTCTCATGAATAAATAAATAAAATCTTTCAAAAAAAATCCTTTAAAAATGTGATAGTCTATAATGATAAGCCAAAAGTCAGTGGTAGAAAACCAAAGTCTGAACAATATAAACGCTGGATAATTGGCTTTAGGTGACTTTTTAAAAAAAATTGTGAAGCCATCCATGCTGGTTTCAACACTGAATTCAGAAGTACATGAAGTAAAAAGTGAAAACTCGTCACTCCTACCCCATACTTAGAGATAACCACTGTGAATGATTTAGAGATATGTTTCCTACATATCTTTGAAAAATGCAAATCTGTCACCCTGATGCTTCTGTTAAAAACCATTCTGTTGCTCCTCCCTGGTTTTGGGAAAAAGCTCAAACTCTTAATGTTAAAGAGGCCTGGCTCTGGCTCATCTCTCCAGTCCTTGCTCCACTGGGGCTGCAGGATGACTTTCATGGGTCCTGGCACTTTGGCCTTAGTGAGCCTCTTCCCACATAAAAAAATGACAAAAAATTCTACTTTATGACTGTGTTAGTATAAAGATGAATTATATATTAGTATTAAATGTTTTAGTATTAAAATATTTTCCTCAACCTAGAAGTTATTTATTCTCTTTTGGTTTAAAAAAAACTAGAATGTTGTGAGTTGCTAAAGTATTGGGAATCCTACACACTATGGCTACTGAAGCTAAATTGATAACTCAGTGCTGGTCCACACTCCTCCCTGTGTGAGACATACTGAATCTTCTGCAGTTACTCCACGTGCAGATGTTCTATTTGCCTTTGGGTCTTCACATATACTGAGTCCTCTGCCCTGAGTGATGTTCAACTCATTGTATCCTGGCTATCTGTTACCCTTTCTTCAGGCCTCAGCTTAGCTCTTCCTTCCTCTTTAAAGTCTTCCATGGACACCCAAGACAGGGTCCTGTGGCCTTTTTGGACTTTTCCAGAGCATCCTGTCTCCGTCTCCATTGTCCGAAGTTTCACACTTTATTGTAAACATCTACTCAATTGAGCATTTATTGGGTATTTCCACCAATCACTGTGCCTGGTACTAATCACAAAATCTATAGTTTGCTTGCTTGTCCCTTTTTTTTTTTTTTTTTTAAGATTTATTTATTCATTCAGAGAGAGCAAAGAGAGAGGCAGAGACACAGGTGGAGGGAGAAGCAGGCTCCATGCAGGAAGCCCAATGTGGGACTAGATACTGGGTCTCCAGGATCACACCCCAGGCTGCAGGCGGCGCTAAACCGCTGCGCCACCGGGGCTGCCCTGGTCCCTTTCTTTTATTTTTTTTATTTTTTAATTTATTTTTTAATGGTGTTCAATTTACTAACATACAGAATAACCCCCAGTGCCCGTCACCCATTCACTCCCACCCCCCGCCCTTCTCCCCTTCCACCACCCCTAGTTCGTTTCCCAGAGTTAGTTGATGAGGGGGACACCTGGCTGGCTCAGCAGTTGAGCATCTGCCTTCCGCTCAGGGCATGATCCTGGTGTCTGGGATCGAGTCCTGCATGGGGTTCCCTGCGAGGGGCCCACTTCTCCCTCTGCCTGTGTCTCTGCCTCTTTCTCTGTGTCTCTCATGAATAAGTAAATAAAATATTTAAAAAAAAATTGATGAGGTATGTCAGCATGTTATAATTCATTAACAACCAAAGAATATAGTTTGTACGGTTTTTTTTTTCTACTTGAAAACCATTTTAGCTTTAAAGTTTTATTTCTATTTAGAAAAGAAGATGATGAAAATTTTGTGTTGACTCTCATTAATTTTTCTTGCAGGAGAGAGCCAAACTTGCCTATTTTGATTATGGAGATGTCATTTGTAGAGAAGGTGAAATGCCACAAGGAATCTACTTAATTATTTCAGGAATGGCAATTGTAAGGGACTATTTATACTTTACTGAAAATTTATTTTGAAATATATGATTTTAACATAAGGAGAAATTTAGGAACCTGGAAAATTTAAAATTTTTATAAAAAGATTTATGTATTTATTTTGAGAGAAAGGGTGAGGGAAGGAGGGAGGGGCAGAGGGAGAGAAACTCAAACAGACTCTGTGCTGAGCATGGAGCCCGAACTGGCCTCCTTCCCAGAACCCCGAGATCATGACCTGAGCTGAAATCAAGAGCTGATGCTTAACCGACTGAGTTACCCAGGTTCCTTGAAAGTTTTAAATTTTTAACATAATTTCTAAATGAGACCATTTTCACTCAGAGTGAACACTACAGCTGAAAGATAATATCCAACATCTTAAGGGCATTTCTCATTTATCAAAATGCTTTTATAGTCAATACTTATTCCTCAAGGCAATCCTGGGAGGAAGTGATATTTTCCATGATGTTTAGATAGGGAACCCAATACTTGGAGTGGTTGAATTACTAAAGGAAATGACAGTCAAGAGTGAGGGGATGTGGACCGACTGCAGTGTCAGATCCTTACGGAGATCGAATAGAATAAGGATTGAAACTATGACTTTTACCTAACCAACAGGATACTTTTGCTGATCAGAGAAAGATGTTATAGAGTGAGGAGAATAAGAATCCTTTAGAGTCTGAATGCTGGTAGCTGAATACATACATGGGTGAGCCCCTAGCTTATGGCTCAAATAATTCCTAGATCCTAAATGATGTTTATAAGTAACAAACTCTTATTATAGTGCACATAATATATTTGACTTTCTATTTTGGAAGAGATATTTTCAGACCTTAAAGATATCCAATTGATCATGGAAATAAGCTATTAGGATAAATATAAGACTAATACATGTATAGCACTTATGAAATGTCTCAGGTTTAATCTGATGGGTAGTGAAATGGAATAGAGAGGCCCAGCAAAAGTTAATCGAAATAGGCTTTTAATGGGACGGGCTCTCCGACAAGGTTTTGGGCCCACAGGGGAGGGAGAGAGCAGGGAAGTCCCAGTCAGGGGAGGGCAAGTGGCTTTTTAGTTGGGGAGGGGTAAGGGGCTGTGTGTCTGGACGGAGTGATAGGTATCAGGCATATTACTGGTGAAATCGGCCTGGGGCAATAACTGCCCATGCCCTTATATGGGGTCTGGGTAAGTATGGTTCAGGTTTCCTGCACAGGTCCAGTCTCCCCCTGATGACATGTCTTGTGGGGGGGTAGTCTGCTGGTGCTGGGAAAGTTCTGAGGTGGGGGCAACAAGGTGGAGGGCCTGCTGCCATTTTGGTGGTGCCTCCCAATCCCCCTTGATCCCGCCGGCCCAACAAAATGCCTGGTGCTGTTCACTCACTCATTCATTCATTCAACAAATGTTTGCTTCATTTGCTTCACAAATGAAGCAGGCACTGTTCATTTTAGGCACAGAATTGACAAAACAGACAAAAATCCCTGCTTTCTTAGAGTTTGCTTTTTAGTAGAGGCATGGAAGGAGATAGGACAGTGAGCAAAATATGTAAGCAAAATATGTCATATTTAGAAGTAATTGACAGATGAAGAGATCAGTTGTAGTTTTTTTAAGGGTGGTCAAAATGGCAACATATTATGACATTTAATTCTTATAACTACCTTATTTTTCACATGGGAAAACTGGTGCACAGAGAAAGTAATTCAGTTGTCTCCCAAGGGTACACAGTAAGAGGTCAAGGAGGACTTTGAACTCATAGAGTTGGCCTCAGTATCCATGTCCTTAGCCATTATTCTATGCTGCTTCCAGTAGAATCCTTGCACTATGCTCCCATTAGAATCATAACAAAAATACACTGCTACTTGTGTTTGTTAGATATATCAAATTGAACACTTAAAAACTGCAAAATACATTTTCCTTTGGGGAATTTTCCTGCAATGACTGGACCAGTTAAGTCTTCTTCAAGAGTAAATCCAACAATATTTGGGCTGAAGTTGTTATGTTAGTGTTCAGTTGATGCCATAGGAACTCAGCATACATTTAGTGGCTTAGACTGATGATCTCATAGTTGTTTGTTCAGAAGTCGAAGTTGGTTTCTATGCTTGAGTCTAACAAGGCCAATATCAAAGGGTCAGCAGAGCAGTGTTCCCTTCTGGAAACTCTGAGGACAGAATCCATTTCCAGATTAATTGAGGTTGTGGGCAGAATCTAGTTGTTTATGGCCATAAACAAAGAAGCCCTGCTTCTTTGCAGGCTGTCAGCTGCGACCCATCTCCAGCTCATAAAGCTCCTTCCATCTTTGGACACAGGTACTCATCTCAGAGCTGAAGTACAGCCAATCCCTCTCTTGATGCCACATCTCTCTGATTCTGCTTCCTTTTCTACTTTGGAGGGTCCTTGTGATTGATTACATTGGCCCACCAGGATAATCCAGAATCATCTCTTTAAAATCTGTTGATTAGTAACCTTCATTCCATCTGCAAAGTCCCTTCCCAGTGGTCTCTAGATTAATGTTTGATTGAATAACAAAGAGAGGAATCTTGGAAGCACTTCTTTAAAATCTGCCTGCAGATGTTATCTTCTTTTCTTGGTTTATAAAAAGACAGAGACATTGTTCCTTGCTCAAAGAGCCTTTGAACTGCATTCAGAATTAGAAGAATGTCAAAGCCCTTTGGAAGCATGAATGCCTCTAAAAATCTGAATGGTAATCACTGGCAGAGGGGGCAGTTTCATAGCAACTTCTTCAGTGACCCTTTGTTCCCTGTTTCCTGTGTCCTGAACAATAGCCTTCCTTTTTGATGTTTACAGCTAAACTTTCTGAAAAATTTTGTAATCCTTCTGGTTGATTCCTGCGGGTTCCTCCTGAAATCTCATAGCTTTCTTATTTCCCACATTCACAGTCTATCCATTCTTTTCCTGAAGTGACTCACCGTAAAGACCTTTTTTCTGTTGATGGCCCATGGAAATTTTTTTTTTTAAAGTAATTTCTACTGCCAACATGGGGTTCAAACTGGACCTGGAAATCAAGAGTTACATGCTCTATGGACTGAGCCAACCAAGTGCCCCTTGTGGAAATTATTCTGAAACATTTTAAAGGGTGACACGGTTGATGGAAACCATGGCTTGGTTTGGAGGCATACTAATTCATGGCATCTGATTTCTGCATCCATGCAATCAAAGGCCTTCATCCACCTGAGGCACTAGCCCAGTATGATAAGAATTTCTAATAGACTCAGAGTGGGTAGTTGCATTAGTTGCAGACTGCAATCAGTACTTTTGGTAGGATTTTTTATGGAAGGAAGGTATAAGGAAGTTGTAAATGGGGTCATCTGTAAAGATAAAGATTGGAAACAATCCTTCCCTTGGAGAATTGAAATGTGAAAGAAACTGTGATTTTTTTTTTTTTTGGAAGCCTTAATACCTTTTTCACAGCTTAAAGTGTTCATAAAGAATCTTTTCCTTCCATTTTTAATAATGCAGGAAACAGTGGGAGCTCCTATGGTTTGGTCAAGGATTTTTAATTTTGGGTTTCACTTTGCAGTTGCATAGTTCACCTCCTACCTTTGGAATAGACAGTAGCCTAAGGTCTGAAAGAGGGTCCAAATCCATGTTTACAGAATACTGTACCAGCGGGGACATAATTGGAGAGCTGAGCTGTCTGCTTAAGCGTGAAACTGAATATACAGCCATCTGTGAAACTATTTTACAGGTAAGAAACTGGTTCTGTCTGTATTGTGGGCTATTAGTTAATTCTTCCTGAAGTAAATAAGGAATGCCAGCATCTTTTCTTCCTTTGGGTTCTGATATTGCCCACCCAGATACTGTGAAGTAGCATAGACTAATTGAAAAAAGATTTAATGTCTCACATCCTGGCTGTAAGACCTGGAGTGAGCTATTTTAACCTCTTTGTGTCTTAGTGTCCTTGTTTATTTTTTATTTTTATTTTTATTTTTATTTTTTTAGTGTCCTTGTTTATTAAAAGAGAGAATATCTCATCTAACTTTTGATGTTATGAAGATTAGGAAAATATCTAAGTTAGGTGCCTGGCATGTACAGGCACTCAGTGAATGATTCCCATTATGAAAGCAGTGTTTTTAGGTATGTATGTGTGTATGTTTAAATATTTTATTTGAGACAGAGAAAGGTGGAGAGAGAGGGAGAGAGAGAAAGAGAGAATGAGTGGTGAGGAGGAGCAGAGGGAGAGGCAGAAGCAGACTCCATGCTGAGCAGAGAGGCTGATGCAAGGCTTGATCCTGGAACCCTGAGATCATGACCTGAGCTGAAGGCAGATGCTTAAATGACTGAGCCACCCAGGTGCCCCAAGAGAAGTGTTTTTAAAGAATACTTATTTTTACACTCACTTTCTTCCATTTTTCACTGGCTAAGTTAGAAGTTATCTATTCAACAAATAAGCAGCCTGATATTCCACTAGATACTGGGGATTCAAACAGAAATGAACCAGAGTTCCTGCTTACAAGGAATTCTCTAGCTTTTGGGACTGTTACATGCAATAGAGCAGGGTCCAGAGTCTTAGGGGTGTGTGGGACAGAAAGCAATGTTGCTTTGTCAGTTTTATACCATTTCATTTCTGGAAGAGGACAGGAGGCATAATTTAGTCACAAAGCTGAGCTGAAATCAATTGAAGTTCATGTAATTTGAATTCTGAAAGAGCAGTCTTCCTTATTTAGGTAAGCAATTGGCTTCTGGAAACAAATACAGTGAGTCAGCCTGTGGCCAGCATGCAGGAGTGCAAGAGTACCTGTCCTCAGGGCTCCCTGACAGACCAGATTTAGCCCTACTCACGGCTGATAAAAGCCAATGGCAGAGACATGAGTGGTGGTGAAACAAGAAAGGAATTAATTTCAGTGAGGTTCACCTGGGGAAGAAGACAGCCGACTAGAAGCTCAAAGACTCTTCAACATGCTGAAAATACTTCCAAGTTTATAGAAGGAAAATGTGGGGCAAAATGCATGGGTGGATACATGCAGGTGGTCAGTGAAGGTCAAATTGATCGCTGACAGGGCCTTGCTGGCTTAGGGCAGTCCTTACTGCTTGCAGAGATAGTTTCCTTCCCATCTAGGGATGCTTTGCCCACAGAGGCCTGGGCCAAGAAACAAGCTGGAAAGAAAAAAACAACTAGAAAGTTTAAGGTCAAAATGGAGGCAGCTGAATTCCTCTTTGGAGCCCCCTTCAGTGACTGTGGCAATAAAAATAGATAAGTTTATGTGGCTTAGTTTGTGAATCTTAGGCTCATAAACCATATCTTTTATCATAGCTATGGACTGGCATAAATTTTCCCAGCTATTAGGTATATGCTTTCATCGAACTATAGATTTTGTTAAAACAGTTTCTCTATAGTGCAATGCTTTTAAATGGCAGAGTACCAGAATTGTACGAGAGTCAATAACTCTTCTAAGGGGTTAGATGAAGATTAAATCTTATAGGCACCTTGTCTTCAGATGGCCTTATAATTTAGTTCTCAATCAAGTTTGCTGTTTGATACCTTGTGGTTTTAGGCCTGCTTTATCTCCCTGGAGGATTTGTATGAAGGTTTTGATGTCTTTTGGCCATCTTTGGAATACAAAATATGGCTAAAGTTTGCACTCAGTGTTGCCTATCAGTATTTTGAATCAAGTCTCATTGATGAGGTAAGTTAAACAATTAAAATATGAATGAACTTTTATTTACTTTTTATAAAATGCATTTCATATTTTTGGGACAGAGAAATTAAGACTGTGATCTTCTAAAATGAGATTCTATGGGTGTCTGGCTTGCTCAGTTGGAAGAGTGTGTGACTCTTGATCTTCAGGTCATGGATTCAAGCCCCATATTGAGCGTAAAGAGTACTTAAATAAATAAAACTTAAAAATAAATAAAATGAGATTCTAGAATTTTAGCCACTCTTGTCCTGACTTCCTGCAGAT
Organism: Canis lupus dingo; assembly: GCF_003254725.2. NCBI lineage: Eukaryota > Metazoa > Chordata > Mammalia > Carnivora > Canidae > Canis > Canis lupus. The sequence goes on from NC_064249.1 coordinate 25,349,404, forward strand.
TGTCAATCCATTGGTCACAGCTAATTTCCCAGGGTACCTGCAGTCATACCTTTAAAAAAAGTTATAGGGGGATCCCTGGGTAGCTCAGTGGTTTAGTGCCTACCTTTGGCCCAGAGCATGATCCTGGGGTCCTGGGATCGAGTCCACGTTGGGCTTCTGGCATGGAGCCTGCTTCTCCCTCTGCCTGTGTCTCTGCCCGCCCCCCATGTCTATCATGAATAAATAAATAAAATCTTAAAAATAAATAAATAAATAAAATCTTTAAAAAAAAAAGAAAAAAAAAGTTATAGATTCAGCAAATACTAAAGGTAGATTCCCAGGAACTAAGTAAGCATTAATTGGAATGAGGTAATAAAGTTTGTTGTTTATTCATTGTTTTTTGCCTGTGTGTCTGGGTTTTGGCATTTTTAAAAGAAGCCCCCTGGGTCTTTCTAAAGGGTATCCAATGATGAAAACCACTGCTCTAAACTCTGTCATTAGGGATACAAGAGGAATAGCAGGTGTCTGAAGGAAATAATGATCCCTTTTCACTAATACACAGAAAGATAATGACTTCTGCTTTCAAGCTCAAAATCCCAAGCATTATGAGCCAATCTGCTCAGGCCCAGGGAGATGCTAATTGAGTTTCCTCTTTGGGCTGGCTATTTGTTGGCTTTTCCCACGATCTGAGTGAGGACTGATTGGGGTGGTGTTTATTATAATCTACCTATGTTAATATAAATCTCTTGCCTTTTCAAACTCTTTACTGGGGTGACTAAGACCCTTTTGTGAACTTTTTCTCCAACAAGTAGTAACTCAAGTCTGTTCTTGGATTGGCATAATTTACAATCCATATTTATATCCTATTTAAGAATTATTTGAGCCCCCCTATTATAAGTTAGGAACTTAGGGAAGTGACAGACCTGGAATTCAACAATGTGCATTGCAGTGAGAGACTGGATATGAATGTTGGGCTAAAAAATTAGCATGTCTCAAGAGAATGAGAAGACAAGTCACAGAGTGGGAGAATATAGTTGCAAAAGACACATCTGATAAAGGACTATCATCCAAAATATACAAAGAACTCATAAAGCTCAACAATAGGAAAATAATCCAATTAAAAAATAGGCCTTGGGCAGCCCAGGTGGCTCAGCGGTTTAGCGCCACCTTCAGCCAGCCCAGGGCGTGATCCTGACGACCTGGGATCGAGTCCCACGTTGGGCTCCCTGCATGGAGCCTGCCTCTCCCTCTGCCTGTGTCTCTACCTCTCTCTCTCTCTCTGTCTGTCATGAATAAATAAAATCTTTTAAAAAAATGGGCCAGTTTTAGCCCAACTCCCTTCCCCTCCCACCCCCCACCCTAGGGCCCCTCTGGCCAAACTTGCTTAGAGCTCCTGGTTCCTGTTAAGCTAGTGCTGCCAGTGTCTCTTTCCAGCCGTCCTCATGCTCATCTACTGGGACCTCATCAGCCATGATGAGATGTTTTCCAACATCTGCAGATCTGGCTGATCACGGAAGGGTTGTACCTGGAGGCAGAGGGGAAAGATGGTCGGTGGGACACAGGGTAACACTGATGACTTACTCATTGGTGGAAATGCTTCTGCCGAAGGCCCGGTGGGCAAAGGTACTGAAAACACGGTCATCACTGGTGTTGATACGTCCTGAACCATCACTTGCAGGAAACCAGCTTCACAAAAGAAGCCTACAAGTACATTAAAGATTATATGAAATCAGTCAAAGGCAAACTTGAGGAACAGAGGCCAGAAAGAGTAAATCCTTTTATGACAGGGGCTGCAGAACAAATCAAGCACATCCTTGCTAGTTTAAAAAATGATCAGTTCTTTATTGGTGTAAACATGACTCCAGATGGCATGATTGCTCTGCTGGACCACTGTGAGGATGACCCCATATGATTTTATTTAAGATTCAGAAATAGAAAAATGTTAACAAATTTGGCTATTACTTTGGATATATCACCTGTTGTCATAACTGGCTGCAGCTCTTCATCTACACAATGCCAGGACTTAGACAAATGGGACTGATGTCATCTTGAGCTCTTCATTTATTTTGACCTTGATTTATTTAAAGCGGAGGCATTGTTTTTAAGAAAAAAACATTTCATTTAGGTTGTCTAAAAATACAATGCATTTAAACTAAAAAAAACAGGGATCCCTGGGTGGCGCAGGGGTTTGGCGCCTGCCTTTGGCCCAGGGCGTGATCCTGGAGACCCGGGATCGAATCCCACGTCAGGCTCCCGGTGCATGGAGCCTGCTTCTCCCTCTGCCTGTGTCTCTGCCTCTCTCTCTCTCTCTCTGTATGACTATCATAAATAAATTAAAAAAAAAAAAAAAAAAACTAAAAAAAACGGGCTAAAGATCTTTAGAGACATCTCACCAAAGAAGATATATAGATGGCAAGTAAACTTTTTTTACAATCCTATGTTCTCAGAAAAATGTAACAATGTGATTCCATTACCACCTATTAGCATAGCCAACATTTGGAACACTGACAACCTCAAATACTGGTGAGGATATGGAGCAGCAGGAACTCTCATTTATTGTTGGTAGGAATGCAAAATGGTACAGCCACTTCAGAAGACAGTTTGGAGACTTCTTACAAAACTGAACATACCCTTGCCATATGATCCAGTAAACAGTATCCGAAGATTAATTTATCCAAATGAATGTATATTCATACAGAAATCTGAACACAGATATTTTATCAATTTTATTCATAATTGCAAAAAACTTGGAAACAACCAACCAAGATGTGCTCTAGTAGATAAATGGATAAATAAACTGTGGCATATCCAGACCATGGAATATGAGAGCATGTGCATGAATGGGGGGAGGGACAGAGGGAGAAGGAGAAGCAGGTTCCCCTCTGAGCAGGGAGCCAGATGCTGGGGCTCAATCCCAGGACCCTCATGACCTGAGCTGAAGGTAGGTACTTAACAGACTGAACCAGCCAGGTGCGTCTCCTTTCATTTTTTTAAAAAAAATTCTCAGGCAATGCATATTCATTATCTATAGAAATTCTAGATCTGTATTACAGAAAATACAGATCCAAAACATTAGAAGATGTAATAGCCTTTTACCCTGATTTTACTCTCCCAGAGAATCTTTATTTAACACTTTGACTATGCCCAGCGTGGGGCTTGAACTCATGACTCTGTGATTAAGAGTCATGTGCTCTACCAACTGAGCCAGCCACATGCCCCCAAATTTCTCCTTTCTATTTATTTGTTTGTTTGTTTTAGAGAGAGAACACTCAAGCAAGAGCTGGAGGGGGGCACAGCGAGAGGGAGAAGCAGACTCCCCACTGAGCATGGTGCCTCACACAGGGTTCAATCTCCTGACTCTGAGATCATGACCTGAGCTGTAACCAACTGAGCTACCCAGGCGCCTGATCCCCTTTTCATTAGGACACCAGTCGTATTGGATTATTTGCCCACCCTACTCCAGTATGACCTCATCTTAACTTAAACAATTATAGTGGTAATGACCCTATTTCAAAATAAGGTCACATTCTAATGTACCAGGGCTCAGAACTTCAATGTATGAATTTTGGGGGGACACAATTCAATCCATATATAGTAGCTCCCTTCCAGCTCTAAAGACTATTATTTTGAACTTTGATGTATGATTCAGACTCAGTGTATTGCTTTATTTTGTTTTGGCTTTTGCTATTGTTTGTTCACTTGCCCAGTAGGGTATTTGCTTACTGCTGGATAAAACTGAATCCACAAGGCATAACTGGCCACCCTACTGAGATGGATTGAGAGCTCATGCAAGCCTGTATGTAAGGCTGGACAGCCATAATCAGGACTACTAATAGTAACAACAGAAAGACCCTGAGTTCATAATCTTGTCTGAGGTCATTCTGAACTCTAGATAAATTCTGTTGGTCCTCGGGTCTAAATGCCTTTTGACATGCTCAAAGGACTCAGCTCAATCAGTGAATTTGCTTTCTTCTTGATTTCATGTGTCATTTAGCATGATTTATAGAAAAAAATGTAATTCTATTGTAGGACTTAGAGTTTCAGAAGTGTGTGACGTTCAATCTGGCATACGTGGAGACTTTATCAAGCTATAATGAAATGACTATTGATAATGTGACCATGAAATTCGTCATTATTGTGTACGGCAGTGTAATTGATACTAAGACAGAGGTACCATATCTTGCACCTTGCATTTTGCCTAAAACCTGTGAGCAGGTAAGGACAGTTATTTCTAAAGAGTTGCTTGCTTTCCATGGTGCCCATAAATGACTTTCAAACTCAACCTACCACTTTAAAAAGAAATATAACATGGAAAGACCCTGCAGTTCTCACCTTAACAAAACAGTCAAAACCTGCCCAGGGCTTCTCTACTGTTATGCAGTTTGTGCCCTACCCAAGAATGTGGCCAGGGGGCACAGGGGGCTGGAATCCCCAAGCTCTCTGCATGCCAAGCCATTTGCCCTGGAGTGGGGCTGTCCCTCCGGAGGGACAGAGGTATATTTTCCCTACCTTACACGGAGGCAGTGACACTGTACACCAGTGTGGTTCTGAAGGGTCTGTACTGATTAGTAAGAAGGGAGTTGAGGAGGGGCCACATCACGTTGTTGCCATGTTAGGGGCTGTGAGCATCTCTTGAGAGTGAGCCCTGGCCTCACCATTCCATTGCCTCTGTAAGGAATAGGAGACTGTGAACACCTAGGGTATAACAGGATGGGGTGACAGGAAGGTGGAGTAGGAGGACCCAGAATTTGCTTTCTCCTCAGAGGGAGTGAGAAGAGGGGGCATCTTTCTCATCTGCTAGTATATTTCTCCTCTTTGGGAGAGATGCTTGCTGCCTCTTTATCAATTAAAGGAAAAGTTGTTAAGTGAAAATTTATGTCCTGGGAAAGTGGGTAAACTTCCTAAAAAGTGCATTTGTCCCTTTTGTAGCATTCTTATCTTTGTACCTCTCAGTAATTCAGAGGGTGATGATAATCTAAATGCTTTTCTAATAGAAAATGAAAATCTCTTTAGCTTTGAAGGAAGGGGTGAGGGCGAGGCAGGGAGCAGCAGGAGCAGTGCTCATAGTTTTAGTTTAAGACACCAAGGTTTAGAGTCAGGCACACTTGGGTTGAAAGCCTGACCCCTGTGCCCACTGGTGTGTGAGCAGAGATGAGCTGCTTTCTGACCCTCAGTTTCCCATTAGTAAGATGAGGCCAGCAGCAGCAGCCAACTGGTAAGGTTCTTGTGAGGATTGAGGGAGGGAGATGGTATCTGGTGTCTAGAAATGAGAGTGATAATTGTTACGTGTATGCTACTTGCCTTCTGGGAGGAGAGATTTTGATGGGCACACAGGGTGAATGTTCTAAGGAAAGAACAGTCCTGCTGCCTGGGAAGTCTGGGCCCAGAGCCCTTACACATCAGTGTAGGGGTACAAGTATCTCTATGGATGTTGGGGAATTCCCTGTTTTCCAAACTCCGAATGTCCGTTCTGATTATAAGGAAGGTGTAGAAAGTCTAAAGATGTAAAAGATAATTTTTTGGTCCAAAACTACATGAAACAACATGAAAGGGGATTTGAAATGAAAAAGATAGAAAGCTTAGGCTGGAAGCCCAGTTCTGGATTTCGGCTTATTTCTTATATTGTTTGAAAAGGTTAGGAAGCAGGCAGCTTAGACACCAAAGGATACTCTTCTGAATAGTTTTGACTTTTTCCCTTTAGATTCAGGGAACTTCAGATCTAAGCAAGCTGCTGGTTGTCCAACCATCTGATCCTGCCAAAAATACTGATGACCCCAAAGTCATGGGTAAGGGCAGCCCATTAGTGATAGGGAAAGCATGCAAAATTCATTTAATTCTAAAAAAACGACTCAAGGGTATTGTATGAGTTTATCATCAGTCCCCATCCTTGGGCCCACCCTGGTTGCCATATTACTTCTGGGAGGTCATCTACCATAGTCTTCCAGACACTGAAATCCAGCTGGCTCCTCTCTCTCTCTGGTCCCTCCCTTCACATCCGTGTTGGCAGAGAGCAGCTCCCATGTTGTACCCTCTTCCAGTCCTGGGAGGCTGAGGTCACAGAGTGCTGTTGGGGCCAGAGTGACAACGGGGAGGGCATAGACTCTTACAGTGGGTCCAGGTGTGGAGAGCTGGTGTGCTCCCAACAACTGAAGGGAATATGGAACCTGACCCATGCTCTTTGAATATTCTAAACCACAGTTGCAGCCACAACTCAACTGTCTTGCCTGAGGTGCACTTTGATTGTTACTAAGTAATTATAGTCACTAAATGTGCCCAACTGCATGTATCATGGTGCTAAGCAGTATACTGAGAAGATGAGGCAGGAAAGCTTTGCTCTAGAGAAAATGCATTCCCATCTTTCAATTAAAGCTCAGGACTCTTGGTCTACCAAGCCCAGGGTTGCCATTTCCCCAACTGCCCCAGCTTGAAAATAGTCATCCTTAATGTGCTTCTCTAATTGGTACCATCCAGGCTTTCCAATTCACAGGATTTGTCAGCTTAGAGGTCAAGCAATCAATTCTCCATGAATTGTTAATTTTGGGGCGGGGGAGGGTTCCAACTGTGTACAGAAAGTGACATTATTATTTTATATCTCATTTCTCATTTGCACAATTCTTTTAAAATGCAGCCCCACTGTGTGCTGGGCTCCATGCTAAGTGCTAGATGGCAAGCAAGCCAAACAAGTGAGAAGAAGAGAAAGACATTCAATAAGTAATTCCATTTCTACCCTAGAAGCAAATTCAACCTCAGACATTCTTGTGGCTTACTTTCTAGGCTCTATATAGAGGTCATGTGCAGCACCTGATTTTGGGGGAGTCCCCTCTGCTCCAGGTCTCCTGTTTAAGCTGGTGAACACTGAAATAATCCTTACTTCAGCCCTCAGAGTCTTCAGTCCGCCACTCTGCAGCTTCCAGAGTACTCTTAGCGCACAGGAGTCCATGGGAGGGCCTGAACTCAGGGCCTAGTGCCAGCCCCTTTGGGGCATCCTAAGGGCTACCAAGTCAAAGATCTTAGCAGTTCCAGGAAGCAGGGCACAGGTCTCCACTGTTCCTGTGCCTCTAGGCCTCTCTCTTTCTTCAGGCTCTCTGCAATCGGTGATTTTTAGATGGATGGTGGTATATCACTCTGTATTCTCCAGTGAATTTGGGACAAAAGTCACAAATGCTAGGCTCATGGACTGGATTCAACCATTGTCCTAGATTTGGTCCACATACATGTTTTGTTTTAAAAATTTAGAGTAAGTTGCAAAGTAGGAAAATCTAAAAATTTCACATTAAAAAAAAATCCAGATTTTGAGCTCTTCTCGAAAAACTCAGAAAGCATGCACTCGGTCCCCATTCCTATATGTGGTAACACTTAGAGCTGAGTAAAGGGGAAGCACATGCTGTGCAGTTTGCCACAGACCACACCCCACCCTCTTGTCTTAGATATGGCCCACTTTCTTGTCTGTGTGACCTGCCTGTTCTCATTTGAATTTGTCAACCCTTGAGTGGGATTCTTGGGAGCCTAATAACAAGCCTCCTTGAGGGAAGAAATTAAAGGGCCCATTTGAAAGGGGAGAAGGGAAAGGGGAGACCTACTAGGTGAAAGCAAATTGATATTTCAAAATATTCTTCTGCTACCTTTACTCTTAAATTCCTAATTTCATTTTTCTGTCTGATGCATGTATTTGGATTGGCTCAGTCAGCACTGGTCTTCGAATGTCCCAGAGAGAATATAATTGGAAGAGAAAATATGAGGTAATAAACTTGACACTTGGATTCAATTTTTCTTACTGTGAATATTAACTACATAAGTGGAATGGGTTGTAAAGCCTAGTAGTAGCAAAATGTAGGTGGTGAGAAAAGAGACTCTTAGTGGCAGCTCATGGATTTGGAAAAATTGGGATAAAGCTTACTTGAATTGTTTAACAATTAAAATGATAGAATGTCTTTGAAAGATGTGATTTTGCCCCAGGACCCCAGTCTACTGGGCACCTTAGGGATGGGGAGGGTCAGGCCACATTCACAATTAGGCATGAGCATCTATGTGCCTGTGCTCCTCCCTATAGAGTGTGCCTTCTCTGAGGATTTGTGGTGCCCCCGGGTATATGGAGCCACAGCCTGATCCAGAGCATCTTCCTAGAGTATCTCTTTTACTTGATGCTCTTTTAAAGGGAGGAAACTCATTTAACCATTAGGTTATCTGAAATGTTTTATATTAAAACAAACATGTTATGGAGTAGGGTGACAAACTTGTCTGAATTTTTACAATAAATCAGGAGACTTCAAACCATTTATTATGGAGAGTCACTTAAATTTTGCCCTGATAGCTTTGCTTGTTTTCCTCAGCAATCAGGGCAAATCTGGAAAGCTTGAGAAGTGCTGAAAATCATGTGTAGAGTGGGAGAAGGGAGGGCTGGTCACACCGGGGCAGGGCAGAGTGGGGGTAATTCTTGGCAGTAGGGGACCTACGAGACTAGTTACTCAAGGAGTCTCTGTCAGAGCCCCTCAAAGAGCTCATTTGGGCTCAAGCCCACAGCTGAGTGGAGAAGACGGCTCTCACAGGCACTAGGTTGCTAGCTAGACAAATGCACAGGTAGACCAGGGAGCAGTCAATGGTGTCCGGGATGGGCTGCAAGGACCTTCAGCACCCTCTCTCTCCCAGTTGCAAAGTCACCCCAAATAAAAATGCTCTCCAAGAGAGCACTTACACAGCTTCAAGAGAAGTTCCTTGGTTCACCACATCCCCAACCAGAGTCACCCTAAGACCCTTTTAATAGAAATTCTGGGTCTGCACAGTCATCTATGACAGTCAGGGTGGTGTACAGTGTGTTTGCTGAGGGAAGGAAGTTTGCATTGACCAAATGTATGACTTATGGTTCCTTATAGAGAACAACTTAGTTCTTTTAGGTAGCCTTCCAAGGTCATCCTCTCCTCAGAGACTTCTTAAAAGGACCCTATTTCACAAATGGGAAACCTAGTTGGGAGTCAAGTAGTTGACTCAACTGACTCCTCATTGTTGCTATCTTTTCCAGGCCCCATTATTAAAAAAATTTTATCATTTTTTAGGAAAGAAATTTCCCGTTATCTTGGAATCGGTCACAAACAACTAGAATTCAACTCCCTTGACGTTTCTCTTTTCCTGAAGTGCACCTTTGTCTGACTGCTCTTACTGAATTAATGTAGTATCTCTTTACAAGATGATGTCTGACGGTAGAGATACACATGTGTCTCACAGCCCTTAATATCAAAAATCGTTTAGAGGGAATGTTTCAGATGATAAAATAGAAAATTCTCAGTAAGTTTTCTGATTGCATTTAGTAGTTTGTTTTTCCTGAAATGCTTATCGTCTAATATTTTTACTTTTGAGTTTCTTTTATAGTTGGAAAGTGCATCCCATTTTAGAAAAGAATATTAATGGTGCTAATGTGATATGTGGAGTCAGGTTAAAGACTGAGCCTCCTTGAGGGAGCACCTGGCCTAAGTGCTGAAGGATTACCTGGTGAGGAGGTTACTTAGAAGTTGCTGGAACAATTAACTGCTGTATTTATTTCACAGTTGATGGAAAAGCTCCAATTTTAAGCAGTTGCATTATCCTTGAGATGTTCATAAATTCTTCAGGATAATAATATAATTTATGGCCTACTCTTTTAGGAGGGTAAAAGTTATCAAAAGCATTGTATAATTGATATATTACTGACTAAAGCACATGACCTATAATTTATTTGATTTGTTCTTAGTGCCTAACATTTTCCAGAGAAACGTTGTTCCCTCCCTCCCCAGTTTAGTAAATGTTGAAAAATGGAACTGTATTTCACAATCTTAGTTACTGAAAACAAAGTTTAGGAGAAATTAACAATCTTACAGTGCATAATACTCTTTGGTATCACTTTTCAATTTCTTTTTAAAAGTCAAATAAAATTTAGTTTTATGGTCTGATGGTTTATTATTTGGAATCCATTATCCCTTTTCATTTCAACAAGATTTTGAAAGGATATTTGGTTCTCTACGGAAAACCATAATAGAGGTAAGAATAGAAGAAAAGGTAAGGGGAAAAGTCAGGCCTACCTATTTATGAGAAACTTCTGGACACCTAGCATAACAGGGCAGTTTGGACTGCGATCACCAGCATGCCAAAAAATATTGGATGTGGCTGTACATACAGGAATCTGACCACTGTGACTGAACCACGTATGAAGTAGTTTTGGAATATAGGTGAGGTTTGGTGGGGTTGGGTCCTGAGAATAGGACTAAGAAAGAATTGTTAAGACGTCTTTGGTGCAAAATGATGGTTTTATTAAAGACTGGGGACAGGACCTGTGGGCAGAAAGACCTGCTGCCCCAGGGTTGTGAGGGGTGGCTGATTATATACTTGGTAGTTGGAGGGCGTAAGGAAAAGGGAGGCTTCAAAAGGATTTTCATCTGTTAAAGAGGACTCACAGGATACTGGAGGCCTTGCTATTGTCAAGTTAAGGTTGTTTTTCCCTCTAGCAAGACATTAACAGGAAGACAACTGGAACTTCTGGAGAAATATCACACATAGCGCACCTGGCAGGGGAGGGTTGGGGGGTGGAAGTTGTTTGTGGGGTGTGAGCTTGTGCTTTGTCCTCAGCTAGCCTTCTGTTCCCCATTACATATGCTTCATTTTCCTTTTTAAAAAATTATGTGAGTTGACACACAATGCTGTTAGTTTCAGGTGTACAACATAGTGATTCAGTTTCTCTAAACCTTATGCTGTGCTCACCCCAAGTGTAGCTACCACCTGTCACCACATGATGCTATTATAGTACCAGTGACCATATTCCCTATGCTGTACCTTTCATCCACTTGGCTTATTCTATTAAGGTCTTCATTTTTCTTCTGCCATTTTAAAAAAATATTTAATTTATGTACTTGACACAGAGAGCACAAGCAGGGGGAGTAGGAGCAGTGGGCAGAGGGGGAGGGAGAAGCTCAGCAGGGAGCCCCATGTGGGGCTTGACCCCAGGGATCATGACCTGAGCTGAGGGCAGACCCTTAATAGACTGAGCCACCCAGGCGCCTGAGGCTTCATTTTTCTTAGGGTAACAAAATGTTGGAAATAGGCAGAGGAGGGCAGGTGCAGCTGTTTGCGGAAGTTATCGTGGAGGGAGGCTGCAGCCTCTTCCCTGACCCTTGGCCTATGACTTTGAGTCTCAGGCTGGCAAACTGACATCTGTACCTCTGGGAAACCTACTGGCTTTTTAGGAGGGCAAGGGGTTTTCTCTTCATGAGGTTTTGCCTTTTATTTAGGAATGGACCTCAAGAGGGCCAGCACTATGAGTGCCCAATCCTATCACCTTAAGATGAATTTTAACTGGCACTTCACTTTGCCACCTGGATACAATCTGGGTGTTTTTTAGCGAAAATAAGGGGTAAATGAATATTGGGTAACAACTGCAATATCTGTTCGACTCTGCCTCATAATCACCTGGGTATTACAAATGAAGAACATCTGGCCAACTACAGAGTCAGTCTCTGGGGGTAGGTAACACTCCTCGTGGAATTTGAATATTGAAACTTGAGATACCCTAGTCTGCACTAGTCTTGCTTAGGAGGCACATCACCAAGTATCTGAAAGAACTAGAGGACACTACTTCATTCCATATATATCAGTTAGGATGCTTTTGGCCTAAACCCAACTCAAAAGGCTTAAATCTTAAGGAAATTTATTATTTTATATACTCCGTAAGTCAAGAGGTAGCACAGGCTCACAATTGGTGGACTAGGATGATGAAGGTTCAGAGCTTTTTCTCTCCACTTAGCTGTTGACCTTTACAGCCTCATTCTATGGTTCCCCATTCCCAGGTTATCAGATGCTGCCAGGACCAATTCATGATTTATGTTTGTGTGCAGACAAAACAAAAAACAAAAAAAGGCCTCCAACTGCTGTACAGGAGATAGAATTCTTCTAGAAACTCTAAAGATCCTCATTCCCAAGAATTGAATCACACTTGTCTATTTGTGAGCCAGGTACTGCCAAGAAAGTGGTAATAACCTTTTATCTATTTAACACACTCTTTAAGCTAAAATTAAAGTTGTATTTCTTCAATTTGCATTGCCCTAAAGAGGTGGGATCAGAGGGAGTAAACAACTATACCAGCCACTTTGTTGCACCCAATTGGCATTTTGACTTGGCCATTTAGATACACCATTCTGGCTCCTTCCCCTTTGCTGAGCATCATGATGAAGATTCCTACACTTAGGGTGCAGGTTAGAAGTGAGATCAGACTTGTGACCAAAGCACACAGGAGCCACAGGTTCACCACTTGGAGAATCGTAGAAGTGGTGTATTTCCACCGAAGTCCACAGACTACCTCTCAGATTCCTTATGCTTCTCCCATAGTCACGATGGTCATATATTCACTTCCAATTGATAAATCTTTGAATGCAGGATGCAATTTATTGTTCTCCCATGAAAATTGACAGCAGCAGCTCTTGATAGGGAGGCTCTACTTTCCATGCCCACTAGTGTATTAAAGATATACTTGTGATCCTAAGTATACTACTACTACTACTTTATATTTGGAAAACAATACTTTCACAAAGTCTCATGGCTGTGTGGTGACAGCCAGAACTCCGCTTGGGGGGTACATGGCCCCTTTTTCCTTTGAGCTTTTTCATTGTCTTTATATCATATATACAGATAGAGAGGGCCAAACAAAACACCAAGGTTTGGGTGCCTGAGGGAGCAATGGGGGCGGGGGGGGCAGGAGATTTACTAGGTGGAAAGTTGACCAACTTGATTTTGAATTTGGATATTCAATGGCACATGTTCCATCGGTCAGTAAAGACCAACACTCAGGTCTGGATAATTAATGTTGGAGATTTAGACTTTGAACTGTCACCATGAAAGTAAAGTTGAAGCCAGCCTTTCCAAGAAACAAGGACTAGCAGAATCAAATAGCCAAGGGAAGAGAAGAGAACAGCTATTAGAGGAATCTAATAGCTGGGGAGGGGACAGGAGACCAGGGATCCAAGGATTAGGATATTAGGAGATATACTCTAGAGGACCAGGTATTAGTTCTTTAAGGGCAAAATATACTGTGACTTGAAGAGGCAAGAGCAGGGCACCAGTCCGCTTGTCTTTCACACCAGCATTTTTCAGGATATTGGGTAACTTTGATTTTTACTCCATTTTCAACCTTCCTGGTGTCACTTGAATTTTACATGTGGAGAATTCAAGGAAACTGAAGACTTAATGACTTGTCTAACACCTGGCACTGGGCATCATGTTTTACATATTATATTCAATGCAAATATAAAGGGCTACATACAAGAGACTATACCAGGTATAGTATATATTGTATATACTTCTTTCTAAACCCAGGATATATTAGCACAGTCTAATAAAAGTCTGAGACCATGAGTTCTCAGTCTTTAGTATCTTTCCAGAAAAGCACAGATGTACTATTTTCCTCAAGATTCATATTCTTAAGCCTAGTAATGCAATTAAAGTAATATGTTAGGAGAGCTCTTTATACAGGAGTCACAAACACAAGGACCCAGGGAAATAATAGGAAGGACCAAAGCGGGCCAAGAGATGTGGTGAAATCACTTGTTCATCAGTTGCTCTTCCATTTTCATTATATGAAATTTTATGTATCTGCCTTTGGAGAAAAGTAAGTACCAATGCCAATTCCAGCAGACCTCTGCCGTGCAGGAGAGTCTAAACTAGTACTTCAAAACGTGACAACAGAATTCTCTGGTCCAGTTTTAACAAAGAATTTATTTGCTGATCCCCCAAAAGCAAGAATCAGAAAAAGGACTCACCCCCTCACTGCAAGAATAGTTCTATAAAAAAGTTTCCATCATCATCTCCTTTCTCTCGAAGGTGTGCCCTTGCTTGTGTCCATCATTGCAGAGCAGACCAACATATGGAAATACTTTGTATGAAAGGCACATGGCACTGTCATATTGCTCACACCTTCTGGTACACCTCCCTGGCAGGCAAGTGGAGCCTTTCCTATAGCCTCCTTCTTTTGGTAGAAATTTACTGAAAGATTTTTCTTTATAGCACAGTATTTAAAGATCCTTCCCCCTGTTCATCTCACTTATCTATTGAAAAAGTATAGAACCGAAAGGTTTTTTTTGCCCCTGCTGTGATCCAAACACTGAAGAGTGAAGAACATCTTAAATACTCATCACAGAGGAATCTGTACCCCAAGTTCTGGATTTGATTAGAACAGCTAAAAAAATGGATAGTCATTCTACGATGGAACAAAGCAGGCTTTTCCAACCATACTACCTCAATGATCCCAAATCTTGTAAAGATCCAAGATCAGAGCCTCTCATACAGACTATATTTCAAAGAGAGTCAGTGGAGAATGCTAAGGTATATGAACAGAGTTGAATGCTGGTGAAGGCACAGAGTAAAGGATCCCAAGAAATTTTTAGTGCCATTTTCATTTAATAAGCCAGTAGTAGAGCAACCTAAAGGCCTTAGCTGTGATCACCCCAGGATGTTTTGACGGAACAGTTGTAGGAGAACATGACTGGCAGCCCAGATCCTCTGGCTCACTGAGCTACGCCAACAGCTCCAGCACCGACTCCTCGGAGAGACTAAGGCTGGGGTGTGTAGCGGAGGTACTTCTTGCCAGATGGGAGCTCTTTGGTGAAGACTCCTTTAGGGAAGAGTTTTTTGGCTTCATCTTCAGGGATGGTGGGAAGAACCATCACGCTGTCTCCATCCTATTGAAAGACATGGAGAATACTGAAATTCAAGTAAAGTGAAATGAGAACAACTCTGGATTGGTTTACTCTCCCCCTCTGAGGAACTTTGTTTTGATCTCTGACACTTTCCTGAGGGAACTACTTTCCCATCTTAACAAGAAATCATCTGATTTTAAACCCAGTGATGGCTTGGCATTAAACACCTGCAAAGGTTTAATTCTAAGTCCTTCCGGCTGCCCCACTTCCTGCTCCTTCTCTTGCAGGCACACTGGCTTTTCTTCTGTTTCTCAAACCCACCAAGCTCACTTTCTTTAGCTGTTCCTTTTGCCTGCAGTGCACCTCTCTCACAAATATGCATGACTTGGTCCCTTGCTTTCTTCGTGTCCTTCCCAAAAGTCCCTTCAGAAAAGGCCTTCCTTGACAGCCAATTATAAAACCAACCCTCCCACCCGTGTTCTGGTTCTTTCCACCTCTGCTTGATTATTCTGTCATGTTCAATGTCACCTAATGCACTGGAAACTTGCTGTGTGTCTCCACCCAGTGGACTGTAAGCTCTATAAGGGCAGGGATTTCTATTTACATTTATATGGATATTTTTCACTGCTCTATCCCAGTGCCCACTGCCTGGGCTCAATAAATACATATTCAGTGGATGGACACAGAATTTAAATGATTTGCTGGTCAGGAAAAACAAAACCAACACAACCTGGCATTCAGATTAGCATGTGTTTAAAAATGTAGCGACATTTTTTGTGATGTCCTGTCTTTCCTTTTGCAGAAATCCTAGAGATTAAATGTTTATGAACATGATTCTAAGAATCTGACTTGAGTTTAAAGGACTGAATGAAGCTTACCAGAAATGAAATGTTCCATGACATTAATACACCATGTGGTTTTCTAGCCATGACTTAAGCGGCCAATCTAAGTTTAGCCGTAAATATTTTGCCATTATTTTCCTAGTTTTTAAAAGGGTTGAAGGTTTAAAAAAAAAAATCTTTTATTAGGAAACGGAATCGTTCTCACCAATTAATTTGATCAAATGACCTACAAGTTAGAAAGCAATATAGGGACTTGTATTATATATAAAAGGTGTTGAAGATCTTGACAGTGGCCTCACAGCCAATCTGAAACTTAGCCAGGCAGGAAAAGCCTGCCTGTGTGTGCATGCCAGACATAAAGCCCCATGTAACAAAGACTCCGAGGACAGCCATTTAGAGACCGGGCCCTTAGGCCTTGCAAGGCAAGTTGGGTATCTGCCCTTTTAACAACTTTACCTTCCAATCAACCGGGGTGGCAACCCTCTTCTCTGCCGTCAGCTGGAGGGAGGTAATTACTCGGAGAATCTCATCAAAGTTCCGGCCAGTGGTCGCTGGGTAGAGGATAGACAGCTTCAGTTTCTTATCAGGACCAAAAATAAACACCTGCAAAGCACACAGATGTATAAATAGAGGAATTCTTTAAGTGCCTTTTTTTTTTTTTTTTAAGATTTTGTTTATTCATGAGCGACACAGAGAGGCAGAGACACAGACAGAAAGAGAAGCAGGGTCTCTTCAAGCACCCCGATATGGGACTCAATCCTAGGACCCTGGGTTCACGAGCCAAAGGCAGACGCCCAACCACTGAGCACCCAGGGGCCCCTCTTTAAGTGTTTTTGATATTAAATCCTCTTTTTTGGGATCCCTGGGTGGCGCAGCGGTTTGGCGCCTGCCTTTGGCCTAGGGCGCGATCCTGGAGACCCGGGATCGAGTCCCACGTCGGGCTCCCGGTGCATGGAGCCTGCTTCTCCCTCTGCCTATGTCTCTGCCTCTCTCTCTCTCTCTCTCTCTCTGTGTGTGACTATCATAAATAAATAAAAAATTAAAAAAAAAATAAATAAATCCTCTTTTTTAAAAAATTTTTATTTTATTTATTTTATTTTTTTATTTATTTATGATAGTCACAGAGAGAGAGAGAGAGAGAGAGAGAGAGAGGCAGAGACATAGGCAGAGGGAGAAGCAGGCTCCATGCACCGGGAGCCCGATGTGGGACTCGATCCCGGGTCTCCAGGATCGCACCCTGGGCCAAAGGCAGGCGCCAAACCGCTGCGCCACCCAGGGATCCCATTAAATCCTCTTTGAAAGCTCTTCAGTCATTAGAAATGTTCAAGGGTGTTAAAAACAAAAACTACCAAAACACCCCTCCCGGCCTCCCTCAACATCTAGAATACATCAAACTATTAATCTGGGTGGCTGACCCAGACATTATGCTACTGTAAGGCAGTGACTGGATAGGTAACCAGTGACAAGAAAAAGGAAGTTAAGATAATAAAATTAAGGAACATTATTAAGAAATGAAAAAAAAACCCCACAAAACTTAAACCCAAGAATGGAGAGTTGAATATATACTTTAAGGACAAGTAAAAGGTAAATAGAATCTATACTGTTATTGTTCTTTTTTTAAGATATATTTTTTATTTTTAAATATCTCTACACCCAACGTGGGGCTAGAACTTACAACCCTGGGATCAAGAGTCACATACATGCTCTACTGACTGAGCCAGCCAGGCATGTTCCCTGTTATTTTTCTAAACTTAGAAGGGAATTCTATTGGTTCTGGCTGTTTCAGTAAGAAAAACTGTTATGAAAATGAAATCCAGGAAAGTCTTCAGGAAGGTACAAGGTTAACTAGGGATGATTATCTTAAAAAATATACTAATGGGAGTTGATACCGGTCCCTCAAATAGTTATACATTTTTGCAGATGAGGCCTTGTTTCTTCTCTAGTGATACGGACAGAACAAACAGGAATTCCAAACCAGAGCTGCCTTATGGAGAACGGTATGGCCCACCCCTTTAAAGAGAGGGCTGTCAGGAGAGCTGGAGAAAAGATTCTTCACTTTCAGATGACATCTTACAATAACTACTTATTTATTTTATGTAGATTTCCAAGGTGTCAAATTCAGCAATTAAAAAATTTAGCTGAAGATTTTACTTTCATTAGCAGTACAGATGATCAGTGATATTGCCATTAATATAGTTGTTTTGTAATTGAACGTATTTCCTTATTTCCTGGAGTTGGTGCAAGCACTCAGTTAGACATAGCACCTGGCCGGTCCTGAGGACTACATAACGGATTTCTATGACTCACCACACGAGCTGTCACAGGCATGCCCTTTTCGTCCTTCTCTGCCGGGTCCAGCATGCCTAACAGGATGGCAAGGTCCCGATTCTTATCATCAATGATGGGGAAAGGTAATGTTTCTGTGGGCTCCTGCCCATTGTAGGCATTGATATCCTGAATGCAGGTGAAAGAGAAAAAATAATTCTAAACCAAACACATCTTCTAAATTCAATCAGTTAACAGCTATTGTCTTGTAAGACAGGAAAGAGGACCACAATCATAATTTTCTCTAAGCAATCTGAGTAAGGAAATGAATAAATGAACACCCCTCATTCCAATCAGTCTTGACAGAACAGTATGGTAGAGTCCTTAGGTTATAACCATAGACCCTTTTCATGTCCAGTTCTCTTAAAATTTGGCACGCTTTTACTACTTTAAGTAGCAAGAAAGAAAGCAGCTTTAAAAGTCAAATACTGTAGTTAGATCCTAATACAAGGTACCTCTGGTACACAACAAGTAAATACCATCAGAAATAATGGGTTCATTAAGTCCATCACATCTAGAAATAATGCCACATGCAAAGATAATTCTATAGATCTAGTGCCTACACTCTAAGTACCCTGACCCAAACATTATGCTACTGTAAGGCAATGACTTGATAGGGAGCCAGTGACAAGAGAAGGGAAGTTAAGATAATAAAATTAAGGAAGATTATTAAGAAATGAAAAAAAAATCACAACGCTTAAAACAAACCCAAGAATGGAGAGCTGAATATATACTTTAAGGACAGTAAAATGTAAATTTTTTATGGGTGAAAGGCAGAGGTAAATGTACACGAGGGTGAAATCCACACAGAACATAAAGCATTTCAGGTCTCAACTGAAAGACAGTAATGTATTTTCTTCCTTATTCCTAGTAAACTTCACTCATTCACTTCTTTTCCTATCCCTCGAAGCCTTTGCGGGGAGTGGGGGGGGCGGCAGCGGGGGATCTAGCTTAATTATTCGATCAAGCATTGATCTAGCACTTAAAGTGGGGTAAACACTAGAGCAAGTACATGTGGATGAGTCAGGCACACTTCTTGCCTTCATTTTTTTTTTTTTTTTTTTGAAATTTTTTGCCACTACACCTTTTCACAGATAATACAGCTTTTCAAGAGTCCTAGTTCATGCAGTGGTTTTATTTATTTATTTATTTATTTATTTATTTATTTATTTATTTATGATAGTCACACAGAGAGAGAGAGGCAGAGACACAGGCAGAGGGAGAAGCAGGCTCCATGCACCAGGAGCCCGACGTGGGACTCGATCCCGGGTCTCCAGGATCCTGCCCTGGGCCAAAGGCAGGCGCCAAACCGCTGCGCCACCCAGGGATCCCCACTTCTTGCCTTCAAAGAAACTTCTACTTTGGTTAAGATGATTCCCCTATGAAATAGCAGCAAATGCAAGACTCTAATATTTAAATGGTAGACTGTCAATGCTAAAGAATACTAATGTCCCCAATTTGTAGGTCTGCCCAGTTTGTTATGACTTCAGGGAAGATATCTACCTGGGGACTTGAAGAATGGATCAGATTTTTACAGGTAAGGGGAGCAGTATTAATGAAACATGTAGACAAGTCTGCATGTAAGTAATTGGGAAGAGAGTGAGTAACTTAGCTTGGTGGAATTTTAAGAAGTAGCAGAAAAGAGGATTTAAAGTTGGAATAAGGGGGGATTCCTGGGTGGCTCAGCAATTTAGCACCTGCCTTCGGCCCAGAGTGTGATCCTGGAGTCCCAGAATAGAGTGCCGCATAGGGCTCCTATGAATAAATGAATAAATGAACACCCTAAGTTGTTTTGTAATTGAAGGTATTTTGAATACATTTGAATAAATGAATAAATGAACACCCTAAGTTGTTTTGTAATTGAAGGAGGCCTGCTTCTCCCTTTGCCTGTGTCTGTGTCTCTGCCTCTCTCTGTCTCTTATGAATGAATGAATGAATGAATGAATGAATAAATAAATAAATCTTTAAAAAAAGTTGGAATAAGGTCTATGTATTATGTGGAGTCTTAAAAGTAAAACAGGCTGATGTCATGGTAGTTATAGAATCTAATTTCTCAACAGACATGACAGGTATCGATGAACTTTGAAATGGATAAGAAGGCATTTTAACCTGTTCCTTAATTTTATTATCTCAATTTCCCTTCTCTTATCACTGGCTCCCTGTCAAGTCATCACAACTGAAAAGTAATCACAATGGCTTCATGCTAGAGGTACCCTAAAGTTTCCTATTTAACCAGCTGAATGTCAAAGTTTGGCCACTGCTTCTGATAGTTGGGACCTGTTTCCTATTGAATGCAATTGCAGTTGTGAAAATTCTAAGGCAGAAGTTCACCAGCTAAAAATGAAGCTGGGCACACTGCTGTACTTTAAGGGGTGTCACATGATAGGTGATATGCTCTTCCTTTGGTGATTTCTAGTTTTAATGACTGCTATACCATAATGATGGTCAACACTGCCACTTCCTGATGGGCATTATGTTACATCCAAGAATGCCAAAGAACCACATACTTTGGCTTTATTCTGTCCTAAATCTGGCTAATGCCTACCCTAAAGCATTTAGTATCACAAATAGCATTGGTATAAAGTTCTGACTGCGATCATTTTCCAGCAGGACAATCCTGAGCAAGTCCCTCTGACTCGGTGGGAGGAGAAGGTATTCTCATCTATGTACATGAGAACAAGAACTACGCCTCCTGTAAAGGGCTGCTCCCAGGAATGAATGAGAAATGGTCTGAGAGAACGCTGTAGAAATGTAGCCATTAGTCATAGCCAGAAGTAAGGAATGAAAAAAAAACCCCACCCCAAGAAAGAGCAATGCCCTTCTCTTTTCTCCTATATATCATTCTTCTAATCTCAGACACAGAATTAATTAGCATGAGATGGCCAAGGGATACAGCTCCAGGTGCCAACTCACAAGTCAGGACCACGTCTTTTATCCAGTTGTATGCGGAGTGCTTGCTATAATGCCTAAGTGTCCCTCGAAACTTACCTATCAGCATTATTTAGTGGCATGTTGTAGCAAAGTCATCAGAATGTTCCGGAGTTAAGCCTCAACCACCACATTTATTGTCCAAGTCAATCCTTTTGTTGAAAGCAGGCAACTCCTTTAGGCCATGCATTCAACATGTATAGACCGACTGCCTAGAATGTACTGGGTGCCAAATATTGTGTAGCAGTGCACAGAAAGGTAATCTGCCCTACTGAGCGTCCACTCTGGTGGGTGTGGATAAATGAACAAAAGAAACTGGCAATGTGCAGAGCATTTTCTTTTAGATGGTGACAAGTGCTAAGGAGACAATCAAAGGGGGCTAGGCAGTATGGAGGGGAGTTATAATCTTAGATAAGGAGGCCATGGAAGGCTTTCAGGAGGAGTCATTTGAGTCAAGACCAGAAAGAGGTGAGGGCAAGCCACAAAGATATCTGGGGAAAGGGATTCTGGATAATTTTAAAGGTAGGGTAGACCAAGTTTCCTGATGAATCAGACATGGACATGGAAAAACCAGAGGAATTAAGGAAGACGTCTGGCTTTTTGCCTGAGCAACTATGAAAACGCAGTGTCCATTAGCTAAGATGAAAAAGGTTATGAAAAGGAACCCAGTGTTAGATATATCAAGTGTGAGATGACAGGACATCCCAGGGAGAGGCTGAGCTGGGACTGGTTCTATCAGTCTGGAAGCTAGCGGAGTCTGGCCTGCAGATGAAATTTGGGCATCACAGCATTTAGAAGTGAGTGGATGAGCTCAACAAGGGGGAGGGTGTAGATAAAAAGAGAAGGCATCTATGAAATGCATCCAGGGCAACGTCAGCATAAATCAGGAGTTGGAAAATGATGGGGCTCAGTCTAAGGATAAGCAGGAATAGTTAGAGATGTGGTGTCTGGAAGCCAAGAGGGTAAAATGTTTCAGAATATACAGTGATCAGTGGGTTGAAGGCTGCTAGTAGGCCAAGAAAGATTAGGGCTGAGAACTGAACACTGCGTTTAGCAAGGAGGAGTTCACAATACAGTCCAAGTCAGATTTTCAGATAATTGGTGAAGTTTGAAACTGAGGTTACTTGTACCTTTACCTCAAAAAACAAGCTACTCTATAAAAGTTAACAACTCAGGAAACAGATGTTGGCAAGGATGCAGAGAAAGCGGAACCAATCTTACACTGTTGGTGGGAATGCAAACTGGTGTAGCCACTCTGGAAAACAGTATGGAGGTTCCTCAAAAAGTTAAAACTAGAACTACCCTATGACCCAGCAATTGCACTACTGGGTATTTATCCAAAGGATACAAACAGTGATTTGAAGGGGTACCTGCACCCTAATGTTCATAGCAGCAATGTCCACAATACCCAAACTATGAAAGAGCCCAGATGTCCATCAACATGTCCATAAATGGATAAAGAAGATGTGGTGTAATATATACAATGGAGTATATCACTCAGCCATCAAAAAGAATGAAATCTTGCCATTTGTAAGATTGGCAACTAGAAGTGGATGGAACTAGAAGGTATTATGCTGAGTGAAATAGGCCAGTCAGAAAAAAAATACCATATGATTTCACTCATGTGGAATTTAAGGAACAAAACAGATGAACATAGGGGAAAGGAAGTAAAAATAAGATGAAAACAGAAAGGGAGACAAAGCATAAGAGACTCTTAACTCTAGGGAACAAACTGAGGGTTGCTAGTGGGAGGTGGATCAGGCATGCACTTAACTGGATGAAGGGCATTAAGGAGGGCACTTGATGTGATGAGCACTGGGTGTTACATGCAACTGATAAATCACTAAATTCTATCCCTGAAACTAATAATACAACTAAATTGAATTTAAATAAAAAAATAAAAAAAAAACAAAACCCAAACCAAGCTACTCTATGTAATTTATAACTTGATCTATAACCTCAAAGCACATGCCAATTGGTACTATACCTTGCTCCAGGCAAGATGGTCTTCAACACTGTCCACTGAAAGGGCAATCATCTTAACATTCTTCTTGGCAAATTCTGGTGCCAGCTTTGCAGCTCTGCCAAGCTCTGTGGTACACACAGGGGTAAAATCTCGAGGGTGAGAGAAGAGAATGCCCCATCTGAAACAAAGGAAAAGGAAGTCACAAATGATTGGAGAGGTTATTACCATCATGCAGAACAAGAAATCACAAATCCTAGGTCAAAAATGAATGCTTATGAGGACAATTACTTTTCTTTCTTACTCACTTCTATTTTCTTTCTAGGCATAGAGACCCTGATATTCAGCTTCAACAATGAATGTCCCAATATGCCCCACTCCAAACAAATGCCTGACTGCGAAAATAAGCAGGTTATGTAATCTGAAATAAATAGGCTTCTATCCCCTATTTATATGTAAAATTAAAGTTGACACTTGGCTTCTTTGTAGTGAATGGATATAAAAACTTTTGTAAATGGACTTTACTGACCTAGCTTGCCAAACAGGACACACAATCCTTATAACCTGACAAAACAACTGCACTTAAACAGTTTTACCTGTCTCTTCATTTGCAGTCTTGCTTCTTGCTTTAAGATCAAGTGGGCGGAAAACTGACAGCCTACCATAGATTGTTACAACTACAGACTCTTACATAAATTCTAGTATCTAAATCATCATTGCCTAAGGCAACACTGTGCATAGATTTTAAGCACATTTCAATCGAAGTCACCAGAACTTTTGGACTACTATTTTCTTCTCCTCTGCAATAGAAACTACTCTTCTGACTGAAAAGGAAAACTTAACACTCGGTTTGCCATAACCCCTGTTGACTTACATTAAACCAGGATCCTAAACTAGTAGATTACTAAACCTAGCCTAGATGCCAAGCTGATCTCTCAAAGTTTGCCAAGTTACAAAAGCAGAAACAAGGGTTCCTCCTTCCCAGTCAGGCATTTGTTTGGAGTCGGGCATACTGGGACATCAACTTGGACTCCCAGGCTTCAGGAAAGGAAAAGCCTTCCCACAAGAATGATAGAGGGACCTGGGCAAGCCTGTGAAGAGAGAGGTAATATTTTTAAGATTCTGGAGGATTGTAGTATGCTTACTTTTTTATGCAATAAGAGGGACATACATCTTTTGAAAGAAGTAACCTAGGTTTACGTAAAATCTAGGCCTTAGGTTCTATGGCAAACGATCTGCTTAAGGGTCAGATGAGACTTAAGAGAAAGTCTGCAGAAGATGAGAAAAAAATAAATAGGACATTTCTTCCTGTGTCGTTACAGGATTGATGAATTATCAGCATTAGACATACTCTTTCCATTGTGTGTCAAGAATGTTTTGCTGAATCATGCTAAGGAACTAAGTTTAAGCCACTTCACATCCTGCCTCCCTCAGAAGCCAAACTCCAGTTTGCCATGTGGCTAGGAATAGGGTAACTCTGAGAATGTCTTACTATTCCCCTCTAAGTCTCCCTATTGTGCTCCTAAAGAGTAGTTTAATTACATTATCCCATTTCCTTCCTTATTTCCAAAAGACAAAAAGTTTCCTCCTTTAAGGGAAGGGTCCTCACTCACTAACCCCCAGAAAATCCCAAGAAAACACCTTTTTTGGGGTGAAAACGTAGGGTAAAGAAGCTGCTTCTACCACAATCATACAAAAACAGTGATAAAGCTGATTAAAGTCATCAAATGCAGCACCCAACCCCTTAGTTGTTTCCAATTGTCAGAGGTAGTAGATACCTGTAATGTCTGAAATTATTTTATTTTTTTCCTTCAAAAAAACACCTGGATCAAAAACTGGCATCCGAATTGAGATAACCCACAGAACAGAGTTGGAAAAAACTATATTAGGCAAAATCCATCTATTATTATATAAAGAGCTCCAACTTCTTTTTGGGGTAGGGTAGGGAATACTACCCCATGCCTGATCTGAGGCTGACTTGTTATACTACTTGTTACAGATGCAGGTATTTTTCTCATCTTCCTACTGGTGGTTCCCTGAGAAGGTACCACTTTTCATGAAATTGAGATAGATCTAGGGGCCAATAAACAACAACAGAAACCCCCCAAATTAGGGTTAGCTTAAATAGTGACAGCATTTATAATTATTGCTATAGTAAATATACTTATGTTAATACTTTAATCTATACAATCTAAGAGTTCTGGTAAGATTTTGTTATTTCCGGGTGAGGGCTATCGATGGGAATGGGAAGGAACATACTCTGAAAATCCCATGGACTTTTGGAAAAATACTAATACCTAGATTATGATATTGGACACAATCTGTACTTCTGAGGTTATTTCCTGCCTTTACAGTCTGAATGTTCCATTTCTCATCTTTTTTTTTTTTTTTTTTTGTAGCCTAATCTTCTCTTTCACAAAGCTTGGCTTTTCCCTTAATCAGTGGCTGGACAATGGAATTAAAGGATTGTAAGGGGATATGCAGGCCTAAAATGTAAGAATCTCTCCCAGGTTCTCTGCATAGCCCTGTCCAGTCATTGATTAATCTCATAAACTTCTCTTTCTCTGTCTATATACACATACACCTGGACACTAAATAAAAAGGGTAACAAATCATGGAAGAATTGTTAAGTGTTACTACATCACGGTGCAAATTGAACACACGAAAAGCCAGGAACAGACTCATAAATACAGAAAACCACGGTTGCCAGAGCAAGTGGGGGGAGAAGGGGACTAAGAGGCACAAACTTGCAGTTATAAAATATATAAATCATGGAGATGAAAAGTAAAGCATGGAGAATACAGCCAATAAAACTGTAATGTATGGTGACAGATAGTGACTACACTTACTGCGATGAGCACTGAATAATGTATAGAATCGTCTAATTAATCTGTTGTACACCTGAAACTAATATACACTGTAAGTCAATTGTACCTCAATAATCAAAAAAAAAAAAAAAAAAAAAAGAGAGAAACCAGTGTGGTGGGGCTGCTGCAACTCCAGAACCATAATATAATGAGACATATCTGGGATGTTTCAGATTAAAACTAAGCAACTTAAAAAGCCTGATTCAGGAGCTGTAAAATATAAAACCCAGGGCAACATCAATTCACTCCTAGTCATAATGGTGTGACTCCCAGGCCAGATTTGGCTATTACCAGCAAGGCCACGTGCTGGAAGCAAGGCAGAAGGGGGAGGAAGAGGAGAGGGGCACACCACTGAGGAACAAAAGGGTCTCAAAAGCCGGGAGGTAGGAGCGTCCCAGTGCACGGGATAGCCTGCAGGCCCGCCCGCCGCGGCGAGGACCCGCCACCGCCACGGCAACTGAGCAACCTCAGAAAGCCCTTCCCTCAAAATGTTGCAAGTTCTGGAATGAAGGACACACCTACATACACAGTGTTCTTGGTTCCTCCCGGAGCTGTTATCAAATCCTATGCCAGCCACTGGAGGAGGCTCTGGACAAGAAGTCTCTCAGCCGGTTATTATTTGGCTGCTGGTGGCTTTAAACTGTCCGTTTTGTGCCCAGAAGCCTGCAAATGCCACTGCAGGGAGCAGAAGCCTGCAAATGCCACTGCAGCGAGCAGGACCTTCCGATAACCCGCTGGGACATCGGACACCTCCAGCCAGCAGCAGTGACCTCAGACTCTGGCCTCAGACCCCCACCTTCCCCAGGGAGCAAATTCCAGAACGGAGGGAGGAGGGAGGGAGGTGCCGCGCTGGGCACGAATCCCGGGAAGTGACCGCTGATGCCGCCCGGCCCTGGCCCCGCTGGGCCTCTGCGGGCCAGGCCGAGAGAGGGCGGCAGGCAGCCCCCCGCACCGCCTCGGGGGCCGGGACCCGCGGGAGCCCAATTCGTTCCCCTCCCCCTTTCCCGCCGAGGAGCCAGCTCAGCCACGCGGGGGCCGCCGGCGGGGGGGGGGGGAGGGTGCAGCGCTCGGCCGCCGCGGGGCGGGGGCCACTCGGCCGGAGGCACGTGCAGGAACCGGTGCGGGGAGGAGGCGGGCGGCGAGCGGGAAGGAGGACGGAAGGGAGGAGGAACAGGGAAGGCACCTCCGAGGCCCGGCGTCACCCGAGGGCAGCGCAGGGCTGCGAGGTGGCCACTTACGAGTCTCCCAGGTAGTCGTGGAAACGGATGCGGCCGATGGTAGTATTGGCCTCGAAGTTGGGAGCCTCGTCCCCGAGAAGGAGACCTCCGGGCATGGCGGCAGCGGTGACGCGGGAAGACGAGGAGGCGCAGCAGCAGCAACCACCTTCCCGGCTCTGGCGGCGCAGCTGCCCGCCGCCGAGTGAGGCCGCGCACGGAGGGGGCGGGGCCTGGCAGGGGCGGGGCCTGGCGGGGGCGGGGCCTGGCGGGGGGCGGGGCCTGGCGGGGGCGGGGCACCGAGCTGCGGTCCGAGCGGGTGGGAGGGACGGTGGCGACCGACCCGCGGGGCACGGCTGGGTGAGCTCTGGGCACTCGTTTGCTGCCTCGAACCTGCCAGACCCTGTGGGCGCCGGCGCGCGTCTGCACTCACGTGACGTGGGGCTCAGTGACCTCGGGCCCCGGAGTGGAGCAGCAGAAGGGGAGCCCCGAGGTGGAGAAGCCGGGTGGGGGGATGACGAATCCGCGGAAATCCTGTACACTCACGCTTGGTCGCCTGACCCTCCACTCACCTCTTTTGAAGTGTGAGCTTCTGGAATCCTGACCGCCCTAGCCACCCTAGCCGTCATGAACTCTGTATCGGAGGATGTGGCAAGACCCTGACGTGGTGGGGACCTTATGTCAGAGGAAGTGGCTTTCATATTGCAGCAAAAATTCCAGCACCTATGTCAGTCCATGCTTGGGGGAATGTGAACTAAACTTATATTTTGCTCCCCTTTCCCAGCATTATGAGCACAAACTATTCAACACAATTATCCTGAAATCTACACATACGTTTTTAAAAAGATTTATTTATTTGTTAGAGGGGGGAGGGGCAGAGGGAAAAGGAGAGAGAATGTGAAACGGACTCCTCACTGAGCATGAGCCCCAGGAGGGGCTCTATGCCACAACCCATGAGATCCTGACCTAAGGGGAAACCAGGTGTTGGTTGCTCAGGGGACTGAGCCACCCAGCTGCCCCTGAAATCTGCATATACATTTTATTTTTTAGAAAGATTTTATTTATTCACTTGAGAGAGAGACAGAGAGAGAAGGAGCAGGTCAAGGGGATGGGCAGAAGCAGAGGGAGAAGCAGACTCCCCGCTGAGCAGGGAGCCCCACATCAGTCTCCATCCTGGGACCTCAGATCAGGATCTGAACTCAAAGCATCTGCTTAACCTGCTGAGCCACCCAGGTGCCCCCCCCCCCCCCCCCGCCATATACATTTTAAAACATATTTATTGGGATCTGCTGTGTGCAAGTCGACTTTGCTACCCAAGGAGGTGGGAGGTTTAGATTCATTTATTTGCTATGTGCCAAGCATGAGGCAGACAAAATGACTGTTCTCTTGGTGTTTTCATTCTAGTAGGGGAGACATAATTAAACAAGAATATATTAAATAGCAGTGAATCCTCTTTAGAGAAATAAAATAAGTTTCTGTGCTAGAGGGTGTCTGGGGTGCTGCTTTGGGTTGGATGGTCTGGTCTGGGAAAGCCTCTAGGATAATGTAGGTATACTACTTAGCATATAGTAAGTGCTCTGGAAATGGTAGCTATTATTTGGATGATGATACTGGCTCATGCAATACGTCTTGCTTTGCCAGTTGTGTGCGAGGCACTGTTCCAGCCTGGTGATACAGTGATAAGCTGCAGTCCCTGCTCTTACAGGGAAGACAGATGTACATGCAGTTTTGATAAAAATATAGAGTAAATGCTGATGGGGGAGGGTGCTAATTGGTTGGAGTTCAGAAGTGGGAAAATCCTCTGCATGGAGCTTCTTAGGCTCAAGGAAGGCACATGGTAGTGTTAAGAGAAGTGACTCACATACTGTGATTTGTTTTTGTCATAGTGCTGTGGTGTGTGTGTGTGTGTGTGTGTGTGTGTATGTGCACACTAACCATATTTACTCAGTTCCCCCCTAAACAAGGATTTACAGTAAGATTACTGGTAAAATTTCTAGCCACTCTAGAGAACTCTATAAAGCTACTGTAATTTAATACCTAAACTAATTTGACTTCAAGCTTTGGTTTTAAAAGCACTATGTCTTAACTCCTTTCACAGGGGACGGAGAAAGAGAGGATGGAAAAGAGGGTAATCTGACTTTAATACACCATTTTTAATGCCATGGAGATGAGGTAGAAAACACATATACCACAAATATGGGGAATGAATACAGAAGCAGACTATTGATCTCTCTAAAAAAAAAAAAGCATAGTTATGGAACTCTCTGTTGTAAATTAAGCAGATATAATCAGATAAATTCCTCTTAATATTTGCAGTGCCAGAAACTGCACACTGGCAGTCTTTTGCACCCTGCATGCCTATTTGCTTTAGGCTCTGCAACATTTTAAGTTCTTTT
Organism: Canis lupus dingo; assembly: GCF_003254725.2. Taxonomy (NCBI): domain Eukaryota; kingdom Metazoa; phylum Chordata; class Mammalia; order Carnivora; family Canidae; genus Canis; species Canis lupus. The sequence goes on from NC_064249.1 coordinate 25,378,566, forward strand.
GAATTAGCTGAAAACATTCGAAGAACAGGGGTCTTTACAAAAATATCTGGATTTCTGTCTCCTGGAAAATCAGAAACACTAGGCCCCTGTTACATGTGGGTGAACAGTGGCTGGAGAGTAGCCTTCTAAGAGTGCACATGTTCCCAGTTATTCAGAAGGTCTCTCACCACTTACTGACACAGTAGTGTCTGTTGTCACTTTAATCCCACGCTAGCACTATTATTTTTCTTAGAGTAGAATTAGGAGGAAAATGTATCCTATCCTAATGTATCCCTATCTCGGTCAAAATTGTGAAAATGAAAGGTTGACCAAGGACCATATGTTTCAAGGAGGAATAAGAGCATATTTCTTTATCAAAGTAAAGAATATTCCCTTATCTTTAATGTGCAAAGTTGAAAGAACACTGTCTGTCCTGCTTGGCCCTCATAGGGAGTTAGCCTAGCCTCTACTACACTGAAAGTAGGTGCTCCGTGGACTGAGTCCATTCCAGAAGGAAGACATTAGAGCTCTTTTCCTGAGGGCTACCAAGAAGTGCCAAGGGAAAGGAGAAGAGGAGGAGGGGCAAGGAAGGCATTCCTGGGAGAGATCGGAATGTGGGAAAGGGAGACCAGGCTACAGGAGTGATTTACTTTGTAGAGTAATGATAGTAGAGGCTCTGATATCAGGGGGAATAAATGTTTTCTGGCAGCTGGCAGGGTTGGGGAGAATCTTGAAGTTCTTAGAAGTAACTCCTCGGCGACAGGAAGGAAGGAATTGCTGGGATTTTCAGAGGGCTATGACTCCTGTCCGATTGATAGGCTCTTCTTTCTTTACCACTTTGGACAGACTGGAGGAAAAGGTGAAGGGATCGGCAAAGGCCTTTTGGAAGACAAACTGCATTATGTGTCTCTCTGATTTTCTCACGGGGTTGTGAACTCCTAAAGGCTTTGCCACATTTTACTGATAAATATTTGTGACCCATCAGACATGGTGGGCTAGATTACAAAAAGTGTTGGAGAAAGATTATCTACCTTCTGCAGCCACAACAAGGAAGTTTGTCTGCCTACAGCTAGGGATAAAATAGCAGTGTGTCCCTAGTTATAATTGTAGCTAGGGAAAAGTTCTTATGCGTGTGGGAGGAGATACATAGAACTTGAAATAAATGTTAGGAAGGTGAGATTAGGTTTTTAAAAGCAATTCTTAATAAGTTTTCTTGTTAAATCTGATTATCTTTTCAGAAATAAAAATGGAAAGAAGCCTGGTGCACAGGAAACAGTGCTGCCCACCTGCTGCATGAGAGGGGCTGCTAATCTCTCCACTGTTCTTTATCTTGTAATGCGGTCACTCCTCCCTATTGTATCTACTACAGGACATCTGCAATCTGGAAAGAAACCAATGTGGGAGTGAAAATGAAGACAACAGCTTTTAAATATATTTTAAAAAGACTTTTATTTATTAGAGAGAAAGAGAGAGAGAGAGAGAGAGAGAGAACAAGTGGGGGGAAGGGCAGAAGAAGAAGCAGGTTCCCCACTGAGCAGAGAGAGGCTGCTAAAGTGCTCCATCTCAGGACCCTGTCATCATGACCTGAGCCAAAGGCAGCCACTTAACTGCCTGAGCCACCCAGGCGCCCCAAGACAATAGCTTTTAAAATGCTAGAATAATGAATAACTCTCAACAGGGCTCTGGAGTCATAAATTCTGACACTTATTTTCCCAAATAAAGCACCCTGAAAGTTTACTGTTTACCCTGAAAGAGACTGTTTGGAAAGTTTCACAAATAATGATTTTTTTTTTGAGGGGGGGAAATTTTGTTCATAAGTGGTTAAAGGATTAGATTTAGAGACATTCTATAATAACTGGGTAACTGAAGACCACAGGCCAACTTAGAATTGTTTGAAGGCTGGTGAGGTAAGTTAACCAATTCTCTTAACTGTTAGTTAGGCATAAAAGGCCCTATGCTCTACAGGGAAGCATTTATTACTGTCACAGTGTGGGCAGTGAATATAAATATAAATTTGTGAAGCTCCATATCCGCATATACACAGAGATTGTCATAGAGAGGAAGGAGGAGGGAAGGAAGGAGGGAAGGAAAAGGAAAAGAGAAAGCAGAGAGCATATAAGTCACAAGCACTGGCAGAGAGAAGAAAGAAAGAAAACAGGGAGGAAGGGGAGTTTGGGGAGGAACCGCTTTGAATGCCTCTCTGCCTTGTCTGGGCTCCCTCCAAAGGAAAGCTGACCACATGGCCCTGCCACTCTGGCCTTCAGTGATTTCTCAGGGTTGGGTGTCGGCCCAGAAACAGTCAGTCTCCAAACTGGCTCACAGCTCCTGAGGGAGCCTGGCACAGAGTGTTTTATTATGGGATCCTCTTTTGGTGACCAGAGTGTAAGACAGCAGATTCGTCACCTGTTCACAGCCGCAGTAGAAGCTGAAAGATGGTCAGGTAAGGTGGTTAGGCAGAAGCCATGTGAGAGTAGAGAAAAGTGGAGAGTAGCAGGAACTCTAGAAGCAGAGCAGCAGGTGACTGATGCTAGTGACTGAATCACTGAGTTACTAAAGCTACACTGGGAACTAGTGGCCTGCGAGCTTCCAAACTCACTCTTTGAGGACCAGGGCCAAGAGTGAGCTAAAGGTCAGTGGTGAGAGAAGCCCTCCCCAGGTACAGGGAATCAAGTTATGCATTTCCTGAGAATTAAAAAAAATAATAATATCAGTCTGCATTCTGCATGTTATTATCAACAAAATCTGGCACTTCTAAGGAATGTTAGTGATAAAATACTCCTCCCAGAAAAATCTTGATGTTGTTCTAAATTGTCAACAATTGCTGCAGTTCACATAGAGTTTTTAGTAATGTATACATATATTCCAGCTTAGCACATTTTAATTATTTATCCTTTAGGAAAAAAAAAGTATCCCGCATACAAGTCAATTTGGAGAATTCTCCATTATACAATCTGCTTTCCGTATATGTGGACTTTATTCATTTCAAGTGTGAACTGATATCGGTCAAGCTATCGTCCAGCACAGTTTCTGTCTACAACTCCTGCGTTTAATAATTGCTGCATTCAAATCATAGATTTGAAGTAAACGACAATAGCTCAGTGGTTACAAAGTTAAAGTAAGAGAACTTATTTTCCTGTGAGTGACTGCTTGAATTTTTTGTGTTTAAAATTTAAAACACACATACACTGAAAACTATGAAACATTACCTGAAGAAGTTAAAGAAGGCACAGATTAATGGAAAGATTTCCCATATTCATGGATTGGAAGACTTAATATTATTATTATATTATATATATTTTAATATTATTAAGGTGTTAACACTAACCCAAAGCAAACTACAGATTCAGTGTAATTCCTATCAAAGTCCCGAAGTTATTTCTTGCAGAAATAGAAAAATCCATCCTAAAATTCATATGGAATATCAAGGAACTCTGAATAGCCTCAAAATTAGCTTGAAAAGAACAAAAGTTGGAAGTCTAACACTTTTCTGATTTTAAGACATATCACAAAGCTAGATTTATCAAATCACTGTCGTACTGGCATAAACACAGACTCATAGGCCAGTGAAATAGAATAAAGAGCCCAGAAATAAATCCTTATATACATGGTCAAATAATCTTTGACAAGAGGGCCAAGGACACTTAATGAATAAAGACAGTCCCTTCAACAAGTGGTTGGAAAAACTGGACATCAACATGCCAAAGAATGAAGTTGGACCCTTACCATATATACAAAAAAAGAGGGAGGGAAGCTTTTTGAAAACACAAACTTCTATGAAAACTTCCTTGCCCCAAGTTTAGTTCACAGCCTCCATAAGATTACCTGTGGAGGGCAAATACAAATCCTAAAAGTCTGTGCAAATACTAGTAAAAAAGCTTTAGCAATCTAAGTAGATATCCATAACTTGTTCCATTTGTCAGAAACACAATTGGATTCAACTGTTCTTTTATAAACTAATGAATTTTGTGTTATCATACCTCTCTCGTGGCTAAAATTTTCAAATGAGAGCTATAAGATTTCTGTTTGTGTCTTCATGTTTATATATGTAATGTATGTGATACTCTTCAACCTCTGGATGATACTGTCATAAGTTGTAAAAGGACTCTATTTAACTGGCTTAAAAAATAAGCACTTACATAAATTAAGACTAGTGAAATGAGCTTATGTTGTCTCTATTAGATATTTAAGATTATAAAATTGTGAATTCAACCTAAGAATAAAACATATAATAAAAGAACATATATAATAAAAAATAAATTACTTAGTGTATGTCAAGCACAGAAGGAGAGAGAGAGAAGCCACATGTTTAACTTTATAGACGCTTTGCTTCTATAATGTTTTTGATATTACAAAAGTTGTCAATGAGAAAAATAAGATGATGGCTAACTTTGTCTAATGTCTCATGAAATTTTCACGAGTAATCTAAACATAATTATTTAGAAATGTGAGTTAAATACATGTAAATAGAATAGGTTTATAAATGAACTTTTCAACAGTGATTACATTTTATAAAATATGGCTACTTAAAAATAGTTTCCAAAATCTTTTTGGTAACTTGAATCTTTAAAGTTATACTAAGTTAAATTAAATTGATATACTAGATATATATTGAATACTTAGATCATTTCCAATAAGATAAAATGCTGAAACATTAAATACTAAATATAGGGATCCCTGGGTGGCTCAGCAGTTTAGCGTCTGCCTTCCGCTCCAGGGCGATCCTGGAGTCCCTGGATCAAGTCCCACATCGGGCTCCCTGCATGGAGCCTGCTTCTCCCTCTGCCTGTGTCTCTGTCTCTGTCTCTCTGTCTCTCATGAGTAAATAAATAAAATCTTAAAAAAATATACCAAATATAAATTTATCTGCTTTGGCTTTTTCTTTTTCTTTTCATTAAAAGACTTTATTTATTCATGGGAGACAGAGAGAGAGAGAGAGAGAGAGAGTCGGGGGCAGAGACACAAGCAGAGGGAGAAGCAGGCTCCATGCAGGGAACCTGACTTGGGACTCGACCCTGGGTCTCCAGGATCAGGCTCTGGGCTGAAGGCGGCACTAAACCACTGAGCCACCCAGGCTGCCCTGCTTTGGCTTTTTCTTACAGAGAAACAAAAGACATTTGGCCTGTTAATAACATATTCTTCTTGTCACACTGAAAAAAAAATTATCTAGGAGCAAATACTCCTAGAAATTCTAAAATGATATATTTATACATTTGCTAATCTACTACAGAATGTTGGGATGTAACAAATACTTCACAACTGGCAGCTTCCAAGTTTTCACTAAAATTAGGATTCCTGAGAGTTAAAAATTCTAATCAACATATGTAACTAAAAATGCTAGAAATAGGAAAAAATTCTGTAGGCAAAATATACAAATAAGGTAGGATATGTTTTTGATAAAAAAAAAGATATGAGGTATGATGTGTTTTTGTTAAGGGAAATAGAAAGTAATCTTGTCCTAGTTTAGAGGTTATTTAAAGTTTGTTTCCAAATTAAAAAAAAAATAGGGATAAAGGACAAAAACTAAATAGATATGGAAAGTTGCAAAGAAGACAAAGAAGGAGAGAGAAAATCTTATCCTGTATAGTCAAGCTGGCTAAAATTAAATGAATTTATTTATAAAGGTTTAAAAAATAAGCTTTAATATCAAGAGCATACCTATGCAAGGAAACCAGAATGGCATCCCCAAATATGCCTCTTTGACATAAAATTTATTTTGAGCTGAAGGCAACCAAGAAGCAGCAAAGCCAGAAAAAGTTCCTCCTTTTCTTCATAAAGGCAGGACATTTATTCTCCTTTTGCTGGAGACAGACTCTTATCAGTTTAGAGATGGCACCAGAAAAATCTGCAAACAAATCTTACTCCATTTGTTTCCTCCTGCATATTTACCTTCCCACAGGATTTATTAGAAATGCAGAGTATCAAGCCCCATGCCAGACCTGCTGAATCAGGAACTCTGGGGATGGGACCGAGCAGTATGTGTTTTAACAAGTCTTCCAGGAGATTCTGATGCTCCTTGGCTAAAATAGTACCCTGTCATTTCTGGGATTTTTTTCAAGAACGGGCATTCATTATAATTCTTGCTAATGAGTCATTAGGTCTACTAGGAGAACTTCTGAAAACTGTTCTCACTCCTGAGTGAAAATCAAAGGGAGTGAGTTTTTCTTCTTCCTCTGGAAATTGTGTCTGGATGCTTAGAAATATTGCAGTTATGTTGCTACAAAACCAAGAATGACAGTAAAACCAAGACCAGCAGAGCAGAAAGATGGAAAAGATCTGGATTCTTAATAGCATCACTGAACTACAACCTTCCCTGAAACTTATTCTACCTCTAGACATGCTTTTGAGTCAAGAAATATCCTTATTTTTAAAGAGAATTTGAGTCAGGATTTCTGTTACTTGCAATCAAATATATCTGATAGTCTGATACATTAGATTTGCTAATATTTTAGCAAAATTTAAAAAAATTATTTTAGAAAGAGAAAGAGAGAGAGAGAGAGAGAGAGAGAGAGAGAGAAGGAATGAGCAGGGGGCAAGGGGGCAGAGGGAGAGAGAGAATCTTAAGCAGGCTCCATGCCCAGCGCTACATGGGACTTGATCTCATGACCCTGAGCTGAAGTTGAGTCAGATGCACAACCAACTGAGCCACCCAGGTGCCCCTTTACTTTAGATTTTTAAATGTATATTCATTAGTAAAAATAGACCAAGATTTATTTTATTTTTGCTGGCATTGTTAGCTATTAGTATCAGGATTGAACTTCTTAATAAAGTAAATTGGGGGGCACCTGGCTCAGTCAGTTAAGTGTCTGCCTTCAGCTCAGGTCATGATCCCAGGGTCCTGGGATTGAGTCCTGCATTGGGTTCCCTGCTTAGCAGGAAGTCTGCTTCTCCCTCTCCGTCTGCTTGTGCATTCTCTCTTGCTCACTCTCTCTGTCAAATAACTAAATAAAATCTTTAAAATCTTTAATAAATTGGGAAGCTTGTAGTAATTTTTGTTATGTAAATAATTTAACTCAGGAATTAGCTGTTCTTTAAGATATGTTAGACTTTAAAGTACATAAGACGTGAAAATAATCTGAAACTAGTACTTTTTTTAAAAGTTAGATCTTTTGCTACATTTTCAAGTTCTTTGATTATTTGGCTAATTTTCTCTCTTTGTGAGCCAATATTAGTAATTTATATTTTTAAAAATCTGTCTATTTCAGGGCACTTAGCTAGCTCCGTGGATGGAACATTCCACTCTTGATCGCTGGGTCGTGAGTTCAAGCCCCACAATGAACACAGAACTTACTTTAAAAAAATCTATTTCATGTAGATTTTCTAATTTACTGCTATATTAGAAATCTTAGAATTAAAAAACAATTTTTGGTTATATTCCCTTCTCATTATATATATTTGTGTTTTCTTGCCCCCCCTTTTTTTACTTGGTCAGACATAATAAGGATTTTTGCATCATAGCATTCAGAAACCAAAAAATGCCCCTATTTTATTTATCAGGTCTCTGCAGCTTTCTAGTTCATTAATTTCTCCTTTTATTTTTATTACTTTCTCCTATTCTCTGTTGATTTGTTTTGATTTTTTAAAGTTTCTTGAATCATTTAAGTCTTGTGTATCTACTAATAAGATCCTAAAGCTCTGAATTTTCTTTTCAGTTAAAGTTTTTGTGGAATCCCATAAGTTTTGAAATGGAGTGGGTTTTATTAATTTCTAAATGTTCTGTTTTTAGTGTTGATTTCCACTTTACCCCAAGACTATTTTATAATGTTCATTAGATTAGATTTGCTATCTTTTTCTTATTAATTTCTTGTTTTATTGCAATTTGATTTTACTTTCAAGAGCATATTGAGATTTTATTTGCAAACTAGACCTTGATAAATGTTTATTAATCTTTCAAGGGCCATTTAAAATGAATGGATTGTGTCTCTTTTTAAAGGATAGGACAGAGGTACCTGTGTGGCTCAGTCAGTTGAGTCTCCAACTGTTTATTTCAGCTCGAGTCATGATCTCAGAGTCATGAGATTGAGCCCCATGTCCAGATCCATGCTCTTCAGGGAGTCTGCTGGAGATTCTCTTTCCCTCTCCCTTTGCCCCTCTCTCTTTCAAATGAATAAGTAAATCTTTTAAAAAAGTTTAAAAATAAGGGCTGGAACAAATATCTGCCTGTGTAGACCTATCCTTCTCTCTGCCTATCTGTGATTGTATCCCTGCTCCCATCTACTTAAGCTTGTTTAGATCTTCCCTCTTCAGTTTACTCCTTTCTTTCCTACATCATTAATCTCTGCTTCTCTTCTGGTCATTCTGTTAGGATATAAACATGCTTTAGTACTTCTCTCCAATAGGAATATAATGTGAGTCACACACATAATTCAAAATTTTATGGCAGCCATGTTGAAAACATAAAAAGAAAGGTAAAATGAATTGTAATGTATTTTATTTAGCACAATATTATACAAAAAATCATTTTAATACACAACATAAAAATTATTAATGAGATGTTTAATCTTTTTTGGTATCAAGTCTTTGAAACCTGGTGTGTAGTTTATACTTATAGCACATCTCACTGTGCACAGTGTCATTTCAAGCGCTCAATAGCCTAGCCACCTGTGACTAGTGGCTACCATATTGGACAGACAGCTCAGCTGTCTTAATGTTTCCTCCTGCTACCACTCATTTCTCTGTTCCTCTCTTTTTGTCTTCCACTAACCATTAAAACTCATCTCGTTAAATCCAGTGGAAGCTTTCCTTCATTTTCAATGTATTTGACAAGGTTGATCCCTTTTTAGGGAAACATTTCTTTCTCTACTTCCATAATACCAAACTCTCCTGATTTTTCCTTCTCTCCCACTGGCTTCTCTGTTTCCTTTACAGACTCTTCCCCTCTTCTCTGATTTCTACATGCTGGAGCTTCTCAGGGCACATTTCTTGACTGTTTCATCTATGTCTAGTTTCCTTTGGAGGCAATATAATTGAGTCCTGTGGCCTTAAGTAGCATCTCTATGCTGATAAGGCTCACATTTTTATCTTCCGCCAAACTCAAGATTTGTATTGCTGCCCATCTGCCTATTTGACACCTTGACTTGAGTGTGTCATATGACATATGCCCAAAATATAATTTTTAATTCTCTATCTTCCCCAGCAAAGCTCCTTTGATACAAGACTGAACATCCCCAGTTTTCTCCTTTTCTCTAGAAGAAAGTCATCCTGACTTCTTTTACTTACTTCCCAGGAGTAAATCCAAGTCCAACTGATTCTGCCTCCCATGTTTATCTTGTAACTGTTCATCTCCTTCCATCTTTATTCCTTGTTCCTGTATTCAGGTGTTTAAGTTAATTTATTTTCCTTTAGATCCAAATTCACCTTTGTCTTTGTCCTACTTTTTGATCCTGTAGCTTTTCTCTGCTAACGGTGTTGATGTTAGGCACAGCCTGGGGGTGGAGGATGTGCTGAAGGGATTCTCAAGGATTTTTCTTCCTGTATTTTTTTTTCGTTTTTTCCTTCACATGACTATGAATCTGCATACGGCTGGCCCCAGCAGTATTCTTTATGGTGATGGATTGCTCCCATGGCTCCAGAGACAGTAAATGTCTCGGAGGGTTTATTCTTCATTCCAGTGGTGGGTGGCATGTTTCTTTAGCAGCTATGCCATCCTGGAGAGGCCTGAATCTTAGCCTGGTCTTTTCTCTATATTTTGAAGTTTCCTCCTCGTTTACCATGCCTGCAGTCCTAAGTGTGATAACTATAGTCTGTGGTTGCCACCTCTATGACAATGTAAATTTCTCTTTTATCTTTTTCAGTAGCTACCTTTTAATGGAGTGAATAGTTCTTTATATTATGCTTTCCCTGTTTGAATTATTGGTGGTTTCTGTCTGTCAACTGGACCATGACTGAAATGGAAATCGTACCAGGAATATCCTAGGAGGAAAACTCAGTGATTGTCTTTTGGGGTTGGTTTGGTCTGAGCCTCTTGCCAATGGTAAATGCAATGCTGGTAATACATGATACTCAATGGCATCACAATCAAATGATCACACTATTAATTGTGACGATATGTCAACTACAGCATGTGCTTTGGGGGTCCCAGTGGCTGCTGCACTTGGCAATAGTGATCACTGCAAGGACCACAGTGCGGGACTGTACTATAGTGGAATGGTTACAGAAAAATGAAAATATCAGGTTTCTAAACTCTTGGTTCAACTCTTGGTCTGAGATTCAGAGAATTTCCATGGCAGCCCTAAAAGGATTTTTTATTTCTTATAGTCGCAGGGGTAATATTGTTGAAAATCAAATGTGAACTTCATTTTGTTGGTTGCAGAATTACATCAGTTTGAATTCACTGCCTTGCCAAGTTTCCAGTGTGAAAGGAACCAGAAAGTATCTGAAAAGAGTAGAATATCAAACTTGAAATAGGGATTTCTGGTCAGACTCATGTGAAATGGAAAACCTTGAGTCACTCTGAGTCTCCCTGCAGCAGGGAGTCTGCTTTCTGTATCTGAGGAGTCTGCCCTCCCCCTCCAAACCCTACAATTCCCTCACCTGGAGCTGATACCTCATAAAAGAGAGGTTGCCCATGCTCCTTAAAACCTATACCAAATACCCCTTATTGCCATGAGACCCATTACTAGGGTTAAGTTTCATTGTGTTCTAGTGGCCCGGAAGTAGGTCTCTAAGTATAACTGGTGCTGAGTACAGGGTCCCAGATTTGCCCCTTCTTCCAACGAGTCACAACTTGCTCTGTAGAGTATGTAGGGGCCAAGATAATCTAAATGTCATGTCCTCCCTAAGTACATGTTATGAAACAGCCTCAGGTATGCATAGCTCCCGTCTCTAGCTTTGTTTATTTTTGGTGGTTGTTTTCTTCTTTGACCCTCAGTTTCTGGCTCCAATTTATGACCAAGGCTGAAGTACAAAACAAACCCAAGTTTGGAAAGGAAGGTGGGAAAGTTTCTTTAACAGAATTTGTTCACCTGACCACTGAAATGCCTAGCTTCTTAGTTTTTGTTCATTGCTAACATTAAATATTTATTAAGCAATCGCAACACACTGACTGGGCAAGTAGAAGTGATCATGTGCTCTGCAGCTCCAAGAGAATACAAAGCCAGAATCTGAGTCTCCAACCCTCAAGAATCCATTCTAGATTAAGAGGAAACACATGCCTCTATGTTTTCACAGACTGTGCTCACTGGGGCTTTCCAAATTCTCTTCATTGGGTGACATACTCTAGGTAACAAAATTTTCCAGACCCCACATGGCCAAGGTAGCAGCAGCTGTGCAGAGAGAATACTCTAAAACTCAAAGTGCTTCTGAGGGAAGTAGGGGTTGTACTCTTGCTGAGGGAGGACACAAGTAGATGAAATCTGAAGGAGCAGGTGGTTAGAGCTTCGAGTCCAGCCTCAGGGAATTGATCTCAATGGGGCAGCTAGCTAGGTAGCTTATGCCACCTCCATGCCTCCAGGTGTCCCACAGGCAGGTATTGTTAATGACCAAGAGAAGAGTGGGGCCCACCATGGCTAAAGAACTACTCAAATCTTCCAAATTTGAATTAGCTATACCTTAATAGCAAACTATCTTTATTATATGCTAGGCTAAAAATGTAAAAGAAAAAAAAGGGATGGGAGAGGAAAAATGTTTAGAGGAAAAGGATGAAAAAATTTGAGAAGAGGTAAGGAAAAAGCATTATCCTATAAGCTCACTGAACCTTAGATCAGCACGTTGCACAATGGCTTGCATATAGAGAAGCAAATGCTTGTTGAATGGATGAACAAGTGAACGAGGAGGGAAAGGGGGAGAGAAATATCATAGATGAATAATTTAACTTCATAATTAGTTTTAAATATTCAGTCTCTAAATAGTAAGTAAATCACTTTTTTAAAAAAGATTTTGTTTATTTATTTATTCATGAGAGACACAGAGAGAGAGGCAGAGACACAGGCAGAAGGAGAAGCAGGCTCCATGCAGGGAGCCTCATGTGGGGCTTGATCCCAGGGACTCCAAGATCACACCCTGAGCCAATGGCAGGTGCTAAATCGCTGAGCCACTCAGGGATCCTTGTAAATCACCTTTATATGAAAAGGCAGCACCAGTGATAGTCCAGCTTCTTCAACCTCCTCTGGTCAGGAGTGTGTGCTTTTGATTATTTATCCTCTATTATAGATAAATCAGCCACATATCCCACCCACTTCCTTTTATGATCAGGATACTGATTCCAGAATTAGGACTGTACAACAGAGCAAAGTTAACAGGTTCCCAACGATGCCTAAACCCATGCTTTGGCTTGCCCTGGAATTGTGCTCTCAACTAACATGAGACGAAGACTGAATGCTTATTAACAGGAACTGACTATATACCTAAGTAGGGTACACAAAATAATAAACCTATCTACAGGGGGTCCTGGAAGAGTGTCATTGATTGAATAGTACATGTAAATAGCTTGTTGATATAGCCTTAATTGTCTAGCTGTCTGTAGAATGAAAGAATTTAGTTTAGAGACACTTGAGCTCAGTATCTAAGGACTATGACAAGCCCACATTCCAGCTCTGTGGAATGTAGGGACCTTCTCTTTCAATGGCTAAGCCCCAGCCACTTGCTAAAGATGACTCAGTGCTCAGAAAGCTTGGGGGAACAAATATCATAGGAAGAGAGCACTGCCTCTGCCAAACATCCCACTTCTCTCACTCAAGATTTATATGCTGCCTAAGTATTACAATTTAGAAGTATGTTGTTTGATTTCCAAATATTTTGGAGGTTTACTAGATATATCTATTTTATTAATTTCTAACTTAATCCCATATGATCCAAGAAGGTATTTTGTATGATTTCAATCGTTCTAAATTTCTTATGGATTTATGGCCCAGATTATGATCTTTCATGGTAAATATTCCATGTACACTTAAAAATATTTGTTTTCTTCAGAGAGTTAGAACAAATTATTTTAAGATTTGTGTGGAATCAGAAAAGACCCCGAATAGCCAGGGGAATTTTAAAAAAGAAAACCATAGCTGGGGGCATCACAATGCCAGATTTCAGGTTGTACTACAAAGCTGTGGTCATCAAGACAGTGTGGTACTGGCACAAAAACAGACACATAGATCAGTGGAACAGAATAGAGAATCCAGAAGTGGACCCTCAACTTTATGGTCAACTAATATTCGATAAAGGAGGAAAGACTATCCATTGGAAGAAAGACAGTCTCTTCAATAAATGGTGCTGGGAAAATTGGACATGCACATGCAGAAGAATGAAACTAGACCACTCTCTTTCACCATACACAAAGGTAAACTCAAAATGGATGAAAGATCTAAATGTGAGACAAGATTCCATCAAAATCCTAGAGGAGAACACAGGCAACACCCTTTTTGAACTCGGCCATAGTAACTTCTTGCAAGATACATCCACGAAGGTAAAAGAAACAAAAGCAAAAATGAACTATTGGGACTTCATCAAGATAAGAAGCTTTTGCACAGCAAAGGATACAGTCAACAAAACTAAAAGACAACCTACAGAATGGGAGAAGATATTTGCAAATGACGTATCAGATAAAGGGCTAGTTTCCAAGATCTATAAAGAACTTATTAAACTCAACAGCAAAGAAACAAACAATCCAATCATGAAATGGGCAAAAGACATGCACAGAAATCTCACAGAGGAAGACATAGACATGGCCAACAAACACATGAGAAAATGCTCTGCATCACTTGCCATCAAGGAAATACATATCAAAACCACAATGAGATACCACCTCACACCAGTGAGAATGGGGCAAATTAACAAGGCAGGAAACCACAAATGTTGGAGAGGATGCAAAGAAAAGGGAACCTCTTACACTGTTGGTGGGAATGTGAACTGGTGCAGCCCCTCTGGAAAACTGTGTGGAGGTTCCTCAAAGAGTTAAAAATAGACCTGCCCTACGACCCAGCAATTGCACTGTTGGGGATTTACCCCAAAGATACAGATGCAATGAAACGCCGGGACACCTGCACCCCGATGTTTCTAGCAGCAATGTCCACAATAGCCAAACTGTGGAAGGAGCCTCGGTGTCCATTGAAAGATGATGGATAAAGAAGATGTGGTCTATGTATACAATGGAATATTACTCAGCGATTAGAAACGACAAATACCCACCATTTGCTTCAACGTGGATGGAACTGGAGGGTATTATGCTGAGTGAAATAAGTCAATTGGAGAAGGACAAACAGTGTATGTTCTCATTCATTTGGGGAATATAAAAAATAGTGAAAGGGAATAAAGGGGAAAGGAGAAAAATGAGTGGGAAATATCAGAAAGGGAGACAGAACATGAAAGACTCCTAACTCTGGGAAATGAACTGGGGGTGGTGGAAGGGGAGGTGGGCGGGGGTGGGGGTGACTGGGCGGCAGGCACTGAGGGGGGCACTTGACGGGATGAGCACTGGGTGTTTTTCTGTATGTTGGCAAATTGAACACCAATAAAAAATAAATTTATTATTAAAAAAAAAAAGAAAAGAAAAATCCTTCCCTACCTCCCCTTACAATAGGCCAATACATATGGAAACTTTAAAATATATTATTTATTTTGATTATATTTAAATCTTAATAAAAGGACTTGCTTTTTAGCTTAAAAAAATCAACAAGATGAGCAATTTGTGAAATTCAGGGTCTGCTTCTTTATGGCCCTTTGGAGGGAGGGCTTTCGAGGTAAATGCAAGTTTGAAGCTGATTAGTATGATCCTTTCAACCTTGAGCTGGTACGTAGAACACCATAAATTTTGAGAAGGTATTTTAAAATATCAGTCTATTTATTTACCAAAAAAACGCCTATTTAATACTGAAAGATTTTAAAAGTTTATACGGAGATGTGAATTATTTTATTGTAATTTAAAAGACAATAAAAACTTCAGCAGTTAAAAAAATATTTGTTTTCTACTATTTTGGGATGTAGTGTTGTATAAAGGTAAATTATATCAACTGGTTTATAATGTTCCTCAGGTTTTCTATATTGGCACTGACTGGTTTTCTGTCTACTTCTATCTATTACTGTGGGAAGAATGTTGAAGTCTCTAAATATAATTGTGTATTTATTTCTCATTCAGTTTTGTGTCTGTTTTAAGTTTTTGGAAGTTCTCTTATTAGGTACATACATGTTTAAGATTATTATTATTATTTTTCTGTGTGTGTGTGAATTGACCCCTTTCTTATGAAACATCTTCTTTTATCCCTGATAACATTCCTTGTTTTGAAGTCTACTTTGATACTAATATAGCCACTTCATTTTTCTTTAGATCAATTTTGCATGCTCTTTTTCCATTATTTCACACTTAACCCATTTATGTTTTTGTTATTAAAGTAGGCTTCTTATAGGTAGCATATATTGTGGTATTGTTTATTTTTAATCCAATATGACAAAGTATCTGTTAATTAGTATGCTTAGACCATTTACATTTAATGTATTTATTGATATGTTTAGATTTGTTTTATTATTTATTTTCTAGTTGTCTCTCCATTTTTTATTGTCTGTCCCCCTTTTCTGTTGATCTTTCATTATGTTTATGACTCTTTTCTTTTCCATTATGCTATTGAGGCTTCAATTGAAATATTAACTTCAGATGTTGTATTTTTTTTCACATCTAAAATTTCTATTTTGTTCTTTAGAACTTTTTGAAAAATAGGTTTAATTTTTTAGGTTTAACAATTTTAGGTTCACAGCAAAATTGAGAAGAAAGTACAGAGAGCCCCCCTATGCCCTTGGCCCCTGTACACCTATAAACTCCCTCACTATCAACATCTGGCACCAGAGTGGGCTTTTGTTACAATTGATGAATCTACAGTGACACATTTTTATCATCCAAAGTCCATAGTTTACATTAGGGTTCATTCTTGGTGTTGTACATTTCATAGATTTTGACAAATGTATAATGACATGTATCCACCATTATAGCTTCATACAGAATAGTTTCACTGCCCCATAAGTCCTCTGTGCTCTGCTTATTCATCCCTCCCTCTCTTCTAAGCCGTTGGTAACCACTAATCTTTTTCCTGTGTCCAAAGATTTGTCTTTTCCAGAATGTCTTAGAGTTGAAATCATACAGTCTTTTCAGATGGTCTTCTTTCACTTAGAAATATGCATTTAAGTTTTTTCCACATGTTTTCATGGTTTTAGAGCTCATTTCTTTTTAGTGCTGAATAATATTCCATTGTGTGGATGTACCACAGTTTATCCATTCATCTGCTAAAGGGCATCTTGGTTGCTTCTAATTTAACAATTCTAAATAAAGCTGCTGTCAATATTGTTGTGCAGGTTTTTACATGGACATAAGTTTTTAGCTCATTTGAGTAAATGCCAGGGAGTGCACTTGCTAGATCATATGTTAAACATATGTTTAGTTTTGTTTATATATATATATATATATATATATATATATATATATATATATATTTTACAGTTTCTATTTCTTTGGGACTTTTCTTGAGGTGTTAGCCAACTGCAGCACCACCATTGCAGGTCCATTACATGACTGTCCTTGGCTCAAAACTGAAAGCAAAAGAGGAAATAAAATGAGAACTCTACCCCTGTACAAATTGCTTTTTCAGCTTTTGACTCCCCTCCTTAATCTGATCAAATTTCTTTACTTTCCAGATTCTTTAGGTTGTTGCTTTTTTGTACTTTGTCTGGACTTTGTTATTGTCATCAGTAGAAGAGACAGGTTTTAGGGAGCTGCCTCTTTTTTTTTTTTAAAGATTTTATTTATTTATTCATGAGAGACACAGAAAGAGAGGCAGAGACACAGGCAGAGGGAGGAGAAGCAGGCTTCACGCAAGGAGCCCGACGTGGGACTCGATCCCAGGAATCCAGGATCATATCCTGAGCCAAAGGCAGGCGCTCAACCTCTGTGCCACCCAGGTGTCCCAGGGAGCTGCTTCTTGACTGCATTTGTGTGTGTGTGTGTGTGTGTGTGTGTGTGTGTGTGTGTTCTCTTTCCATTTCCATCTCAATTGCCCCGTCACAGAACAATGACAGACACCTACCCTATCCTTTCATTCAGTGAATGGAAACCATGACTACACCTTTTGGGATGCCTGGGTGGCTTGGTGGTTGAGCATCTGCCTTTGGCTCAGGTCATGATCCCAGGGTCCTGGAATCAAATCCCACATCAGGCTCCCATAGGGAGCCTGCTTCTCCTTCTCCCTCTGCCTATTTCTTTGCCTCTCTCTGTGTGTCTCTCATGAATAAATAAAATCTTAAAAAAGACCTATACCTTTCACCTTAGTGTTTAACTTATGTTTTTCACATCCTGGCTAACTAAGTAAAACTTGATTAGAAATTATAAAATTCAAGAACTTCACTTTGAAGATGTCTGATTGTTAAGTCCAGTTTACCACAAAAATGCAATTTGAAACCACATGAATGGATTGTCTGTCTCTCCTGCGTCTTTATTATCAATATGCCTCTTCTTTCCCAATCCATCTATTCAATCTGTCATTCTTCTGCTCTCCTCCTACCTCATTCTTTCCCCAACCAACCTACTCATGTTTACTCTTTCTAAATGGGCCTTCTCCTTTATCAGAATTTCAACACTCACTTCTTTTTTTTTTAATTTATTTTTTTATTGGTGTTCAATTTACTAACATACAGAATAACCCCCAGTGCCCGTCACCCATTCACTCCCACCCCCCGCCCTTATCCCCTTCTACCACCCCTAGTTCGTTTCCCAGAGTTAGGAGTCTTTACGTTCTGTCTCCCTTTCTGATATTTCCCACACATTTCTTCTCCCTTCCCTTATATTCCCTTTCACTATTATTTATATTCCCCAAATGAATGAGAACATATAACGTTTGTCCTTCTCCGACTGACTTACTTCACTCAGCATAATACCCTCCAGTTCCATCCACGTTGAAGCAAATGGTGGGTATTTGTCATTTCTAATAGCTGAGTAATATTCCATTGTATACATAAACCACATCTTCTTTATCCATTCATCTTTCAGTGGACACCGAGGCTCCTTCCACAGTTTGGCTATCGTGGCCATTGCTGCTATAAACATCGGGGTGCAGGTGTCCCGGCGTTTCATTGCATTTGTATCTTTGGGGTAAATCCCCGACAGTGCAATTGCTGGGTCGTAGGGCAGGTCTATTTTTAACTCTTTGAGGAACCTCCACACAGTTTTCCAGAGTGGCTGCACCAGTTCACATTCCCACCAACAGTGTAAGAGGTTTCCCTTTTCTCTGCATCCTCTCCAACATTTGTGGTTTCCTGCCTTGTTAATTTGCCCCATTCTCGCTGGTGTGAGGTGGTATCTCATTGTGGTTTTGATTTGTATTTCCCTGATGGCAAGTGATGCAGAGCATTTTCTCATATGCATGTTGGCCATGTCTATGTCTTCCTCTGTGAGATTTCTGTGCATGTCTTTTGCCCATTTCATGATTGGATTGTTTGTTTCTTTGGTGTTGAGTTTAATAAGTTCTTTAGAGATCTTGGAAACTAGCCCTTTATCTGATAGGTCATTTGCAAATATCTTCTCCCATTCTGTAGGTTGTCTTTTAGTTTTGTTGACTGTATCCTTTGCTGTGCAAAAGCTTCTTATCTTGATGAAGTCCCAATAGTTCATTTTTGCTTTTGTTTCTTTTGCCTTCGTGGATGTATCTTGCAAGAAGTTACTATGGCCGAGTTCATAAAGGGTGTTGCCTGTGTTCTTCTCTAGGATTTTGATGGAATCTTGTCTCACATTTAGATCTTTCATCCATTTTGAGTTTATCTTTGTGTCTGGTGAAAGAGAGTGGTCTAGTTTCATTCTTCTGCATGTGCATGTCCAATTTTCCCAGCACCATTTATTGAAGAGACTGTCTTTCTTCCAATGGATAGTCTTTCCTCCTTTATCGAATATTAGTTGACCATAAAGTTGAGGGTCCACTTCTGGATTCTCTATTCTGTTCCATTGATCTATGTGTCTGTTTTTGTGCCAGTACCACACTGTCTTGATGACCACAGCTTTGTAGTACAACCTGAAATCTGGCATTGTGATGCCCCCAGCTATGGTTTTCTTTTTTAAAATTCCCCTGGCTATTCGGGGTATTTTCTGATTCCACACAAATCTTAAAATAATTTGTTCTAACTCTCTGAAGAAAGTCCATGGTATTTTGATAGGGATTGCATTAAACGTGTATATTGCCCTGGGTAACATTGACATTTTCACCATATTAATTCTGCCAATCCATGAGCATGGAATATTTTTCCATCTCTTTGTGTCTTCCTCAATTTCTTTCAGAAGTGTTCTATAGTTTTGAGGGTATAGATCCTTTACATCTTTGGTTAGGTTTATTCCTAGGTATCTTATGCTTTTTGGTGCAATTGTAAATGGGATTGACTCCTTCATTTCTCTTTCTTCAGTCTCATTGTTAGTGTATAGAAATGCCACTGACTTCTGGGCATTGATTTTGTATCCTGCCACGCTACCGAATTGTTGTATGAGTTCTAGCAATCTTGGGGTGGAGGCTTTTGGGTTTTCTATGTAGAGTATCATGTCATCGGCGAAGAGGGAGAGTTTGACTTCTTCTTTGCCAATTTGAATGCCTTTAATGTCTTTTTGTTGTCTGATTGCTGAGGCTAGGACTTCCAGTACTATGTTGAACAGCAGTGGTGAGAGTGGACATCCCTGTCTTGTTCCTGATCTTAGGGGAAAGGCTCCCAGTGCTTCCCCATTGAGAATGATATTTGCTGTCAACACTCACTTCTAAGAACCAAGCACACTTTCATCTCACATCTCTATCTGCAATTAAATCTCTCAGAAAAACCCACAATTAAAAGTAAAGGCATATATTCTCACTTTCACTTAAGAAGGGATTATAGTCATTCTAGAAAATTGGCACATTTTCAAAATCAAAAACAAAAAAAATTTCCCAATAGTCTGACCACCCATAGAGAAAAACTGTTAATGTTACATGTGTGGCCTTGAGTGTGATTTTAAAATTGAAGTTAGAAAAGCTTACAAATTTCCCACTTTCTTTGTAGAAAAAAGAATGTAAACTAATCTAAGTAAATTAATAAATCTAATCTAAAGCTATCAATCCAACTTCAAAAATGGAACTCTTCCATATATACTATTTTCTGTAATATTTTTTCCTTAATAATGTATCTTGAACATCTTGGTATATTAAGTATAGAAATATTTTATCATTTTAAGGGCTGTATTGTATTCCATTGTATGTGTTGTCTGCATGTATCATAATTACTTTGACCATTCTTTACCCTGTAGGTTGTTTTCAGCTTATTAGGATTATTATTAATTTATTGTGAGTAACTTATTCTATTAGTAAAATAATAATGCATTTTCAGGTTTAAAAAAAAAAAAAGCCAAAATACTGTTCTAGCTTCTATGGTTTTAGTCTTAGAATCCTGCTTGAGTCTCTTTTGCTAGTTTGGTGCCATTTAAAATGTTTTGACCTATTTTTGCTCATCTTTTCTGTATATCATGTTAAATCTATTCTCAATTTGATTTCCATAGCTACCAGTGATGCCCCAAAGAGAAAGACAAAGTAGACATTAACAGTACCCATATATCACTAGTCTCTCTCCTGGCCCATCTCTAGGCCCGCTGTCAGGAAAGAGGCTCATAGACTTAAATATTCTAAATATAAATGTTGTAAAACAGAATAGATTAGACTTCTCAGGGACAATTTCATTTTAAAGATAACAAAGAAGTCTTAGAGTCAAATGATTAAAACAGTTAAAAAAAAACAGTTACATATATGGAAAAGGCATTTTGTTTATTTATTTGGGTTTTGGGGGAGGATGGGGTGAGGGGTCGGGAGGAGTTTGGGAGCAGGGGCATTGAGATACGCTTGAAATCCACAGAACATGACCTACTTTTTCTGATGAAAGATTGATCCTGGTAGTTCTGGATTTGAAAGGATTCTCAATGTCTTCCTCTAAGGATTGTCACAGCAATTAAGTTTAATGATCCATTCTTGTCATGATCAAAGACACTTTCATGATTTTTCCACCCATGGAACCAGTATTTTGAGATTTAAAAAAAAATGAAACATATTATGTACTAATTATCTCTGCTTCTAAAAATAGAGATATTTTAAAAGATTTTTTCTTATAAGAAAAAAATATATGCACAGTTACTAAAATTCAAGGATTATAGGAATGAACAAAGTAGAGAGTCCCCAGAACCCAGTCCCCTGATGCAAACAGGTTGTGCATATCTGAATAGATTTTATTCTGTGCTTATATTTTTGCCCTCCTCCTATGATCCCTTAATACGTAATAGAGATGGAATCATACTATACTATTTTGCAAATTGCTTTTTTCCTCATAAAACATGTAATGAATGGGCAGATTTCTTGATTTGTTTAGATGGAATTATTGTATGGATATGTATTTAACCTATTTTTTCTTTATTGATATTTAGATTCTCAATTTTCTTGACATTTTAAACAGTAATGAAGGTTTCCATAGGTGCATCATTTCTGACTTTGTTTTTTTCTTTCTTTTTTTTTTTTCTGACTTTGTTTTTTTCTGAAGGAATTTCTAGAAATAGAATTTGTTATATAAAAGGGTATGAGTATTTTAAATTTTAAAATATATTGCTTAATTGCTCCTGGAAGGTTGAACTAATTTATATTCCCACCTATCAATGAATGAGAAAACCTGTTTGTTTCTACAGTCCCTTGCCAACAAAGGACGTTATCAAACTTTTTAATCTTTGCTGATCTGATTGGTACAAAAATTTTTAACAACATTAGTTAATTCTGACTTTCAGTGCTCCTTTTGCCATATATTAAGATTCCTCCCAAATCTAGTTTCTGTTCTATTGGTCTGTTTTGTTTTTCTTTACCAGTACCATACTGTTTTACTAACTTTTACTAACATGATTTAGTAGTATGTTTTGATAGCTACTAAGAATGACCTACCTTCAAGAAATTTCTTTTCTAAAAAAATGACTTCGTGCCTACATAGTCTTTCATATAAGCTATTTTTATCTAGGTGTCCTTCCATATGAACTTTAGAATCAATTTGCAAGTTTTAAAAAACAAAAACATAAAAAAATAAAAATTGGCAAGAATTAGTATTAGAACTATATTAAATTTATCAAATAAGTTGGGGAAAGGATTAGCATCTTTTAAATAGTAAACTGTTTTTTATTTAGGGGTTTGGTAGGTCTTTCCATTTTTTCAAGACTAATTCAAGACTAATTCTATATTTTCATATATATATATATATATAGCATGCAGTTTTATTTATACAAGCATTGCATATTTTTGTTATGTTTACTCCAAGTTGATTTCTCTTTTTATTTGCTCTTGTGTAAAGGATTTGTTCCCTGTTATGTTTCCCAACTGGTTATTTCTGCTATGCTAGAAGCCTGTGTCTAAAAAAACCCCTGCAAAACAATATTGAAAAATAGTGGTGATAGTGAGTACTTTTTAAAAAAGTATGTATGTATGTATGTATGTATGTATTTATTTATTTTACAGAAAGAGAGAGTTGGGGGAGGAGGGGCACAGAGAGAGACTGTCAGGCAGACTTGGCACTGAGCATGCCAACCCGGGACTGACTTGGGGCTTGATTTTACAACCCATGAAATCATAACTCGAGCCAAAACCAAGAGTCAGGTGTTCAACCGACTAAGCCACCCAGGCACCCGTGATAGTGGGTACTTTTATCTTTTTTATGACTTAAATTAGAATAACATTAATTTGGTCATATAATAATTTATATTTATTAAATTAAGGAAACTGTCTTCTAACCTTAGTTCACCAAGTATTTTTATCAGGAATGGATGTTGGATTTTAACAAATGTATTTTTTAGCATTTGTTGAGCTGTTGGTATGATTTTCCTTTTTATTTTTTTAAAGATTTATTTAAAAATGGTTGTTCCCTGTTATATTTTCTAACTGGTTATTTCTGCTTTACAAGAAATATGGCGGGGCATGTGGGAGGAGGGGCAGAGGGAGAGGGAGGGAGAGAGAGTCTTAAACACACTGTGCTGAGAGTGGAGCCCACTGCCCGGCTTGATCTCATTACTCTGAGATCATGACCTGAACAAATGCTCAAGTGACTGCACCATCCAGGCACCCTTGATTTTTCTTTGTTACTCTACTAATGAAATAAAACAAATTAATAGATTTCCTTATATTGAACCACACTTTCAGTCTTAAAAAGAAATCTACTTGTCATGTGCATTTAACCTTGAAATACACCACTGATTGTGGTTTATCAATATTTTTGTTGGATCTTTGCATCTACATGTGTGAGACATTTATGACTTATTTTTTTCAACTTTTGATATTAGCATTAATGCTTAATTTGCAGAATGAATGAAGGATTGTTTCTTTTATTGCTATGTATGCAACATAAATAACTTAGATATTATCATTTTCTTGAAAGTATGACAGGCTATATGCAAACCATTTGAGCCTGGAAGTTTTTGGCAATTGTTTCCATTTCTTCTACGGTTATTTATTTTTATTTTTTTTTTTACCTTTTCAGTTAATTTTGGTAACTTTGCCAAATAGTTCCTCATTTTCAAATTTAAAAAGTTTTAACATTACATCTACATCTTAAAATGCTTTAAAAAATTTCCTCCATGTAGTGGTTGTGTTCCCTTTCTACACATAGTATATAATATATGCATTTCTCTCTCTCTTTGGATGAGAGTCAGATTTGCAAGAGATTTGTCTAGTTTTACTTTCCTGTTCAAAATACCAGTTGTTTTTATTTTTCAATTCTTTTACCTAAAGTATTAACTTCTTTCTTTTTCTTTAGTCAATCAAGGGCATAACTACCAAAGCCACTACTCAATATGCGATAACTAGTGTCATCAAACCAACTTGAATTCTATCCCAAAGCAAAGAAACTTGACATTTTATTAACTCCTGCAACCTTATCGTAAATGAAATAACAGTTTCAGTTGGACTTTTTACATGGTAGGAAATGAGTCAGAGATTTCCATGATTACGTTTGAGATCCTAGGTAGGGATTATTAAGGACATAATTGATATAATTGTCAAGGAAAGAGGACTGAGTATATTTTATTTAAGACTGAACTTGGGGATCCCTGGGTGGCTCAGCGGTTTAGCGCCTGCCTTTGGCCCGGGACGCGATCCTGGAGTCCTGGGATCGGTCCCGCGTCGGGCTCCCTGCATGGAGCCTGCTTCTCCCTCTGCCTGTGTCTCTACCTCTCTCTCTCTCTATCATGAATAAATAAATAATAAATAAATAAATAAATAAATAAATCTTAAAAAAAACAAACCACTGAACTTTATTTATAACTTTAAAGTGTTTGTACTTATAGAAAGAAAAAGAGAGATACCAAGAAAGACTCTTAATTATAGAGAACAAACTGATGGTTTCTAGAGAGGAGTGATGTGGGAGGATGATTATAGGGATTAAATAGGTTATAGGGATTAAGGAGTGCACTTGTCTTGATGAACACAGAGTGATGTATGGAATTGTTTGGTCACTATATTGCACACCTGAAATTAATACAACAGTGTGTCTTAACTAACAGGAATTAGTTCTCCTTGTGGTGCGAACATTAATCCTTTTGTTTTAATTATATTTTATGTCTTGTATTTATGATGGTTTGACAACCTGAGGCCTTGCTGACTGTAGAGCTTCTCCCTCTCCCAACATTAGCTAATTCCTAGAGATAGCAAACGATTTGCCTACATGCATGCCTTTGATATATAAACCAACCAATCTCAAGTCCATATAACATAACTTTCTTTTATCAGATTCCTGTAGTCTGGGATACTACCCTCCTATCCTAAATCATCCCAGACCTAGGTACTGGACAACTAGGGATCACATCTATAGCCAACAGCCTACTGAAATTACTTAAAATATTCAGTCCTAAGCCTGCTCAGTTGCTTACCCTGTGTTGTCCATTTCTTCATGTGAAAATTGTAATAAAGTATTTTGGCCATACCTTCCTCTCCTGCCTCCTGATCAACCCTGGTGCCTCCCCATGTGAACCTGTGTGGTATGGCATGCCCCCTTTGTCTTCAGAACTATTAGTAACAAACTATCTTTAGTGGCAAGTATCCCCTGATCTGCTGTCCTGGCCATATTTGAATAAAACAAATCCAAGGTACATTTAAAAACACTGTTAGTTGATGGATCATAGAAAGGTCTAAGGTATGCTGGGGCAAGGTTGAGATGGAAAGGTGGAGCCATTCGGTAGGGGACTTGGAGTACCAGGTATTTACCATCCTGTAGGAATGCAGTGGTAAATACTGGCTGGATATCAGCCCTGAGTGCATTTCTTTACTTTATTGGTAAACCAGCTGAGTGTCTGATGATTAGGTAGGGATAAATCTGGGAATATAACTGGCCAAGACTTTATCATCTTGTCATACTGCTTTATTTATTTATTTATTTATTTAAAGGTTTTATTTATTTATGAGAGACACACAGAGAGAGAGAGAGAGAGAGAGAGGAGGCAGAGACACAGGCAGAGGGAGAAGCAGGCTCCATGCAGGGAGCCTGACGTGGGACTCGATCCTGGTTCTCCAGGATCACGCCCTGGGCTGAAGGCAGCACTAAACCGCTGAGCCACCCAGGCTGCCCCATACTGCCCTTTTTAGAGAAGAGGCTGCATCTTTTGTGCCCAATTATTCTCCTTGGGAGGTGGTTAGCTCTTAGATAAGTGAACCATGAAAGAAGAAGCTA
Organism: Canis lupus dingo; assembly: GCF_003254725.2. NCBI lineage: Eukaryota > Metazoa > Chordata > Mammalia > Carnivora > Canidae > Canis > Canis lupus. Next base: position 25,404,189 of record NC_064249.1, read on the forward strand.
GAACTAGATGAACGGGCTCCTGTTCTTCAGGAGCTAAAGATCTGGTTGGGAAGAAAATATGTAGTGGGTCTGTATCCACAGGATGCAGAATTAGCGATGTGTAGTTAACCAGAGCTGTGGGATCCCTGATCCTGAGGCTGGGAAGTTGGAGAAGATCTCAAGAAAGAGGTAGGCTCTGAGCTAGTTACTGAAATGTTAAGAAGGATTCGGTGAAAGAGGAAGGGAAAGGGCTTCTCAGCAGAGAATAGCAGGAACAATTCAAGCTAAGAAGACATGTGGTTGGGGAATGATGCTTAAGTCTGTAGAATTTGCTGGAGGTGAGTTGGAGAGGTACAGTGTGGAGGGCCTGATGGAAATGAGGACTCAGGAAGATTGAGGTGGTGGCAGAGTGGATGCAGTGCTTGATGCTTCCCAGACGCTGAGAAAATATCTTCTGGTTGAAGAAGTGAACTTTTTTTTTTTTTTTTTAAAGAGAGACACTCAGAGAGAGGCAGAGACATAGGCAGAGGGGGAGGCAGGCTCCCTGCAGGGAGCCTGATGGGAGACTCCATCCCAGGACTCTGGGATCATGACCTGAGCCAAAGGCAGACACTCAACCACTGGGCCACCTGGGTGCCCCAGAAGTGAACTCTTTATTCACAAATACTGATATCAGTGAGAAATTATTTGTTGCTAGTTTGCCTACACATTTGTGAAAAGGCTTCCTTCCATTCTGTTATTCCTATAGCTTTGAAAATCCCATTTAGTTTCTGTGCCATCAGGCTTTCCCATATAAGTGGGTGAGAGGCGTGACTTTTCTGAAGGGTTGGGCAGGAGCTGGCTTGTACTAGTTTGTGAGAGCAGAATATTGAATTTTCAACAACTCAGCAAGCTGGTTGTTAAATATAGGCATTATTAAAAATGAAATTACATATACTTACACTTAAATAAGTTACACTATAAACAAAGGTAAAAATACCCAAAAACTCATCAAAACTCATCACCTTCTGATTATTTTGCCACATTTTCCTTCTGGTATCTCTTGAGATAATTTACAACCATCTTATGAACCGTGGGGACCTACTCCAGCTCACTGTTCAGTGATGTTAACTTTAGTAAGCCTGACATTGGTCAATCCTCAATATACCAGGCTGCTGCACAAAATTCACTTTCCAGCCCTACTTTGGAGCAATAAGGGACCCCATCACCTCGATCTGTCTTTTTTGGAGCTGCTTCATGTGGAAGACCTGGTATCTGTCTATGGAGAAGTGACCAATTGAGTTCAAACAGCTTTGATGGAGCTTGTCCAAAGTAATACAGTCCTAGAACAGGTACACTTTTTTTCTTTCTAAGTCCACCAATCCCCAGGGGGAACACCATGAACATATGTGGGCACAAACACACACACATCCATGGACACCCACATGTAGGAAAGTAAAATTTTCTCTTGGAGTGAAAAAATAGAAAATGTTTTTAAAACACCCACTCTAAAAGTTAAAACTAAGAGTTCTTGAAACAAGTCTTAATGATTGACCTTTGGACTTACTTGATAGTTTTCAAATGGCAAGGGGTGGGAAGTAAGGGACGGCAAGAGAGGAGACTAAAGTAGAGGAGGGAAAGAGAAAAGAGAGGTGAGAGGAATGGGGATGGAAAAGAGGAAAAGAATGGGAAGGAAAGGAAAAGTGTAGAGGACAGGTGTGAGAAGAGGTGCATTGTGGGATGAGAGGTGGTGTGTGCTGAGAGGGGGTGGAGTCTGGCAGCTCCAGTTCCACTTGGCCAGAGGGGCAGGAGAAGGGTTGCCTGTGCTCTCTGACCAGCACCTTAAGGGAGTTGTGACAATATGAGAAGTAGCTTTTTAAAAAATATTTATTAATTCATAACAGACACACAGAGAGGCAGGGACATAGGCAGAGGGAGAAGCAGGCTCTCTGCAGGGAGACTGATGCGGACTCCATTCCAGGACCCTGGGATCACATCTTGAGCCAAAGGCAGACGCTCAACTGCTGAGCCACCAAGGGGCCTCGAGAAGTAGCTTTTATTCTTGCTTTCTATTTTATGATTTATTTTTGACAATAAGAGTATTTTCTCATGAACTTCTTCACCTTGTGGCACAATTTAGAATTTAAGATTTTAGTAATTTATCTTAGATTATGTAAATATAATCTGTATTTTGCTTTGAAGGATTTAAAATCTGACATTATTTTAAAGGGATTTAAAATGCCTCATTCCACCATGTCTAGAGATGACATCTAGAATCAGTGTTTACTTAAAAATAAATCTACTTTTAGTCTTTTTAGGACCAAGTATGAGGAGCACACAATGCAAACAAAGAGCATGAGATAAGACATTTTCACAGGAGGCGTCACTAGTTTATTGTTTACTTAACTGCTTTGAACAAAATGCTTGGTTCTTACATGAATGAGAAAGTGGATGAGGCCCAGTCATCATGAAGATGAAAATTATATTCTGGTTGAAGCTTCTGCTGACGGACAACACTGTCTGCTGTAGTGTAGAAGAGCAGCAGCATCTTTAAACAAGAGGGAGATGAGGATGAAGAGTGCTGGGTTTCCCACCCAAGAAGGGGCTGGTTTGAGTAATTATTTACAAGCCGTGTGTTTGGTGTCGGGGGTTGGAGGAGGGTGTTGTGCTGCCTCCTGGTCACAAGCACATCTACAGAATCACTCAGCAGCCTTTCTGGTTAACTTATCCTGTGTCCTGATTGTCACTGCTAGGAACCTACAGCCATAATTGGTGGCCTTTGCCCTCTCATGGCATACAACTTTGTTCTCTTGTTCAACCCTTCTCTTGCTGCTTCCCCCACGACTTCCATAAGTGACTCAGGGCATGTGAAAGTAATGCCTAGGGACAGCATCCCTTCTCTGAGGAGACCTGGGGCTGGAGGCTGTGAGTGCCCTACACAAGGCAGGTGGTTGGTGACCAAAAGGAAGGCACCTGTGATGGGCAATGGCATAGTCTTACTTTGAGATGTAGGGCATTCTGGAGAAGAAAAGTGCTATGTCACTGAGTCAACAGGAGTTGAATGTTGTAGCAGAGCAGAAGAAAGAAACAAGAGGACACAAGTTTGATTGTGGACTAATTGGGGTGAGAAGAGTCTTTTAGCCTGTAATGTTATCTAGGTTCGTGTACAGCATGTTGTTGATTAGAAAAGAGACTCTTTGTTCTGAAATGTCTTCATCAGTCAAGGAGGCGAGCTTGGAGGGCACACAGTGAACTCAAGTCCACTCCTTTGCACTGACAGGGTCTCTTTGGATTTGTCTGCAGAACCAAAGTCACCTTCTGGAAGCTTCTCCTGCCTGTCAGCCTACACCCTCTCCTCTCTCTGAGTTCCTGCTGGCAGCCTGTATTGATGGTGGCAGTGGTCTCAAACTGTTTTACAGGGACAAGTTCTTAATTCTGTTAGGTCAGGGAGTGTGTTTCATGTTTCCCTTGTACTCCTGTTTATTTGCCAAATAGTAGGTACACAAAAAAATTTGCTAAATGTGCAAAGAGCTCTGAACTTGGAATTACATGGCCTGGTTTTGATATGGTTTTATACTTGTTATACTTGTTAGCCCCATGGACTTGGGCAAGACTTTCAGCTTCCTCATTCTCCACAGAGAGGAGTGATCTCTGCTCTGCTTACCTCACTGGGTTAATATAAGAATTCATAAAAAATGTGAATCTCCTTTTGTGAGCTGAAACTGCTATAGAAATATAATACACCCATCCTTTAGGCTTTTATTGAGCAGTCATCTCCACTGTGAGAACTTCCTGGTGTTTTAGCTGGATGTTGGGAAAGTGACACAGCCCAGGTGGTGTGGCTGGCTTCAAGTCTGAACCTGCCCTTGCCTGTCACACCCTGCTCTGAGGACAAGCTACTTACAAAATATTAACTATTTTCCTGAATATGGGTTTTTATTGTGGGCATTTATAGGTCTATGCTTTCGAGATGGTACAACGTTGGTTTCTGTTGTCTGTGGGCTGCGGGCAGGCGACTTCTCTTTTTTGCCTATTTATTCAACAAATTGTATTAGAGGCCGAGGAGCCAAAGATGAATTTAAAAAACGCTTACAGGGGTGCCTGGGTGGCTCAGTCGGTTAAGCATCTGTCTTCAGCTCAGGTCATGATCCCAGGGTCCTGGAATGGAGTCCCGCATCAACATCATCAACATCATCATCATCATCATCATCATCATCATCATCATCATCAGGCTCCCTGCTCAGCAGGGAGTCTGCTTCTCCCTCTGCCCCTCTCCCCACTTGATCTCTGTGTGTGTGTCTTAAATAAAGAAATAAAATCTTAAAAAAAAAAAAGCTTATAGTCCAGTGAGGGAGACAGCACAAGGAAGAAGAAATATAGATTTATAGTTAGCAATTGTGATAAGGTAGAGGGAGACATAGGTTAAGCAGTTGGGAGGATCTTCTGTTGTCAGAGACCTGAGGGAGAAAACAAGCTGGCTGTACAGATAATATAAGAACCTTCTGGGCTGAAGGAACAGGATGCAAGAAGGCCTGGAGGCTAAATGAGTTTTCTAAATGCAGAACTGCAAGTTGGGTGAGGCTGGAGTCTAGGGCAGAGAGGAAGAGCATAGCCCAGGATGAATCCGGAGGGTAGACTGGGACCAAGTCATGTGTGCTGAAAATCGGAGTGTGGAGTTTTAAAATCAACTTGTCGGAGTCAGGATGTTTCTCTGTCTTAAAGTCAAACTAGAAATATTGCCTCTGATGCTCACACATACCCATCAAAATCTGGGAAATACTCTTATCTTTCTCCTCTTTGACCACCCTATGCCATGTCCAGTTTGTCAGCAAACAAATCCTGCTGATTCCATCTGCAAATATCTTTCCAAATTCAACCACTGACTTTCACCTCCACTGTCACCACCCTACATCAAGCTGCTACCCCTCCTGCCTCCAATTCCATGAGGTAGAAGATCTCTAGGCAGTAGTGGAAAGGAGGGTGGGAGGGTAGGGATGCCCTGATCTGCAGCCTTTGCAAATGTCCTTGGTGTAAATACATCATGGCCTGGTTCAGTCTACCAAACTGATGCCATTAAATGTGGCCTTGGGAAGATATGTGCAGAGTTAACTTTCTGGAGCCAGAAGAAGGCGGCAGCAGCAGCAGCAGCAACAGCAGCACGGCTTGGGTGGTCCTGTTCCCTTTCTATAAAAGAAGAAGGAAATCCTGCTGTGTGATCAACGTGGATGGACCAGAGGGTATTATGCTAAGTGAAAAAAGTCAGACAGAGAAAAACAAATCCTGTATAGTTTCACTTGTAAGTGGAATATAAAAAAAAACCCAAGTCTTGGAAAGACAGATAAAATTTGTGGTTGCCAGAGGTGGGGGAGGGAGAATTGGAGGAGGGAGGTTAAAAGCACAAACCTCTAGTTTTAAGATATGTAGGTACTGGGGTGTTGCTGTACAGATATGTGGGCGTTGCTAAAAGGGTAAGTAACAAAAGTCCTCCTCATCACAAGAAAAGTGTTTTGTTTTCATTTTTTGTAACTATATGAGGTAATGTATGTTAACTAAACTTATTGTGGTAATCATTTTGCAATACATGTATGACAAGTTATTATGCTGTACACCTTAAACTTATACAGTGCTGTGTGTCAATTCTATTGCAGTGAAACTGGAAGAAAAAAGTAAGTACCAGTAAAAATAACTCATTTTTATACCAACATGATTCAGTTTATAAATAAAATAACAATTTTAATTTGCCTCTAGTCTTTTGAAGGATTTAAACTTTCAAAATTAGTTTTAACTTAAAGATCTTTCTAAAATCTACAACTTTGATAAACTGTCTGTTCTGTTGAAAGACAGGAAACTTACTGCTCCTCTCAGTGTGCAAAAAGGCCTCTCTCTGACATGAAAAACTCAACTGCTGCCCCTATCTAAATAGGGATAATTTCTGGAAGGACAGTCAGACAATGGCTACCCCAAGGTGGGAAAGAAAATTTACATTTTGTTATATAATCTTTTGCACTGTTTGAATTTTTAAGACTACATGTCTGATTTCTTTTTCAGTAAGAAATAAAAACCAGGGCAGCCCAGGTGGCTCAGCGGTTTAGTGCTGCCTTCAGCCCAGGGCGTGATCCTGGAGACCCGGAATTGAGTCCCACATCGGGCTCCCTGTGGAGCCTGCTTCTCCCTCTGCCTGTGTTTCTGCCTCTCTTTTCTCTCTGTGTCTCTCATGAATAAATAAATAAAATCTTAAAAAAAAAAAAAAGGAAATAAAAACCAGTTGAAAAATGGCCTTCCAAGCTAGAAGGAGAAAACCTCCTGATGGAAAGGAGGGAAAGAAGATCCTTGTAGAGCCTCTCCATCCAAGGGGACTGGAAATAGCTGGAAGTGATTGTTTCATATGAAGAGTGCTGACGTTGCACAGATTGCACAACAAATATTTGAGCCAGCTGAACTTTTTAATCATTTACAAATATCCCATTGACTTCACGCAGCTTGGGTCTAACATCCTCCCCCTTCCCCAGTCTTAACACTGCCCAAGGGTGAAAGTGCAGGTCATGCTTGTGAACACCCTCTGGCTGGAGATGCATGTTGGGTCTTATGGACCTCGTGAACCTGGTACAGCTGAAAGACAAGACTAGAAAAGACAGGACTGTCTTAACCCATCTCTGTCTTGCTAGCGTATCTTTCAGCACATGGTAGGTGCTCAATAAATGTTAAAATGTTATTCCTCCTTTCCCCCTCTAGATGCTTTAAGTCGTTGAAAGCTTTAGGCTTGAGCTAATGTACCCGTCTTCCTGGGAAATGCTGCAGGCAGGAAGTTTGTGTGGTTCAGAAGTGGGGCGTGACTTTAGGGAAGGTAGTGGGTGTCCACATAGTGCTGCCACGGGTCTGGCTCAACAGGCTCAGGTCAGCAGGTGCCACCTTCTCCTCCTCAGCAAGAGACATGGAATTATATAAAGTTAAATCACAGGCTGGTTAGTAACTACTCCTGTTTGACCAGTGCCCTATGGTGTCCACCGCACATTCACATAGATTTTCTTATGTGGGTGTCAAAGCAATCCGGGGAAGTCCCCCGTTTTAGAAGAGAGGAAGCTGAAACTCTTAAATGATTTACCCAAAGTCAAACCATTGGCAACAATAAAAGGACCTCACTCCAGGTTTTCTGACGTTCAATGAGATGTTCTTTAGACAGTATCATATTTGATTTTGGGGGAGCTCCCTACCTTGGCTGTGTGGATAGTTTGTTGCTGAAAACCTTGGATCATGTCTGAAAAACGTTTGACTTCTCAGAGGTTCATGTTTCCCTTTGGTAGAGTAGCTTTCGTGTAAGAATGCCAAACTTGTGACTGTAAATTAATTCCTTGTGCCCTTGGGAGATTGACCCTTCCCAGTGAATTGTAGTAACACATTTTTACAGATGCTGTTGGTAAAATAATCTGTTTAACTTTCAGAGGACTCACAAAAGCTCCAGCAGGGCAGCAGGTGGCAGCTGACTGGTATTCAACCTTCCTTAACCTAAAATGTACCTTGATACATACACTAGTAAGAAGGCTTCAGCTGTAATTGCTACATTTTTCATAATAAGAACATTTTATTACTCCACTGAAGGGTGTGTGCCAAGAAATTCTGTACTTAAAAATTACTAAGTAAACCAAATAGCTAGGACAAACACTAGCTTCCCAAAAAAAAAAAAAAAAAAAAAAAAAAAAGGAAGCCCATGGTTTAAGACACAGACTCAAACCAACCAACGCTTAAAAGTCAAAACAAAATCCAGTCTTCACTTCATGAATACCATAAGCTTATATAAATCCAATGTGGATTAGGGAATTAAAATTTAAACAGGAGTTATAAAAGAAATAGAAAAACATATTAACGACTACAAGAAAATTAACACAAATACTCTATGATCTTTGAATTGAAGGACTTCTTAAATACAGATGAAGAGACCATAAAGAATAGATTTGTGTAGGGACACCTGGGTGGCTCAGCAGTTGAGCAGCTGCCTTTGGCTCAGGGAGTGATCCCTGGATCTGGGATCAAGTCCCCCATCAGGCTCCTGGCAGGGAGCCTGCTTCTCCCTCGGCCATGTCTCTGCCTCTCTCTCTCTCTCTGTGTCTCTCATGAATAAGTAAATAAAATCTTAAAAAAAAAAAAAGAATAGATTTGTGTAGATGAAAAATTTTTTAAATCTGTGTATCAGAAAATGCAATAAAACCAAGAAGCAAAGGACATATTGGGAAAAATACTTCTACTTGTTAAGTCAAAGTCATTGTCTTCGTCTTCTTCTTCTTCTTCTTCCTTTTTTTTGGTAAGTAAACTCTACGCCCAGTGTGGGGCTTGAACTCATGACCCTGAGATCAAGAGCCACATGCCACACCAACTGAGCTAGCCAGGCTCCATGAAACTTAATATAGAAAATAGGTAAAAGATAACAGTTCACAAGAAGGAAATGCAACTGACCAATAAATATTTGTGGAATCATTCAAACTCATGAAAAGTCGAAGAAATACCCATTCAATCCACAGTGAGGTTCTTTTTCAACTGCTCAGATTGGCAAGGGGGCATTTTCAGTCTTATGTGTTGCTGGTAGAAATGAAAATTTTCTGGAGGTAATATAGCTGTAAAAATTCTTAGATCCTTGAGATTAACAAGAAACTTGCTTGACTTGGATTAAGAACATCTATTAAATTCTTTAAAAAGTATTTGTTTTTACTGTGGCATATAGCATCTTTCTGCATGGATAGATTCTGTTTTGTAAATAGCATATCAATTTACTAAAATTAGTTTTTAAGTTTAATGCGATTCCAATGAAAAACTGCAGTAGGATGTTATTTTGGAAGGCTGTTGGGAATTGACAATGATTTAAATTGTTCTTTAAAATTGTTTTAAAATGCAGTTCTGAGTACTGCATTTTATTGGGGTGTGGACAATTTTATTATGGAAGAATAAATAGGAGAGCAAGCCAAGAAGATTTTACATAGGAACAATATGTAGGAAAGATGCATGCAATGCCATCTTAATCTGTATTCCAAAGCCACAGAAACTAAAGACAGAGGTGATGCAAGAAAAGACGGCCATGTAGATAGAACAGAATAGAGTGATCACATACAAACCCTAGTGTATGGGAATTTAGTATGTGAATAAAAACATAGAAAAATATGTTTATTCAAAGATAGGACAATTGAGAAACTATTTGGAAAAAAGTAGCCATAGATTTTTACCTAGCAGCATATAAAAAATTCCCAAACAGAGTTAGGTAAATGAGGGGAAATGATGATGTAAAAAACTAAAAAATAAAGATGAATGCCTATATGATTTGTAGTAAGGAAGGCCTTTTTAAATAAATAAAAACTATCAAGGGAAAGATTGATAGAACTGATTTCACACAAATTTAAAGCTACTACAAGCTAAATTATTAGGCAAACTAGTGATGACGAAAAAATCAAAACCAAAAACCAAAAACCAACACAATGTTACAATCCTTAAAAAAAGAAAAAGCCTAGGGAGCTTGCTTGTGACCACCCTCAGGTCCGATGATTCCTTACGATTACCACAGAACTCAGAAAAGTGCTACCACAGTTTTTTTTTTTTTTTTAAGATTTTATTTATTCATAGAGAAAGAGGGGAGTGGGGGGCAGAGACACAGGCAGAGGGAGAAGCAGGCTCCATACAGGAAGCCCGACATGGGACTCGATCCCAGGTCTCCAGGATCACACCCCAGGCTGCAGGAGGCATCAAACCGCTCCGCTACTGGGGCTGCCCCTACCACAGTTTTATTACAGTGAAAGGAGACAGATTAAAATCAGCAGAAGGAAGAGATATGTGGGGCAGAGTCTTTGAGGGTCCAAATGTGGGGCTTCTGGTTGTCCTCTCCCTTCGGAGTGAGTCATGGGTGACATTGCCTCCTGGCTGTGATGTGTGACACACACAGAGTATTGCCAACCAGGGAAGCTCACCTGAGCCTTTGGCATCCAGAGTTTTTACTGGAGCAAGATCACATTGTCCGTCTGGCTGGCTCAGTCTCCATCCCCTTCAGGAGGTCAGACTAATGGTTTTAGTCTCCTGTCCCTCCCTCCGGGAATTGGAACTGGTACAGCATGGCTCAAAACCCCCATCATAAATCACATCATTAGACTGTCTGGTGGCCAAAGCCTCTAGGCAAACAAGGCATTCTTACCAGGCAGGGCTTTCCAGGGACCTAGAGATCACCTGTCTGTATCCAAACACAAAGGACAGAACTGTCTTTGGGAAAGGTTAATTCTTTATGACACCAAGAGAAACTAATCATTCTTGGCCTACTGGGCCGACAAAGAATAGCAGATTGGCATCTGCTTTGCCATTAGTTCCAGGATGTATCCCTGAACCCTTGACTACACCCCATGGACTTCTTTTTTTTTTTCTTTTAAAGTTGTTTATTTATTTGAGAGAGAGAGAGAGAGAGAGAATGTGAGGGAGAATGAGCAGCAAAAGGGGCAAAGGGAGAGGGAAAGGTAGAAGCAGACTCCCTGCTGAGCAGAGAGCCTAACGTGGGGCTCAATCCCAGGACCCCAGATCATGACCTGAGCCAAAGGCAGATGCTCAACAGACTGAGCCACCCAGGTGTACCAGGGCTTCTGCCACTATCTCCATCTCTGTACCTGAGGAAAAAAAATTTTTTTTTGACTACTGAAGGCCCTCTATCCCCTTCCTTCAAGCAGCCCCACTAAACTACTCCTGGAGGTAATAATTACCATGTCCAGGTGGGATAGTTCTGAGAGATTGCACACTAGTTCCCAGGGTTTGTCTACAAGATTAAACTCCAGTTGTCCACTGTGGTAGCTGGCTTAGTAACACAGTCTTTATCCGCAGCCTCTTCTGAGAACTGCTTACCCATTTCTCTCCTTATATTCCACTAACTCAAATGTTCTGTGCTTGAAATTTTGTCTAAGGTCTACTTCTGGGAGATACTACATACAAAATTTAAAACAAAATTCAGGGGTGGCATAAGTATTTGGAAGAGACATTCTCATCCACTCCTTTGTGGAGTGTAAATTGGTTAAAACATTTGGGTGAGTACTTTGGAAATGCTTATCAAAGAACCTTAAAATGTAACATAATCTTCCATTTAGTAATTCTGCTTCTGAGAATGTTTCCTGAGAAATAGCTAGGGAGGTGTACAAGATTTTCTTTCCAAACAGTAAAAGCTTTCACAATGAGGAAAAAGACAATAAATAATATCCTTCATGGTAAAACTTTTATCTCATGTATTTAAGGTAGGATGCAACAAATAATTGACTGTAGTTTGCCTTTCACCAGCAACTAACAACCTTTTGAATTTTTCTTCAGAGGTGGATTAACTTTTGTTGAATATAGCCAGCCAAGAGAAATTATTAGATTTCTTGTACACTGTACTAGTCTGCTTGGGTTGCCATAACACAATACCATAATTTGGGTGTCTTAGACAACAGAAGTTTATCACAGTTTTGGAGGCTGGGAAGTCTCAGATGAAGTGCCAGTGGGTTTACTTCCTGGTGAGAGCTCTCCTCCTGGTTTGCAGGGGGCTACCTTCTTACTGTGTCCTCATGTGGTGGCGAGAGAGAGTGAGCGAGCTCTCTGGTGTTTCTTCTAATAAGGACACTAATTCTGTTGGAACAAGGCTCCACCCTTATGATCTCATTTAACCTTAGTTATTGTATTTAGAGTAAATACTCTAAATACAGCCACACTGAGGGCTTGGGGCTTCAACCTATGAATTTTGGGAGATTGTACACTGTTCAGTCCATAGCATATATTAATAGATATCTCAGTTATTTAATGAGTTCTAGATTTTTTTTTGTTTTAGTTTCAGAGGTAGAGTTTAGTGATTTATCAGTTGCATGTAACACCCGGTGCTCATTCCATTGAGTGCCCTCCTTAATGCCCATCACCCAGTTACCCCATCGCTTCACCCCTCTTCTCTTTAGCAACTCTCAGTTTGTTTCCTATTGTTGAGTCTCTGGTTCGTCTCCTTCTATGATTTTATCTTATTTTATTTTTCCCTCCCTTCCCCTATGATCCTCTGTTTTGTTTCTTAAATTCCACATATGAGTGCAATCATATATTAATTGTCCTTCTCTGATTGGCTTATTTTGAGCATAGTACCCCAGAACTTTCTTATTTGCTCTGCCTTGATCATTTCCAGCTCCCTGGGTTATATCTATAAATGGTATCTCTGGTAGGCACAGGCCTATTTTCCATCACTTTCTGGATCCATCAAAATAAGGGACTTTGATGCCATTACCCAAAAGATTCAGCCTTGCTTCCTATCATGTGGCATCAGAGTGCCAGAGATAATTCTGAGTACCCATGAAGCTTAGAGTCTCAGCAATCCTCACAACTTCTCATTTGTTGTCCACCTCCTGTCTATTTTGGTGATCCATCTATAGGTGGAAACTCAGTATGATTCATACCCATTAGTCCAGTTTTCTACCAGGAGTGAACCCTAGGTCATTTGACTAGGGTTCTATTTATTTAGTGTTTCACCATCTCCCATGGGAACATTGGCTTGCTCTTCCAGGCAACAGCACACTTGTTACCAGACACTAAAAATTTCCCTGGACTGCCTTTTTTTGTCTGCCAGATTAGTTCTCCCAAAATAAAAACGTGTGTGATCCATGCTTCTATTCACCATTCCCTTCAGAAACTGTATCGATTGCCAAGATGACATTATGAGTGCCAGCCTCTGCAGAGGAAGGTCTTAGCCGGCATTCCATATTTAGACCCTATGACATTGAATATCTGCACATTTTAATATCCACCCCATTTCATGATCCCAAAACTTCCCAGACATTAAATTATAGCTTATTTAGAAAACAACCAAATAGTGGGAACACCCTTGCCACCCCCCTCCAGCACATCATGACCCCTTGCCCAGTCTCTGCTATACTGGACTGTCTTTCATTCTCACTCCCACGCTGAGCCTCACTAGCATCTTCCACTGGTTTAGCACTTGGTAATTAAAAAAAAAAAAAGTTAAAGTTCAGTGGTCAAATGGGCTACATCAAAATATCCGTAATGTTGCAGCATATCAATTGTTGGTTTACTCACCAATTTTTCTGCCAGTCCCCTAAGTGATCTTCTGTATAAAAAGAAGAGAAAATGCCACAATGTAAATGATATGAGGTTTAACAGGGACCAAAAAAGCAACTATGATCATAATGTTAGTTACCATGCTCAGGTAATATCTTAATTAGACACAAGGCAAGAAAATATAAGGGAAGGTAAAATCATTAAAAGTTTTTACATATTACTTTTCTAGGGTTGCCAAAACAGAACAACATAAACTCATGGCTAAAACAACAGAAATTTATTGTCTCAGAGTTCCGGAGGCTGGAAGTCTAAGATCAAGGTGTCAGCAGAGTTGGTTCCTGGTGAGCCTGTCATCCTGGCTTGCCGAGTCCCCTTCATGCTGTGTCTTCACACGGGCTTTCCTCTGTGTGCAGAGAGAACTCTTTGGTGTCTCTTCTTTTTGTCAGACACCTATTGGATTAGGGCCCTACCCTTATGACTTCCTATCTCCAAATACAGTCATGTTGCGGGTTAGGGTTTCAATATATGAATTTTGCAGGGGATACAATTCAGTTTATAACACTTTGGTTTTGACTGCATTTTCTAATAAAGATATAGCTGCCTTGGGCCAGTGGCGTGTCTGAGAGAGCTGGCCTCTAGCTTGGGACTGGGTCCTTCACTGGGGAAGAACCTCTGACCCTGACCACTTTTTTTTTTTTTTTTAAGATTCTATTAATTTATTCATGAGGGATACAGGAAGAGAGGCAGAGACATAGGCAGAGGGAGAAGCAGGCTCCCTATGGGGAACCTGATATGGACTTAATTCTAGGATCCTGGATCACACCCTGAGTCAAAGGCAGATGCTCAACCACTGAGCCACCCAGGCATCTCCCTGATCACTTCTTTATAGCATATTCCTAAAAGTGATATGTCTTGCTTCATGCTATTATGTACCAAGGGCTTCTTTTTCCTTTACTCTGTCAGCCATTAGTAGTTAGGTATCATTTATCAATCCTTAAGGCTTTCTTCCACCAACTTTCTGTAGACCCTCTCAGGGCATTGCCACACCCTGTTTATTTCTCTTCACTGCTTGCATAAAATACATATTATGACTAGAGGGCTCTGTACTGAGCTTTAACAATAGCCCTATGTTCATGAGATATCTTTGGTCACAAGCAAAGCTGGAGGAGAACAACTCTGCCGAGGAAATAAACACATACCCTGATGATTCACTTTAACACTCCCCTTCCTCCAGGAAGGCCTCCATAGAGCCATCACTGTGGGGGAAGCTGGGCTCCTTCCAGTTCCCTTTCTTGTATCTCCAATGACTTGGATCAGATTTCTTTCCCTTTATCTTTTCTTTCCAGATTCCCTGCCACAGAAAGTTTCCCTGCTTTTCTGCAATGCACCTTGCAGAAATATATACAAGGGGAGTACAAAGAAGCCATACTTTGAACACTCATCCTATGGTGGATGTTTTTTATTCAGCACCTTCCTTATTTACCACATAGCTCATTCTACTGTGAAGGTCAAAGGTGCTCACAGGTTAGGTAACATTCTCAGGGTGACCTGCGGTAAGTGCTTGGTTGGGACTTACACTTAAGTCCAAACTTCACCCAAATTAGGTTATGGTCCTGAATACTTTTTTAAAAAAAGGTTTATTTATTTATCTATTTATTTATGTATTTATGTATTACTAAAATAAGTAATCTCTAAACCTAACATGAGGTCCTAACTCATGACCCTGAGATCAGGATTTGCTCACCCCTCCCACTGACCCAGCCAGGAACCCACTGAATACTCTTTTTATCCCACGCATCCTGAGACCAGGGAATACTGTAGGTGGAGGACAGCATGCAAGATAGGGCATGGGAACACAATCTGTCAACTGTAAAATACTTCATTCAAAAAGCAGGAGCATTGGCAAAAGAGGATCTTTTTAGCAGCCAACCTTGCCCCGGGAAGAACCCTCAGCAGAGGTTGGCTCACCAAAGGCAGATGAATAGGCACATTGTAGCTGAGGGTCCAGAAAGGCACAAGGCAGTGTTTCTGCAGGCAGGAGGATTGGGCAGAGCCGGAAGCCCAGGATTCCGGGCCAGGCCCCTCCTCTGTTGCACTTCCAACAATTCTTGCCCCAGCAAGCTGAGAGCGCCCTCTACTGCCCAGCATTTTACTTAAGATGGAGCCTTTTAAAAACCTTTAAAAACCTTAACCAAAAAGGCGTCACAGTGTTTCTGAATTTTTCTTTTTCTAAAGTTTTTTTTTTAATTTAAGTAATGTCTACACCCAACATGGGACTCAAACTCACCCACCCTGAGATCAGGAATCACATGCTACTCTGAGCGATCCAGGTGATCCTGTTTATGAATTTCAAACCCAATTTTAAGGTTATTATTTAAGGAAACCAATATATTTTCTTTAAAAAAATTAATGTTGAATAATACGAAAAATGCCAGCATTCTGCAAGAAAATTGGAAACAATCAGTTATTCACTTTGTTTATAGATAATAGATATTAACAATATAAAAGCATCTTCTTTAGCCCTTTAGAGGATGGCAATGGGGAAAACTGAAAAAAAAAAAGATCTAGTAGTTTTTTGGCTGAACCACATTTTAAGAAATCTAAAGATGAAAGATGAAAATTCAAAAATGAAACTATCTCTTTGGATGCTGGTTATTCAAGTTATGCATGGGTTCTTCATTTTACAAAAGACTTTGGTCTTGACTACCAGTGATCCTAACCCCCGCAGAACTCCAAGAGCCAGAGAAGGGTAGGGATTTATGGGATCTTTGGGAACTAGGGGAAGAGGGTCTAGTCTTGAGATTTTTCTGGGATTAGGTGCATAGCCTCTGAGTTACATCTGACCTAAGTGACACAAATTACATAAATGTTGGGATTGCATACATCATATAATACAATTATTTGTACATGTACAGTATGAAATTTGTGCCTGTAGTGAACACCTGCACAGTCTCTTCATTGGAGTATACTACTACCATTTTGGGGCGCCTGGGTGGCTCAGTCCAGTGTGTCCAAGTCTTGATTTCCACTCAGGTCATGATACCAGAGTCCCTGGATGAGCCCTGCCTGGGGCTCTCGGCTCAGTTCACAGTCTACTTAAGTCTTTCCCTCTGCCCCTCCTCTCGCTTACTAGCATTCTCTCTCTCTTTTTCTCTCTCTCTCAAATAAATAAATAAATCTTTTAAATGACTGCACAAAATTGTATACAACTTAATGAGTTTGGGATAAGTACACACTTGTGAAACCATCACTGTGATATATGCCATAAACATATCCATCTTCTCCAAAAGTTTCCTCTTTCCTTCCCTCCCTCTCTCTCTCCTTTTGGTCTGTCTGTATTTATTTATTTTTAAAGATTTTATTTATTTATTCATGAGAGACACAGAAACAGAGAGGCAAAGACATAAGCAGAGGGAGAAGCAGGGAGCCCGATGCGGGACTCGATCCCAGAACTCCAGGAACATGCCCTGAACTGAAAACAGACACTCAACCGCTGAGCCACTCAGGCGTCCTCGGTCTGTCTGTAATTATTACTTTTGTGATAAGAACACAGCATAAGACCTCCGCCCTTGGAGGGCTTGTAAAGTATCTGACGCCACGGTGTTGTTAACTCCAGACAGGAGGAGGGGTGAAGCCAGCTGGGGGTTGACTCCGCCTCAGTGCGCTGGGCCCTCCACACTCTCTACTTTAAGGACTGTGATAAAGGTAAGAACAGAGCTGGCAGCACTTAAGTGGACTTCTTGAATAGTAGCTATTTAAGTGTAAGATTTACTTAATACAGCAGCAGCTGTCAGCTTCAGCCCAGCACCTCCCTGAAAGTTCTTGTTCAGACAGAGTCTGCTGTGCTGATGTCACATTACAGTTGTGGTGGTTGGAGGGGGGTTGAAAATACTGCTAAAGCTCCGTAAGACATTTAATTCAAGCTTACTTAAGAACTAAACCCACTGGATCAACTTCCTCCTTCCTTCCCTCAGGACATGTTTATAGGGTACCCACCATGTGCCAGGCACCTGCCAGTGCTGGGGATTCACCGGTCACTCAGCTGCGTGGTCTTTTTCCCAATTGGCACTGAAGGTTATGCCTTAGCCTGTGCCCAGGACTGGTGCCAGTCTTTTGAGGATCAGTTCCTCTTTCAGCTCTTGTTTCCAAGAGCCTCAGAGAGTTAGCGTCTCTCTCTTTGCAAGTGAACTCCCCACGCTTTAAATCAGAATGTTTTCTATTTATTTAGCACCTGACAAATGGTAAGAGAATTCTGGATATTTATTCCTTTTCTGCTTTGGTTGGGATTGGTTGGGATTCTCAGCATGACGAATGTGAGCAGATCATCTGGAGAGATGAGGAAATGCAGGAAAGAGGAAAAGACCATTCTCTCTGTTGCTGAAAAATAGGAATTTTTCATAGAGATAGACATTTTCATGATTTTCTTTAAAAATGTTTTAGAATGGAAAAAAACATTTTAGAATGGAAAAATTTAAATATGCAGAAAAGTAGAGAGAATAGCGTAATAACCCCCCATGTGCCCTCCACCCTGCTTCAAGAATTATCAACTCATGGCCTGATCTGGTGTCACACACAGCTCCTCACCTGTATTATTTTGAAGCAAATTGGATATATTATCTCATCTGTAAACATTTTAATAGGTAGTTCTAATAGATCAAGACTCCTTTGGAAAAAGTAATCACAAGACAAGTAATTCACCTACATTAGCATAATTCCTTTTTTAAAAAAAGATTTTATTTATTTATTCATGAGACACACACAGAGGCAGAGACATAGACAGAGAGAGAAGCAGGTTCCATGCAGGGAGCTCGATGTGGGACTCAATCCCAGGACCCTGGGATCACGACCTGAGCCATAGGCACTTGCTCAACCATTGAGCTACCCAGGTATCCCAGCAATAATTATTTAATATGGTGTACCATCTAGTCAATTTTAAGTTTCTAATTGTCTCATAAGTGTACATGTACATATTTTACAGTCTATCTGTTTGAATTAGGATCCAAATCATCTCTACCTATTGTACCCAGTAAATCTCTCTCTCTCTCTTTCAAAAGATTTTATTTTTTAAGTAATCTCTACACCCAACACGGAGCTAGAACTCACAACCCTGAGATCAAGAGTTGCATGCTCCACTGACAGAGTCAGCCAGGTGCCTACTCAGTAAATCTCTTACATCTCTTTTATTTCACAGATTTCCCCCATCCGTGTACCTCTGTCTTTTATCACTCTTGCAATGTGTAGAAAAACTGAGACATTCATCCTTTAGATTTCGCTGATTGCTGGTGCTTTTTTAAAAGGTCCTCCATTCTGTTTCCTATAAATCAGTAGTCGATTCAAGAGGCATGGTTAGATTCCTATTCTGTTAAAATGATTTCGTAAGTAGTGGAATAATTTTTCTCTTTAAAAATAGCATTCTTTATAATGTCATCGGTTTCTGAACTTGGTTACAGCCTATAAGAGAATGTTTCTCAACCCTGGCACTATTGAAATTTTGGACTGGATAATTCTTTGTTGTGGGATCTCTGCTGTGCTCAACATGAGATGATGAGCAGCATCCTGGCCTCTACTCACTAGATGCCAGTAGTACCCAGACCCCAGTTGTAGCAATAGAAAAGATCTAGACTTTTCCAGTTCCCCTGGGGAGGGTGAGGCAAAGTCGCCCTTGTAGAGAACCACAACTGTGAAGCACTGACCGCTCTTAAAGGTTATTAGTCCAAACCTTTAAATGTTCAAATGTCCATCAGTTGGTCATAAGGTATTGGCCATTCACTACACATATTGTATGAGTTTCCTATTGCTGTGATGACAGATTACCATAAACATGGTTGTTTAAAACAATGCAAATTTACTGTTTTACAGTTCTGAAGGCCAGAAATCTGAACTGGGTTTCATTTGGCTAAGATCAAGGTGTCAACAGGGCTGGATTCCTTCTAGAGTCTCTAGGACAGAATCTGTTCCCTTGCCTCTTCTGGCAACTGCCATCAGGCCTTGGCTCATACCTCTTCCTCCATCTTCAAAGCCAACAAGGTGGCAGCATCAGCTCTCTGTCTCTCTATCTCTGACTCTCCTGTGTTCCCTTTATGAGAATCCTTGGGATAATCCAGAACAAGCTCTGCATTTAAAAATCCTCAACTTAATCATAGTAGCAAAATACCCTTTGTTATGTAAGGTAATATAGTCACAGATTCTCATGATTAGGGGTGGACATATTTTGGGAGCCATTATTCTGCCTTTCATGCCCATATGACTAAGAATCCAAAGGAGTAGAAAGTTCATCAATAGATTTAAAGAGTCATCCTGACTGAAAAGAGAACAAAAATGTGTAGAAAGTAGGGCCAGTCATGATTTGTTCATAGTTCCCAGGCTTGGCCTCCTTGTTGTGCATTCATAGAGCCTCCATGGACACATGAAATGTTGTGTGTATATTTACCACTTACAACTCCCCTTGAGCAGGACTGAATTGCTAACTGCTAGAGGAAAAACTAGAACTGGACATAGAGTAGTAAACAAGATTTCACTTAGAAAAACTATTTTAGTAGGAGAAAGGCTGACCCCACAAGGATGAATGGAGATTTATAACCAAGGAATAGATTTGGGTGTCAGTGGATGGAAGATGACTAAGAGGAAACAGCATTGGTGGGGGAGGGTTGTTTTTGTTTTTGTTTTTTGTTTTTTTTGCTAAACTGACTTAGCAGGATTCTTGCTAAAGTGGAACGATGTGGAAATGAACACAGACTCTTGAAAGAAAGATCCTGGTTGAGAAGAGAGTTCAGGGGAGCCTGAGCAGAGTTTTGTCAAGGAGAGAACCTGTCCCTGGCCCATGCCCTTTTCTATCTGGTTGTATTACTGGCCCCTGAGATGGAATGTGGCCCCAAGTCACTGACTTCCCTTCCAAACTAGCTCCTTTCCCTCTTCACTAGTTGTATTAATGACACACATCCTTCCAGAGCCCGGAATTCAACCTCTTCCTTGATCTCATTTTTTTGCTAAGTCCGAGGGATTCCAATTCCATGAGAATTTTAAAATCAATTGTTTGCTAAGTCCGAGGGGTTCCAATTCCATGAGAATTTTAAAATTTATCCTTTCTTCCCTGTCCTCACCACCATTCTCTTATTTCAGGCCTTCAGATTCTTTCCTTGGATTATGAGTCTTCCTAAATTACCCCCTAATCAGTCTCCATGGCTCTAGTTTCCCCTCCTCCCAATTTGTGCATTAATGATAACAATAGCTATTCTTATAGAGCACTCTTTGTATGTAATCTCATTATCCTTACAACCTTTCCTTGAGCAGAGTTGAGCCAAGGGACAGGCCGGAGAGGAAGAAGTTCAAAGTCACAACTGGTCAGGGGTGTCAAGACATCACGAGAAATTGAATTCACTAGGAACTCCTGTTGGAGGGTCGGCACCTAATTTTAAGGAAGAAGACTCAGGTTAACTACAGAGTACTGTTTGGCTGGGTGGAACATTGGAATTGCTTGGGACAGTAGAGGAAAGGCAGAGGGTCTCTACGTGAATCAGTGCTTAGCCTCTCCTTAAAAAAAAAAATAGTTGAATCAGTATTTAAAGAATCTCTGATGGAAGAGACATTATATTATTGCATGTTTGGGGACCCATCTACCTGGTCCCACTTTAATAGATGAGGCAAATGAGCTTCAGAAGATTTAAGTAATTTGCCTAAATTCACATAGGCTGTAAATGACAGAATTGGAATTTTATCTCAGGACTCCAATATTCCATGTTCTTTCCACCCTATGATCTGGCTTCACTTGTGTTTGCAACTTAATTTCCCACTCTCTTCCTTCTATCTCCAATGTTGCAGTAAAACCAATCTTCTCAGTTCTCTTTAGTAGACTTTGAGTTTTCCCATCTTTATTTTTGTATGTGGTTTCCTCTGCCTCCTAGAATGACCTAGAATCCATCTTCACCTTCGCAAAGGCTATTCTCCTTGCAAGCCTAGCAGCAACACTATTGCTTCTAGGAAACCATCACAAAGATTCCCACCTGGAAGTGATGGGTTCTTCTAATAACCGATAGCAGTCCGTACCTTGTTTATGACTGTTTCCACTTTGTACATTTTATCACAGATATTTATGTATGTATTTATTTATGTATTTATGTATGTATGTTCTTAGTGAACATGTCTATGAGTACAGGTCTGGATCTAATTCATCTTTGTGTCTCTCACGGAGCCTTGTCCATTGGAGGCAATCAAAAAATACATATGGCATAAAGGAGCAAGTACAGAGATACTTCAACCAGAATTGTCTATTTTTTTCTAATTATTAAGGAGTTGGCAAAACATAATATTAAAGCGAGAGATATGGAAGAAGGGTGTAGTTTTGTTCTAGTTTGATTCTGTGCCTTTGTACAAATTGTTTCTTCTCTCCTTCTTATACCACTAGCTTTTGCCTACAGAACTTCCTTACTTGCATCAAACTGTTACTGAGTACTTTGTATATGAAAGGCCTTGCTGTGTCCTGGGAGGTCAGGGAAAGCTTTGCAGGAGAGGTGGGATCTAAGCAGGGTCTTGAAGGCTGTGTTTTAATTAAAGAGGTGGAGGGATACCTGGGTGGCTCAGTGGTTGAACATCTGCCTTCAACTTGGAGCGTGATCCCTAGGTCTCGGGATAGAGTCCCACTTCGGGCTTCTTGTGGGGAGACTGCTTCTCCATCTGCCTGTGTCTCTGCCTCTCTCTCTGTGTCTCTCAGGAATAAAGAAATAAGACCTTAAAAAGAAAGAGGTGGAAAGAAAAGGGAAATAAAATTATGTATGATATTGAAAGGTTTAATTCCTACTCTTCCTGTTACTGGCAATCTTGAGAAAAACCATTTAATCTCATCAGGGGTTAATTTCCACTTATGTAAGATGGGGATAATAAAATCCACATTCGGATGGTTTTGAGAATTAATGTGGAAGGCCCATGTATTGGTTAGAACTCTTTTGGTTACAAGTGATATTAATGCAGTTAATTAAGATGCAACATGTTATAACATTTTCGGTGGTTACCATATAGCTCTGAAGACCTGTCAATTTATGATGAGGACACACTGTTTCCTCTATGCCCCCGAATCTCTCATCTTGTGGTATCTACCTTGCTTAAGTTGGCTGAAGATGGGAGAAGTCTTCCTTTTGGGCTCCCTTCTTCAGGGGACCAGAATTGGTCTGCTGTCTTAATCACTACAGATTCCTCAATAATCGTCCGGTTTCTCAAGGGAGAGGAGAACTGAATTGTTTCCACCTTCTCCATGCACATTTCACTGTTTTAAGCCTGTGCTTTTACTCATTGTTGACTCTTCTACCTGGAATTGCGCATTCCAAGTCTTTCCAAGCTTAGCCTGGCCAGCTCTCATTGCCCCAGTAAGGGGCAGGGGAGGCATCACACTGGGAAATCACCTTGGCTCCTTTTTGACCACCTTGAGTGTCTCCAGTTCCCTTTGTCTCTGGGCCCCACTCTGTCATGGCACAATTATCACACTGTGCTACAAAAACCTGCCTCTCGGGATCCCTGGGTGGCGCAGCGGTTTAGCGCCTGCCTTTGGCCCAGGGCGCGATCCTGGAGACCCAGGATCGAATCCCACGTCGGGCTCCTGGTGCATGGAGCCTGCTTCTCCCTCTGCCTGTGTCTCTGCCTCTCTCTCTCTCTCTCTCTCTCTCTCTCTCTCTCTCTGTGACTATCATAAATAAATAAAAACAACAACAACAAAAAAACCTGCCTCTCTCGCCAGACACCCCAGACTTATAAGGCTAGCACATAGCTCAGTACATAGCTACTAAATGAATGAGTGGACTTCCTCCATTCTCTCTCAGTCCTAACTTTTTTTTTTTTTTTTTTAACCCCTGCACACCACCATTATCTTCTCTATCTTTCTGTATTGTTTATGGCTTATTCATTACAAGACCACTTCCTGTTCGGACCATCAATATTGTCCTCCCATTTTAAAATGAATGATAACATTTGCTCACATCTACTGAGCACTTGCTATTTGCCTGGCACTGTTTCAAGCTTTGTACACGGATAAACTCCTTTACACATTCTTTGTTGCCTAATTTTTCTGCCAGAGGTTAACCTTGACCTTGTTGAGGTGTACTTTATTGCTATAGTCCCATCACAGCACAATAAATGCTACAGTGAGACAAGTTGGCTCGATGTACTATCATTCCAATGTTGGAAGATCTGACATAGAAGCAACAACATAAGGAAGTGCTAAACATGTGATGTCCTTACAGTGCGATGACACTACAGTTTTTTTCCTGTTCATGTTTGCGTTTAAATTACTATATTATGTTTCAGGTAATGTAAGCCAGAAGGACAACTTGGGATGGACTGTTGTATTTAAATTTCATTTTATTTGTGTAGCCATGAAAAAACTAGGGTAATATGAGTATCAGCATGAAAAACATGAGGTTTTCATTTTTTTTTTTTTTCCAAAAGAGGTAAGCTAGCAAGGAGGATAGATTTGGGAATATTAGTCATGAAAATTCACCTTTCAGTGGATCCTTCTTGGCTGGGAAGGAAAACTTTTCTTCTAGTTACCTGGGAATGGTGATATGGTTATTTTAACAGAAGATAGAAGCATCTGGCAGATGAAGACAACTCCCTGGAAAATAAGGGGCACTATAATATGGAAGAGATGTGGTTCAGTAAGTTTGGGGTTCCTCAGTGATACTGCTTACCAGGTGTTAGCTTGGGTCAAGTTACTTATCTTCCTGAAGGCTCAGTTTTCTTATCCATAAAAAATAGGGTCAGCTTGCCAATTTTACCAAATAAAAATACAAGATGCCTAGTTAAATTTGAATTTCAGATAAACCACAAATTTTTAGTATAAATATGCCCCATGAAATATTTGTGTCCCATGCAATAAGTATGACTTTAGTATTGCATGGGACATACTTATACTCATTGTGTATTGGATTCAAATTTAACTTGTCTTTGGCTTCCTGGACTCAATTCCAACATGTACATGGGGGCCTGGAGGTACCCTCCACACCTCAAAGCAATCCTCTGGACATAGCTGGGTATCCTACAATAGGTCTCAATTCTGACTCTACCTACCCAGAGATAGTATCAGATTCTAAAGATTGAGGGCTCAGTCCCACAAGACTGCCTCCAGTCCCCTCCTCTTCAGACATCAGTTGGAAGTGCTTCTGATGGCTACAAATCAGAAGTTCCCATGATCCCCTCCTTGGGTTTGATTAATTTGCTAGAGCAGCTCACAGAACTCAGAGAAACATTTTACTTACCGGATTACCATCCAGTTGATCACAAAAAGAAATGAAAAAGGATACAGATGAGCATCTAGGTGAAAGAGATATAGAGGACAAGGCATGGGGAAAAGGCACTGAGCTTCCAATGCCTTCTCTAGGCATGCTACTCTCCCAGCACTCCATGTGTTCATGGACCTAGAGGTTCTCCAAACTCAGTTCTTAGGTTTTTATGACATAGGCAAAATTGATTATATCAGTGGCCATAGCCAATCAATTCAACCCCCAGCCTCTCTGCCTTTGCCAGACTTCGGTGGGGAGGTAGGGACTGAGAGTTCTACCCCTCCAGTCCACTGCAACCAGCCCCCATCCTCAGGAGCAGTACAAAAGACACCTTTCTCCCTCTCCACACACAGGAAATTGCAAGGGTGCTGAGAACTGTGAGCCAAAAGTAAAGACTAGACTATATTTGCTTAATATAAATTACAGTATCACAACTGGGCTTCCTGTACTTTATCTGACAATCCTAAATAGGGTATGATCAAGTGATTATCCTGTAAGGGTGTTGTCAGGATAAAATGATACCATGTTTAAGTATGGCCACAGTAATTGATACATAGTCCAAATCTGAACAAATGGATGTTATTAATAGAATACTTAATAAAAGTATTTTTAAATTTCAGCCTAATTGAGGTATAGTTAACAAATAAAATTGTAAGATATTTAAAACGTTCATCCCAGTGAATTGATATATGAATGCATTGTGAAAGAATTCCCTCATCTAGTTCATTAACATGGCCATCACCTCACGTTTATTTTTTTTTCTTTTTGTGAGAACATTTGAGTTCTACTTTCTTAGGAAATTTCAGTTATGCAAGTACAGCGTTATCAGCCATAGTCACCATGTTTTACATTAACTCCTAAGACCTTATGTATCTTTTTAAAAAATATTGTATTCATTTATTCATAAGAGACACACAGAGAGAGAGGCAGAGCCATAGGCAGAGGAGAGAAGCAGGCTCCCTGTGTGGAGTATGATGCAGGACTTGATTCCAGGACCCCAGGACCACAACCTGAGCCAAAGGCAGATGCTCAACCACTGAGCCACCAAGGTACCCCAGACCTTATTCTTCTTATAACTGAAAGTTTGTACCCATTTACCAACCCCTCCCAACATCCCCCACCCCCAGTCCCTGGCAAACACTTTCTACTCTCTGTTTCTATGATTTGACTTTTTGTTTGTTTGTTTGTTTGTTTTTGTTTTTAAGGTTCTGCATATAAGTGACACCAGCAGTATTTGTCTCTGTCTAGCATATTTTACTTAGCATTTGCCCTCAAGATCCATCCACATTGTTGCAAATGGTTCTTTTTTTTTATGGCTAGATAACATTTCATTGCATATATACACCACATCTTATTTATGCATTTATCCATTGATGGGCACTTTGGTTGTTTCCATATCTTTGCTATTGTGAATCATGCTATTATAACATGAGAGTGAAAATATCATTTTGATATCCTGTTTTCATTTTCTTTGAATATATCCCAGAAGTGGGATTGCTGGATCATATGGTAGTTCTAGTTTTAATTTTTGGTACTATGGAAACCTCTATATTGTTTCCATACTACCAGTACCAATTTACATTCCCACCAATAATACACAAGGGGTTTCTTTCTCCACATCCTCACCAACACTTACTTCTTTTTTTTATGATAACCATTCTAACTGGTGTGAAGTTTTTAATTTGCATTTCTTTGATGACTAGTGATGTTGAACACCTTTTTTTGAACTTTGGCCATTTTATGTCCTCTTTGGAAAAATGCCTATTTAGGTTGTCTGCCCATTTTAATTTTTTTAATTTTTAAATTTTTAAAAAAGATTTTATTTATTTGTTCATGAGAGACACACACAGAGAGAGAGAGAGAAGCAGAAACATAGGCAGAGGGAGAAGCAGGCTCCATACAGGGAGCCTGATGTGGGACTCGATTCCGGGACTCCAGGATCACGTCCTGGGCCAAAGGCAGGTGCTAAACCACTGAGACACCCAGGGATCCCCTGTCTGCCTATTTTTATTTTTATTTTTTTAAAACTTTTATTCATTTATGATAGTCACAGAGAGAGAGAGAGAGAGGCAGAGACACAGGCAGAGGGAGAAGCAGGCTCCATGCACCGGGAGCCCAACGTGGGATTCGATCCCAGGTCTCCAGGATCGTGCCCTGGGCCAAAGGCAGGCGCCAAACCGCTGCGCCCCCCCAGGATCGCTGTCTGCTTATTTTTAAATTGGCTTTTTCCTCCTATTGAGCTGTATGATTTCTTTATTTATTTTGGATATTAACACCTTTCAGATATATGATTTGCAAAAATTTTCTCCCATTTCATGTTTCATTTCTCTTTTGTTGATGGTTTCATTTTGCTGTACAGAAGTTTTTTAGTTTGGTGTAGACCTATTTGTTTCATTTTGCTTTTGTTGCATTTACTTTTGGTGTCAAATACAAAAAAATCATTGTCAACACCAAAGTCGAGGAACTTACCCTTAAGCTTTCTTACGGAGTTTCATAGTTTTGGGTCTTACATTCAATTCTTTAACCCATTTTGAGTTAGTTTTTATGCATAGTGTAAGATATTGGTTCAGTTTCATTCTATTGAATGTAGCTGTCTAGTTTTCCCAACACCGTTTATTGAAGACACTGCTCTTTCCCCATTTACATGGGCATATTTCTGGGCTCTCTTATCTATGTGTCTGTTTTATGTCAATATCACACTATTTTGATTACTACAGCTTTGTAGTTTATTTTGAAATTGGGAAGTGTGATATCTTCAGCTTTGTTCTTTCTCAAGATTGCTTTGGCTATTCAGGGTCTTTTGCAATTTCGTACACACTTTAGGATTTTTTAAAAAAATTTCAGTGAAAAATGTCATTGGACTTTAATAGGGATTGCATTGGATCTGTAGATCATTTGGGCAGTATGGCCATTTTAACAATGTTAATTCTTCCAATCCATGAGCACAGAACATTTTTCCATTTATTTGTGTCTTCTTTAATTTCTTTTATAACCATCGGGTAAATGTATTACTAGGGGTTCATTTGTTTGTTTCTGGATGCAATTGTAAATGGCATTGTTTTCTTAATTTTTCCTTCTGATAGTTAAGTGTGTATAAACACAACTAATTTTATATATTGATTTTGTATTCTGCAACTTTTCTGAATTCATTTATTAGTTCTTACAGATTTTTGGTGGATTCTTTAGAGGTTTCCATATATAATATCATGTAATCTGCAAATAGTAGAGTTTTAGTTCTTCCTTTCCAATTTAGATGCCTTTTATTTTTTCTTGCCTGATTGTTTCTGGCTAGGACTTCCAGTGCTATGTTAAATAAAAGTGGTGAGAGTGCTTGCTTTGCTCCTGATTTTAGAGAAAACTCTTTTATCTTCTGTTGAATATGATCTATCCATTGGTGAAAGTGGGGGTGCTGGAGTCCCTACTATTATTGTGTTGCTGTCTATTTTTCTCTTCTTCAAAGCAAATACTTGAAATATTTAGGTACTTCTAGGTTGGATGCATAAATATTTACAGATGTTATATCTTCTTGTATTGATTCTTTTATCATTGTATCATGACTCTATTTTCTCGTATTATAGACTTTATCTTAGAGTCTACTTTGTCTGATATAAGTATAGCTACCCATGTTTTCCTTTGGTGTCCACTTGCATAGAATATCTTTCTCCATTCTTTTCACCGTTAGTTGTGTGTGTGTCCTTAAAGCTGAAGCAATTCCTTTCTAGGTAGTTTTAGTCCATTTATATTTAAAGTGATTATTGATAAGTATGATTTACTACTGACATTTTGTAATTGTTTTCTGGCTTTGCCATTCCTTTGTTTCTTTCTTCTTGTCTTGCTCTCCTTTGTGATATGATGATTTTCTTTAGTGGAATGCTTAGTTTTCTTGCTCTTTATCTTTTGTGTGTCTACTATGGAATTTGTTTTGTGGTACCATGAGGCCTGCATAAAGCATCTTATAACAGTCTATTTTAAGCTGATAACAACTTAACTTCAAATGCATACAGAACTACATATTTACTTTCTCTCACATATGTTGTGTTTTTGATCTCACAATTTACATCTTATAATCTTGTTGATCAATTAGAAAATTATTGTAGTTATAGTTATTTTTACTACTTTAGCTGCTAATCTTTATACTAGATTATAGTATAAGTGATTTACCCATCACCATTACAATATTAGAATATTCTGAATTTAACTATATATTATACCCTTGACGGCAAGATTCATACTTTCATATGTTTTCCTGTTATTAATTAGCATCCTTTTGTTTCAACCTGAGGAAGTCCCCTTAACCTTTCTTGTTAAGTCCAGTCTAGTGGTGATGAACTTCAGCTTTTGCTTATCTGAAAAATTCTTTATCTCTCCCTCAATTCTGAAGCACAGCTTTGCTGTGCTGAATATTCTTGGTTGTCTGTTTTTGTCTTTCAGCACTTTGAATGTATTGTGCCTCTCTCTTCTGGCCTGTCAAGTTTCTGCTGAAGAATCTGCTGGTAATCTTTTGGGGTTTCCCTGGTACAAAACAAATTGTTTTTCTCTTTCTGCTTTTGAGATTCTCTCCTTTTCTTTAACTTTTGACAACTTAATTATGTATCTCAGCATGTGGGGCTATTTGAATTCATCTTATTTGGAACTTTCTAGGTTTCCTGAATCTGGATGTCTCTTTTCCCAGGTTAAGGAATTCTTAGCCATTATTTATTTGAATAAGTATTCTACTCCACTCCCACCCCCTTTACTCTATCTTCCCCACCCCCTTTATTTTTCCTTCTGGGACCTCTATAATGTGTATATTGGTCTGCTTCACATGTCCCATACGTCTTTAAGATGTCTTAATTCTTTTTAATTATTTTTTCTTTCTGGTCCTTTGTTTGGATAAATTCCTCTGCTACCCTGTTCTTGAGTTCATTGATCTTTCTTCTTTCCACCTGAACTTGTCTGCCATCAAACTCCTCTATTGAATATTTTAATTCAGTTATCATATTCCTCAGATCTGTGATTTCTGTTTAGTACTTTAAAAAAATCTATTCTATTACTTTGTTGAAATTCTCACTTTGAATTTTGAAATTCTCATTTTCTCTTGACCTTGGTGATCACCTTTATGACTATTACTTTCAACTCTCTATCCAGGAAATCACTTATCTTTGTTTCATTAAGGTCTGTTTCTTGAGTTTTTTCTTGTTCTTTTGTTTAGAACATAGTCCTCTGTTTCTTCATTTTCTTTCACTCTCTGTATTGGTTTCTGTTTTATCTAAATAGCTACCCCACCCAGTGTTGGTGGAGTGGTTTTGTGTAGAAGATGAACTTTTTCATTCAGCCTGATCCCAGCTCTTGGTTGTTTCTCAAACCTTTGTGATTGTCTAAGCCACCTACTTTCTTTTTAGTGGGTCCTGGTAGTTGAAGATGTATCAGTCATGTAGGTATTTTTTTGTTCAGCCAAAGTGTAGGAGTCACTCAGCTAGTTTCTAGATTTCTTTCAGAGGGAATTGCTCTCTGTAGATGTAGCTGTAGATTTGGTGATTCTGTGGGAGGAGGTGAATTCAGGAACCTCTTTGTCACCATCTTTGATCAGAACCCTTTCAAGATCCTTCTCTCATTCCAGCTTTTCCATGAAAGGCTTTCCCAAATCCCCCAGACTGTGGCAGCAAAGTCTTGGTAGTGCATCATGCATCTTAATTTCATTCTATTGTGCTGAGCACACTGCTTTCAAAGTAAAGTGCTTAAGAAATCTTTGTCCCTTCAGCAGGCGCAGAATCTAGCAAGGCACTCTAGCACCCTTAAAGGTCTTCACATGACAATTTGCCATAAAAGTAGTGCTTGGTGAAAAGTTTGCTACTGTAATTTTGGGGAAGGTGAATTATAATCAAGGGTTTTAAATTACACAGTGATAATTGGGGGAAGGAGGGGAATTAGTAAATTATTTCATTTAATAGTTGGGAGGGGACAGCCCTAGTGGCGCAGCGGGTTAGCGCCGCCTGCAGCCCAGGGCATGATCCTGAAGATCCGGGATGGAGTCCCACGTCAGGCTCCCTGCATGGAACCTGCTTCTCCCTCTGCCTGTGTCTCTGGCTCTCTCTCTCTCGCTCTGTATCTCTCATGAGTACATAAAATAAAATCTTAAAAAACAATAGTTGGGAGATTTTTCTTAATAGTTTGTTCTGTAGGGTATTGGTAAAGAAAAATATTTCATTGACACTTAGTAAAGATGGAAGACAGATTTTGCTCAGGACCATTGCAATAGGTACATAGGGGACTATTGCAATAGGATTTTATGGGTGGTGGGGAGAGATTAGGATCAATTCCAAATATAGCATGAATAGGGAGAAATTTAAGCCAAGGATCTGAGTGGGTTTAATGGATGGAAAATTACTTTGAGGAAACATCACAGATAAGAGGGATTCTGGCTAAACTGGCCTAATGGTATTCTTGCTGAAGGCAGGCAGGGTATGGAGGGGTGTTGGTGGTGGTGGTGGAGGTGGCGGTGCGGTGTTGGGGTGGGAGGATCAGACATTACCTTGGGGATGCTGAAGGATGAGTAACATGGTCAGATATTGATGGTGATCAAATATTGAGAATGGGGGTGGGGAGGGTTCAGGTTAAACTGACTTAGCAGGGTTTTTGCTAAAACTAAGTTTTATAAGGAAGCTTACAGATGGCCTAGGAGAAGGCTCAGGAGCCTGACTAAAGTTTGGTCAAACAAAAGATTTGTCAGTATCATTTAAAAATTATATTTAGTTTATGCTAATTAATTTGATATACTTTTGGTTTTAGATATTTATTTTCTTTGTTTTGTTTTTAAACAGGGAAAATATATTTAGCTTTATCTTATGGAAATTATGCGGTCATGTTAAGACTGCTGGTAGGCAATTCTGGCAAGGAAAAAGGCATTTAGTGCCTCCTGGTGGCCATGTCTTCTTACTGCAATGTTCCCAAAAGCAGCCCTAGAGAAAAGTGAGCATTTGAACTTTGCTAAATCCTGAAGGCACTAAAGGTGTGTCATGACATCAAGAGACATGAACAACTGTACTCTTTCCCCCACCCTCCTCTTTTCCAAGGTTTGAGGCTGAGAATTAGCAGCTTGCCAAGGGAAGCAGAATGAAGTCCATTCCCTCCCTCTTGGTACGGTGGGTTTCCAAACCAGAAGTGAAAAGCCAGAGAAGGAAGCTTTGTGTTGAGTGGAGTACTGATAATTACATTGGACTGGTCTTTTAAGGGCCAAGACAAAGGGCCTCTTTATTTCATGACTAAAAGTGGTTAGAAAATCCATGCATGGCATTGCTCAGCTTTCACCCAAAGGGCAGGCAAAGTACAAATCCAGATGGTGGCATTGAGGGGACAAAGAAAAAGAAAAATTGTGAGTTTCACTTGCATCCTATTGTGTGTAGCTCATTCAATGCACATGTTTCAAATGCATAAATGTGAAAGGGGAAAAAATGCATAAATGTGAGGAAAAAAAATGAGCAAGAAAGGAAGCTCAGTGATTCTGCCAAGGAACAGGCAAACTGAATTAGGATTCTGGCTTGGATTCTTCTGACTTCTCATGTCACTCATGAACAAACCAAGGTTAAAATCAGGGGAGGCAGGGTAAGGTTATCGGAAGGGTCTGCTCCAGGATTCATAGTAAATCTATTTAAAAAAAAATCTGAAAAAATTCTCAAGTCTATTATAACCAGGGCATAAGTAGAGTCTAGTCCTGGCCTACTTGACCCTGACTCAACCATGGTTAGAAGAGCTGTTTCTTTTTGATCTATTTCCCTTCCTGTGGGTCTTTTGCAGGCACAGCAGGGAGGCATAGAGGCTGGTTCCAGCAGTGCCTCTTCCCCAGCCTTCAACCTTGTTTCTTTTCTATGCACCCTCTGTCTTCTGTGTCTGTTCCCCCAAATAATGCCTAACCTTTGTATATGGCCTATCAGTCAGGCCAGGTGTTCACACCCACTGGCTCAGTGAGTCTTTTCTGTCTCCCAGGGAGGCATTATATCTCTATTTGCATGGGAGGGTCAGGAGAGCAGGGGCTGACATGCCCAAGGTCATCATACACCTGTAAAGTGGCAGGGCCAGAGTGACACCAAGTGTGGGCCTCTCTCCATTATATTTACTGCCCTCGCATTTCTGCCGTCTTTTTCTGGCTTTCCGTTCTGGACTATGACCATTTTTTTGACTGTTTTTTATTTTTTTTTCAGTGTGAAAGTTTTCAAGACGCCCACGAGTGGAAAATGTACTCCCCCCAGCCAAATCAAACTCCGCCAGATTCCTTACAGCTGTGTGCCGTTGAAATGACTAATGAAAGCACCTTTTGCTGCTGGTGGAACTTTCACATCGGGCTCTGCTACTGCTGTTCACCAGGACCCGACCCCACGTATTTACATACTGGATGTCACCCCAAAAGCCCCCGACCAGGGGATTTCCGGGATGTAATAAGAATGTCGCTCTGGGCCTTGGAAGGTGCAGTGTCTGAGCACTTGTCCTACAGGAAATGGGGGGCAGCATTTCGGACCCCACCACTCCCTCACCAGGCTCTCCTCCTGGGGAGATGTCCAATTCAGTCACAGGCCCATTGGTGGCAGGACACTGCTTGCCTGCCAGGTATGGAGGTGCTGGGAATATCAACACGAGGAATTCAGGGACCCTATACAGCAGGAGCTCGGGTCCCTGGCTAAGTAAGGCAAGAGACACAAACAGTCTGAGAAGTTCAATCCAAAATGTGAGTGCAAAGGGGGATGCCTAACTTAAGAATGGCCAGGGGAGGATTCCTAGGGTTTGTAATGAGTGAGCTGTCTTCAGAAATTTTTAGTCTTTTTTTCTTAAAAGTTAGAATATCTAGTTACAAAGGTAATACATCCCATTGAAAAGAATTTAAACTTCATAGAAATATGTTCCCTTAGAAAAAAGTGTAGGGAACAAAAAAGAAGAAAGAATACTTGATTGGCAGGATTTCTACTCAGTTCGTGCTGTGGCTTTCTTCCTGAAAATTTGTTTGTGTGTGTGTGTGTGTGTGTGTGTCTGTGTGTGTCTGTGTAAGGGGGTGGAGTAGTGCCCAAAAGAGGGAGGCAAAGACTCTAGGGTCAGCCTGGTCCCTGTGGCCACAACCAGCCTGAGTGAGAAATCAGCCAGCCACTTACCAGGTACCCACTTGCTATGGAACTCTGGTTTTTCTGACTTGATATTCTAGGTTTGAATCTTGACTTTTTCTGTCCTATAACTTCAGAGTCTTGTCTCTGCCCACTCTCCAAAAGGTATACCAGGGTATTTTTCTACGTGAAATGAATCTCTCCCTAAAAAGAATAAGACCTGGTTTAAGATGTCAATACTTAACTTGTTACAGTGCCAGTAAGAGCTCACATATACTGAGGGCTTTCTGTACTGAGAGCTTTATTCCTTCATAACATTAAGGCTCACAATGACCTCCTGGAGCAAGTGTTTCATTACTCCTATTTTACAGATGAGGCAAGTAAGGCTATTGAGTTGCTCAAACCACATGGCTAAGAGTTGGCCTCAAACCAGGGTGTGTGTGACTCCTGAGTCTATGCTCATGAACACGATCCTCTCTTGCACTCTTTCTCAAGCATATTTGGCCACAGAGTGTTTTTTTTTTAAAGATTTATTTATTTATTCATGAGACACACACACACACACACACAGAGAGAGAGAGAGAGAGCGAGAGAGCGGCAGAGGGAGAAGCAGGCCCCTCGCAGGAGCCTGATGCGGGACTCCATCCCGGATCCCAGGATCATGACCCGAGCCGAAGGCAGCCGCCCAACCACCCAGGCCAGGTGTCCCAGTCACAGAGTGTTTTTAATTACACAACCCTCATCTCTTAGCATTACTATTACTGTTCCATGGATCACACTATGGCAAATGGTGCCCAAGGGAAACTCACTGCCCCACCCATAAAACAGAGATAATAGCACAATCTCAGTGCTTTGATGATTAAAAGATATTTCACAAAACAGATGCTGAAAAAACTTACCTTCCACTGTTCGTAATGTCATTGGAGAAATGAAGCAGTGTTTTGGCTGGAATGACAATGAAGATGATGGCTGCTAGGTACAGAGACCACCCCTTAGCCCTGGGGGGGCAGGTTTCTGCATCCTAAAACCAGGTTTAGCTGGCCAAGGGATACCTGGGGGAGAAGAGGGTTCAGAGCCTGACTAAGGTTTGTCCACCAAGGGAGTTTATGTCAGCATTCCTGAAGCAGTGTAAGAGTTGGAGCCTAGTCAATCAGAGAAAGACAATTATCAGATGGTTTCACTCATGTGGAATATGAGAAAAGTGCAGAGGATCATAGGGGAAGGGAGAGAAAACTGAATGGGAAGAAATCTGAGAGGGAGACAAACTTGAAGCTCTAGCCTCCAATGTGACTCTATTTGGAGATAGGGCCTCTAAGGAGGTAAGTAAGGCTGAATGAAACCATAAAGGCAGAGGCATAATCTGATAGGATCAGTGTCCTTCTAAGAAGAGGAAGAGACACCATAGAGGAAAGGCCATGAAGACATGGCTGGAAACCAGGAAGAGAGGCTTACCAGAAACTGAAATTTACAATACCTCAATTTTGAACTTCTTGCTTCCAGAACCGTGAGAAAATAAATTTCTCTTGTGTAAGCTACCCTGTGTCTGGTATTTTGTTATGGCAGTCCTAGAAGATGAATCCAGTCTCATCTCATGGATTTGCTTTGAGAACTAAACACAAGTGGAGGATCTTACAGCAATCCACATGTTAGTTCATTTGCCCCCCTGTCCTGCTGTGGGATCTGTGGAGTGGTAAAGGCCTATTTGTCACCAAAAGTCTTTCTTGCAACTGAACGATGGCATGAGAAATTCATCCAGCAGAATAACACCTTTGGAATTCGGGCTTTGTTCCTCCATGTCGCAAATAACAGAACTTTCACAAGCTACTATAAACTGAAAGGGGAATTTCCTAGAAGTGTGCTGTTCTCAAGATTCCCAGTTTCAAGTAGCAGAAACTCAGTGTGATTGACTTAGACTGAAAAGGAACTCTAAAAAGGATATTGAATCCAGTCAGGAAGACTGGAGACCTACACGTGGGGTCTTGTCAGATGCGCATGTAGAAGGGTGTGTGAGGACCCCAGAGCCACACTGCATAGGGCACTGGCTGCTGCTGCCTGCTGCTCTGACCCCTCCAACACTGGACTGAACCAGCACTGGTGGACCATCTTGCAGAATGAATGTGCCTGAGGCCCGTGTAGTTCAGGGGCAGTGCCATCTCTTTGGTAGAGCCTACATTACCCATCTGCTACATTCTAGTTGTGAGGAAGGCTGGAAAACTGAGCATTTGGCATTTTGAGCATTGACAATGCTCCCACTGAGATTCATGCAGTGGGGAAGCTTTCTCAAATAATAAAAGGAGATTCAAAATGCCAGATGGCCAACAGGAATGAAAAGTTTCCCCACAGAGAGGGAATCTTAGAGAGCTCCCAAATAGGTCACTCATAGGACTAAGAAACACAAATTGGAAAGCCTGGAGCTGGGTTACTCTGCCTGTGTCTCTCTGTATTCTTTCTATCTTCTTGAGAACTGGGTTTCCTGCTCATTTGCTCTGGTGAGGGCCACTTCCTTCCTGACTGTTGGAAAATTAGTTGTCTCTCACCTCTAGGACGTCTGTTTCTTCTTCTTCCAGAAACACCTCCCTATTCCCTTTTGAGGGCCCCTTCTCTGTCCATTTATGGCCTGAGTGGGCTCCATCACCAGCTCTAGGAAGGAACCACATGACCCAGGTCCAAGTCAGTCATTGTATTCCCTGGCTACAGTGACTGATCTAGGGAGGGGAAGGAGACCTAAGAGAGCCTGGTGCTTTTAAAAGTTGAACTATAACTTAAATGTTGTAAAATGAATGAATTTTAAGTGTATGGCTCAATGAATTTTACATATTCATACACCACCACCAAGATGGAACCATAGGACATCTCTAGCAGCCCAAAGAAGGCTCACTTATAGCTACTCTATCAGTACTCCATCCAAAGATAGTCACTATTCTGACTTTCATTACCATTGACAGAAATCTTACCTATATTTTTGAACTCCATTTAGATGGAATCAATCATACAGTATATAATCTTTGGTATCTGTTTTTTTTTTTTCTCAACATTATGTCTGTGAGATTCAACCAAGCCTTAGCTTACTCATTTTTATACCTACATGGTATTCTATTATATGAATTTTACCACAATTTATCCCTTTTACCATTGATGGACATTTGGGTTGTTTCTGGTTTGGAGCTATTAAATAATGTTGCTATGTACTTTATTGTATATCTTTTGGCGGATATAGGCACTCATTTCTTTGGGTATATATCAAGAGTGGAATTTCCAGCTAATGGGAAAAATACATAGCTTTAGTAGGTATTACCAAATACTTTTCCAAGTAATTGTATCAATTTACACATTTACCAGCAATATATAAGACCTATAGTTGCTCTATATGCTTGCCTATACTTATTGTTGGCATTATAAATTGTGGCCATTTGGATTAGGTATCACAGTATCATGGTATAGTTTTAATTTGTATTTCCATAATGACTATTGGTGCCAAACACTTTCACTGGCTGTTTGAATATGCTGTTTGGTTAAGTGGCTGTTTAAGCTTTTGCCCATTTCTGAAAAACACTTGTTGTTGGTCTTTTTTAAATTGACTTCTAGAAATTCTTTATGTATTCTCTGAGTCCAGATATAGATATTTGCTTGATAACATATATTGCAAATATGTTCACGTATCCCATGGTTGCATTTTCAAGTCCTTAATGATATACTTTTAGGGATATAAGTTCAATGTATTAATATTTTCCATGGCTACTGCTTTTTAACTTGTTCTGTTTAAGACACTCACATGGAGTTTATATACTATAGGATTTTGGAAATTATTTGAAAACATTTGCTTATAACCCAGATTAAGGATATGATAAATAATTTTCTTGTCATCACAGCTGGGGAAAAACCACTGGTAAATCAGAACCACAGCTAAAACCCAGGTCTCCTGGATTGAACCCTCACCCCCTACCCACAGTCTGTCAGAAAGACCTGAATGGTGATAATGAGTGACATGGCTTTCGGTTCAGCCTTACGGTAGACTAAGATAGGTGGAGGTTTTCCTCTCTTCCTTTGACCCTGGGCAAATAGAAAGTGAGATTCCCCTCTGGTCTGCAGTGGCAGAGACATCAGGAAGCCCACACAAGTCAAAGGGCCAAAGCAGATCAGTGTCAACTGGCAGAAATCAGAGGGACTTCCCCGAGGTCCTTCCTGTCAAAGAAAGAAGCATTAGAGATCTTTGTGAAAAGAAAAACACCTCAAGGACATTCTAGACTAGGTAATGTCTCCCTAGTGGGGCTGCTACCCCTTGGGTTTTATCCTAGGAAACTGGGCTCCATCTTACTGTGGCCAGTTCCAGGAATCTGGGATTGAAACCTGGACACTTTGAGCAAGTCCTAGGTGAAGACTCGGTTCCAAGGAACAGTGGAGTCTTCTTATTGGCAGCCAGAGGGAAGTGATGGACATTTGGATGCCTTGTCATTCACCAATGAAAGTGAGATCAGCGACATGGCGATGACTCCACCAGGCCTTTTCTGACCTCTGGCTTCTAATTTTCACCACACATATGACTGCAACAACCAGCACCACAGGGGCTCACTTAGACATGCTCATGACTGTCAAAGTGTCCCTGAGGTCTCCATACTGACAAGAGACATATTTTGAATGTCCCCTCACATGATAAGAGGAAGGTGGCGCATTTCAGAGTGGTTCCTCATATCAGATGTGTGGGCTGGTGACAGGCTGTGTAAGAATTACCCTTGTGAGTCTCGGCTTGGGACTGGGAACCTGGCATTTTTTAAGCCATCCAAGTGATTATGATAAACAGATGGTTCTGAAAATCATTTTGCTACTTCGTGCTTGGGCTCTGACAAACCACGGTTTCAATTCTGCCTCTGCTCTACCTCTTAACAATTGAACTTTCTTGCCCACAAATAGCCTCTTGAGCCCTCAGTTTTCCTGTCTGCAAGACGAGAGATGATAACAGTATGTACCTCATGATGTTGTTACACAGAGGGAGCGAGATAGTGTGAAATACGTAAAGCTGAAGCCTAGGGCTGGTCACTCAATGAGTCAGAATAACATGTGATGCTATCATTATTATTATGAGTCCAGATACATTTCTCTCACCTCCTCTCTCCATTGTCATGCTTCCTTTTTGTGCCCTAACTGCATATTAGCATTGCTTAGTTACACAAAACTAATTGCCCACAAGACCTTTTGTTTGATACAAACAGAACAAAGAACTTTACTATGACTTCATTTTTAAAGGTGAAAAAAAGAGTACCAAGAAGTTACATGATTTGCCCCAAGTCACATCACTTGTAAGTGCCGATGCTATGGTCTAGACACAGGACTGTGGGTTCTAGGGTCAAGAAGGATGACGCAGAGAGAAATACTGCACTGCCCCAGGAAGGAGACACTATTCACACCCTTCTCTCAGGCCTCATGTTTTATGTTTTGAGTGTCTGCGTCATTGCAAAGAGGCTCAATTCATCGTCCGCCTAGTCTGAACAGAGCAACTCTTTCCCACAAAGGGGAAGCAAACAGATGAAATGAAGCTTCATCCTTAACGCCTGGCTGACCAGGCGAGGCCACGGAGCAGCGGCACAGACACAGCCACATTAGTAAGGATGAGTCGCCGCCCCGCATTTGAACCCATATTTTAATAAGGTCAAGAGGTTGAGGTCTGAGAAGCAGTAGGAGGAGGCAGGACCGCTGTGTGGAGTAAAGGGATCCAGGTGCTTGCACGGGACAGTACTTTCCCGACTGAGGGAGCTGGGATGTCCAGGTGCAAACGACCCCCGTGAGGAGGAGGACGGGGCTGCTGCACCTGGCTCATGGCGGCACAGGCCTGCGGCTCGCGCCACACGGTCGAGCATCCCTTCTTGCTGTTACCCACGTCCCTGGGAATCCGGCCTCCAGTGTTGTTTAGGCAGCAGCACTACGGGGCCTCACTGAGACTGTGAAAGCATCACTGGAGTCTTCACAGGGACCAAGTCTCTAGACATGTTTGAGTGTTTGGACCTTCTCTTATGTCATTGAGGAAGGCAGGAACGACGCGGTAGTAAAACTAGATTTGAATAGGCGTCTCCCACGTCTGCACTGAAGAGGACGTGGTGGCTGATGAGCCAGCGTGTGTTGTTGGCTGCCTTTTTTTTTTTTTTTTTCCTTTCTGTTCTGGGTTCCAGGGATCTTTTCCCTTGAGTTTTTTTCAAGCACAAATTTTCACTGTTGATTTGCGAGTGTGACATATGCAGCTCTGACGAAGTTGTCATCGTCTAGTGTTGATGGTGGTTTGTGGATTTTTTAAGATTAGGGACTATGTCTTTTTTTTTTTTCTCACTTAAATTTAAATTTTATTGAAGTATAACATGCATACAGAAAAGAGCACAAAGGTTAAGCATACAGCTTGAGGGAATGCATAAGGATGCACCCTCCTCGTGCACCCAGCACCTCAGTCAGGAAACAGAACGCTAGAACTGCAGAAGCTCATCACTCTTTTATAGTCACTACTTCCTCTTTCTTCTCCCACCAGGGGGACCAAAGTCCTTGCTTCTCCAAATGTACGTTTGCTTTGCATGTGGGAATCATATTTTTATTTAAAAAAAACACCTTAATTTAAAAAGTGTTATAAACCTATAGAAGCACATGTTCTTCAGGGAACACACAACACTTTGGTTACAAATTCTGGAGTCCTTGGCTTTTCCTGTAAAAGTTGGAAGATCTCCAATTTTTTAAAAGATTTTATTTATTCATGAGAGACAGACAGAGAAGAGAGAGAGAGAGAGGCAGGGACACAGGCAGAGGGAGAAGCAGGCTCCACACGGGGGAGCCTGATGTGGGACTCGATCCTGGATCTCCAGGATCATACCCTGGGCTGAAGGCGGTGCTACACCACTGAGCCACCAGGGCTGCCCCAAGATCTTCAATTTAATTTAGCTTCTTATATTGCAACAATTTCAAACTTAGAGAAAAGTTGCAAGAATAGCGTGATAATTTTTCTCTTGAACTATCTGAGGGGAATTTGCTGGCACTGATGCCCTGTCTACCCTCCATCCCAAATATTTTGGTGTATAGTTCTTTCACACAGGAAATCTTTCTACATAATGATAATACAACCATCAAAATCACCAAAATGACATGGATACATTATTGCCACCGAATTTGAAGACAACATTCAAGTTTCGTCAAGTCTAGGATCACATACTGCAGTTAGTTGGTGTGTCTTCTTAGGCTTCTTCAAAGAGTTCTTCACTCTTCCCTTGACTTTCAGAACTTTCACACTTTATAAAATTACTGGGCAGTTATTTTGTGAAGCTGTAAAACTCAATTTGAGTTTATCTGATATTTTTTCATCATTAGATTTAGGTAATGCTTTTTTATTTTAGGCAGAAATATCTCAGAAGGGACGGTCTTCTCAATGCCTCCAATAGGTGGTGCACAATTTTAATTTGTCTTATTAAAGGTAATATTCACTTTGATCACTTGACTAAGAGTATCTGCTAGGTTCCTTTATTGTAAACGTATTCTTTCTCCCCTTTTACTTAGTATCTTGTGGGAGGTGTTTTGAGACCATTTAAATATCCCATTCTATATCAAACATTTACCCATTAGTTTTAGCATCCATTGATTATTCTTTTTTTTATTCAAGTATAATGAACATACATCTTATATTAGTTTCAGTTGTACAATATAGTGATTCTATAATTCTGTGCTCATCGTGATAACTGTACTCTTAACCCCTTCACCTATTTCACCCATCCTCCTATCCGCCTCCCAAGTCCGGTGAGACTTTTTTGGTTTCTTTTTTTTCCTTTGTTTTATTTCTTAAATTCCACAAATGAATGAAATCACGTGGCATTTGTTTTTCTCCTACTGATTTATTTCATTTAATTTTATATCCTCTAGGTCCATTCATGTTGTTGCAAACGGCAAGATTTCATTCTTTTTATGGCTGAGTAATATTCCATTGTATATAAATAACATATCTTCTTTATCCATTCATCTATGG
Organism: Canis lupus dingo; assembly: GCF_003254725.2. Lineage (NCBI taxonomy): Eukaryota > Metazoa > Chordata > Mammalia > Carnivora > Canidae > Canis > Canis lupus. The sequence continues at coordinate 25,445,495 of NC_064249.1, forward strand.
ATGGACAGTTGGGTTGCTTCCATATCTTGACTATTGTAAATAATGATGCAATAAACATAGGGGTACCTATATCTTTTCAAATTGGTGTTTTCATTTTTAGGGGGTAAATACCCGGTAGTGGAATTACTGGCTCATATGGTAATTCTATTTTTAATTTTTTGAGGACCTTCCATACTGTTTTCCACAGTGGCTGCACCAGCTTGCATTTCCACCAACAGTGCAGGAGGGTGCCTTTTCCTCCACGTTCTCACTAATAGTGTTATTACGTTTTTGATTTTAGCCATTCTGACAGGGGTGAGGTGATCTCTCATTATAGTTTTGATCTGCATTTCCCTGATGATAAGTCATGTTGAGCATCTTTTCATGTGTTTGTTGGCTATCTGTATGTCTTCTTTTAAAAAATGTCTATTCATATCCTATGTGCAATCTAGGGATTATTCTTGTCTGAACTAATGTTATTATGATGGTTGCCATATAGTTATTTTCTAATTTAACCTAATCATTCATTCTTTATTATTTGGCATTTTGCTGTAAGGAAAAAAAATTCTCTTCTCCTTATCAATTAGTTAATTAATCAATTAACATCAGTTTGGACTCATGGATACCTGTTTTATTCACTGGGTTCTAATCTCTTATCACCATTATTTAAAATGTGTTACCAATTTGTTCCCAATTTGGCAGTGTCTCTAACATTGTTTTAGAACTTCTTTACTTTCTGGAATAAGATATTCTAAGATTGTCTTTTAATTCTCCTGCCATTTCTTCTGACAGCCCTACTTCCTTTGTTTAGAAATCAAAATGTGGGTGTATGTTTACTCTTATTGGAATGTCAGTGCTCCCAGCTTCTCTCAATGGCTATATTCCACTCAGGCTTTGATAGCTTGTACTAGGTTGTAAGGTCACTCTCCTCATTTGCTCCTGCTCTACCCTTGCCATCTACCCAACCTACAGCAAGATTTTCTCATCACCCTGCTCAGAACCTAATACTCTTCACCAGGCTGCTCTCACTGTCTCTCCACACGGTCATCCCCCTTACCCCATTGCCATGGTCCTCTCCTCCCCAATTCCCCTTCAAGACTCCCACATCCTGGAATTCCACTTATCATGCTCAGCCCCTTTGAATAACTTTTGAATTATACAGGATGACAGGTAGGAAAGCAGAGATTGTCACAGGGCCAACTTCTCCATCAGGCATAGTAGACATAGTACCCAGGGTCCATGATAACTTTAGGGGCCCACAACAATGTTGTAATTTTAATTTCTTCTTCCTTTTTAAAGATTTTATTTATTTATTTGAGAGGGGGCAGATTGAGAGAGAGAGCACAAGTGGGAGGAGAGACAGAAGGAGAGGGAGAAGCAGATTCCCTGCTGAGCGGGGAGCCCAATGTGGGGCTTGATCCTGGGACCCAGAGGTCATGACCTGAGCTGAAGGCAGACGCTTAACTTACTGAGCCACCCAGGTGCCCCATTAATTAAATTTGGAAGAAATAATGAACATAATAATGAACCCAGTTTGAATTATATTTATCTTTATATCAATGCAAAATAAAATGTTAAATTTTTTCAAAGGTATGGAAGAGGATTTATTTAGCTTTGTGAGACTTTACGTTCACAATAGTACATACCCTTGGCATTGTAAGACGCTATTACAGTTTCATAAATTGCTCTAATAAGGTAAATATTTGGGTTGATTTTATGAGGCTTTTGAACATTAAGTTTGAGAAAGTTAGTGGTATCAAAATTTGCACACATGATGACAAATCAAAACAGTAAATGAAATCAAAGAATAACACTTAACACCCCTAATAACATAGTAAGTTGCAATTTCTAGTCAAACATCTATCTATTCCTGGGTTATATTAATTTCAATCTCTTATTTTCCATTTTATACTCTGGGGTTTTCTTCTGAATATAGGTTATAAATAATCTTTTGTGTTAATTCCCACTTTTAATACCAAAAAGTCACCTGTTTTACCTCGATTATACTTTTATCATTTAGCATAGGATATGCTTTTTAAACTAGTTTTGCTCTCATAACTTTGTGAATGAAACGATGTTAAGAAAGTTAAGAACGAATAATGGAGTCATTCTTTCACCGATTCTCATCCAGTTTCAGGAAAACCACTTCCCAAAAGCAGCAGTTGTGTCTAATAAATTTTACCATGTCTAAACAGAAACTGAAAGAAAAGTGAAATTATGGGAAACCTATTACTAGATATGGTGTGCTTTTATAGCTCAACACTGGTAATACTTGATAATCAAGAGTAATGTATACTTTAATAAGTGTATACCAAGTAGATAGGCTTGTGGATAATATATATATTAGGAGATACAAGTGTCCATCTAAATTTTCTATATTTCATTTTTTAACAGAATATTTATTCATGTTGTTTAATGTATAATGTCTCATGTGCCATTTTGGAAAACATTTATTTTAAAGACTATTTTTTTTGTCTGATGACAAACAGCAGCCACAGTGTCAGTAATAATTCTGGACCTCCACGTTGGATAAATTCAATTTTTTCTTGAGACACAAGTTCCCTTCTGTTTTTCTGTCCTGAGGTGCTGTTCTTATTATTTCTGCAGTGTCTGGCAGCCCCTGATGCATCAGCCAATCTGGTGATTTACTCCAATCAGAATGCTGTGAAATTGAAGAAGAGTGAGGTGGTAGTCCCATTGATCTCAGAACTTCTGATACATTGGGTTTAGGATTGTCTCTTATGTCAGAGAACCTTTTATTTGTTTATTTTTTAAGTTTATTGAATGATAGACTACAAAGCTCTCAAGGAAGGATGGGATCTGAGAGGGCTGCCCATCAGGGAAACTTATTAATGGAGTATGTGACTTGACTACCTGAATGACCCTTCTGACAGATGCCATCTCACAGCCCATCATGACCCAAATTAATTTTTGTGGAGGAGGGGAAGTATCAAGGCCCCATAGAAAGCTGCAATGAAGCCTTGCTTCTTGGTTAGTTTTGTAGGTCCATTTCCTTGTAGGGTTTCTGGAACATAGTATATGCTTGATAAATGTGAAATAAATGAATGCATAAGTGGCCAAGCATTGGGGCTTATATTTCTTGTTTTTCCCATGGCAGACAAGAATAGAGTAGAAGAAAAATCATATTTTTTGATGGCCTGCTTACCAGGATGGTGTTTGTTTTCCTCCAGTAGTTCAAAGCTATATATTTATCCGTTAATTCAAATATTTACTGATTACCTATAATCCACGTGGCTCTGCTCCTTCTGTGCATCAATATGGGATTGCAGAATATCTACTTTAGTCTTAGGAGAATAGAGTGTATCTATAAGAACAAAGTCCTGAACTAACCAGCCGGTGTGGGAACATAACTGACTGTACCTCCCTGGGAGAGCACTCTCATTCATGGGGCTTGCAGGTCTGGAATGTGCTGAGGTCATTCTCCAGGTTGAGCAATACACGTCCTCACTCCATGCAGCCTTTTCTGTACCGCTGACATGAGACAACTTCATCTTTTCTCAGTATGAGTCACTGTCAAAAAATATACACATTGTCATAACTGGCTTAATTCCTAGTTCTGTCAGTTGCTTTTTAAGCAATAATTAAATCAAATCTAAGGCTCATGTTGAAAGCTTGGTTTTATTGATGTCATACCATGTGAGATGGATGAGCTATTTGGGGCCAGAATTGTTTACCATCTACCATTTTTCTTATTCCAATTGAACTAACTCAAATGAGTCATAATTCAGAAAGTGGCTAAAGTTAAATTTTCCTCTATGCTATGTAAAGCACTTGACAAACACAATAATAACATAAACATGATTATATAAGGAATGTTCAATGTACTTAAAATAACACTTTCAAGTACACTCAAGTATTTTGGCATAAAATCTTCTATTCAAACCTTTACTATGTTCTAGATCACAGCCAGCTACTCCCTGTTTTTTATGGCCTGTAAAGTAAGAATTTTTAAAAAAACATTTTAAGTGGTTGAAAAAAATAGAAAGAAGAATATTCTATGATATGTGAAGATTATATTAAATTTGAGTTTCAACAGCTGTAAGTGAAGTTTTATGCAACTCAGCTACACTCATGTACTTGTGTATTATCTGTGCCTGCTTTTGAATAATGAAGGGCAGAGTTCAGTTGTGACAGAGATTGTATGGCTCCCAAAGCCAGAAATATTTGCCATCTTGCCATCTGAAACTGTACAGAAAAGTTTGCCGTCATGAATGTGAGGTCCTTGAGACGCATCATGAACAAAACAGAGATCCCTGTGTTGGAGGAGGTCATCAAGAGGGCATAACTGCCCGCTGACCTTAGTCCTTCCCTGTCCCATGTACTTTTCTGAGGACCATTATCATGACTGGAGCTGTTTCAAGGACACAACCTTAAAAAAGTAATGTGTTAAAAAAAAAAAAAGTAATGTGTTGTTTTAAAAAAGAAAGTCATGTGTTGTTGAGACCATTTGGACTGTATATGTGACTCAGTCCTGTTAAGGGCCCTATATAAACTTTTAAGATTCTGGCAGATGGGTATGAAGATCTATCTACTCATCATGTTGTCACCCAAGACCAGTCTGTATGTAAGCTCTCATGCTTGTTAAACCTGCCACCTACCAGTCTTGAGTGGCCTCTTTCTTTGTTCTGCTTGCCCTCCTTGCATGGGGGCCAGGTTTGATTCTTACCCAGAGAATTCTCTGGGTTGCAAACCAACACCTTGCCCTCAGAAAACTTATGTTTAACAAAGGGGAAGACAGTAAACCTAAGTACATTGTATTTAATATATTAGAAGGTGATCAAATGTTATGGGAAAAAAAGTAGAGTAGGGTAAAGGGAATGGAGATTTTTGGAGGGGAGGAGGATGTTACAATCCCAAAGGGAGGGTATCCGTGCGTGGCTCAGCGGTTAAGCGCCTGCCTTCCGCCCAGGGCGCGATCCTGGAGTCCCGGGATCGAGTCCCATGTCGGGTTCCCTGCATGGAGCCTACTTTTCCTTCTGCCTGTGTCTCTGCCTCTCTCTCTCTCTCTCTCTCTCTCTCTGTGTGTGTGTCTCATAAATAAATAAATAAATAAATAAATAAATAAATAAATAAATAAATAAAATCTTAAAAAAAGAAACTATTTCAAAGAGAGCAATCAGGGTAGAACCTCATTAAAAAGGTGGTACTTGCAACGGGTGAGGAAGTGAGCCGTGTGGGTGTCTGAGGAAAAGCGTTCAAGGCAGATTTTGGCAACTCCTCACAGGGTTGTTGTGTAGATTAAGTGAGTAATGTATTTAGCTAAAAATAGTGCCTGGTAAGTGGTAAATTCTCAAAAAATAGTTCTTTTTTAGTACCAGCTGGCTGTAGATGCAACTTTCCTCTTTGCAGTGGGCTGCTGCGCTGACTTTTGGTAGGCGATCACTATAGCAGAGTAAAGCTCTCCTGAATATAGGGGATCTCGATATCCGAGCTTTATCTGACCCAGGATTAGCTGTCATCCTTGCAGCTTAGCTTTCAGGGACAGAGCTGTCTTGGAGAATTATGGGCTCAGAGGTATCATATTTATGGTCTGCATAGTTATAAAATATGGATTCTAGTTTGTCGTGACACACAGGCTAAGGGACTTGCCCCACCATCACACAATTAGTCAGCAGCAAAGCTTCGATAGACATGGGGTCTTTTGCTTCCAAGTCTAGTGCTGCACTCTGTCCTGCACCAAACCTATTTTTATGCAGCTTATTTCTTCCAGTAAATTCTCAGGTGTCCTTTGTACAGGGACCATGTCTTACTCATTTTGTTTTCCCCTTCAGAATCAGGCACCAAACAAACAAAACCCAAAACCGTTGAAAGAATACTCAGTACTTGAACTTGTTTGGTACCATTTTAAATCTTAACCACTATATGTGTCAGTCTGCCAGAAAATGTCAATGTGGAACTGATTGGGCTTTGTTCCTTGTGTTCGTATAAAGCATGGGGAGGTGAATTGTCCTACAAGTCAGGGAATTCTGGGAAAGATCTCAGACATTCACATTTTCAAACTTTTTTTATGTTGCTAAATATTATATGAAGATCCTGGAGCATAAAAATTCATTCATGAGCTTTGATGAGTTCTAAAGGCTAGCAGTAGTGTTTGGCTGCCAGATAAGAGATGGCATTTCCAGGGCAAAAAGTTGGGCAGATTATGCAGAGCAATACTTTATCCTTTGTCTTAGTCCAGGGCAGTTCTCAAAGTGTGGTTTATGAACCAGCAGCATCAGCATCACCCAATGCTTGTTAGAATGCAAACTCTTGGGCCTCACCTCAAACTTATTGAATTTGGAATTCTGGGTGTGGAGTCTGAAAATCTATGTTGGAATGACACTCCATGTGATTTTGAGGCATGCTAAAGTTTGAGAGTCCCTGGCCACTTTTTTATCTGTATGGATCTCCGGCCAGGACTCACCCTGCCAAGTGCCTAAGCTACGTATTGGGTGAGCAAAGAGCTTCTTTTATAAAACTTTATGATAACTTTGTGGCAGGAAAATCTCTCTAGGGAAAATTGAGATTATATCACATTTCCAGTTGGTTTAACATATTCCCTCTGACTGATGAAAGTGAGAAACACTTTGTCATGAAGAATAAGCCAGAGCATTGCATAATTAGGTCAGGTGTTGGAATAAAGGAAGCTTTTAAATCTTAAAATTTTAACTCTGACTGGGCTTTGTTTGGATATGCACACCAGCTGGCCCATGACAGGAACAATATGGAATATGGAAGTTCTGCTCTGATTTGGGCAGGTCATTTGAAAAATTCTCTTGCAAAAAAGCAGAAGGCCAATTAATAGTAAGTGGCTTTTCCAGAGTCCTGCAGCAGATCAGCCTGTAGGAAGCACACATATTAATCATTCCAACCTTGCAGGTTTGTAGATGTCGTGTACCTTCGGTAGATGTATGGGAAGAATAACCTAGGAATGCATCTTTGATCTAGGATAAAAGACACTGACAAATCCTCCCCACTCCCACCCCCATATAAAATATCTGAGCACAGGAAATTAAGCTTAGAATTTGAGACAAATAGTTAAAAATATCCTTCTAAAGAAGTCATGGATTATCAAGACAACATTAACAAGGCAAGTGCAAAGGAATAGTCAGAAGATGACAGAGAGCTCTACCTAGCGCAAGCTTTTTATCAGCGACATTATAAGACAAAAATAAGTATGATCTAATCAGGTCTGACAAACAGTTGACCATAAAATATGACATTACCAACATTTTTTGAAAAATGGATTTATTTTTAATAAATCTCTCCTGCCACATTAGGAGGACTTGCCTACACATATAGTATACCTTCAGTGATAAACTAATACTAGCATGAGGCCAGCTTGATTAGCAAGAGCTTTGAAAACAGAAACATAAAACAACCATTTCAGTGATGTCTGCCTCAGGTCAGTATTTTACAACATTTCACCAATCTCACTCATATGTTTTTAGAAGTCATTTTGAAGTTTCTTGCCTGTAATGTCAAAAGATATTACATACCATGGGGGAAAAGCATATGCTTCCTGCTAAAGTAGAAATGTCAAAGGAAAAATGGCATAAAATTAAATTTCATTCTTTCTCAGGAAATACTCCTGGAAAATATGCAAAAATATCATATGAAGAAAGAATTACGTTGACAAATTGTTCCCTTTGGGATGCTTGTGACACAAAAGGATGAAAATGCAGATGTTTTTCACATGTCTCAGCTAATGGTAAGTGCTAGATTTTGTTTCAGTGGTGGAATTAGGGAGGAACCACACTTCTGAATGGATTACTAAGGTAAATAATATACAGATATTCTCAATTGTATATGAGTTATGGAAAACATCGTTCTGTGGGAAAATGCTGTGGTATATAGCTTTTCTGTACATTTAAACTGTCTTCTTTGGGTGGGTTCTCAAGAAATGTTATCCTCAATCCTTTTCTTCTGTCACACTGTCAACCACAGTGCAGAAGAATCTTGGAGCCAAGAAATCAGCATGTGTGCTCTGCTGGAGATTTGGACTCTATCCTGGGAGAGAATGGATCAGATTTGTAATTTTAGACAGTGAGAGGCTGGAGGTGACAAAGGGCCCAGTAGCAGCAAAGTCAGAGGTAGGGGCAGTTGGAAAGCAGGCAAGATGAGTCAGAAGGACAGATGACATCCTGAATTCGGGAGATGATGTACAATGTTGTGTGGTGGTGACAGAGCAGTAATGACTTCCAGGTTTCTGGCAGTGAGTTAGGGAATGGGAATTTGGAATTTGGAATAAATTTTTCGGGAACAGACACAGGAGGCAGGCTGAGCCTTTCTGTGGATGTTAGCTGCTGGACCCCCTTCTTACATTTAGCTCTCACAAGGGGTTCATTATCCAGGTATCCTCCCACATCCAGGTATCCTCCCATATCCGGGTAACCTCCCACATCCAGTTATCCTCCTCCTTCCGTGCTCTGGGCCAGAGAAGTAAGATGGCCTGACTGCTGGAGAGAAACACCAACATTTATGGGCTTATGCTTGCTTTCAATGGTTATAATTTGAGTGAAATTTCTTTAAGCAGATTTAGTGGATTTCATAAATTTTTAAGTGACGTGTGTTTATAGTTAAAAGTTATACAAGGTATAGTTATTAAATATTATATTAAATATAAGAGTTTTCCTCTGAATTTTGCCCAAATTCGTTTCCATCCAAACTGTCTGATTTAGCAATTATAGATGGGCTTTTATTAGATTGCTTGTCTGATCTGAGGAAAGTCTGATTTCTTTGCTTCTTAAAAAAGCTGTAAAAAAAAAAAAAGCTGTAGAATAAGTTTCTTATGAAAGATATTTTTTCTTCCTACTCCAAGAACTTATCTAAATATTTTAGCATATCTCTCAATCAATGTGTATTCAGTGAGAAACAATAAATGAAGAATAGGCTCTTGGGACTTAATAATGAGGCAAATAGAGGCACTTGGGTGGCTCAGTGGTTGAGCATCTGCCTTTGCCTCATGTCGTGATCCTGGGGTCCTGGGATTGAGCCCGCATCAGGCTCCCTACAGGAAGCCTGCTTCTCCCCCTGCCTGTGCCTCTGCCTCTCTCTGTGTCTCTCATGAATAAATAAAATACTAAAAATAATGATAGATATTAATTACTCATTGATGAATGCCAGGCAGCATAATATAATTTATACCTATTATTTCTAATTGTAAAAATAATACTGTAATGCAGACAGTTGCTTCGGAGAGTAGTAATGACGTCTACAAGTTGTTTCCTTTCCCTTTCTGAGTTTCTTTCTAGAAAATGACATAGTGAAACTTGATTGGTTATGCAAGAACAATACTGTGTTTATTAATTTGTTCAAGTTTGGAAATGCCTTAATGTAAAATATTTAATACTTAATCTTATGAGATAAATATTATCTTTATTTGAAAGATGAGAAAATTGAGACCCACAGGGTAAACAAGTTAGCCATGGAGTTGATAATAGAGCCCAGGCCTTCTGACTCCAAAACTGGCTCTTTTTCCACTGTCTTGTGTTTTATGTGCACTAGATTAATAATTTCTTCAGTAATCAGTGCATGGGCATCCTGGTTGCTCAGGATTTCTTACTTAAGTTTCCTATGATGACATTTTAGAGGAACATTTAAGGTGTTTGCTACATCCTGTAACCTGTTCTCTAGGATCTGTCAGCATAGGCAAGGACAAAGGAAAAAAAAACCCAAATGAACAGGGGTATAGGTAGAACTCCAGGGGCTTTATGAATCTATCCCATTAGGAAAGTCATGGCTATAATGTCAGCTGTAATGGGTTACAAATATGGAAACCTGTTCTTATTCCCTGGATTGCATGAATCTTTAGTATTGGCTAACATAGGGGATGAAGTGGGAAGAAGAATAGGCATTATATCCTGTGCAACTTGATGCTAGAGTTGCCACCCTTGTTCTGTTTGGCTTAGGAGGAAGAGCTGTCTCAAGATCTCAGGATTTTTTCTACAATGATAGTTCTTATTCTGCAGGGCAGGGCCAGTGAGGGTATATGCCATGATAACATTTACATTTTATTCTTTTAAATTAGAGAAATAATTAAGGATATGTGAACTTCCTGGGGATTGCTGTGAGGTGACGTTGGATTGCATTTATCACCTGATTCCCATACACCCTTGCTCAGATTGGCCTATCTTAAAGTGGTAGTATAGGCCCCAGAAATTAGTGTTAACTCAGGGTTTGTAGCCAACATTTCCCAAAGATTTGGGGAGTACTTTTAGACAAATGGCTATAGGCCCATTTGGGTAAAGTTATGAAATTTCAAGGTCCTGGTGTTAGAACACTTTGGCTTATGTAAAATATTTGTAAAGTCCTGCTTTTATTGTATTTTTGTAATAAAAGTCACTCAAAACCTCTCAATTTTTGTTCTTGGAGGCACCAGGCCCTGCAAATTAGACTTAGACATCTCTGAGTGTTAGGCCATTGATTACTACAAATATTTCATAGTAATTGCTAATCATCCTCATCCTTTTTAGGTTTATTTAAACTGTCTGGCTGAGTCACAGTGTGGTATTGGTTAGAGTGACATAGTCTGAGGAGAAGGAATTATCAGAAATGTGGGGGAGAGGGAGATAAAACTGTGGATTTCTGTAGTGGTGGGAAGGGAAGGTGATGAATCCAAGTAGGAACAGGGTCATCTGAGAAGTTCAATCTTGGTCTAAGACCCCCCCCCCCCAAAGAGATTTAAGTAGGTAGGAAGCAGTTATGGGTATATAAGGCTGAGATGATATGGGACACATTGTTTTCTTTTTTTTTTCTTTCTAAGGAAGATGGGATATGCTAGTGGAAAAGCCTTAGATGTGTCAAACATTTTGACAAGTTGGTATATCTTCATTTAGGAAAGGAACCAGAGAGAGAGCCAATCTGGTGTGTGCTATGGAGAGAGGGAGAGAGAAATTTGAAGCTGAAGCTGGAGATGCGTCAACAGAGAGAGGAAAAGGAGCCCATGAGACCAGGTGCTGCATAGAAGGGCTAGAGCAAGAATCCTCTTATGGCTAAACTACCTGGAAGGCTGATAAAATAAATATTAAATATATTTTTAAAACTATTTATTTATTTATTTATTTATTTATTTATTTACTTACTTACTTATGAGAGAGAGAGAGAGAACATGAGCAGGGTGAGTGGCAGAGGGAGAAGCAGACTCCTTGCTGAGGGAGAGCCTGATGTAGGGCCTGACTCCCAGACTCTGGGATCATGACCCAAGCCAAAGGCAGATGCTCAACTGACTGAACCACCCAGACGCCCCTTAACTGTAGATTTTTAACATGTCTGCTGTTTGTGTACTCCTTAGTAAGCAAAGTATGGGGAAGACATGACCAGTTCTATAATTTATAGTTTCTTATAACAGAAGAATGTCTAAATTATGTTGGTAATAATAACATCAGCAAGGAATTCTGCTTTCCATTCTTTTATGAAGTTGAAGAAATGAAGTGAGTTAGGTTTGAGAAGAGAAGTAATTTGGAGGATAAATTTGGTTTTGTCTTTAGGTAACCTAAACTTGAACAATAAACAACAATGAGGACTTCTGTTTCTAACAATATGGCAGACTAGATAGTCTGTTACCTCTTCCAATGCAAAATACTGAAAAGTACTAGACAGATTACAATGGGGATCTTTTTCAGTGCATAGCTGAATTTGTAAGAAAGAAGGGAAAATTGCATGGCCAAAACTTGAGAATAAAGTGAAAAATTGGAAGGGTTCGTAGGTCTCAATACCAATATGTTTGGTTTTTAATGGCCTCACAAGGATGGGAGACAGGTTTTAAGGCCACTGGAAGTGAAATTGCTGTATGTGTGCATAAAGCAGAGACCTAAATTGGCAGCAACAATGGTGAACAAGGTGGACTAGAAGACTACTTTTGGCCAGTCACTGAAAAAAGTGTTTCCTGATGAATGGCAAATATAAGACTATTCTCACATGGTCTAGGGGTTCAAATTTGTATTGTCCACATGTTCTCATAAACATTCAAACCAACAATTTATCATGAAAGTGCATCCTTGGACACCTGGGAGAGGCAAGTGCAACATCTAGAAAAGCATACCCTCAGTCGAGGCCCTTATAAAACAAACTGCAGAATTAATCCTCAGGATCTTCAGATACTGTAGTTATTTAAGTCTTTAAATATGTTCGAGTGAATAAATAAATCAGTGAGGGAATAAAAATCATAATAAACAAAACCTTACAAATAGAAGATATTAGGTATTTGAAAAAAGATTTTTTTTTAATTTTTATTTATTTATGATAGTCACACAGAGAGAGAGAGAGAGGCAGAGACATAGGCAGAGGGAGAAGCAGGCTCCACGCACCTGGAGCCCGACGTGGGATTCGATCCAGGGTCTCCAGGATCGCACCCTGGGCCAAAGGCAGGCGCTAAACCGCTGCGCCACCCAGGGATCCCAGGTATTTGAAAAAAGAATCAGATAGAACTTCTAGAACAATTATAGTAATTGACATTTGAAATTCAGTGGAAGGATTTTAGTTGCAGATTAGAAGCAGTTCAAGTGAGAATCAGTAAGAAATGCAGAAAAAATGGTGAATGCATCAAAGGTAAAGAGGGATTCCTTCTTTGGCTAGATTCATAATCTCTTTGGGTTACATTATAATCATAGTTATGTCTGCTTAGGAGCTTTAATATGCTTGCAAAGAGAAGAAAATGAATTAGCACTCTAATATATTTAGAACTATCTTATTAGCTTAAAGACAAGGTGATGTCAAAAAAATTAACAATGGAAATTTTCTGGTAGTCATAAACATGATACAGATTTCTCTTAGCCTGTCATTGTTAAGTGATCCAAAGAAAAGTGGGTGTCCTTGAATGGGTCAGTAATATCTGGAAGAGAAAACACAACATGCTTCCAAGGGCACTCCTAGAAGGAAAGTTGGAAAGTGTGGTGAAATAATAACTTCACTTTTTCTTATTTCAGGATTCCCAATATGCATAGTATATTACCATTTGTAAAAATAAAAATAGTATGTAATACAAAAATATGCATGCAATATGGTACCAGGAAACTGGTAACAGAGGCTGCCTCTCATGAAGGGAACTGTGTGCTCAGAGGGATGGATGCATATGAGAGAGAGACTTATTTCTCACTGTATATCAGTAGTTCTCAAACTTTTTTAGACTTAGCACCCCTTTGGGTGTTAAAAATTAATGCTTAAGTTCCCAAAGAATTTTTGTTTATGTGAGTAATATGTCTATCAATATTTACCGTACTAGACATTAAAATGAATCTCAAAAATACTTATTTAATAATTCACTTAAAAATAACAAGGCGGGGTGGGGGGCGCCTGGGTGGCTCAGTCAGTCAAGCATCCAACACTTGATTTCGGCTCAGATCTTGATTTCAGAGTCATGAGAATGAGCTGGGCTCCATGCTCAGCTCAGTCTGCTTGAGATTCTCTCTCCCTCGCTCTCTGCCCCTCCCCCACTGCACACACACACTCTCTCTCAAATAAATAAATCTTGAAAAAAACCCCAATTGTGTTAACCTATTATGTGTTAACATAAACTATTGTTAAATGAAAATAACTGTATATTCTAAAACAAAATTTAGTGAGAAGAATAACATGATTTGCCTTTTATTTTTGCAAATCTTTTTTACCATCTGGCTTAAGAGACATCTGAATTCTTATATTTGCTGCTGTATTCAGTATTCATGACATGACACATCATAGAACATCTGGAGAACACCCCTGTATACTTGAGAGATAATCAGAGTGAGAAAGGCAAGCAACATATTAATATTATTATGAAAGTAGTTTTCATCTCACAGACCTATGAAAAGGATCTCAGGGACCCCGAGAGGTTCCCTGGACTATACTTTCAGAATTGCTTCTGTATAAACTATTTGAATTCTATACCATGCACATGAATCAGGAAGTCAAAATACATCCAAACTTACATCCATACAAACATGCATACATGCATATGCATATATAAATGTACACCTTTAAAGACTCTTTTCTGATCTTTCTGGAAGGTAAAAAGAAAGTAATTGAGGATTTCTGTGAAACAAGTGCATCAAAGTTTTGATATCAATGCTACTATCTCTACTTTAGAAAGGAAAAGTAATATATAGCTAATTATGTTTAGTTTTTTTAAAAAAGATTTTATTTATTTAGAGAGGGCACTTGCATGAACAGGGGGAGGGGCAAAGGGAGAGGATGAGAGAGAATCTTAAACAGACACAGGGCTGAGCATGGAGCCCTACTGGGGGGTCTATCCCATGACCCTAAGATCATGATCCGATTGGAAATCAAGAGTCTGATACTTAGCTAACTGAGCCTCCCAGGTGCCCTGATGTCTAGTATTTATTGGGAGCTTATTATGTACTGTGCAGTGTGCCAAGAATTTTATGTGCCTTACCTAATTTAATCTTTTCCTGAGTCACATGAAAAAGGTACTATTGTTTTCTTCACTTTACTGAGATGAAACTGAGACTCAGAGGAGTTCAGCCACGTATCCAAGATCATGCAGTCATTAGAATTTTGCTATGTCCAACTCCAAAGCATATCACTCTCAAAAACTGGAAGATAAATGGTTGTCTTTTCTCTCTATTCAATTTTTTAAATTGTGGTAAAATACACGTAAAATAAAATTTACCGCCTTAACCCTTTTTAAGTGTACCATTTAGTAGTATTAAAAACATTCATGTTGTTGTGCAGCTATCACCATTATCCATTTCCATAATTCTTTTCATCTTGTAAAACTGAAACTCTATGCCCATTAAAAAATAACTGTTCTTTCCATCCCTCCTTCAGTCCCTGGTAACCACCCTTCTACTTTGTCTATTATTTTGACTACTCTAAGTATCTCATATAAGTGGAATTATGTAGTACTAGGTTTTTCCACATAATAAAATGTCTTCAAGATTCATCCATGTTGTAGACTATATCAGAATTTCTTCCTTTTAAAAGCTGAATAATAATATGTTATAAGTATATACTACATTTTATCACTTCATACACGGATAGGCACTTTGGTTGCTCTCACAACTTAGGTATGGTCAATAATGCTGCTGTGAACATACGTGTACAAATATCTCTTTGAGAACCTGCCTTCAAAATTTTTGAGTGAAACCTGAATAAAGCCTTTAGTTAATATTATTGTACTCATGTTCTTAATTTTAACAAATGGACCATAGATATATTAATAGTGGGGCAAGAAATTTCCCTGGGTGAAGAGAACTCTGTTTACTCTTGCAACTTTTCTGTAAATTACGAATTACTATAAAATAAAGATTTCTTTAAATAGTGAATTACAAGCTTTTAATACTTGGTCAGTGATAAATATACCTTTAGGAAGATTCTTCTCATATGTAATCTTTTTCTATTTCAGTATGAGTACATATAGCTAATTTTGTCTATTTCCTCTTAGTCATTAGGAACGTCTGCTCTTTAATTACCAAAAAATGTTCTTTCATGACTTAAATTTTGAGAATTACAAAAGCTTTTCACAAATATTTGCATTTTAAGCAATTCATATTATTTAAACAACCCAAAATTATGGTTCAATTTTAATCTCTGTATAAGCTATTTGGTCATATTCTCTGCCAGTATTGTCTCAAAGTCACATAGGCAAAGCAACCTGACAATCATTATGATTGGCTTTATTTTTTAACTTTATTGAGATATAATTGACATAGAGCATTATGTTGATTTGATACACTTATGTTTTGCAAAATGATTACCACCCTTGTGTTAGCTAATACTTCCATCACATCATCTAATGACCATTCTTTTTGTAATGAGAACATTTAAGATTTACTCTCCTAATGACTTTCAAGTGTATAAGACAGTATAATTAGCTATAATCCCCATGCTATATGTTAGATCCTCAGAACTTATCATCTTATAACTGAAAGTTGTTCCCTTTGACCACATCTCCCTGTTTTCCCCACCCGTACCGCCTAGTAATCACCATCCTATTCTGTTTCTAAGTTCAATGTTTTTATATTTATTTATTTTATTTTTTAATTTTTTAAATGATTTTATTTATTTGAGAGAGTGAGCAAGAGAGAAAGAGCACAAGCAGGGGTGGGGGAGGGGCAGAGGGAAAGCAAGCAGCAGACTCTCCTGCTGAGCAGGGAGCCCCCCACTCCAGGCTCAATCCCCAAACCCTGAGATCATGACCTGGGCAGAAGGCAGATGCTTAACTGACTGAGCCACCCAGGGACCCTGAGTTTGATGTTTTTAGATTCCACATATAAATGAGATCCTACAGTATTTATCTTTCTTTAAATTATTTCACATAGCATGACACCCTGAAATTCTATACATGTTGTTACAAATGGCAGGATTTTCTTCTTCTTTTTTTTTTTTTAAGTGGCTGAATAGTATTCCATTGTATATATACCTCATTTTCTTCATCCATTCACCCACTGATGAACACTTAGGTTGTTTTCATGTCTTGGCTATTGTGAATATTGCAGCAAAGAACATGGGAGTGCAGATATTTTTTGAGTTAGTATTTTCATTTCTTTCACATAAATTCTCAGAAGTGGGATTTCTGGATCATATGGGAATTTTATTTTTAATTTTTTTGAGGAATCTCCATACTATTTTCCATAGTGGCTGCATTAATTCACATTTCCTCAAATAGTGCATAAATATTCCATGTTCTCATCAATACTTGTTATCTCTTGTCTTTTTAAATGATGGCCGTCTAAATGTGTATGGAGTCACAAGACTCCAATTAACCAAAGCAATTCTGAGAAAAAAAAAAACACACAAAGCTAAAGCTATTACACTTCCAGTTTCAAACTGTACTACGAAGTCATAGTAATCGAAACAGTATGGTATTGGCACAAAAGCAGGCATGTAGGTTCTATTCAGTGGAACAAAATGGAGAGCCCAGAAATAAACCCACACATATATGGTCAATTTACAACAAAGGAGCCAAGAATATGCAATGGAGAAAGAACAGTTTCTTTAATAAATGGTACCGGGAAACTCGATAACCATACACAGAAGAATGAAATCAGATTCTAATAACACCCACAAAAATTAACTCAAAATGGGCTAAAAGCTTAAGTATAACCTGAAATGATAAACTCTTAGAAGAAAATATAAAAATCTCTTTGACACTGACCTTGGCAACATTTTCTTTCTTTGACATCAAAAGCACAAACAAACACAAAGTAAATGAGTGGGACTACATCAAACTAAAAACCTTCTGCATAGCAAAAGAAACAATCAGCAAAATGAAAAGGCAACCTATAGAATAGTAGAAAATATTTGCATATCATGTATATGATAAGCAGTTACTATTCAAAAACTATGAAGAACTCTACAACTCAAAAGAAAAAAAGAACAATTTAAAAATGGGCAGAATAACTTACTAGATATTTCTTCAAAGAAGACCTACAAATTGCCAACAGATATATGACAAAATGCTCAACATCACTAACCACCAGGAAAATGCAAATCAAAATCACAAGGAGAAACAATTAATTGTTGGTGTTAACAAAATGGATTCCAATAAACCATGCTAGAGCCAGAAGAGAAATAAGGAACTCGTTAAGGAAGTCAGCACCTACATTAAGAAAATTGGCTACAACTCTGACACAGTAGCATTTGTGCCAATTTTTGATTGGAATGGTTACAACATGCTGGAGCCAAGTGCTAACACGCTTTGGTTCAAGGGATGGAAAGTCACCTGTAAAGATGGTAATGCCAATGGAACCATGTCCTGGAAGTTCTGGATTGCATTCTGCTAACAACTTGTCCAGTTGACAAGCCCTTGCATTTGCCCCTCCAAGATGTCTACAAAAGTGGTGGTGTTGGTACTGTCCTTATGGGCTGAGCACAGACTGGTGTTCTTAAATCTGGCATGGTGGTCACCTTTGCTCCAGTTAATGTTGCATCTGAAATAAAGTTTGTTGAAATGCATCATGAAACTTTGAATGAGGTTTCCTGGGAACAATGCAGACTTCAATGTCAAGTATGTATATGTCAAAGATGTTTGTTATGCAATGTGGCTGGTGACAGCAAAAATGACCTACCAATACAAGTGGCTGGCTTCATGGCTCAAGTGATTATCTTGATTGTCCTGAACCATCCAGGCCAAATCAGTGCTGGACATGCAGCTGTGCCAGATTGTCACACATCTCACATTGCTTGCAAGTTTGATGAGCTGATGAAGAAGATTGATCCTGGTTCTGGAAAAAAGTTGGAAGATGTCTCCAAGTTCTTGAAATCTGGTGATGCTGCCATCATTGACATAGCTCCTGGCAAACCTATCTGTATTGAGAGCTATTTTGCTGTTTGTGATATGAGACAGTTGCTATGGGTGTCATCAATGCAGTGGACAAGAAGGCAGGGGGAGCTGGCATGGTCACCAGGTCTGAAAGTTTAGAAGGCTAAATAAATATTATCCCCAATACCTGCCACCCCAGTCTTAATCAGTCTTAATCAGTGGTGGAAGAATAGTCTCAGAACTCTTTGTGTCAACTGGCCATTTAAGTTTAATAGTAAAATTATGGTTAATGATAATAATGCATCATGAAACCTTCAGAAGGAAAAGAGAATGTTTTGTGGACCTCTGTGTGTGTGTGTGTGTGTGTGTGTGTGTGTGTGTGTGAGTTTTAAGTTATTAGTTTTTAAAATCAGTACTTTATAATAGAAACAACTTGACCAAAAATCTGTCACAGAATTTGAGACTCATTAAAACAGAAGCTTAAGGGGAAAAAAAAATCACAGTGAGGTATCCTTTCATACCTATTATAGTGGCATGACAAAAGATAACAAGTGTTGGTCTTGGTGCTTGACTTTTTTTTTCAATTTGACACCAAAAGCAAAAGCAACAGAACCAAAAACAAACAAGTGGGACTATATCAAATTAAAAGGCAACCATTAACAAATTAAAGGTAACCATTAACAAAATGAAAAGGCAATCTACCTAATGGGAGAAAATATTTGCAAATCATATATCTAATAAGGAATTAATATCCAAAATATATAAAGAAATAATACAACTCAGTAGAGTTGTTGGGTAGATGATCTGAATAGACATTTTTCTAAGGAAGACATATAGGTGGCCGAGAGGTACATGAGCAGGTGCTCAACATCATGAATAATTAGGAAAATGCAAGTCAAAATCACAATGAGATATCACCTCACATCTGTTAAAATTGCCATTACCAAAAAAGATAGGAAATGACAAGTGTTGGTGAGGTTGTGGAGAAAAAGGAACCCTTTGCACTGTTGGTGGAAATGTAAATTGGTTCAGCTGCTGTAGAAAAAAGTATGGAAGCTCCTCAAAAAATTGAAAATAGAATTACCATATAATCCAGTTATTCCACTTTAGGGTATTTTTTCAAAGGAAACAAAACCAGTTATTCGAAAATATCTGAACCTCCACGTTCATTGCGGCATTATGTACAATAGCTAAGACATGGAAGTACCCTAAGTGTCTATTGATGGATGAATAAAGAAAATGTAATATATATAATATAATATTATATACATACACACACAATGGAATAGTAAAGCCATATTCCATAAAAAACGATAAAAAAGAATGAAATCCTGCCACTTACAATAACATAAATGGACCTTGACAGTGTTATGCCAGGTAAAATAAGTCAGACAAAGACAAATACCATATAATCTTACTTATATATAGAATAAGAAACCTCTCTGAGCTCATAAATACAGAGAACAGATTGATGGTTGCCAGAGATAACAATTGCAGTTTGGGTGAAATGAGTGAAGGTGGTCAAAAGGTACAAACTTCCAGTTATAAAATGAATAAGTCCTGGGACATAATGTATGGCATGGTGACTATAGTTAATAATTCTGTATTGTATGGAAGTTGCTGAAGGAATAGATCTTAAAAATTCTTATGAAAAGAAAGTCAATCAGAGAAAGACAAATATTATATGATTTTACTCATATGTGGAATTTAAGAAAAACAAAGAGCAAAGGGAAAGGGAAGGCAACCAAGAAACAGACTCTTAACTACAGAGAACAAACTGATGATACCAGAGGGGAGGCGGGTGGGGGGATGAGTGAAATTGATGGGAGGAATTGAAGGAGTGCACTTTTTGTGATGAGCACGGGGTGTTATATGGAAGTGTTGATTTACCATATTGTACACCTGTAACCAATATTACAATTATGTTAACTAAATGGAATTTAAATAAAAACTTTAAAAAAGTTCTCATCACACAAAAAAAATTAACTACACGTGGTAATAGTTATTGACTACAGTTATTGTGATCATTTGGCAATGTACATCAAATTATTATGTTGTACACCTGAAACAAACATAATGTTGTATGTCAATTTTATCTCAATTAAAAAATAAAACAAAGAAAATCCTAAATAAAAAGAGTAACCAATTAGGCAATGTGGGAGAATACATTAAGAAGGTGTAGGAAAAAAGTATTATAGCCATGTCCTAAGAAATGAAAAGTTTATTTCTGGATTATGTGATTGAATCTGTCAGCATTTTTTTTTTTGTCAGCATTTTTAAACTTATTTTTTCTGTGCTTTTCTTTTCCAAAATAAATATTCACTCTTTATCTGATTTTATATTCATATTTTTGTATTCTTTTTTTTTTTTTTCCTTAAAAGAGGCCTCCCTTATGTAAGTTTTGGGGTCTGCATAACCTGGCACTAGCCCTGCTTATCTGATGTGATAAAAAGTTCCCTTTGAAAAGTAAAGTGTGAGTAGTGACCAATGCTTCCATTTCCCTATAATTGTAGGAGAACAAAGAACACTTTATGCCCTTTCATTGTACTTTAAAGTGATATAATTAGTTTGATTATAATGCAGTCCTGATTGATACCAACATAAAAGTAACATGGTGTTTAACTTCTCTAAAATATCTTTATTGATTTCTAAAATTAGAAAAAAGTAACTCAAACTATTTAAAAGATTCAGATAATATAGTGGTAATATGCAAAAATAAACAAATAAAAGCTCCTCTTCCCCCCGTCCCGGTCCCCTAGAGTTAACTGCTGTTTATTGTTTGGTGAGAGTTTCTTTTCACAGTTTTTCCATGTATGTATATATAAATAATATGTATACATGTTTGAATGTAAAAATACGTGGGTGGGTATATGTGTGTATATCTACCTACATCTCTCTCTCTCTCTCTCTCTCTCTATATATATATATATATATATATATCAGCAAATATGTGTATTTATAAATCTATTTAAAAATGGGAAAAAATTACAACAAAATGAGATGATAGAATTTGTTTTTTTCCTCTTCATTTCTCTGAGCAATGTGGTATGCACCTCTTTCCATTTCAGTAAGATATATATCTACCTTATTCTTCTTAGATGTAAAATATATATCTAGAATAATTTAATTCCCTATAGATGGATCTTTAGATTATTCTCATTTTTTCCTTGTTATAAACAATGCTGCACTAAAACTCATACAAACATCTTTGTGCATATTTGTGAGGGTTTCTGGGGTCCGATTCCTAGAAATCAAATTTCTGAATTGAAGGCTATGGACTTGAATATCTCTATGGTTTATTACCAAATCATTCCTTCAGAGTGGTTGGCTTCCACATTGTTACAAACTCTTGTTAGGAATAGGGCCAGACTGTGATATGTTGTTTTCTCCAACAGGCTAAGAACGTGGTGCCCAGCATTCTTTAAGCCTTTTGTTCTATTGACAAGGAGGAGGGGAGGTTTCAGCGATGTGGAGGGAAAGGACAGAGAGGCAGGGCCCCTCAGCAGAGCTCTGTATCTTTTCCATCATGGTCCTGAGCCATTCTGGCCTGGTGTAAACTGGCAGATCCACTTAATAGATCAAAAACCCTGCAGTTAAATGGACTTACCTATCTTAAAAGGCTGTTTCATACATATCTGGTGTTATACAAGCATGCTTTTGAGGGGATTTTACCTTCCATTTCCTCCTTTGTGAGAAATGATTAAATTATTCCTTTGTAACTACATTCAGTAAGCTCTCTGAGATGGGTTCTAATACACCTGATTTTCTGCAGTCCTGTATTTCCAGGGCTGCTGTCCCTAAGCAAGCTTGGCTAGCTCCCTCATTTTCTTTGCTCATCCGAGCAACCTGTGTGAAGAGCCCCTACTGCCCTTGCCATAATGTCAAGTGTTGCCTCACAGCTTTCCTTGCAGCCTCGTTTTTGCTCACAGGATGACTTTAATAATTTATGTGGTTTTTTACTTTCCCTCTGCCCTCTAATTTCTCACAGTTGGGTTCCTGGCCTGCCAGTGAGCCCTGCTCTGAACTTTCTTTTCCAAAAGGGACGCCTTGGTCTAGCACCTTGTTTAAATCCTTCCTTATTTCTTTGGATATCTTCCTGTTTCTGTCACTGGCAGTACCACAGCTAGATCTCCTATCCCCAGCTATCCATCTTTTGTAATCCAACAGTGAGAACCAAAGCAACAAGCTAATAGACATTCATTGCCAGGCTCAGCATTTCCAGCTTTCTTTGGTAAATATAGATCAAGCACGGTAAGTGGAATTAAACACATATCCTTTTTGAAGGCAATCTTTGATCTTCAAAATTACCATATTTATTTTATCGCCCTGCTTCGCTATTGCAGTGTAGTGGGAGGAAATGTTTAAGTACTTGAGAGGCTTTTCTGCCAGAGTCAGCAGTGACTTGTCAGGCAAACAACTTCTGAGGTGCAGCTTTGATCTCGATGGCCTTCATTTGATAAGACACAAGCTTTGAAATGGGAAATTGAGAAAGACTTTAGAAAAGGTGTTTATTTCATGGCTATATATGGATCTTTACCTGCCAATAGGTACTTTTTAAAAAAGCTTCTAAACAAAGAAGATAGAGATATATCTCTTTTGAAGGGTAGAATCAGAACTGTATCAGCCAGGCTAATAGGACTGGGAAGAGGTCAAGGTTAGTGGTTGGAAATATGGCTCCTGGTCTGTGTGGTCATCAGAGCTGGGATAGATGGACAGTATGATAAATGAATCATTGACCTTGTGGTTAAATAGTCTGACCAGTGTTTTTAGATTGACAAGCTTCCCACCCAGTGTGCTATGGTTAACTCATGTGCAGAAAATGAGTTATGAGGATAGCTCATTATATTACACGGATAATAGTGAGGAGACAGGGCAGTGCCATCAATGGTTAGGGAAGGCAGCAGATACTGTGATTTGTGTTTTACAAGCGGGAAAAAGAAAGTCCTTGAATTTCCCTTTTTAAAAATAACTCCGAGACTATGAATGTTTATCTGTTTCATTAGACCATGAACTTCTTGAGAATAGGTTTTGTGTTTTTACCCCAAGCACCTAACAGTGCCCATTGAATAAATATTTGTTGAAATTATCAGCCACAAACGAATTGTAAAAGAAGAAGTTCATTCATTCATTCTGCTCAACAAACATTTTGGAGCCATTATTATGTGTTGGGTTTTGGATATTCGGATGAATAAGAAATTCCATAGTTTTACCAGGGTTCACAGTTTAGAAGAGGAAATAGGCATTGTTTCAGATGGCATAACAGAGGCTGAACAAGAGAAAAGGCAATGGCTAATGAATGAATGAATGAATGTTCATACCATAGAACATTATACAACAATGAGACTGAATGATCCAATGAAAAAGCAATGGCTAATTTTATACTGGGGGGGGGGGTGTGGTTAGGTAACCTGAAGTGATGCTTTAACAGGGTTTATTTTTGAAGGTTCATTTAAATATGACACACACATAGTATACATGTATGGTAAATAGCTTAGTGTGTTTTGGCAAATTGAACACATCATATAAACCAGTACTCCAGAAACATCTGTTTTCCCTCCTGTTTACTATTCCCATTTGACTCCAAACAGCATAAAATGTTTGTGCCTACAATTAGTGCCTTAAAGTCATAGAAACCATATATGTGCTCTTTTATGTGCCTGGTTTCTTCTACCAAATGTTAGGGCTGTGAGATTCATCTACATTTCCGGGTATAGATGAGGATCATTCAGTCTCATTCTTGTATAATGCTCTATAGTATGAATATTCATTCATTCATTCATTTATTCATTCAATTTTCTTACTATTTGATGGACATTTTCAGTCTTTGTTACAGATAGTGGTTATGAAATTCTAGTACATGTGCTTTAGTGAAAATATGTATGCATTTCTGTTGAGTATATACCTAAGAGTGCAATTCCTGGTTCTTATGGTATATTCAGCTTTAGTAGATACTTTCAGTTTTCCAAAGTGGTCGTCCTAACTTATACCACCAGTGGTAGTATATGAGGGTTTTGTTTGCTTCACTTCCTTGCCAACACTTGATTTTTTTTTCTTTTTATTTCAGTCATCCTATGGCTGGTCATATTCTAGGTTAGCAGAGTTTTGAAAGATGCATTGTGCATTATCAGGCACATGGAGTGGAAGAGGGTTTTCTGGGGAAGCTCAGAAAGGGTGCTCAGGAAAGGGGGGCCAATGGGAGTTTTCAGGTATGAACCTCATTTAGTTATGTAAGCTGCAGGTAAATCAAATACACAAATAATATGTCCCCAAAGTATTGTTTGTAGTAGAAATTTACAGTAAAGTTTGAAGTAGAAACAGACTTTATAGAGAGGCAATTTGCCATCAGCTGGTGAGTCAAACACAGTGTATAGGCTCTCAGCTCTGAAAGGAATAAACAAATGGCATTCCAAATGGGAGACTCTGACATGTTGGCAGCTTGTGTGTAAGTACAGGTAAAAACAATTCATAACAATAAAACAGTGATGCTCTAGTAGGTACTCCCAATGAGATGTCTTTACCTAGTGAAGTAAGGAGTGCATATCCAGCATAGTACCTCCAGGGGGCTTCTGGCATGCATCTACCTTACTACTTTGTAATATGAGTGTGTCTTCTAGTTGCCTACCATTTGAGTAATTCTTTTTATTATTCTTAGTAATAGAACCCCCAGTTTTATTTCTGGAGGAGGTGTTAGTATGCCTAATTAAAAACTGTATTTCCCAAATTCCTTGCAACTATGTTCTGATCAAGTGAAATGTAAATGTAAATATTGTATGCCACTGCTGGATATTGTCCTTAGGGAGAAAATATACCCCCCTTTCCCCCTCTATTTTCTTTCCTAGAGGCTTAAATGGGGATGTGATAACTGGGGCCTGAGCAGCCATCTTGGACCATTAGGTGGAAGCCACATACTGAAGATGGCAAAAGGCTCCTGAATGCCTGATTTCATTAAGCAGCCATACCAGTCCCTAGACTTCCTACTTCTGGATTTCTTTTTCTATGAGAGAGTAATACATTTGTATCTTGTTTAAGCCAGGGTTTTTTTGTGCACACATGCTCTCTCTCTGTTATTTGTAGCCCAATCTAACATTAAATAGAAACTGTATATCAGGAAGAGGAAAGCTCTTCCTAGAAACCAGTGTGTGGGAAGAAAGGACACGAGCTTTTTATTTTTAAAAGATTTTATTTATTTATTCATGAGAGACACACAGAGAGGGTTAGAGACATAGGCAGAGGGAGAAGCAGGCTCCCTTTGGGGAGCTTGATACGGGACTTGGTCCCAAGACCCCGGGATCACTACCTAAGCCAAAGGCAGATGCTCAACCATTGAGCCACCCAGGCGTCCCAAGGAATGAGTTTTTAAGTATAAACGCTTCCTGGTAATTCTCTATAATACCATAGACATGGAGTTTGTATGGTGTCTGATATGCTACAAATAAGCCTTTGTTGAATTAAAGTGAACTGTTGCTTAAATCAATAGAAGAAAGTAATTGTATTACTTTCCTATTGCTGCTGTAACAAATTACCACAAACGTTGTGCCTCAAAACAACTTTATTATCTTATAGTTCTGGAGGGCAGAAATCTAAAATCAGTTGCACTTGGCTAAAATCAAGGTGCTAGTAGGCCTGTGTTTCTTCTGGAGGCTGTAGGAGAGCATTCATTCCTTTGTCTTTTTCTAGCTTCTAGACTCTACTCACATTCCTTGACTCATGGCCATACATCCCTCCAACTTTGCTTCTTTCATCACATCTCCCTCTCTCACTTCTACTCTCCCTCCTCCCTCTTATTAAGGACCCTTATTATGCAGGATAAGACCCCATCCCAAGACCCTTAATTTAATCACACCTGCAAAGTAATATACTTACAAATTCCTGGAATTAGGACATGCATATCTTTTAGCAAGTCTGTATCTGGCCTACTTGTGTTATAGTCCCAGCTCATCTACAGTGTGAACTATTCTTATTTATGTGTGTCAGGTGCGAGGCAGAACAGTGTAACAGAAGGAACACTGCTTCGGAGTTAGCACACCTGAGTTCCAAATCTTTTCTTTTAAAGATTTTATTTATTTATTTGAGAGTGAGAGACAGAGATAGTGACAGAGATAGTTAGAGAGAGCATGATCAGGGAGGAGCGGGAGATGCAGGCTCCCCGCTGAGCAGGGAGCTCAACCTGCGACTTGATTCCAGGACCCTGGGGTCATGACCTGAGCAGAAGGCAGACACTTAACTGACTGAGCCACCCAAGCGCCCCTCAGAGCTGCTTCTAAGCAGCTGTAAGGCCTTGGACAAATCATTTAAATTCTCTTGGTTCGGGGGAATCCCTAGGTGGCTCAGGAGTTAAGTGCCTGCCTTTGGCCCAAGGTGTGATTCTGGAGTCCCATGTCGGGCTCCCTGCATGGAGCCTGCTTCTCCCTCTGCCTGTGTCTCTGCCTCTCTCTTTCTCTTTCTCTCTCTCTGTGTCTCTCATGAATAAATAAATATAATCTTAAAAAAATTCTCTTGGTTCTCACTTTTTAATTTATAAAATGAGTTCTAGGGATCCCTGGGTGGCGCAGCAGTTTAGCGCCTGCCTTTGGCCCAGGGCCTGATCCTGGAGACCCGGGATCGAATCCCACGTCGGGCTCCCTGGTGCATGGAGCCTGCTTCTCCCTCTGCCTATGTCTCTGCCTCTCTCTCTCTCTCTCTCTCTCTGACTATCATAAATTAAAAAAAAATTATAAAATGAGTTCTAAATTTTCCAGGGAGAGACATACTTGGTGAGCAGCACACTGTCAACCCTTCCCCCTACACCTATAACAGAGATGATTTCTCTTGTGAGCTTGTTCCTAATCTTTCAAACAGCCACTGCTAGGTAGCCAGAAGTGATTCTTAGATGAAATCTATTTTCTCTTCCTGAGCAAGATCATCTCTAAGGCCTGTGACTTAAGCTATGAAAACACAGAGCTAAAAAACTCAACAAGCATCATCATGGATCACTGAATGCCCAAAGTCAATTGATACCCTTTCTTTTGTTTATATTTTCTCCCTTTAGTTTTATCTAGAACTATTAACTTGGCTAACATTAGTATTTCCTATTTCCATGCTTCCTTTTGAAGAGAGCAGTTAGGAGCAAGAAAAGACAGAAGACCTGAAAGTTCTCCTACCTGTTTTGTCAATTAGGTATAAATGAGAGTTGCCCTCACAGAACCCCTGTCCTGTGACTACAGCAAGACCCCAGGCATGATCAGCCTGTGCTTGTGCTGGTAATTTATACTCACACCTACACCTGCATCTATACTTAAGTCTAAATCTA
This sequence comes from Canis lupus dingo, assembly GCF_003254725.2. NCBI lineage: Eukaryota > Metazoa > Chordata > Mammalia > Carnivora > Canidae > Canis > Canis lupus. The sequence continues at coordinate 25,472,965 of NC_064249.1, forward strand.
CACTAACACATACACCTATCCTTACACTTAGACTTAACGGCTCATGTCCTTTTTCTTTACCCACTGATTCCTATACAGAGGTTGCCTCTTGCTGATATACAGAAAACACTGTAGCAAACTCTACTGTCTATTACCAGATTCACAAACCAGAAAGGATTTTCTCAAAAACAATTGGCAACCTGTCATGACTAGACATGTGAAACATCTCACTGATTGTAGGTACAAAACATCAAAGACACATAGCTTGGGTCATGAAAAAAGCTACAAGACAGTATGTGACTCTCTTCTACTTGAAAGAGTTTAATGTTAAAAAAAAAAAAGAAAACAAAAACCAAAACACTCACACACACACACACACACACACACACACACACAACCCAACCCCAACCCCAAAAACCCAACAACAACACAGTGAGGTTTGCTCACCAAGAACAGAGTCAGGTGCTAGACAAACCTCAGAATAGTCAAATGATCAAATTGTCTAGAGTATGTGGTTTCTGGAATGCATGAAAAGTGAAAGGCCAATGTTCTATTAAGATTATTGTCCCTTTTCAGAATCTGCTTAGACTTGTTAAAACCTTTAACACAGGGCAGCCCGGGTGGCTCAGCAGTTTAGCGCCGCCTTCAGCCCAGGGTGTGATCGAGTCCCACTGTCAGGCTCCCTGCAGGGAGCCTGCTTCTCCCTCTGCCTGTGTCTCTGTCTCTGTCTCTCTCTCTCTCTCATGTCTCTCATGAATAAATAAATAATTATATATATATATATATATATATATATATATATATATAAAGAAAACTTTAACACTATTTTTGGTAAAATTTTCCAAAGAAGAGATAATCTTTTTGCTTATTCTAATAGTTCTTCTCATCAAAGTGGAATTTTGGATTGCTTCATTCCATAACCATAGGTCAGAGAAGAATCCTCTCTTGAGATCTGAGGTCCTCACTGGATATTCTTGGTAGAGACACAGAGAAGCACTTTGAAAGGGGCTATCTTCCCCGAAGAGCTAACACATCCCTCTCCTTACATTGAGTATTTGCCATGACTTAAGCCGGTTTTATTTTCCATACAAAACTTACTGATTTTATCTTTTTGTTTGCTTTTGGGATGGCTCTCCTGTGGGTGATGAGTGGGGCGAGATCTACATGGCAGGCTCATTTTCTTTGTCCCATAGAAGGATGTACACCAGTTTTGAATCTGAATGTTTTTAGGTAGAAACTCTCCAGCTCAACATAATGATCACTACTCCTTATCTCATGCTTGGTTCTTCAGACATCAGTTCTCTGCCTTGTGCAAGAAGACAAGTGAGTGGGAACTGTGGCTTCCGTGTAGCAGGTATCTTGGGGAACCTATAACTCCATGGAGTGGGGATATCATATATACTCCAGCATGTATAATGGCAAACATTCAACAACTATGTATTCATGGGGATGGAAAGTAAGTGGTGTTATTTTTGGCTCCTTCTAATTTGTAGGTCAAAGAGGAGGCGTCTTACCCTTCTCATGCTTTTACTTTCTTACCTGTAGGAGGATTAAGTGACTTAATGTATGTGGAGTTCAGAGGTAAATGAGCAAGGGATCTGTTAAGATTCTTTTAAGATCCCTGAGCAATACTTACCAGATGATGAGGAACTTCTTGTAGGCAAGCTTTTCAGAGAATGGAACTGCCTCTTTAGATGTGGAATAAAGCTTTATAAGTCTTAATATTGTGAGACCCCTCTCTATGAAAGATGAAGTAATGAAGAATCAGTCAGCATGGTAAGCAAAATAATGCTTCCCCAACCTCCAAAGATATCCACATCCCGATACTCCAAATCTGTGAATATGTTACCTGACATGGCAAAAGGGACTTTATAGATGTGATTACTACAGCTCCCTTGAGATGGAGAGATTATGATAGATTATCCATTTAGGGAGCCCAATCTAATCAAAAGTGTTCTTATAAAGGAAAGAGGGAAGCTGGAGAGTCAGAGTCAGGGAAGACAATGTGATGGTGAAAGCAGAGATCAGTGATGCCATTGCTGGAAAGGGCCATAAGCCGAGGGAAGCAAGCGACCTGTAAAAGCTGGAAAAGGCAAGAAATAGATCCTCCCCTAGAGCCTCCAGTGGGAATACAACCCTGTCTGCACCTGGATTTCAGGCCCATGACACACATGTCAGACTTCTGACCTTTGAAACTATAAGGTAATAAATTTGTGCCATCCTAAGACACAAAGTCGGTGGTAATTTGCTATAGCAGCAATGGGAAGCTAACGCAATAAGTAAGTCAATATTTATTGAGCATTTATTGTGAGTCAGGAACTGACCAAAACAGTGTTGGTATTGCATAGCCTTGTTTTCCCTGATTAGTTCAGTTGTTTAATATAGTGTTTCCTTGATCATCAGTGAACCTGGGAAACAGTTCAAATAAAGAATGTTGGATCCCAACCCAGCCTGTTCTGATATAGGCTCTGGAAGAGCCACAGAATTTACCAGTATGCTTTATAGTAGGAAACACTGATTCTACTAGTCTGTCCTATGCCAGGATTACCAAAACTGGGCATTGTGACCTCGCCTGCATTGTGCATAGCATGTGTTATTCAAAAAAAGAAAGGAAACATTTTTTAAAAAATTTTATTTTTTATTGGTGTTCAATTTGCCAACATATAGAATAACATCCAGTGCTCATCCCATCAAGTGCCCACCTCAGTGCCCGTCACCCAGTCACTCCCACCCCCCACCCACCTCCCCTTCCACCACCCCTAGTTCGTTTCCCAGAGTTAGGAGTCTTTCATGTTCTGTCTCCCTTTCTGATATTTCCCACTTATTTTTTTCTCCTTTCCCCTTTATTCCCTTTCACTATTTTTTATATTCCCCAAATGAATGAGACCATATAATGTTTGTCCTTCTCCAACTGACTTATTTCACTCAGCATAATACCCTCCAGTTCCATCCACATTGAAGCAAATGGTGGGTATTTGTCGTTTCTCATGGCTGAGTAATATTCCATTGTATACATAAACCACATCTTCTTTATCCATCATAAAAAAAGAAAGGAAACATTAATGATAATTGTCATCTTGGGAGTCCTGGGGACATCTTTTGAGATAACAGTATAATTAGGAATGTCAGAAAAACCAGGTGTATTAATTTTCCAGGGCCTGCCATAACAGAGTACCACACACTGGTTGGTTTACACAACAGAAATTAATTTTCTCATAGTTCTGGAGGCTAGAAACTGAGGTGAAGGTATTAGTTTCCTCTGAGGCCTCTCTCCTTGGCTTGTAGATGGTGTCTTCTGCCTGTATTTCAAATGGTCTTCCTTTTTTTTTTTTTTTTAAGATTTTATTTATTTATTCATGAGAGACACAGGGAGAGAGGCAGAGATGCAGGCAGAGGGAGAAGCAGGCTCCCCGCAGGGAGCCCGATGCAGGACCTGATCCCAGGACCCCGGGATCACGACCTGAGCCAAAGGTAGAAGCTCAACCACTGAGCCACCCAGGTGCCCACAAAGTCTTCCTTCTGGATATGCCCATGTTCTAATCTCCTTTTATAAAGACAACAGTTGTACTGGATTAAGGTTTATCCTAAGGACCCCACTTTACTTTTTAAAAGACTTTATCTCCAAATGCAGTCCCATTCTTTTTTATGAAGACTGCAAAGAGATGAACTTGACTCAGAGATAGAAGTGTTTCTAGTTAAGAGAGGAGGTACATGATTAATGTGGTGATGAGTGTGATTCACATGGGTCACTTGCAACTTAAGTAAGCATGCATTTTCTACACTAAATTATTTTGTATAGTAAATGTACTATGTGCTTCAAGTAAATGTTTTCTGTGCTTCTAGGTTGAAGATTTCATTATAGGGGAAGTTTACACAGAACTTTGTATTAAGTGTTGAATGACTATCCCAGGAAGAAGTGGAGAGCTCTTGAAAATCTTGATGTCTTGCTTTTTCTTAGCCAATATAGCAATAGAGTAGTTTATATCTAAATGCTTGCATACATGCATGTACTTATATTTCTAACTTTAATTTTAAAAAGAGCTCGTGCCCATTTGTCTGTTTCCATTGTTTTTTTTGTTTTTTTTTTTTTTTTGTATTCTTGAGGATCTAGAATACAAGTATTTTCTCTTGAAACTCTTATCTTAAGGAGGAGGAAATAACTAGTCCAGTACTTAAAAGATTTTAAGCACATGTGGATTGTTTACTCCCAAGGTTTATAATTGTGACCTATTGTGTCTTGTGAGTTTAATCAGGATATCCTCACATCGCGAGGAAAGGGAAACTGGGAAATGAGATGACTGGTAAAGGCCATTTTGTGAGCTAGAGACAGAGCCAGTATTACAGCTATTACAGCCTGTTTTTACTTTTTCCTGCTCTTTGGAAGAGTTTGAGTATGTTAGTATTATTTCTTCCTTAAATGTTTGGAAGAATTTATTTATTGGAGTAGGTATGCAGGCCTGAAGATTTCCTTGTGGTGAGGTTTTAAACCACACATTCAATTTATTTAAATATATATTTACTATTCAGATTTTCCATTTTATTTTGCTTCAGTTTTGATATTTTGCATTTTTCTAAGATTTGACCTTTTTTGATACAATTTTTGAGTATGGTTGACACACAATGTTACATTAATTTTAAGTGTACAACATAATGATTTGACAAGTTTATATATTATGCTATGCTCACTGTGAGTGTAGCTACCATCTGTCACCATACAGTGTTATTACAAGATCATTGACTGTATTCCTTATGCTGTGTCTTTTATTCCCATGACTTATTCATTCTATAGCTGGAAGTCTATGTCTCCCACTCCCTTTCACCCATTTTGTCCATTCCCTCAACCCCCTTCCTTCTGGCAACCACTGGTTTGTTCCCTATTTATAGAAGACTTGTCCTTTTCATCCAAATTTTCAAATTCACTGTCATGAGGTTGTTCCTCACATCTTCTTATGATGTTAATGTTTGTGGGATTTATAGTGCTTTCCAGTTTTCATGCTTGATACTAATAATTTGTGCCTTGTTTCTTTGTTATTCTTGATAAGGTTGTACAAATTTTATTAAAATTTTCAAATAACTAGTTTTTGGTTTTGTTGATTTTTCTCTAGTGCATATTTATCTTTTTCTCTATTGTATGTTTATTTATATTTGTTGATCTTTGTTTTCATCTTTACTATTTTTTCTTTTATTTGATATAGGATTGATACACTTTTGTTTTTCTAGCTTTTTGAAATAGATACTTAGATTATGGATCTATTGTCTTTCTCCTTTTCTATGCATTTAAAGCTGTTTCAATCTCAGTACTGCTTCAGCTGCATCTTCTAAATTTAAGAATCATTGCCTTAGAGTCATTCTCAAGGTTATCCCTTAGATCAAGTGATTTTCAACTTGATGATTTTACTACTCCTACTCCCTACCCTCAGGAATGTTTGGCAGTGTCTGGAAACATTTTTGGTTGTCACAGCTTGGGGAGAGGAGCTACTAGCATCCAGTGAGTAGAGGCTAGGGTTGTTACTAAAAATTCTACAATATACAGGACAACCCCTCACAACAAAGAAGAATCTGTCAATAGTGCTGAGGTTGAGAAACCTTGTGGACTTAGACATATGTATTACCCTAAAATGTACCCGCACTCACCACCCATAATATCCTCCACATGGCTTGTTTCTTTACTTTTATGGGTTCCCAAGATGCTGTCCCTAATCATCCTATACATGTAGCTCTGAATCAAGCTCTATAATCTCTACTTTGTTATGTTTTCCTTCATAGAACATTATGCACATTATGCATGTTATCATATGATGTAAATATTATAAATATCACACATGACCATATATATATATAATATTTATTTCTTTTTGCTTGACTCCCCCACAAGAAAAGAAGGGTTCTGTCTACTTTGTTTATTGTCCTTTTCCCAATATCTAGAACAGTGCAGCAGAGTCGAATGAGTTAATATTTGTTGCATGATTAAATGCAGTGTTGCATTGGAATAAGTGTCATTTCCAGTTCGAGGCGCTGAAAGTACAGTGGTTAAGTAAGGCAGATGTTGTATAAGGGTAAATACAAATACAAACAGGAAAATATTGAATTTTTCCTGGTGCAAGAAGGGTGATTCTTTCTCCTCTTTCCTTAGTACATTTATTTTTGACGAAAACTGTAATTTTGAATTCTTTCTCTGTCCATTTTATAATGTGTAAACCTTTTAAAAAGCTAAGTAAGCCTCTAGCAAGTTTTGTAACCTACAAATCTTTCTCAAGGACTTTGCAGCTATCCCTTTGAAACGTAATCAAGGAAGACAGCACCTCTATTTCCCAGTCTCTGGGACTAGGTAGGAGCCCAATTTTGGTAGGTGTGTGATTCCAAGTTACTAATCTACCACTTATAAGAAATTTATATTTCCTTTGGATAAAGGCAATTAGTAAACATAGTGCCTGCCCCAATTATCAGGTGAATTTGGAACGAACTATGTATGGCAAATGGTGCTGTCAAATGCGCTCACTTGAGAACTGGTCATTGTTTAACTTGAGAACATGTATGAAATGGGCTGCAACTGCTTGACTATATAAAAGGATGAGATTTCTTTTCTACCTTGTGATCTCTTTAGTGGCTTATCTGTGATGTGCATCACATTCTGGTTTGCTACTTATTCAGTAAGGAGGCTATTTTCTTTCTCTTCTGCTTTTGTGGATAGGTTTTCTGAGTTGGCAGGAGATTTTATTTTGATTTTTTTCCCCACCCACAGTCTCTGGCTAGGCCAGGGACGTCGGTTTGTAATTTAAAAGATGCTCCACTGCATTTTTCCTTAACTAAACCAACGTCCTTCTCTCGTTTCTTTCTCTCTCCCTTGGTACCTGTTTAGGCATATCAGTGCTTCTGAATCTGAGGGAGACTCTATTTCCATCAGTTCCTTTCTCCGATACCATCTAGGGAGCTTTCATAAATGTATGTATAGTGTGTGCAGGCTCAGTTTCAAGGTAGGGAACAAAGAGTTTAACACACACATGGGCTCTCCTTCCAGTCCTCTAGCAGATTTGTTTTAGATAGCTCTTTTGTGGGAGCGGGACAGAAATCAGAGGCATTTTTATTTTTTTAGGTGATGCTGTTATCATTGGTTGGTACACTAGTCCAGTGATCCACAGGGGATTGTGCAGGTATTTCTCCTACAACCTGCTCATTTCTGAAGACTTGTCTTCTCTTCTCTCTCTCACCTAATGTGATTTGTTTAAGCAATTCTTTTTTTTTTTTAAGATTTTATTTATTTATGAGAGACACAGAAAGAGGCAGAGACTCAGGCAGAGACACAGGCAGAGAGAGGAGCAGGCTCCATGCAGGGAGCCTGATGCAGGACTCAATTCCAGGACCCCAGGATCACACCCTGAGCTGAAGGAAGGCGCCCAACTGCTGAGCCACCCATGCGTCCCTGTTTAAGCAATTCTTTGGCTGAATGCTTGAGTAAGCGTCCTACAGCTGCACAGAGTTGAGGTGTAGGTGCGAGGGTCATGAGATGTGCCTTTGAACTAACTTACTCATGGGGAATGGGATGGAATGGGGATGCATGATGAGTGGATATGGCTTCAACTTACGTCTTCAAGAAGGTGAACCGCAAGTAGGCTTGCTCATTTCTTCACTTTCTTTTTCCTTCAGTCCTACCCATTTTCTCTCTTTTGTTCTCGCTTAGGTCCTCCTTACCCAAAGTCCCTGCCCTTGCCTTCAGGGTCACTCTTGCTCTTCATTCAACATAATGAAACAGCATGTTCAGACCCTTCCTAGGTCTTAGAGACATTTCAGGCATCAGCTGATTAACACTGGGGTCTCTACTCAGACTCCTGCTGACTTTCCTGTGGTAAGTCATTGGGAATAGTAGCTGCTTTAACTTCAGTTCTATCTCTCTCTGTTGACAATGCTGAAGCTAGTTTTCTCCTGAAGAACTTGATGACAAGCACACTTCTCCATTGGAATAATTCATTTATTTCTAGAAAACTTTTTGGTCTATTCTGTGTGAGGCATATGTGTTCTTCACATTCTCTGACCCTATTTCTCATGAAAAAACAAAACAGATTCTGGTTTTGTTATGCTATAGGCACATTTTTCTTTCTTCTAACCTAATTTCCATTACAAAGTATGTCTGGATTAACTGAGACTGCTTCTGCTTAGCTTTTTGGATCAAAGGGCTCCATGCTCAAATAGCGTTTCTCTCTCTGACCCTCAAATTTCTCCTCTGACAGATGTGATTGAAATTTCACCTACCATGTAAATATTCAGTATTGGAAAATATGCTTTCAGCTCTACAGGCAGAAGTGTTCCAGTAAGAGAAATTGTACCAACTTTTTGAACAGATATCTTTATTTCTATATTGGCTTTACCAATGATTTGATGGAAACACATCAGTGATTGTGATAAATTCTAAGTTTTTCAAGGTAATTTTCAAGATTATTTTCATCTTTTGTGAGTATGCTGAATATAAAGTAATTTGATATTCACCCTCTTCCTTCCTGTCTTCTTGTAATACATTTGGTTTCCAGATGTTGAAGTAAGGGAGTTTATTTTTTCTGGAAAATGAATGTGTCAGTGTGAGTTAGCATATTGAAGATCTGAAGCATGTCCCAAAATGCTGATGCAAATTTAAATCCCGGGGGCCTCTAATGCAACCTTGTGACATGCTGAGCTTGGAACTGAAAGAGAATTTGGCCCAGTGATATTGTTAAAGCACCAAGTATTCCAAGGGATCATTGTAGATCTTTTCCCATATTTTATCCTATTACGTTTTCCTTGACAGCTTTGCCAAGTAGTTTTTTCCCCTCTTTCTCTCTTGCAAATGAAGAGAGTCACACTTAGGGAGTTTCGGTAGTTTTCACAGGGTCCCAGATATTTAGGTGCAAAGCTAGAACCCAAGACCATTGGACTTAGAAGCCCTTGCATTGTCCCACATACCATATTGCCACTGAGGAGTTGAAAGCCCTGCATGTTCAGCTACACAGTTGTACCCTACAGTGTTACTTCAGGACAAAGGTACTGTGTATGGTCTTGCTTCTTCATGGTTCATGTCTATATGCCTTTGAGGGCAGAGATCATGACATATCTAGCTTTTTCTGACTAGCTAGATGTGTCGTGAATATCTATCTATTAAGATTAACGAATGGATTAGACCTGGCCATCCTAAAACCTTTTCCAAAGAAGCTCCTTTTTAAATAATTTCTATTTCTCTTAAGCCTTCTGGTTATTAGAACCTGTGAGATTATTTGAGGATTTTTTTTCTCCTTAGCCACTTCAACATTCATAAAATGATCAGATATGTCATTTTACTTTATAGTGACAGTAGCGTGGCACCTGTCTCCTTCTTGCCATTGTCATTGACACCACCTCCATTATAGGTAGCTTCAGGGACTATCTACTTCCATTCACTCACTCTCTGTTTTACTCTGTCTCATCCATCCATCCATCCATCCATCCATCCATCCATCCATCCATCCTTTCATTTCATCGACAAACATTTTGTAAGTACTTGCTAAAGAGACAATAAACAGATTATCACAATACAGTACGATAAATGCTTAAGAAGATTGTTTAGGGTGCTATGAGAACATAGAAAAGGTTCATTCTTACCCAATTCAGGGAGAGAGATTCAGAGAAGGCTTCTTGGAGGAGGTGTCAATCTGAGCTGAGCCTCAAAGAATCAGTTGTGTTAGAAAGGTGAAGGGGATGGAGAAGGACAAATTAAGAACCACAATGTTCCTCCCCTGATGCCTCACCTTTTTTTTCTTTTGTTTTGATTTTTCTCCAGCGGTTTGAAACATCCAGTATATTATGTAGGTTACCTGCCATATCTCCTCTCAGAATTATCCAATGACTTTCCCTCTCACTCACCTCCAATAAAATCGAAACTAATCACACTGTCTGCCCAAGCTACTGTGGTGTGGTTTCTGTTAGCCATCTGACCTCTTTTCTCCTCACTTTTCTCCTCAGTCACTCTGTGTCAGCCACACTGGGCTTCTTGTTGTTTCTTGAATGCATCAGACTGCCTCCTGCCTTGGAGGCTTTGCACTCATTCTTCCCTCTGTGTGCAATGGCCTCACAGATGTCTGTATGACAGAGTAGGGCTCCCCAAGACCCTCCTTCAGGAGATCTCAGATGGAAACTGTGGAGGTCAGGGGATTCTCAGTGTGTTGGGAGATGAGTTGGGGCAAGGACTCCCCATCAGCTGACGGCCTCTCTCCTTTTGCTGTTGCTGGGGCTGGTGGTCTAGTGGGCTCTTCCTTCTTGGGGGTCATGTGGACCATAAAGTCCACCATCTGGTTGCTATAGCCAAATTCACTGTCACACCAGGAGATGATATTGGCAAAGTGGCCATTGAGAGCAATACCAGTCCCAGCATCGAAGGTGCAAGAGTAGGTGTCACTGTTAAAGTTATGGGAGGCAACTTAGTCCTCAGTGTACCCCAAGATGCCCTTGAAGGTGCTTCACCACCTTCTTGATGTCATCATATTTGGCAGCTTTATTTAGGTGGCACGCCAGATACATAACTCACACATTGGGAGTAGGTATATGGAAGGCCATGTCAGTGAGCTTTCCATTCAGCTTACAGATGACCTTGCCTAAATCCTTAGTAGTGTCAGTAGAAGCAGGGATGATATTCTGGGCATCACACCACAGCTTCCTAGAGGGGCCAGCCACAGTCTTTTAGGTGGCAGGGACTGTGGCTATGAGTCCCTCCATGATGCTGAACTTGTCATGGATGACCTTGGCCAGAGGGGCCAAGCAGTTAGTGGTGCAGAAGGCATTGCTGACAATTTTTTTTTAAAGATTTTACTTATTTATTCATGAGAGACACACAGAGAGAAGCAGAGACATAGGCAGAGGGAGAAGCAGGCTCCATGGAGGGAGCACGACATGAGACTCGATCCCAGGTCTCCAGGATCATGCCCTGGGCTGAAGGTGGCACTAAACCACTGAGTCACCTGGGCTGCCCCATTGCTGACAATCTTGAGGGAGTTGCCATACTTCTCATGGTTTATGCCCATCACAAACATGGGGGCATCAGCAGAAGGAACAGAGAAAATGACCCATTTGGCCTACCATTCAAATAAATGATCCCAGCCTTCTCTGTGGTGAAGACCCCAGTGGACTACACAATATTCTCAGCACTGGCATCACCTCATTTGATGTTGGTGAAATCTTACTCCTGGAAGATGGAAATGGACTTTCTGTTGATGACAAGTTTCATGTTTTCAGCCTTGACCGCGTTGTGGAATTTGCTGTGAGTGGAATCATACTGCAACATGTAGACCATGTAGTTGAGGTAAATGAAGGAGTCATTGATGGCAACAATATCCACTTTGCCAGAGTTAAAAACAGCCCCAGTGAGGGCTGATGAGATGATTAGATTCCAGTATGGCCAAATCCATTTACTCCAAACTTTGCCATCTATCTTGGGGATGTGGCTGGTACTGCACCAGAAGATGCAGTTGTCTGTCCAACAGGGAGGAGCAGAGAGTCCAGACAGTCTTTTTTTTTTTTAATTTTTATTTATTTATGATAGTCGCAGAGAGAGAGAGAGAGAGGCAGAGACATAGGCAGAGGGAGAAGCAGGCTCCATGCACCGGGAGCCCGACGTGGGATTCGATCCCCGGTCTCCAGGATCGCGCCCTGGGCCAAAGGCAGGCGCCAAACCGCTGCGCCACCCAGGGATCCCCAGACAGTCTTAATAAATACAGGACAAATGAATAAATGGAAAGCTGGAAAAAAGGAAATACAAAATATAATATAATAATAAATATAAGGCTGTAACTTTTTACAGACTTACCTTTTCTGTAAAATTGTAAGAAAATGCCAAAACTCTAATTTGACCTGATTCATTCTGAGATCCTTGATTGCACTGCTAGAGTTGAGAATTCAACTAGTATTGCACCTCCTTCCTTAGGCTCTCTGTGAGCACTGACTTTCTAAAGGGAAGGAAACATTTCATTCTGGTTGGTGGTAATGACTAACTTTCCCTCTCTCTCCGAGATACTGTTTTGAGCCAAAAGGTCACTTCCATATTTCTTGGCAGGGCTTTTCCCTTTGACTAATATGTGGGATTCTTCTGCAGAGCTATAGATTTCCTGGTTATTGTTCACTGTCACAGTATAGATATTAGGAGATAGAGGAAGGGGATGTTGGAGTTTTTGATTAATGGCCTCTGTTTCCTTGGTGTATAAGTGACTGGACCATTTGATGCAAGAAGCTGGAGACAGGGTGGAGATGATTAAATCTGGAACTGCAACCCATGAGATTGGGAAATGTGCTGATGTTAGAAAACAGAGGGATCTTGACGACAATGAAGTGTTTGGAAAATGCACAATATACTTGAAAGATGTTTGATGTGGATTTTTTGCATAATAACATCAGTATGCTGTGGTTTTGTTAAGAAGGAAGAATGATTTGAACTCAGATTGTCATTGTTGGGAAAGTAACAAGCAAAAAGGAAGGAATAATGTGCTGTGATTTGCCTCTGGGGATCCTTGTTATCTTCAATAATAGGAACTGTTGTAGCCCCCATGGCAGGTTAATTCTTAGCACTTATCAAATGATCAGACATCCAGCAGATATATGGGGAAGAGGATAAGAACCTTAGGCCTCCTGGAAGGCAGACTTTGTGGTCATTTCTTAATCCTGGAGAGATTAACATTGAGGCTGAGATTTGCCAAGAGTTCCTTGTGCGAGCTGTACTGATTATCAGATAAACCCTCCTGGAGGAACATCTGCAGAGATCCCCTCCCTCTGGTGGTAGCAGAGGCTGTTGGAGACCAAATGCCCTGGTCCCTACCTTCATGAGACTGCCTGAAACCTCAACAGTGAGATTTACTTTTGGACCAGAAACTTGGATTTAGTAGAATACCTGTGAGTGTGCTATGATCATACTTTAGACAAGCCAGAATAGGAATATAAGCAGTCAGGTCAGGGGAGGAACAGGAATTTTAGAGATAATCCTAGAGCCATTGAGACTTCTAGGAGGTGTGAGAGGATATCTAAAGGATCCAGGACCTATGGAATTTGGGGGCAGGGAATTGTTAGGGCATTTCTACAATAGAATATGGAGAAATTTCATGGCAGAAGGGACAAATTGGAACCCATACCAACAGAGAAGGAAGGAAAAAAACATTTATGAGGCATTTATTATGTACCTGGCATTCGTCTAATGCTTATCACATGCCACTACCGCATATCATTTATATCTCACAACAATTCTATGAAAGTATTGTAATGCCTTCCTTCTGCAAGTGGCAAAACTGAGGCCTAGCAAGTGAAGCCACTTGCTCAGGGGCACACTCGAACAAATGGTCAAGCTGAGATTTAATCCTTAGTCTCCTGACTCCATATCCAGAGCCCTTAGTAAGATCTCTCCGGCCTGGGCAGGTCACCCAGTGACAAGACTTTTGTCATATTCTGGCATAGGGCCTGTGCTATGCACACTTGTTAAATGTCTGCTGCTGAATAAATACAAAACTCTACTGCCTATTGTGATGTTTCTGGATGCTATACATCATTCTGTGTCTTCTGCCTCTTTTCAGAGAACATTGGCCTCATTAATTTTCTCCACTTTCATGGTCCTTCTTTGCTCTATGCAACTAAGAAGGAAGAGTCTTTCTCCTGTTTTCCAGGCAGTGTGGCACTAGCATACTTGGTATCTCTCTGCTAGCAAAGCTGGGGAATGGAGGAAAAGTGAAAGGGAAGAAAAGGAAAGTCTGCTCAACTATTTTCTCTCCCTGGTCCCTACTCAAAACTCTCTCTCAGATCATGGCTAGGGGTGGGGTGGGGAGGCCTCCAGAGAAACAAATCTTTCTTCTGTGTCTTTATCTTCATTTGTAAATGAATGATACAGTTTCTTTTTCATTTTTAAAAAGATTTTATTTATTTATTTATTTATTTATTTATTTATTTATTTGAGAGAGTGCATGCAGGTGTGTACACAAGCATTGGGGGAAGGGCAGAGGGAGAGAGAATCTTAAGCAGGCTCCATGCCCAGTGCAGGGCCAGATGCAGGCCTCAATCTCACGACCCTGAAATCATGACCTGAGCCTAAATCAAGGGTCTTAATCAAGAGTCTTAACCAACTGAACCATCCAGGTCCTCAAGAATACAGTTTTCTTGAGCTATGCCCTAATCTCTCCTGCATCCCTTTATGAATTGCTGAGGGCTACAGGCTTCTGAAAACAAACTTCTTCATTAAGTTGTTTAAACGTTTTTGAAGGATCATGCTCAGCATCTCAAATGGGCCACTCTTAGTACTGTTTCCTGCACTCTGTTTCATTAGGCAGTGCACTGTAGAGAAACAGAATCAATAGCTTATACATGTTTTTTTATAAGGATTGGCTCACATGATTATGGTGGCTGAGAATTACCAAGATCTGTAGTCAGCAAGGCAGAGAGCCAAGAGAACCAATGATGCAGTTCCAGTCCAAAAGCTAGCCGTCCTAAGACCCAGGAAGAGCCCCTGTTTCAGTGCAAGTCTAAGGGCGAGAAAAGATTGATGTCCTGGCTTGAAGGTAGTCAAGGAGGAGGAATTCTCTCTTACTCATGGGAAGATTAGTCTTCTTGTTCTATTCAGGCCTTCAACTGATTGAAGGAAGCCTATCCACATTGGCGAGAGCAATCTGCTCTACTTAGTTTACCAATTCAAATATTAATCCCCAAAAAAACCCCTCATAGACACACCCAGAATATTGTGTGACTGTCTAGACAATCCATGGCCCAGTCAAGTTACACATAAAATTAACCATCACATCTATCTTTGCCACCCTTCTTTGTTACCTCTTACGCCAGAAGACCTTTCCATTCCTCTGATCAAATCCATATCCTACCCACTCCATGATACCATATGTAATTTTGTAGAAGTAAAATTTCTGGGATTCTTCATTGGTCATTTATATTATTTCATCCACTAGATTCTAAACTTCTAAATGATGATGGCAAGGATTTTATTTATTAAACAAGAGATCTATCAATCTATTATGATTTCTACATCTTTCTCAATGGCACATAGATGGGTACTCAGTAAATACTGTTTAGTGCTACATATTCAATCCAGTTGGAGAAATGTTTTTTGATTACTTAGATCCCAAGAAAGCATCTGGGAAGAGTGAGTGTTAGTAAGGTTGAGACTGACAAGTGTATCTCAGCCTTTCCCTCAGCCCTGTGGAGGTCCTCAGCTGGCACTCTGGACTACGGCAGAAAGGCAAGAACTGCTTTGCCTCTTCACTCTTGCTAGATGAGAAGAGCTGGATCTGAGAAGCTCCCTTTCAGGTCACAGTCATTCTGGCATACCGAGGAGATTTGCTGGCATCCACGGCATTGGTTGGGGAAGCTAGGAGTAACTTGCATTTGTCTAGAGCAGTTTCTCAACTTTAGCACTATTGGCATTTGGGCAGATAGATAATTCTTTGATGTGAGGGACTGTCCTATATATTGTAAGATATTTAGCAGTGACCTTGGCCTTGATCTGTTAGATGTGAGTAGTACCTGCACTCCCAGTGGTGCATCAAAAATGTCTCCAGAAAAAAAAAAAAAAATGTCTCCAGATATTGGCAAATGTACCCTGGAGAGCAGAAGCGTTTGAGAACCACTGATTCTGGGCTTTGTTTTGTTTTTGTTTTATTTTTGTTTTTGTTTTTACAAAGGAGAGTCACCTATATGATCACATTTGGGAATCAGGAAAGAACTTGTTCTTTTATCTATTTTACACAGTTGGTCAAGTGGCAGGAAAAGAAAGAACTCACATCTTCTGACTTTAAACTTACAACTCTTTCTCTTTTATATCTCCAACAGCTGGATAAAAAGACCACTAGGAATGACTGATTAAAGGAGAGAGTGAATTGACCTCACCCTGTCAGTTTTGAGCTGAAGAATGAAAATCCTTATTAAATTACAAGCTTTGACAAAGGGATATCACTTGCCACTTTGCTATTTTCAGACTCTGCTTCTTAATTTTATTTGATGACCTTTCAGTTTGTCCTTTTGAAAGGGAAGACATTTCGATTTCCTTTCTTAGTGGCTAGTCTTATTTTTGACTGCCAGTATCTCCAAAACTTCCAAACCTTTGAAGAGGAGAGGTGAGGTTCTAATAAAACTTGTTCACTTCCTCTTGAAGATGCGTCATTGTGATAACCGTATGTGCACAGCCTTGACAGTGGTGGTTTCCAAGAAAACCAAAATATAATACTGCCCTTCAAAACAAAAGTTTGCACTAATTATTACTGAGACTAGATCAAAAGACTAGAAGTACTAAAATAAGCATCTGAAAGGCACACGATTTCTGAGACTATATTAATTATTTTGCTTTCTATATTTTGAAAGGAGAAAATGTAGTGTGTCTTTTAAAATTGGTGTATGAGGGACGCCTGGGTGGCTCAGCTGTTGAGTGTCTGCCTCAGTTCAGGGCATGATCCCGGGGTCCTAGGATCGAATCCCACATTGGGCTCCTTACAGGGAGCCTGCTTCTCCTCCTGCATATGTCTCTGCTTCTCTCTGTGTGTCTGTCATGAATAAAGAAATAAAATATAAAAAAAAATTGGTGTATGAAAGTGAAGACCTAAAGTTTGCTAATCAGGGGTGTATACTTGAACTTCAGATTTTAATTAAATTCTTCACCTTTGAAATACAATTCAACTATACTAAGGTATCAGACTTTAAATGCATCCTATTGGAAGCATGTTGTAATCAATAATAATTATTATTATTTGAGAGCTTACTTTGCGCCATCGCAGTTCCAGGAGATTCTGTTTTATAGGGAGGTGTTGTGCTGAGGCACAGAGCACGGTTTAGAGGGTTATCAAGGTCTCCCTCTTCTGTCTGAAAATGCCTTGGCCTTTCCTAGACGTTTGACCTTATGTAAATTGTGTAGCCTCTTTGAGCCTCAGCTTCTTCCTTTGTAAAATATCAGGTGATAATATCTACTCATGTATTATGATTAACAGTATCAACCTTTGTGCAGACTAAATGAAAAAAGTTGTGTAAAAGCTTAATTAACATTAAATTGGTACTTAATATTGATAATTTAAATAAAATTACATAATAATAGACTATTGATATGGTTAATTTTAATTAATATTACATATTAACATTAAGTGATGTGAAATAGAAATCATGTGAAAGAATAATTAACATCAGTATTAATTATTAATTAATATTACAATTGATAATTATTTTTGAATATGTTGAGTTGGTTTTGAACAGTTATGAACATTCCTGGCCAACAAGGTGGGTTGGTATTTCAGGGTTTCCATAATTTTCTCCAAATTTATATTTTTTAGTTTTTGTGTTTTTGTTTTGTTTTATTTTGAAAGTTTTAGTATTACACTTCTTTTTTTTTTTAAAGATTTTGTGTATTCATTCATGAGAGACACAGAGTGAGAGAGAGAGAGAGAGAGAGAGAGGCAGAGGGAGAAGCAGGCTCCATGCAGGGAGCCTGATGTGGGACTCGATCCAGGGCCTCTAGGATCACAACCTGGGCCGAAGGTAGCGCTAAACCCTGAGCCACCCGGGCTGCCCTAGTATTACTCTTCTATATCCTAAACAAATTTTATGGACAGAGGCCAATCTGTAGATATGAAATGAATGTGATTAAAAAGATGATGAATAGAATTTGTGCATCGCTGGTTACACTTATTTTGGGAACGCTATCTGGATTGCATGTGATGATGGCATTTTTGAGGAAGTGCAGAACTAAACTGTAAGTTTGGGATGGTCAATAAAATGTTCTTATTTGCCTGTTTTCTTCCTTCCTTCCTTCCTTCCTTCCTTCCTTCCTTCCTTCCTTCCTTCCTTCCTTCCTTCCTTCCTTTCTTTCCTTTCTTTTCTTTCTTTCTTCCTTTTTCTTTCTTGACTCAAATGTCTCATGGTCAAACGTGTTCCTTTTGAAACTTCTTAGTAGTAACACAAGAATGCTGTTTCCAGATAACAGGTCCTAGGGCATTGCCTGGCATTGGTCTCAATACTTGCTTGTTGAACTGAACAGGTCGCTCAAATTACATCAAATTTGCTACAACTGTGAAATTTGTTTTTCACTTGTCATATGAAGGGGAAAAAATTCCCTAAAGTTCTACTCTAATAGACATTTTTATTTAACCTTGTATCACGTCCTGATTTTTTTTTGCATTTTGAAAATTGTTAGGGTCATATCATACTCTATTTTCATTCTGCTTTTTAAAAATATTACAGCATAAGCATTTATAGTTTTTTCAAGCATAATTTTAGGATGTATAATAGTTCCTTCAGTAAATATCCTATACTTTATATAATTGTTTACCCATTATTGGACACTTTTTTTCCCCCCGATATTTTAATGCTATAAAAAATGCTGCAGTTAGGGCACCTGGGTGGTTTGGTCAGTTAAGTGTTTGACTCTTGATTTTTGCTCAGGTCATGATCTCAGGGTCATGAGATCAAGCCTCCATAGGGCTCTGTGCTCAGCCTGGAGTCTGTTTAGGATTGTCTCCCTTTCCCTCTGCTTCCCTTCTGCCTCTGCCTCATGTACTATTTCTCTTTCTCAAAAAAAAAAAAAAACTACAGTGAACATCTTTACATATAGGGCATTCTTTTTTTTTTTTTATTTTTTTTGAATTTCACAGTATTTCCTCAAAAGAGCTTTCCATACATGTAGTTACTAGGCCAGAGGGCACAAAGCATACTTAATAAATATTAATATTTAATACTTAAGGCACATTATATTTTGTTTCTACTACATACAGCCAAATTGGTTTCTGAAAGATTTAGCAGCTATGTATACAAATTCTGCTTCCTTACCCTTGCCAGAGTTGGGTATTCCCTTTAACACTTTTTGATATGTAAAAATATATCTCAATATTTAATATACATATTTTTAGATATTGATGAGGCTGAAATGTAAAAATATATTTTGTTAATCATTTGAAATTCTCTGTGAATTTTCTTTTCTCTTCTCTGAACTCGAGAATGCCTACTTTGCTCTGCCCTCTGGTGACCTAGTAGCTTTAGGACTGAATTGTTCAGGGAGGAAAGGAAAAGGAGGAAGAAGAGGAAGAGCTTTCCATTGCCTTAAAAATGAGTAATCAACCTTATATTTATACTTCTAGTCCTAGTGGTTGATACATTTTAGAATGATTCTTTCAACCACTGTAATATGTTTCACTTGTCTGATATGAAAATTGATATTTGTGTATTTACAGATAGCCGACCAATTCTGCAACTGCCATTTATTGTAGTAATCTTTCTCTTTGCCAGTAATTTGTGATTCTTCATTTAAAGTAATTTTGTGTGTGTTTCTGAGCCATTTGTTCTATTGTAGTGTTACTCACCAATATTCTTAATTATTGTAATATTTATAATTTGTGCTGGTGGTTGGGTTAGTTTCTCTTTATATTTCTTATTTTTCAAAAATGGTATATTTAACTATTTTTTTGGGATGAACTTTAGAATAGTTATTTTTAGTTGCCCTCTCTCACTCAAAATCCTACTGATACCTTAATTGGGATTTTGTCAAAATGTTTAATTAGCATCTAAAAAATTGAACTTTTTATAGAATTTGATTTTCCCATCCCAAAATAATTTCTTCCCATTTATTTCAGGTTGGTTTTTTTTTTTTTTTGTATATGATTTTACAATTTCTCTATATGGATTCTTTGGTCAAAATATGCTTAGATATTTTTTACATTTTGTTGTTATTATGGATGGAGTTCTTTCTTCCAATCTAGTTGCATACCTTAAAATATTATATTTTAATTACATATGTAATTATTAATGACATCTCCTAGAAAAAGAAAGCATTATTACACGTAGGCTAAAAGGTCCCTTTGATTACCATCATCTTTGATCCTAGCATCTGCAGCAGCAGTACATAAAATTACTAGATGGACATCAGGTTCAACCTGGATCATATTTGGATGTGATGTTATCATACAGATAACATCCATGGCTTTTCATATGGATTTACATCATATGCATGTACTTATATAACATATATAATATTGTTGCAGGTAAACTTGTGTTTAACAAAATATATTATACTGTACCATCCAGTCACTTGCTCTTTTTTCTTCATAATTATTCTTGGAGATATTTTCATGTCAGCATTTAGAAAGTACCTCATTCTTTTAAACTGCTTAATAGAGATGTTGTGATTTATTTTGTCATTTTCCTATGTGTAGAGGTTTGTTTCCAAGTTTTGTTACTTTAAAAATCTCTGAGGAGCCTTCATGCACATGCATCTTTTGCACATGTAGAGTGGTTTCTATAGGTAGGTCCTTTGAAGGAGTCTTATTGGATCACAGAATGTGCATTTAAAACATGATCATAATGCCAAATTACTCTCCAAAGTAGTCAGTAATGTATATTAGACTACTCATCTCCTCATACCACGGATAATATATCAATTGTGGCTAATCTGGTAGGTGATATGGTAATCATGTTGTTTTCATTAGTCTATTTACCAGTTTTGGCTCTCAGTGAGATTAAACATTTTTTTATTTGTTGCTTATTGTTTCTATTTCTTCTGTGAATTGCCTATTTATATCCTGGACTCATTTCCATTCAGTATGTTTGTCTTTTTCTTATTATATTACTATTCTTATATACTCTGGATCTTTTGTCTGTTTTTTTTTTTTGTTTGTTTGTTTATGGTAACTTTTATCATACAGAAGGTTTTAATTTGAATGTAGTCAAGTTTATCTATTCCGTTTTGCTTTTTATATATTTTAAAAAAGGCCTTTGTGACTACAAGGTCCTGAAAATATTCTCCTATTTTTTCTTTTAAAATTTTTATCATTTTTTAAAAAAGATTTTATTAATTTATTCATAAGAAACACAGAGAGAGAGAGAGGCAGAGACATAGGCAGAAGGAGAAGTAGGCGCTATGCAGGGATCCTGATGTGGGGACTCGATCCCAGGACCCGGGATCAACACCTGAGCCAAAAGAAGATGCCCAACCACTGAGCCACCCAGGCACCCCAATTTTTACCATTTTTACTTTTGTGTTTAGTCCTTTAAGCCATCTAGAATTTATTTGTGAATGTTTTGTTTTATATAATTCTATAATTCTATAATTTTATACTGTTCCTCCAAATGATTGGGCAAGTTTCCTAATACTATTATATTATTTATTGAACAGCCTATCCTTTCCTCACTATTTAAAATGCCAACTGTTACACACACACACACACACACACACACACACACACACAAACACACCCCTTCCTAGGCTTTTCATTCTAACTTGTGATGGTTAAGAAGGAACAGTCTGTTCAGAAACAGACTGCCTGAGTGTGCTCTCCCACTTACTAGCTCTGTGACTTTCAGTAACTTCCTTAAATGCTCTATGCCTACTTCCTCCTATGAAATGGTGCCAGCCACATAGGACTCTAGTAGGGTTAAAAAATTGATAAATGTAAAATGCTTAGAACAGTGCCTGACATGTAAGCATATCATAACAGTAAGTGCTTCTTAGTATTATTATTATCATTATTATCATGTTTCATTGCTTTGTTTATATATTCCTGGGTAATGTTAAATTGATTTTGGTCCTATAATTTTACAACGTATTTTGCTGAGAGGGTAAGTATCAATCTTTATGTTATTTTTCAAGACTGTCTCAAATATTCTTGTGCATTTTTCTGTGTATATTAATTTTAGAGTCAGGCAGGTTTCATGAAAAATATTTTTGAATATTGGAATTGCATTAAATTGATCAATAATTTGGCAAGAATTAATATTCTCATGATTAATCTTTATGTATCAAATATTAATGGAGAAAACTACAAAACTTTACTGAATGACATTTGATAAGAGATGGAGAAATATATCAAGTTGATGTATGAAAAAGTTTGGGTTTTTTTGGCTGGTCTTTAAAGAATTATCTTTGGATCACCTGGGTGGTTCAGTCAGTTAAGCCTCCGACTCTTGATTTTTGACTCAGATCATGATCTTAAGGTTGTGAGATTGAGCCCTGCACAGGGGTTCTTTGCTTCGCGGGAGTCTGCTGGAAATTTTCTCTCCCTTTCTCTCTGCCCCTCCACCCACTCACACACATACATTCTCTTTCTTTCTTTCTAAAATAAGTAAATAAATCTTAAAATTCTCTCTCTCCCTCTGCTCTCCTCCTCATTTGCACATATGCTCTCTCTCTCTAAAAATAAAAGAATATCTTTGATTTTAATGTTTTCACTTTTAATAATGTTACCTCTTTATATTCTTCAGGTTTATTACTCTTTTTCTTTCTGAGTTGAAATTAGAATTCATTTTTAATCTTTCTCATATTCTAGTAAACAAATTTAAAGCCACACATTTCCCTCTGAATGTTTCATAGTCCACACCCCCAGGTTTTGATATGTAGAACTCTTATGTTTAGACACTTTTAATTTCTGCTTGTCCAAGAGTGATTTCGAATTAGATTTTTAAACTTTCATGCCATATAGTTTATTTTTTGACAGCTTTATTTTTGAATTCTAAATATAGTATATTGTAGTTAGCAGATGTAGCTCATATGTAATCAATTTTTTGAATTTTTTGAGAATTCTTTTAGTTCCCAGATTGTAATAAATTTTTCAAAATGTCTCATGTGTGTTTGAAAATAATGTATACTATCTGCATATGCATTATGAAATAATATTTGTCTACCTCTATGTATCTAAAGAGAACAGTACAACAAATACTCATACACTTATCACACAGATTTAATAATTGTTAATATATTGTCTTATTTACATTTTTATGTTTAAGAAATAAACTATTACCACAAGCTGAAGACTTTTTCTGTACTGCTTGCCAATTCATTTCCCTTTTTCTCTTCCCAGAGATAACTGCTATCTTGAATTTGCAGGAATAACTTCTGATTTCTTTGGACATTTTTTTTCAATTTCTTTCTTGTGATCTATCCAGAATTTCTACCTCTTTATTCAATTTTTGAAATTTTAATTTTTTCCATAAATTATTTTCATAAGCATTTAAAAAGTTGCCATGAAAATAGCTTATGTGTGCTTATTATGAGGCAAAAATTTCTCCACATCTCATGTGTACTCATTTAAACTTCATGACAACTTTTATAAGGCAGGCTCCATTGTCATTTTTATTTAAGAACTGAGAAAGCTGAGGAACAGGAATTAAGTAACTCATCCAAAGTCACACAGCTAGAATATGGTTGAGGCTGGTTGGGAGCCCTCTGCAGTGTGATTTCAGAGGTAACATTAACTATTCTACAACCTCTCTTTATTTTGGATTCTGCTTGAGCAGCTGTGAGACTTGGAGGTCCTAGCAATGCAATAAAACAACAAAAGAGAAATTAAAGTAGAAGGATCAGATAGGAAGAAATGGAACTGCCTTTTTCTCAGAAAATATTATTGCATTGTCTCAAAAAAATTTAAAGATAAATTTGACCTTTATATACTAAAAGCATGCAAAAGTAAATTAAAATTTTATATGCTAGTAACAAAAGGCAAATAAAGCTTTAAAAATACTATTTGTAGTAGTATCAAAGAACAAAAGCAACAACAATAACGAATACCTAGAAATAACATTCCTATGAAAATTAAAGCAGGCCAATAAATGGGAAAATATACCAAGGTCATGAATTAGAGGGCTCAATATTGTTAAAATTGCAATTCTTCCCAGATTGATTTCTAGATTCAATGCAATTGAAAAAAAATTTTAGTAAGATTTTAAATGAATTTTGACAAGCTGAACGTAAAACACAGATGGAAATGCAAAAATGTCAAGAATAGCTAAGATGATCTTGACAAAGACCAAATATGAGGGATTTAATTGCTAGGTATCAAGACTTAGTAAAGCTATAGTAACTAAAATAATAAATGGATAAACATATGGAAGAGAATATAGGCTCTGGAAACAGATACAAATATAATCATATGATTTAGGATGATAATATAGGATCTGGAAACATACAAATATAATCATATGATTTAGGAAGAGTTATACTACAGTAACATGAAGAAATGATGATCTTTTGCATAAATTGTAATATGCAAATTGCAATATGCAATTGAAAAAAACAACAACTTGACCCTCTACATTATATCATGTTCTGTTTATCTATTGATGCATAATAAACACCCCAAACTGTGGTGGCTTAAAACAACAGTCATTTTATTATATCTTAATTTTGTGTGTCAGGTATTTGGGTAGGGCTCATTTGAGTAATTCTTCTGCTCTATGTAGTATTGATATTGGTGGTATTCATCTGATGGATGGGATGGGCTAGAGGGTTCATGGTGATTTGACTTAGCTATCTGGTCCTTTAGTGGGGATGATTGGAAGTCTAGGCTCACCTGGGACTATCAATTAAAACATGTTTGTCTTCTCTAGCATGGTGGTTTCAAATAATTGGGCATGTTGCAAAAGGACAAGCTTCCTGAGTGTTGCAAAAGGACAAGATGAAAGCTATAAGACTTTTTATGACTAGCCTCAGAAGTCTCAGAACGACATATATGCCACATTCTATTGGTCATGCAAGTTACTAAGGCTATCCTAGATTCGCAGGGGAAGCATCTAGACTTGGCCTCTCCATGAGAATTTCATAAAGAATTTGGGCCATTTTTATAATTCTAGATGGATCATAGATTAAGGGAAACTATAAAACAAGGCTTTTAGTAGAAAACATGGGAGAAAAATCATGATCTTAGGAGTAGGGAAAGATTTCTTAAACACAACACAAAAAGCATTAACCATAAAAGAAAAATAAACTGGATAAATTTGATTTTATTAAAATTAAGAGCTATTTATAAAATAAGTTTTTAGAGACCTAAAATACAAGCTACATATATCAGAATATGTAAGACAACAATAAGAGAAATTAAATCATATCAGAATGTGTCCAGAATATGATAAAACTGCTCAATCAGTAAGACAGATAATTCCATTAAAAATTGGTTAAAATTGGCTTAAAAAGGTACTTCACAAAAAGGATATGTAAACGGACAATAAGAATATGAAAATGTTCTCAACATCAATCATTTTCAGGTAAATGCAAATTAAAGCTACAAATCCAGGGATGCCTGGGTGGCTGTTGGTTAAGTGTCTGACTCTTGGTTTTGACTTGGGTCATGATCTCATGGTTGTGAGATCAAGCCTGGTATGGAGTTCCATACTCAGTGGAGAGTCTGCTTGAGATTCTCTCCTCCCTCTCCCTCCACTCCTCCCCCCACAACTCTCTCTCTCAAATAAATAAATATTAAGAAAAGAAAACCCCAAAGAACCACAAATCCATCTACCAGAATAGCTAAAATTAAAAGGATTGACAATTCCAAGTGTTAGCAAGGATGTGGAGCAATTAGAATTCTTATACATTGCTGACAGAATTGTCAGTTGATATATCTGCTTTCAAAAAATGAACATATGCCTATCTCATGACCTAGCAAATCCACTCCTAGAGATATACTCATCAATAATAAATCCAGGGGTGCCTGAGTGACTCAATTAAGCATCTGATTCTTGATCTCACCTCAGGTCTTGATCTTAGGGTTGTGAGTTCAAGCCCTGCATTGGGCTCTATGCTGGGCATGGAGCCTACTTAAAAAATAAAATGCATATCATATGCTCACACAAAAAGTGTAACAATGTTCATAATATATAACATTTATTAAAAATGGTCCCAAATTGAGAAATAACCCAGATGCCCTTCTTCAGTATAATGATAAATCAATTGTGGTATATTAATATAATATTTATTAAAATGCTAATGAAAATAGAAAATTATAGCTACCATATGACAATGTAGATGAATATTATAGATGTAATGGTGAGTAAAAGAAGCCAGGAACAAAAAAGGACATAGTGTAAGATTCCATTATATGAAGCTCATTAAAAGCAAAATTTATCAGTGGTGACAAGTCAGAATAGTGATTCCTCTTGGGGGTGGGTTGACTGAGAGGGAGACATCTGAGGTAGCACAATTATTCTATATTATGATCTATTGGTGAGTACTCATATGTTGAGCTATGCAATTAAAATTTGTTCCCTTTTCTGTCCATACATCAATACAAAATAAAAGATAAAATTCAAGTAAAAGCAATGTTTAATTAAAAAAAAATAAAGCAAGCATGCACTATGCAAATGCCTTAAGATGCAGGATGTTTCCAGTCCACCTACATTTCTGTCCATAACTGCTATGGACTGAATATTTGGTTCCTCCAAAACTCATATGTTGAAAACCTAATACCCAAGGTAATGGCATTAGGAGACAGGGTCTTTGGGAGGTGATTAGGTGGTGACAGCAGAACCCTCATAAATGAGATTTGTTCCCCTATAAAAGCGGCCCCAGAGAGCTAGTTTGCCCCTTCCACCATGTGAGAATACAAGAGAATTGTATTCCAAAAGTGGACTCTCACCTGACCATGCTGGCACCATGATCTTGGACTTTTAGTCTCTAGACTGAACAATAAATTTCTCTTATTTATAAATTACCTGGCCTGTGGTATTTGGTTACATCAGCCTGAATTAACCATGACAATAACCATACATGAAGAGGCCCATTAACTTAGTATTTTATAAAAATAAAAAAGTGTCTGAAAAAAATGGGACTCACGATATGAAATTTAAGAAATTATATATATCTAGTAGTACCTTAATGAATAAATATAACAACAATAAAGATCATTCATGAGTTTTGATGTAAATTCCTAATCTCTGGATGTCTGAGAGAAACAATCTTCAGTGTGACTAGGGGACTAGCCTCCAGCCTGGTCTGATCTAAGCTACAGTTCTGTTTTCTTAGACTGATTTGGATTTGGATTCTGTTCATCTCTTTATTCCTGTCATGTTTTTTCTGTTCTCTACTCTGATGTTAGGAACATCTGATTCCTTGAATTCAGCCTCTCTCCAGTCTCTGCTTATAAATATGGCTCCTTTCACCAAGCCCTGCATAATGCAGCTGTTCATAACATATCAGCCTGGAAACAGCTGTGTTCTATTACTGCTTCCCAAATCTCTCCAAGCTGTGCCCTCTGAATTCACCCCTTCACTTAACAAAGTCAATGTGTTTACACATTGTGAACAGGGCTTTAAAAAATATTTTGGAGGCCCTATATCATTTCAAATTTATTAAAATCTTTTCATAGCCCACATAACTTAATTATTTTGACAATAAATATTTTTGAAAGGCTGTTTTTTTGCTTTCTAAATAACTTAGGTGCAAGTAATTCCCTTAAAATACCACTGGGTCTGACTTCTTGCCAATGTTGGGAAGTAATAAAACATAACTTAAAAGTAGATTTCAAGTATAATGATGTTTAAATCACTTAAATTTAATAATTAATAAGATAATTTATTAATAACTCAATAATTAGTTTGATCATCAATGCTTTATTTTTAAATTTTTTATTAAAAATTTTAAGTGTAGTTGACACACAATGTTACATTATTTTCAGGTGTCCAACGTAGTGATTCAACAACTCTATACATTATGCTGTGCTCCTCACAAGTGTAGCTACCATCTGTCACCATTCAACATTATTATAATATCATTGACTCTATTCTCTATACTGTGCCTTTTATTCCTGAGTTATTCATTCCATAACTAGAAGGTTGTACCTCCCATCCCCCTTCACTCATTTTGCCCATTCTTTTCCCTCTGGCAATCATAAGTTTGTTCTCTATATTTTAGGTCTGAGTCTGCTTTTTGTTTATTTATTCATTTGTTTTGCTTTTTTAGATTTCACATATGAGGAAAATCATACAGTATTTGTTTTTCTCAGTCTGATTTATTTCACTTAGAATAATAACCTCTGGGTCCATCCATCTTGTCCCAAATGGCAAGATCTCATCCTTTTATGTGGCTGCATAATATTCCTGTGTGTGTGTGACATCTTCTTTATCCTTAGAATATTGGACACTTAGATTGTTTCCATATCTTGGCTATTGTAAATAATGCTGCAGTAAACATACAGGTGCATATATTTTTTTCAAATTAGTGTTTGCATGTTCTTTTGGTAAATACCTAGTAATGGAATTACAGGATCATGTGGTAGTTCTATTTTTAATATTTCGAGGAACCTCCATACTGTTTTCCAGTGGCTGCACCAGCAGTGCATGAGGGTTCCCTTTTCACCATATTCTCATCAAAACTTATTATTTGTTGTCTTTTTTATTTTAGCCATTCTGACTGATGTCAGGTGACATTTCATTGTGATTTTGATTTGATTTCCCTGATGATGAGTGATGTTGAGCATCTTTTCATGTGTCTGTTGGCCATCTGTATGAAAAATGTCTCTTAAGTCCTCTGCCCATTTTTAAATCAGATAGTTTTTTTGGTGTTGAGTTATAAAATTCTCTATAACCCATGCTATATTTTTTAGATGTTAACATTTGTTAATTTTAATTTCTCTGTTTATTTTTTGAAGCCAGTAAATATTTTCTAGCTCTTAAAAACTTTTATAAGCCTCAGAAAAGCCTAAAGGTCCTTTCACTGATCCTATGGTGCCTATAATGCATAAAAGGAACCTGATTGTGCAGTCTTTCCACATGAGTTCTCTCTATATCTGTTCTCTTCTGTAATTGGTCTACTTTTGGTTGTGCCAATAGAATGAATGTTTCTGAATCTCTTTTGACTGAAAGAATAATTTCCCAATTAGAGTCAAAGCAGCCTGACTTGAGAATAAATATTTAGAACATTATAAGAGCAATTTGTTAGAGAAATTTTATTCTTTGGAATGTAATAATAAAAAGAAGTTGGGCTGTTTTTTTTTTAAAGTTACTTTGTTTAGTAATTTATTTTTGTTACATTTTCCAAAGCTATTAGAGCATGATGGGTTAGGGAAAAATGGTCCTTCACCACAGATGGTTTGAGAAGCACTGATTTACACCATACTTAAATATAGTAAGTTCTTGAGATATGCTGCAAAATATAAGTCCATTGGAGTAAACTGAGAGTTGAAGTGTGGTGGCTTCTCACTTGAAGTGTGGTGGCTGAGCTGTTGTGGGGTGGGGAGTTGGAAGGGTTGGTGGTGGATGAGGGGTAGAATCGGGAATGAGGAAAGTATCTTTTCTGGCTGGAAGAGTAGAGTAGTATCCATGTGCAAGGTCAAGTCTGTGCAAGGTCAAGTCCAGCTCTTCCTGTTGGGTCTGCAATTAACTGTAAGCTTAGGGCATGAGAGCTCCCTCTGCTGAAACCTCCTGACTCTGTTTTAGTGGGTTTCTCACTATTAATTTCCATCTTCTCAAGGAGCTTAAATTCCAGTAGTGCATGCACAGAATGAAATAAATTCCATAATAGAATTAAGTGCAATGGATGTACTGTGAGAGGGCTGAGAAAGTAGTGTGGGGAGAGATAATGACATATACAGCCTGATAGAGAGTTAGCATGTGTTCTTTAGGTTCAATAGACTGAGAAATGAATCAAAATTGAGAGCTCAAGAATGGGAAGAAAGGTGTAAAATAAAAGTCAATAACCAGAGAGGCTGATAAATTTTAGAGTAGTTACTAAGACTATAACATGATGAAAATGTAAACAATATTTCCGAGAAGATACATAAAGTAAGAAAAACAGAATAATCATTTGGATCAGGAAGCTCAGTTAAAGCTTATAAGATAGGCAGAGGAGAAGTCAGATTTCACAGGTGGAGATCATTATTGATTTTTATCTAGAATATGGGTTCAAATGTATTTATTATAATTGGTATAATGTAAAGATGACAATAGTGTAAATAGGATGTGTGACTATTAATGACTAGAAAAGAAGAAAAAGCTAATTCAAGTCAGTCCAGCAAAATATAGGATTATAGAGAAGGCAAATAGCAAGAATAGAAAGCATATAAGATGATAGAAGTCATAGCAGGCATATTGCTTAGAGTAATTAATATAAATGCTCCAACTGCCCCTATTATAAGACTAAGATCCCTAGGCTGGTCCCTAAACATAAAATCCAAATATTACTATTTAGATACAATTGATACACCTAAATCTAAATTTCCAGACAGTTCAGCATAAGGAGGTGAGATTGGCTTCCACACTGAGAAGTATGTATAATATGTGAAAAGAAATACTTTCTGTGATTAATGAAAATCGACAAGTTTTTAAGAGCAGTATCAATAGTATGTAAAAATATGCTGAATTCTAGGAGAGATTATCTAAAGAGAGTATAGGCTTTTAAAAGAAAGAAAAACCCAGAGGACATCAAAAGCAGTAGGATAATTTCTGAAGAATCAATCTTGAAACTTCTTAGAAACATAAGAGCTGTGATGTAGCGGTGATGTATAGGAAATGAGAAAATACAGTGTCACATGTAACATGTTGCTCCTTTAGAGATGTAAAATTAGAAGTATGGTTATATGAGATCCGATGTTCCAAAGTAATTCTGAAGTAAAGTGGGCACAGAAGGCACATAGTTGAGAACAAAACTGAATACTCCAATAAACGAGTTGCTAATAACTAAAAATGTTAAAAGGTTTTATCTTGTGTTTCTAATGAATTCTTTAGAGTCTTTGAATTTTATATTAAGAATATTCAAAATATCTGTATTTAGGAAATCACATAAAAATTGAAGGCAAATGATAAACTAGAAGAAAAAAAAGTTCTCTATAATGGGTGAGGAATTGATACCATTAATGTATTAAGATCGCTCATGTAGAGGGAACCACTTTCCCTTCTTCACAGAATCCCTGCATAGGCTACAAAAATGTAATTTTCAACTATGCAGTAGAAATGGAAGGGAATTTCCACTCTGAAATCTGTTGTACTACTCAAAGCTTCAGTGAGATTGAGACAAAAAATTGGGCACATAGGACTATTGCCTGCACAGGCTACCGCTCTGAGCCGGTGACTGGGGGCTGAAATTGAGCTAACTTTTAGGCCTTGTGCCCTGGAAGAAAGCTAGGTTTACTTGGAGCAAAGAGTGAATTCCAGCAAAGACATTGTAGAAAGCTGGCCTTCATACCCACGGGGGGCCTTGTAATCATGTGTATTTCAGCCCCTTCAGGGTTTTTTCCTCCTGCAGATCTGCCTACCTGTGAGCCCCAAAGTGTTCTAGGCTCCTTTTCTTCTGTGATAAGCTTAATGAGGGAGACATTGTCTCCTGAACTAAGAGGCCTATCCATGGTTTATGCATGTAACTGCTGGGAGGGACTGGTGTTAAGTCTGATTAATTCAGGAGTGAAGTATTAGTTGGTATTAGCATTTGGCCTCTAAATTCCCCAAATTACCTTTGTCAATATATAAAAGCTGATAATTTGATTTGGTTTCTGTATTTGGAGTCTTTATCTGTTATTTCCCCTTGATTAGATTTAGGTTATGCAGTCTCAGTAGGTGATATTTTGTCCTCAATACCTCAACAGTATATAATTTGACCTGGCATAAAGTTGATAGTCACTATATCACACCTTACTGTTATATTTTTAAACAAAATTTTTAAAAAATTTATTTCAGAGAGAGAGAGAACTTGAGTGATAGCATGAGTGGGCGGGGGGGCACAGAGGGAGAGGGAGAGAGGTAGACTCCCTGCTGAGCATCTAGCCCAATGTGGGGCTCCATCTCATGACCCTGAGATCATGACCTGAGTCTAAACCAGGAGTTGGATTCTCAACCTTGACCACACCACCCAGGTGTCCCTACTGTTATATTCTTTAAGGTGAGCAATTTCTCAACATCTTTTTTGAAAAAGTAGTGAATGAATTGATTTAATAAGTACAACTTTACTTATTTATTTATCATTTTCTGTGTGAGTGTGTTTGTCTTAAAGTTGATGATGAAACCTTAAACAGAAGTCAGGTTGCCTAGGGGCACCAAGTGGCTCAGTTGTTGAACATCTGCTTTTGGCTCAGGTTGTAATTCCGGGATCCTGGGATTGAGCCCTGCATAAGGCTCCCTGCATGAAGCCGACTTCTTCCTCTACCTAAGTCTCTGCCTCTCTCATAAATAAATAAATGAAATCTTAAAAAAAAAAAAAAAAAAAGGAAGTCAGGTTGCCTAAGACTGACCATTCCATGCAGCAAGTAATAAGATAGTGTTCAGAGGCCCCAGTGGGGATGCTTCAAGAAAACCATTTGGAGAGTTTTCATGTGTTTCCTGAAGTCAAAGGATGCAGAGACTAGCATCTGACCCACAGCTGCAGAGTCTAAAGGTGAGAGTCGTGGCCTGAGCTCCACTGACTTGTAGCAAAGCAAGGGGAGGTGGCTCTGCTGGAATCCACCACAACCTCTATACTCTGGTGTGACAGGGATGCTTGAACTTCCCATGAACCTATGAGGCCCCACAGGAGGGAATCCTATTGGGTTGTTTTGAATGGGACTCCACATGAGGGGACTGGCTGAGTAGAAGGGTGGGCTATAAGAAACCAGTGGCTAAAGAGGAAGTTGTAAATGGCCAGCTGAAGGAGGAAGAGTGTGCATCAAAGGAACTGTAAGCAAGAGATTTCCAGCGACGGAAGTTGTCTCTGAAAAAGCCATAAAACCACTCCAAGAAAGAAAGAATTAACATTTAGAACATCCCTCACTGAGAGGATATCTTTACCAGAGTATAACTGTATTGTCAAATAATACTTTTGTTTACCCTGACTTCACTCACTTTATTTCAATTTCTGAAAGGTCCCAAAGCCTCAGCTAGGAGGTAAAGGAGAAGGTAGAGTAAGAGGTAAACATGAATGTAACCACCCCTATCTTTTCTCATTGCAGGCTTCCAAGCCTGAAGTAGGCCAGAGCTCCAAGAAGGAAGAGGTTTTTAATTAGCTGAGAATAGAATTTTGATTACTATATTTGAATAAATTTGCGGGGCGGGGGGCGGTCAGGGGAAGAGGGAGAGAGAGAATCCTTAAGCAGACTCTGTGCTGAGTGCAGAGCCCGACACAGGGCTCGACCTCATGACCCTGAGATCATGACCTGAGCTTGAAATCAAGAGTTGGAGGCTTAACCCACTCAGTCACCCAGGAGCCCCTTGAATGGATTTTTTTTTTTAATACTGGAAAAAGAGATACTATATAACATTGGCTTTAAGATGCTATTGATGATAAGGTGCTCCATTATTTTATATACTACTAACAAAGGAAAAAAAAAACCCTCCACTAATGATTATAAGATGACATTGAGACTCAAAGATGAGATGTTAAGATGGAAAGATATGTGCATTTCAGATAAAATATAGTAATGGTT
Organism: Canis lupus dingo; assembly: GCF_003254725.2. Taxonomy (NCBI): domain Eukaryota; kingdom Metazoa; phylum Chordata; class Mammalia; order Carnivora; family Canidae; genus Canis; species Canis lupus. The sequence goes on from NC_064249.1 coordinate 25,506,033, forward strand.
TATCATTTGAGAGTGGGAAAACTATGAGATCTGCTTGAGATTTCATTGAGGGGAAGGTAAATAATTATAGAGGATTTCAAAGGGGTCTATGGTGATAAAAAGTAAAGTTTATTCCTGTGTCCAACTGGTTCAATAAACTGGCTAAATAAAGTAATTTCTCAGTATAATTTCTAGCACACACACATGAACTTGTCTTTCGCAGAAGCCTGAACAGAAAAGAGTATCCAGGTACTTGATGGCTTGTTTTAAGGTTCACATTCTCCAACTTAAATATGTCTAGTCCTGCCCCAAAAGAGCAGAACACACTCCCTGAATGGTAATGTAAGTGCCAAATTTTCTTGTTTTTTGGAACTAAAATTTGGAATACATAGAAATAATGAAATACTTGAGATGTTCTCATAACTTATGAGGAATGACAGGAAGGAATTACATCTCATGCTCTCATTGACATAGTTGGTAATACATGGTGGTTCACAGTGTAACCAAAATATCATCTGGCCTCCCTGCTTCACAGATGTCTAGATAAACTAAACTACTCACTTCTATGGTCTGGGAAAGTCTGAATAACTTCCTTTTGTTTTTGTCAATTTCTGGAGTGCTGTGTCTCACAGTCCCCTCAGGCTCGGGCTCTCATGGGCATCAATCTGGATTTGAAACTAGATTCCTGTGGTGGTTTTAACATATGCCCACAATTTCTCTGACACCCCCTCTTCAAGGAATGGCACTTAGTTCCTCTCCCCTGAAATGTGGGATGGACTATATGACTTACTTCTAATGAAATGCATGAGGTAGAGGTGACCTTGTGTGACTTCTGAGACTAGGTCTTAAGGCATGTGGCTTCTTCCTTGCCCTTTCTCTTACTCTGGAAGGAATAGCTTCCACATCCTGAGGATACTCAAGTAGCCCTCTAGAGAGAAAGAGCCATATAATTAATCTATTTTGGAAGTGGAGGTCAGTTCTTCGGCAAGAGCAAGGGACATTTTCAAAGGTAAGATCAGAGTTTGTATTTATACTTCTGTCAGCAGTGATTATATCAAGGCCTAGAGTCAATTTGCCCCAATAATACCTAATAATTAAATAATAAAGTAAATAAAGTAATAGCTTAAAGAAGTAAAGTATTAATAAAGTATAATACTTATATCTTTACTTAAATCTTTAAAAGAACTTTTAAATCTTTAAAAGAACTTCTCATTCATGAGCAACTAGGTCTCCTTATCCCTGGATTTTCCCCATTTTAAACCATTTTCTTCAGACAATGTGATCTTCCTATATCATTTTTATCTGAGCATGGTATCCCCCAGTGAAAGAATGCATTCACATGCCACCAACTCCCATTACCTTCAGGATAAAGTCCAAAGTCCTTTACTTGGTTTATAAGAATTTTAAGTACTGTGTCATGCTGTGAGGTTGTGGTCACTTCTCTGGCCATAGGGTATTGACTTTGAGTCTCATGCAGTAAAGTTTTTAGTTTTCACCAGTTTTGTATGATGCAGAAGATTCTGTACCTTTACCTGAAGATCATTTTGTTCTAGAAATGAATAATTATTTCTTGTCAATATTTCTTGCATACGCAGAATTAGTGGACCAAGTGACCAAAGCTTCTGGGAAAGACAAAAACAAAAACAACTGTTTTCACACCTATAGAGTAGAACAACTAAAACTGTGTGGGTGGTTCAAACTGGACAGGAAAATGAAAAGAAATTGATGGAGCAGTCTACATTTCTTCTGAAAAGATCACTGTATTAAGTTCCTAAACAGAGAAAAAGGAAGTGATAATTATAGTATATCCACTATGTAGCAACTGAAAAGAAAAAGGTAGATATATCTTATTGACTGGATATATTGTCTCTCATATGGAGGGGGAAAAGAGTAGTTAGTGAATAGTATGTAGTGAATGGTCACAAGCAGGTAAAGTTAATGCATGCATAAACAAATACACCGTAGAAGGCAACTAGGTCAAATTGTTAATGATGATTATCTCTGGGGAAGGAGCTTGTGAGGGGAGTTTGTGGTGTACTTTCTACATTATTCACTTCTGAATTTAAAAAGATGTATAAAAATATATCCTTTTATAATTTAAAGAGGTATTTCATTTTAAAAGATCAAGGGTCACCACTAGGATTAGACTCTCATTCAAATCTTTCTGGAATGATGCAAGGTTTGATGTCAGGATTTAAACACTTCTTGAAACCATATTCTAAAAGTATCTTCTATAACCTCATCAATTATAAACATGGTATCTGTTGTTAAATTGTTTCTCATAGCTAACCTCATATTACTCCACATATATTTCCCCTCAGATTTCAGTTAAGTCTGGGAAAAAGAGTGATAATTCTCCTTTATTAAAAAAGGAGTAATTAAAAAAAATTTTTACAGCTTGTTTCTCTTTTTTTTCCAAATTTTTTGCCCTTGATCATTTCTTGGAAGCAGCATGGTGAAAATGAAGAGAGTGGGGTTTGAAGTTGGAGGAACAGACCACAGAGTCATGTTCATTTATCAGTAGGATCCCTGTGGGGAAACCATTCCCTTAAGCTCTCTGGATTTGGGTTTCCTCATCCATAAAGTGGGATAAGAGTGATTGCCAGGGTCCCAGGAGATAATGAAAGTGAGTATGGATGAACAGTTGGCTCTGCTGCTTGACCCCTCTCTTCGTCCTGCCCCCTTTTCTCTTTCTTTGCTCTTTTCTTACCAGAGTCAGAAGAACTCTACATATCAGGAAAACAGAATGAAAATAACTGCTGCCCTTCTGTACTTCAAAGGATCACTTCTGTGAAGTGGGTGGGCAAATGCATGTGAAGAATGTGATGAAGAATAAGGTCTGAATGCTAGCTACATCTGTATATTTGTATGCTTTTGCCACATGACAGGCCTACAAGTGGGTATGTAGGAAAGGGCCTCATCCTTTCTATTTTACAGACAAGGACATGGCTGGAGAGGCTGTGACAGGTCCATGGTCTCATAGCACTAGAATCCTGGCCTCTAGAGGATTGAAGGCCATTTTTCAAGGTTATTTTGCTTCTGTGAATTAAAAGATCTTGACTCTTGTTTTTTCCTTCATAAATTCCCCACATCAACATAATCAACAAAAACAAATTAATTGTTGAAATGATTTTCTGTTCTAGAATTTTGCTATCATAGTGGGATTGAATTATGTGAGTCACGAGGGAGCATAAGCCTGTATTCTGCAGGCTACACACCAGTAAATGAGAAAACATGGTTCTTGCTTTTGTGAAATGTGTGTTCTGTAGGGGACGAGCTTAAAATAAATGAGTAAATAAACAGATGAAAATGATAGTTTTGGGGGTGCCTGGCTGGCTTAGTCAGTGAAGCATCTGCCTTTGGCTCAGGTCATGACCTCAGGGTCCTGGGATGGAGCTCCGCCTGGGGCTTCATGCTCGGCAGGGAGTCTGCTTCTCCCTCTCCCCCAAGCCTGTGCTTTTTCTCGCTCTTTCTCTCTCAAATAAATAAATAAATAAATAAATAATAAAAAGATAGTTTTGGGTGGTGATAAGCATTTCTGAATCATATAAAGCACAGTGACCTGCAAGGGTGTCAAGGTGTGTATGGATGAATGGTCAGAGCAGGGCTCTCAAAGCAGATGGCAGTGAGCTGACTTCAAGGAGAGCAGGGGCTTTGTCATTACCATTGTGTCCCCATTCCCAGTGCCCTGTAAACAATATGTGCCCCATAGGTATTGGTCAAATGAATTAATCAGTGAATGGAGGAGCTATTCATGCAAAGGTCTGGGAGTGGTTTGGAAATGCTTTTGCTGTAACAGCTCGTACTGATTGCTGTTCTTGTTCAGTTTTCATTATGTGCTAGGCACTTCTGTGTAATGATTTGCATTTATTTAAAACTTGAACCCTCACAATAACTCAAAGAATTAATTACACTACTACCCCTTTTTTAGATAAGGGCTATAATGACATTTGTAGTAAAAGGAATGGAATTTTATGTTTCGAAATCTTTAGTATTCTTGTAAAAAGCAATTGTCACATTTTAATTAGTCAAAATGCTATGAAATATGGTATTCTGATTCACCTAATTTTCTATCAAACATACTTGTCAAAGCTCTGTATAAAATAATGATTTCTCTATCTGCTTCATTCATATGCTAGTCATAGCTGAATCATAGAAAGGGTGGTTTGAAAGAAACCATAAAATTCAGCTAGCCCAACACTATTGATTTATGTATAAAGATAGGTGTCAAGAAATTAAATGAATCTTTTTTTTTCTTTAATGACTGTGGATTTTTGTGGTATTTGTAGTGGGTAAAACTATAACAAGAATGGCCATCATTTGGTAAACATACAAGTCATGTGTTTCACAAACAGTTCATTTCCTCTTCATATGAACTGCAATGACACAGACATTGGAACATATACTTTACTGATAGACACTTGAGGCTTAGGGCCTTAAGTAACTTGTTCACGGTCACATTAACCATAAACGGTAGACCTGGGATCCATAATCAGATATACTTCTCCAAAATACCATGCTGCCACTCCCCAAATAGGATTGATTAATCGTAGAATTATTTTAGAGACTGATTGCAGGAATGATAGCAGTTTGGATTGAGAGTTTACTCATCCCAGGACACTGGAATTTATGTTAATTTTATTTGGAAGGTTGCAGTAAATTTATCTCCATCTGAAGAGAAAGGGTAGAAAAAAAAATTCCAGTTATTTATATTTCATTTAATGCATGTAGCATCACACATCCAATGATCAATAAAATCCAGGTCATTTGGACAGTGAGACAGTGGGCTCTGGGCAACTACAGAGAGGGAAACTTATCAAAGACTCTTGGGGAAATCCCTACCCCAAGAAAATCCCTCCAAGATGACAAAGTGCCCCAGGGACCTTTGAGATTCTCTAAGGGCTGATAAAGTGCTATCTAAACACCAGTGGCCGATACTATCTTTCTTGTCTTCTCTGAATGACTGAGGACTTCAGCCTCTCAAATTCTTCTGTCCTTCTCTCCCTCATAGGAAGTTCCTGGCTGGAGAAACCCCCACTATGGGTGGGCTAAAGAGAAAGGACTCTGGGACTGCTTGGTCTTCCCCAACATCTGCTTTAAAAACTAACTTCAGCTTTTATCTTATCTATCTATCTATCTATCTATCTATCTATCTATCTATCTATCTACCTACCTACCTACCTATCATCTATTTATCATTATCTACCTATCTATCATGATGTATTTTGGAGGAGGTGGGGGAGTTACAATGAGCAGCCATCTGCCTAATGACCAATAGACCTTAGCGATTGAGTTAATAAAATGTGCCTCCCAGAGATTGAGAGAAGCCAGCCTAAAAGTAATTTTAGCCATTTGAAGCCATGTGAGGATGGGTTTAAACAGCACTAGTCCTGCAGTTGAGGAGCCCCTGAGCCCCTGAGCCCCTGAGCCCTGACACCGGACTCTCCATCCCTCATCCCTGACATATATCCTTTATGGAGGCATGCTGAAATTCTAATTTATCTAGTCATCACAGACTGAGAAACAGATGAACTTTGCATTCATGATTATATATTTTGATTATTTCTGCAAGTCACTGTTACGCATCATCACCAGAAAAAGCCTTAATCCTAGGTTTATAAATCAGTCACTACAAAAAGCACTTATGAATTACCTGCTCCAAATCTTTTGATAAAACATAGTGAAATCTAGAAGTTAGGCTGTCCTAAACCAGTAGAAAAATATTCAAAGGAAACAGGGATAAAAAAAAATCTTCAGTTCTCTGAGATCATGTAAACGCCAAGCCTTGATCTGGTTGAGCTAGGCCTTTGGCCTTTTCTCCTCATACCTGCATTATATTACCTTCCAAATGGATTACCCTTTGCCTTCTTGGCCATTGGAATCAGTGTAATGAGAAAGAACAGGGATATCTACATTTTATGGCAGAAGACCATCAAGGGATACACTATTTTCTGTGACCAGAGTTTACACTCCTTTATCCCAGCTCTTCCTCAGGATATATTGCTCCATTGGAGACGTACCACCCTATACTATAATTACTCCTTTGCTTCTTTCCTTCCTCACTGGGCCAACTTCTTTAAGAGTAGCTTACAGTGCCTGTCTCACTGTGCTTGTCTTTGATAGGATTCCATTGGAAAACATCTATGTGAGATAGGGAGTTGTGTGCAGGGATATTCTCATACCTGTGAGGGAATGAAGGCAGTGGGATGGGCAGAGGGGAGAGTTGAAATGGAAAACGGTCACAACAAAGACCTCCCAAGATCCCATAGACACCATGAGTAATTTCTAAAGCTGGAAGGGCCCCTTCAGAATCTTCCCACCTGGGGGCAAGGGAACTGGACCTTTATTGCCCTCTGCTAGTCATTGAATGCAGGTTGGCTCTCTGAGGGAGGCATGACCTCAAGCAAGGCAGCTTCCTCTGGCTGAGGGCAGTTCCCAGGAAACAACAGAGCTGCCAGCTGCCACCCAAACTCCTAAAAGCTAAGGGGGTAATGAGTGTGCTTTAATTCTGAATGTAGGGTGGCATGCCACAGCATTCACTATAGTACTCAAAAAATATTCTTAAATAAGAGACATTATAATCCAGCCATTTCTCCAAGTGACTGGTGTTTTTGATTTCATATATATAACTGGAATATTTTAACCAACTGGGGATGTATCATACATAGCTGGTAGTTTAGAAGCATCATTTTTTGGTACTCGTGATATTACTGGATGTGAGCAAAACTTTGATTTGACATATAAGATTTCATTTATCCAATGTGATCTATTGGAAGAAATTCTGAGACTTGAGTTGAAAAGCCTGGGTTCTTATTAGAACTCTGTCATTTACTACAGGACAAGTTATTATACTTCTTTGTTCTCAATTTTTCCATCTGTCAAATGGCTAAGATGATACTTTGCCTGACTCTCCGCAAGGTTGTAATGCACAATAACAACATGGATGCTTGTCAAAGCCTGCTGTAAATGGCTGGTGAAAAGGGTTTGAAGAAGACCTGGGAGCCCTAGTTGGCATGAGAAGCTCCGAATTTGAGGGTAGTGCAGATGGACAGAGAGGAATGGGGGAGGGGATTGCCAAGGGAAGGGATGAGGAAGGAAGGTAGCATTTTCCTGAGGTGTCAAAACCCATTTCTTGCTACTTCCTCACTGCCACTCAGGCTGGCTCAAATGAAGTAAATTCAAACCAAAACAGAACAAAACCCTAAAGAGACAGACAAATCAGTCAGTTGAATTATATACATTAAGTAAATCTTTATGTATTTTAGAACTTATTTCTCATCTCCTCTCCAATAGTAGAGGCTGCAGCAATCGTATTTTTGGGAGGAAAGGAAAACCATTGTATTTGTTTAGTTCTGGGGGTTCTTGGATACATACAATGTAGGATCTATCATTTCAACACCACTTTGACTCAACTTGTTCATCCGAAAGCAAGTGGGTGTTCATTTCTAAGTCTTTCTTTATCTCTCTCTTTTTGTTGTGGTCGTGGTTGCTTTGGTCTCATTTTTAATCTTTCTTTGTGACAACCCTCTCTTAGTCCGTGTCCTGAAAGTAAGTGATCATCCTTCAGGTCAGGGTAGAGCTAACATGGACTTCCCCAGACCCTACCCACAGCAATGGAAATGTTTCCTTTGAATTTTAAGCTTTTCAGCACTGATGGCACAAACTTGGTTTTGGTTGAAAACTAGAGAGAAATGTCATGTGGTCAACTCCAGGGAGGTGTAGTCGGCTTAGTTCTAACCAGAGGCATTTCCAAACTGGTTTCCCACATGACCCTAGTTTTCCCTCCTACCCAAGAGGCTTTCTGTTGCACATTCTGGTCTTCTCCCTCTACTCTTTCTTCTAATTATCCATTCATCCAAACATTTCCCTCCAATATGGTGAAGAGCCAGCTTTGGTTGTATTGCATATTTTATAATTCTCTTCTGCAGTGTCCTTGCTTGAGGCAGATGTATGTAGATGAATTCTCCCTTCAACTTCAACACCTTGCTCCTGGGACCCAGATTTTTTTCTGTTTGGCCTCCATCTCTGATAACTGGTTGTTGGCTAGGATAATTTTTTTTTTTTTAAGATTTCATTTATTTATTCATGAGAGACACAGAAAGAGAGAGGCAGAAACACAGGCAGAGGGTGAAGCAGGCTCCATGGAGGGGGCCCGATGTGGGACTCCATCCTGGGATTCCAGGATCATGCCCCTAAGCCAAAGGCAGATGCTCAACGGCTAAGTCACCCAGGGGTCCCTGGTTCGGATAATTTAAACAAAGCAGCATAGCTTATTGGGGTCAGATGTGCTTTGTGCTTCCTGTTGTTTCAAGATTTTTGCATTAGATTAATCTGGCATTAGATTAATCAACCCTAACCTTGTGAACACCACATTTGTTTTTATCCATAAGGTGCCCTAAAAGAAAATCGCACCAAGTGACTGGGAAAGCTGATTTCACTTGGTCTGTGACAGATCTGGCCTCTGTATGAATGGTCTTTTTTCCTAGGTAGGCAGATAACTCTTCCCTTAACCCCTGAATCACTGCCCTACAGTTTAAGGAAACAAGGTATCACATATATTGTTGTAGATGGCATATGGATATAATGGAAGCATTTTTCTTGTGGGAGTCTGCCCTGATGCCCACCCCCCACCCAAGAATAGACGGTGTACCCTTCTGAAGCACTTTAATAACCCCATGTACTTTCCCTTGTATTTTTTTTTGTATCTTTCTCTTCTACTAGACCCCATGCTGAAAAAAAAAGAAGAAGAAAGAAAGAAAGAAAGAAAGAAAGAAAGAAAGAAAGAAAGAAAGAAAGAAAGAAAGAAAGAAAGAGTCTCCTGTTCATCATTGATTCCCCAGAGTATGGAACACAGAAGTGTCAATATATATTTGTTCATGAATTAACTGAGGTTTGGAAAGTGTGGACCCTCTTCCAGCCTTCTGAGAAGGAAGAGAAATAGCACTATGTCCTTTTTTGAGTGCATCTACCCAGGGCTCTGTGACACATTAACAGGCAATACTGAGGGTGAGAGGATTTTAGCTTCTTACATGTGACTCAGTTTCTCCATCACTTCTGTCCATCCATACCATTTTCCTTGCTGTACCTAGATCTTGGAAAGCACAGTCTTCTCCATTGGGGTGGGGGTGGGGGAGAGGATCATGGCAAGCTGATCAGGAAGAAATAGCAAGCTGCTAATACATGTATTTTTCTTCCTGCCTGCCCCCCATCCTTTAAGGTAAGGTAAGGAGATGTGTGCCTGGAAGTGTATTCATGCTGTCAAGATCCTTGCCAAACCTTTTTTTCTTTCTTATGTCTCCCTACTTTTCCTTCCAGTCTTCTCTTCTGCCAATCAAAAAAGCTACCACATCTTATATAAGACTAGTGTATGGCTTCAGTGACTTTTAAAACTGATATGGATTACTATGCAATCCCTGCATAATTTAAGCTCTATTACCTCAACATATTGTGAGCTCCCTGAAACTGTGGCTCTTTCTCACATTCTCTGACCCACTGAGTAGAATAGATGCCTTCTATGTAGCAGGGCTGTAATCAATATTTGTTAGGTGAAATTGAAATTTATAGGGCTAGACATCTAGGTTATGATGGATAGATGTGCTTTATACTATCACCTTTCGTCTCCAAGGGGTCAGAGCTTCTAGCCAAGTACATTCTCTTCCTAGCTCTCTGTTGGGCTACCTCATACTTGTCTTAAAAATATCTTCCTCCGAGAAACCCTCTAGAGTGATGCAAACTTGGGTTAGGCGTTCCTCCTATGTGGTTGCATTGTACCTTTTACTTCCCCATCTCATAGGAGTGTATTATAATTCTATCATATTGTAATTGTTTGTGTAATTTGTCTTTTTATCTCATGAGACCAAACATTACCTGAGACCAAGGCATGTATGACCAAACATACATGCCTTCGCTTTTTTGTGATCAGACTTATTTGAGTAAAGCTGTCCATGAAAACTTTAAGTGATCGGAGGATACTCTATTCTGCTCTGTCCAATGAGGTAGCCAGTAGCTGGATGCAGTTATTGAACACTTGACGTGTTGCTAGTGTGACTGAGGAACTACATTAACTGTATTTAATTTTAATTAATCTATATTGAAATTCGAATAGCCACACTTGACTAATGGTTGCAGTATTGAATAGCACAGTTAGAAGCTTGTCTGTTTCTGCTATTCTTTCTAAGGAACTAACTTTTATCTTTGTTGATTCTCTATTTTGTCTTCTTTTCTGTTTCAGTCATTTCTGCTCTAATCTTTATAATTTCCTTCTACTTTCTTTGCCTTTTTTTTTTTTCTCTTTCTAACTTCTTAGCTTGGAAGTTTATATCATTAATTTTAACATTTCTTCTTTCTAATGTATGCATTCAGAGCTGTACATTTCCTTCAAAGTGTTGCTTTATTAATCTATAATATTTTAATCTATAGTATTTTGAGTCAACTTTATTGAGTTTTAATTTAAACACATTCAAGGGATCCCTGGGTGGCGCAGTGGTTTGGTGCCTGCCTTTGGCCCAGGGCGCGATCCTGGAGACCCAGGATCGAATCCCACATCGGGCTCCCGGTGCATGGAGTCTGCTTCTCCCTCTGCCTGTGTCTCTGCCTCTCTCTCTCTGTGACTATCATAAATAAATAAATAAAGAAGGGAGGAGGAATTACAACCTAAGTCTGACTTTCGTATGAATGCATCCCTCACAGTGCTCTCTTAAAAAAAAAAATTATTAAAAAAAAAATAAATAAACACATTAAAGTGTACCCTTTTGAAGAATATAGTTATATGGCGGCACCTGGGTGGCTCAGTGGTTGAGTGTCTGCCTTTGGCTCATGTCTTAATTCCAGTGTCCTGGGATTGAGTCCTGCATCAGGCTCCCCAGAGGGAGCCTGCTTCTTCCTCTGCCTACGTTTCTGCCTCTCTCCCTCTGTCTCTCGTGGATAAATAAAATTTAAAAAAGAATACAGTTACATGAATGTCAGTGGGAGTATACACCTATTATACCACCATAATTAAAATTCGGACTTTTCCCTTCATCCCCAAATGGATCTTCACCATCCTTTGCATCCTTTGCAGTCATTCCCTCTCCCATTAACATATTGTTACTATAGATTAGTTTTGCCTTTATAATTTCATAAATTAAAACAATTAGCATCTACTCTTTGCCTGTTTCTTTATTTCAGGAGAATGCTTTTGAGAATTATCCATGCTGTTGAATGTAACAATAATTACTTCCTTCTTGTTAGATTCATATTCCATGGGATGGATAGATCATACTTTGCTTACACATTTATTTTTTGATGAATGTTTGGGTTGTTTTCAGGCTTTGGATATTATGAATAAAGATGTTATGAATATACATGTACAGGTTTTGGTGTGGAGATATATTTTCATTTCTCTTTGGGTCATTACTTAGGTGTGGAATTGTTGAGACATATGGTGCATGTAAGTTTAACTTTATAAGAAATGGCCCAAATGTTTTAAAAAATGGTTTATCATTTTCAGTTTTCAGCAGGAATATATGAGAATTTCAGTTGCTCAACATCTTCATCAATGCTTGCTACTGTCAGTCTTGTAAGTTTTAGATATTCCAGTGTGTGCAGTTATTTAACTGTGGTTTTCTGTTGCAGTTCCCTGATGACTAATGATATTAAAACATGTTTTCATATCGTCATCAGACATTTGTGTAATTTTTGTGGTGTGACTATTGAAATATTTTACCTATTTAAGAAATTGGATTATCTTCTTAGCATTCAGTTGTAAGAGTTTTTTATATATTACCTTCTTTTCAGCCTTAGGGGGAAATATTTAGTTTTGCAATATTAATTGTGCTAATAGCTCTGGGTTTCTTACAGATACTCATTCTTGTGTTGAAGAAGTTAGTTCACTCCTAGTTTGCTGAGTGGTTTTATCATAAAACGGTGTTGAATTTTGTTAAGTACTTTTTCTTCATCTATTGAAAAGTTTTAATTTCAATTTCATTTTTTCTTAATATGTTAAAATGGCTAATTTCATATAAATATACAATATGTATTTTTTGTCTTTTGTTAGCATCATGGTTTTAAAATTTATGTATGTTGTTTTCTGTATCAGTAGATTTGTTTTTAAAAATTGTTCTGAAGAGCTCTATTGTGTACATATCTTCCCAATCCATCTTCCCCACCCAGTCATTTTCTGTATGGAGCTATAATTAATAACTTTTCTACAAACATTGTTGTACTTGCCTTTTGTGGGGGAAATAAGCATTCACATTTATTGATAAATGCCCAGGAGTAGAATTGCTAAGTCTTAGAGTAAGTATGTATATCATTTTAGTAGATACTGCCAAATAGTTTTGTAAATTGACTATAGCAATTTCCTTTCTTATTGGTACTGCATGAGAATTCCAGTTGCTCTAAGACTTGCTAACACTTGGTATTGTCTCTATTTTAATTTTGTTAATTCTGGTGGGTGTGTAGTGGTATCTCATTGTGGTTTTTAATTTGCATTTTTCTGATGACTAAGGATGTTGAGCACAGTTTTATAAGTTTATTTGCCATTTGGATGTCTTTTTTTTTTAAGTAGGTTTCTGGATTTTGGCTCATTTCCCCCCACTAGTTTGTCCTTTCCTTTTTGATTTATGGAATTTTAAAGATAAAAATTCTTTATCAGATATATGTATTAAAAAGTCTCTATGTAACTTGGCTTTTATTACCTTAATAGTGACTTTTGATTTTTTTAAAGATTTTATTTATTTATAAGAGAGAGAGAGAGAACATTCGCAGGGGGAGGAGCAAGCCGACTCTCCACTGAGCAGAGAGCCTAACTGGGGGCTTCATCCCAGGACTCTAAAATCATGACCTGAGCTGAAGAGAGACATTTAACCAACTGAGCCACCCAAGCACCCTGTGACTTTTAACTTTAAGGAAGTCTAATGTAACAGTCTTTTCTTTTGTGGTTAATCTTTTTGTATCCTGTTTAAAAGACCTCTGTCTTTTCCAAGTTCAAAAAGGTATTCTTTTATTTTTTTTCTGTTAGAATGTTTATTGTTTTAGCTTTCATATTTAGGTCTATGATCCATTTGGAATAGATTTTTGCATGTACAATAAAGTTGGGGTTAAGGTTAATTTTTAAAAATGGATATCCAATTGACCTATTATGTTTTGAATTGACTATCCTTTCCCTACTGCATTGGCCTCTTTGACACAAACCAAGTGACTGTATATGTTTGTGTGTGTTTCTGGCTCTCCATTCTGTACTGTTGGTCCATTTTTGTGCCAATGTAATAGTGTCTTAATTTCTTCAATTTCATAAGGTCTTGATGTCAGATAATGTAAGTCCTCCACCAACAAGACTGCCTTGGCTATTCTAGATCCTTTATATTTCCATATAAATTTTAGAATTAGCTTGTCAAATTCCAAATAAAACAAAACAAACCTCTACTGGGAATTTAGATTGAGATTGAATTGAATCTATAGAACAATTGGGGTGAAATGATATCTCACCAATTTTGAGTTTTGTAATCCATGAGCACAATCCATGTTATTTTCTGAGGCTGTTTTGTTAGTTGTAAACAGTTAATTAAAGACATATCTTCCAGAGTAACTGAATCTTTTAATTTTTTTATGTGTTTATTTTAGGTCAGATGTCAGCAAACTTTCTTCTGTATAGTGCTAGAATAAATATTTTCAGGTTTGAAGTTATACAACTCTGCTGTCACAGAATGAAATCAGTGATAGACAATATATAAACAAATGGGCATGTCTGTGTTCTAATAAAACTTTAAAACACAGGCAGTGAGCATAATTTGGCTTGTAGGCCATAGTTTTCTGAAAGTCTTAGCCAATTCTTTTCTAAATAGCCTTTAACTGGCTCTCTTGTAAATAAGATATAATTGAATTTTTAAAAATCTAAGACAATCTGTATCTTTTAATTGTTGACTTTAGTTCATCACATTTAAAAAAATGATTCTCATATATATTGACTTTTTTCCCTTCCAATCTTACTACTTTGTATAGATTCTACTTTTTCATGCTTTTGCTTTGTCTTTTTATTAATTATATTTTTGTTTATTTTTCTCCAGTTTTTCATCTTTATTTCCATTACTTTCAATAATCACTCTTGAAGTTTTGCCATTATATTGATCAAAGACTAACTTTTCTGAACAAGAAAAGGATCTAGACTATTTTGCTTTCATTCACTTTCCTGTTAGCTTAGGTCCTTATTTTTTAACCCATGAATTAGACTTTATTATTATGGTTTTCTTATAAAAATGTTTAAATTCACCTATATGTTTACCATTTTATTAACTTATAATTTTTCCAGCATCTTAGACTTCTTTTAGGGAATATTTTTCTTATTGCCTGAAATAAAATTCTTAGAAATCTCTTTAGAAAGGTCTGTTAGTGGTGAGTATCAGTTTTATTTATCTGGAAATGTCTTTATTTAACTCTCATTTTTGAAACGTAGTCTTAATAGTATACAATTTTTGGTTTTCAGTTATTTTTCTCTCAACACCTTGAAAACACTAGTTTGGCTTCCATTGTTATAGCTGAAGAGTCAGCTCTTGGTTTAATCTAATTTTCGGGATCCCTGGGTGGCACAGCGGTTTGGCACCTGCCTTTGGCCCAGGGTGCGATCCTGGAGACCCGGGATCGAATCCCACGTCGGGCTCCCAGTGCATGGAGCCTGCTTCTCCCTCTGCCTGTGTCTCTGCCTCTCTCTCTCTCTCTGTGACTATCATAAATAAAAAAAAAAATAGTTTAATCTAATTTTCATTCTTTTGTAGGTGATGTGCCTTTTCTCTCTGATTTCCAAAACTCCTTTTCAACAATCATACCTTTTATTTCTAAAAATTTTACTTCATATGTAGAAAGTCTCAATGAAAGTTTCAATATCTGCCCATTTCTGTTAGTCCTTTGATTATTGCTCATTTTTGTGACTCCATTTCTAGAAGCATTTCATACATAATGATTCTATATTATGTATCAGCTAATTCCTGAATTTTTGTAATTTGTCTTCTAAATTTACTGTTTCCCCCTTTCCCCCATCATTGTGCTTTTGGTGATTGGGAAACTAGCAGTTTCCCTTTGAGTTTCTAGTTGGTTGAAATTAATCTGTGAGGATCCAGAGGTCATAAATTGAGAGTGCTTTCACCCAGTAGAGGTTTTCCAGTTTTCTACTAGCATCCAGGAGGTACTACTAAAATGGGACCACTTTCACCACTTTCTGGGTTTCTGACTTTCTGTGGGAGTCTTTGATTTAGATTGTCTAATTTGAGGCTTAATTTCTTATTTAGCTGCAGTCCTAATCTAACAACCTGCAGAAAATCTTGTGTTTTTGTTTTGCTTATTACTCATTGAGTCCCACTCTGGTTTCAGCTCACTCTTGTCTGGGGGGAGGGAGGATTTTGTTTTGTGAGACTGTTGTTCATTGGAGCTTTCAGAGACATCCCAAAAATGTATTTAGAGGTTTCTTTCATCCAGGAAAAAAGGAGGAGGGTCCTGCAGAGTATATAATCCACCAAATAGGCTAAAGTGGAGGTCTTTAAGAACCATGTTCAGCTGAACCCAGTGTCTGTCACAACTATTTGTTGAGTGAATAAGTCACTTTTGCCATAGATAGAGAAGGTAGTCATTAGTATAGTATGTCTTGATGTATCTGGGACAGATTTGCTGCTGAAAGATGTTTCTACATTTGCTTGTGGTTGATGCCTGCACTTCTCTTTCAAAATGAGTTTTATTTCTTATAAATGAAAGCAGTTATTACTTAACAAATGCCAAGTGCTGGCTCAGTTGGTCACTGCAGGTGACGTATCAAAATTTTTATCAGTCACTTTTCACTTTTACTTTAATAAGAATTTATTATATGCATAAAATCAAAGAACTATCACATATTCAAGCTAAAAGGAACATTAGACTATAGAATTTAATAATTTTATTATAAATATTTATACACGTATTACTTAGAGTTTAAATATCTAGACTAAGATCCAAAAATTGACTCTAGAACCACAAAGGACAAGCAAATTTTTGATAAGGAGTTTGGGGTGGAGAGTGAATATGAGAAAGTTTGGCATCAGACATATCTGGCTCTGCCACCTAGTAATGTATGACTGGGTAGATTCTCAATCTTTCTGGGTCTTAGTTCACTTTTCTCTGAAATTGGAATTTTTGAGTACCTCCTTCATAGGATTGTTGTGAGTATTAAATGAGGTAAGATATGTAAATAATTCAGCAAATATATCCTGCATAATGGATTTAATAACTCCTCTATAGATGTTGTGATCACTCCATCCCTCTACCTGTAGCTGAAAACCAAAATGGAAGACCACTGATATATATATATCATAAATAAATAATAAATAATAATAATAAATAAATAACAAATAATAAATAAAATAATAATTTATTTTAATAAATGGGACCCCTTTCACCAAAATTTATTAATAAATTTTAATAATAATAATATATATTTAAATAAATATATACATATATTGATCACCTTGAACCACCAGAAATTATCTCACTTTTAAAAATGGAGTAATTTTAGCATTGTTACGCAAATATATGTTATGCATCATCATCATCATCATCATGAAATTTTGCAGTAACTCCCTCTGAAATGCAGTCATGTGTTAGTGCTTATTCAATTTCTGATGATGATAAGTAAATGAAATTTGGTTTGTATTGACCACTCTACCAGATTCCCATGTTCTTGGTCTCACTTTCAGGATGAAGATATTGAACTTTAGATGCATGGAATAAATTGCCTAAGGGCATAGAGTAAAAAATCTAGGATTCTATACCAAGGCATCCAGGAATTAAGCATGAGATATTTCCACGTAGAATACATTCTTCCGTATCTCGATTCTTCTGTAGTAAGAAATAGTTCCAAGGAACTAGAAGAAAAACCACAAAAGAGCACAGCCTCAAACCATGAGAGTTTTATAAAGGAAGAGTGATCAAAAGTATTGAATATCACTGAGAGATTAAAAGAAAGATGAGAAAGGTAGATATGTATATATTTGATTTTGAAATATGAGGATGCCCTTGGTTACCATTCCTTTTTAAAAGACTAGAAGTTGTGATTTTGACCTACAATTTGCTAAGGGAAATTAGCTGGCTAACTCTTGAGAATCACCAAGTGATAACTGGTCAGGAGAAATGAGAATTTCTGACAATAATAATTTATGCTCATTGGGCAAGTAAAGTAGCCACTATGTTTCTTGTACGCTAATAAGAATTTTTCTGTGAATACAGAATTTTATTTTTTTATTTTTTAAAGATTTTATTTATTTATTCATGAGAGACACAGAAAGAGAGAGGCAGAGACACAGGCAGAGGGAGAAGCAGGCTCCATGCGGAAAGCCCGGTGTGGGACTCGATTCCGGGACTCCAGGACCTCACCCTGGGCCAAAGACAGACGCTCAACCACTAAGCCACTCAGGCGTCCCTGAATACAGAGTTTTAATTTTACATATTTGCATTAGACATGTGATAGTCCTCTAGATCTTTTTTGTTGTTGTTGACAGTGGGCAATGTAATCTACTTTGTAACAGTCCCTGTGGCTGATCTTACATCATATAAGGTTTCTGGTGCTTTTACTAGGAATTGCAGTAAAAACTTATTACCTTTTTTTGTTTTGTTTTGTTTTGTTTTTTACATAAAACAGTTGTCACGGACCTCTGCCTTCCTCTCTGATTAATTGGCCAAATTATATCATTATATCAATCTATTTCAAGGATGATTTTGGTAGCTCAGTCATGTATCCTGGATATTACCTCCCCTTATTGTGCCTCCCATTTCCCCAAGTAGAATTGAAATATCATTGTTGTGGAAAGATAATTTCTCCATATTTACACAATCATATGTATATACTAACTGTGGTCTTGAATCATATTTGATTTGTTAAGATGTTAAGTGTAATTTTTTGAGAACTTCATATACCAGTGAGTTTTCTTGAGCTCTGCCTCTTGGATGTAAAGTTTTCATACTGGTGTGTAAATGATATACAGATGGTGGTAGAGCTACTTAAAGACAAAGAAGTGTTATTAAAATATTCCATCCAAAAAAAAAATATTCCATCCAAGCTGGGATCTGAAATAAATACGAGTAAAAGAAAAATAATAGAAAAAAAATTTCTGGCTAACCTTAGGGAGGCTAGAGAAAACCAGAAATGCATCATTTTGAAGGTTCAGGAAGAAGAGTATAAGAGATCTATAAATTCACATATTCAATTTTAGTTTAATTAATTGAACATCTGTTCTATAGAAAGCATTGTGCTGGGTGCTGGTGTCTAGTAGTTAGGAAGATAAATAAAAAGCTCTGGGTGCATGTAATGGGAGAACATAGGAACATATTCTTAATTTCAGGTTGTCTAGAAAGGCTAGGGAAAGTGGACATGAACCTTGGGGTCTCCCACAGAAATTGTCTGAGAGGACTGCTATGATGTTTTCCTTAGATGGACAGATCTCACAGAGTACAAAATTTAGATCTGTACAAGATACAGGAAGAATTTAGACCTACGCTAATGTGGATATACTGTCTGGAAGTCTTGGTGGAGTCATTCCCCAAGTGTAATCCTCCCTCTTATGCTCTTCATACTATTTCTGCCCAAGAACCTCTCCTTAGAGCTTGATTGTATTTAACACAGTGACTAAGAACATGAACTTGGCATCAGATTGACTGGGGTTCTAGTTCCAGTGTGTCATTGATGAGTTGTGTATCAGTAGTTAGAATACTTAATGTTTATGAATTTCAGTTTCCTTTCCATTAAATGGGACAATAACAATACTTACTTCACAGAACTATTGTGAGGATATAATGAAAGGAATTTACAAAGCTTTTAGCATAATATTTGATTCATACTTCGATTCCATTGTTATTGGAATTGTGCTGAGTTCATCTACTAAGTATGTAAAATGTCCCAGATTTGTGCTAAGAAGCTTACATGTGAGTTGATAATGTCTCTTTCTCCTTATCACCTCTCATCCCTCATTTTTTGTCCCTACTGTTGAAATTCCCAGGAGGCCTAGAAATAGAGTATTCCCTAAAAATTGGAGTCAGTAACCTAAAAGGGCTACACAGGCCATGGTGGAACCCTGATTTCTGATTCCCAGGTTTAAGACCCCAATTTTCCTTGGTTCTGTTTTTGGGCCTTTTTCTGGTTACTTTCATGGTCCAGACATCACAAGCTGATTGGATAAAACATATCCAGAGCAGTTACATTTATGACAGATGGTAACTGCTACAAATTCCCCCACGTTCTTCACTCCAGACAGGTTTCTGTCTCACCCCTGTGGAAGGCGGTAGGGCGAGTACCATAAAACCATGTGCTGCTTTCTTTTTTACCACAGGCGGAGTTTCACTCTGGTTGAATGGGTTCAACAAAAAGGTTTCACTCTAACTTGGCCTGACAAATGCCTGGAACATTCAAAGCATTATGATTATAGCTGACTTATTCTGAAGAATTAGGCTCTTCTTATTTTGAGGGACTATAATTGTGTGTCCTTGTATGAAAGGAAGACAATATTTTGTCTCCCGAAATAAAAGTTTTATCACAGCATCACATATAGATGCTTTTTTCCACATCCAGCTGCAGAAAATAAAGCAGCAGTGCTGTGGAAACTGAGAGACTCAGGAGCCTGGTTGTTGGGTTGAGCCTGGTTCTTGTTTCATAGATGAACAAATTCCTCCATAATCCTGCTTGTGATCCACCTGCTTTAATCTCCCTTTCTAGAATGCAAGTAAGTATCAATTTTCTTGTCAATATTTAGTAAATATTTTTGCAAATTTGGAATTTAAAATAGGAAATCTCTGCCAAGTTGAGTGATAAATTAGTGATGGTCATGGGAGCTAACCAGGGATGCATCTGGACTAGACATCGGCCTCTTTCCTGTGGCCTGCAGACTCTGATTCAGTGACTCCTCTTCTCTCTTTTCCTATTCTCTGCTGCCTCATTCACTTCCACTTTAATGTATTTTTCTCTTGAGCAAAATTATAGGGGACTGAATTGGTGTTTGAGAATCTTTTCCAGTCATGGCAAGTTGGGAACAACTGCATACAGTTTGAGGATGTTAGTAGCAGAAGCAAGAAGAGGAGGAAGAAGACAGGTGGGAGAAACTTTGGAGCCTGTAGTTCAGAGTGTCTTCTTAGAAATTTCACTCACTGGATAGCAAAGTTATAGAGACAAGGTAGATTTGGATTAATTTTTCTGTAAATCTGTATTGAGATTTTTTTTGACATAAAACAGTTGTCACTGACCTCTGTCATTTCTCTTTGGCATGGGATTGACATGATTATCTTTAGTTTTTCATTCCTCAGTGTGATGTTGATGTTGATTGTTGGTTTGAAACTGGTATTTATCATGTTAAGAAAATATCTATTATAAATGTTTAAAGAGTTCTTTTAAAATCAAAACATAGTATTTGATCTATTTCTTGGTTTAATAAGAGCTCTTATGGAAGCAACCGAAGTGTCCATTAACAGATGAATAAATAAAGATGTGCTATATACATATTATATGTAATGAAATGTTACTTAGCCATAAAAAAGAATGAGATCTTGCCATTTGGCACAATAATAGGATGGAGCTATTGTGTTAAGTGAAATAAGTCAGACTGAGGAAGACACATACCATATGAGTTCACTTATGTGTGGAATCTTAAAAAAAAAGATGAATAAAAGAACAAAAAACAGAAACAGATCAACAAATATAGGGTAGAAATGGATGGTTGCTGGAGGAAAGGGGATAGGAGGATGGGAAAAATGGGTAAAGGAGAGTGGGAGATACAGGCTTTCAGTTACGGAATGAAGAAGTCACAGTGATGAAAGGCACAGAATAGGGAATACAGCCAGTGTTATTATAATAGTGTTGTATGGAAACAGATTGTAGCTACACTTATGATGAACATAGCATAGCACAGAGTTGGATAACTATGTTGTACATCTGAAACTAATGTTACAGGTACAAGTGTTTTAGTTAAAAAAAGAAATTATAAAAAATGTTTGATTTTATTGAAATTTTTATAACAACCAATTGGGATGCTTTTATTGTTTTTCTTATTTAATATAATGATATTATTATCAACCCCATTGTTGTAAGATTTGAATGGGTATATGTATGTAAAGGTCTTAGAAATGTGTCATGTGTTAGCAGTTATAAATGATATGCTATGTTACTGGGAAAGGAGGGTCCCCAACAATCAAAATCACTTGTTCCACCCAACATTTGAAAATACTTTTTTTCAGGGATGACATATGTGCCCTTGGGATTATAATTCTTGTGTGTAATTCTTTTCTCTCTCTCAGAAAACACTGGTCATAAGAGATTTGCAAGTGTTTCAAATTGAATGAATAGATCTAGTCTTGTTTGAGTCAGATTAGAGTGGCCAGTATAATGTTATACTCAGAGAAGTGTGAAAATAGGAGGTGGATGTGTTTGGAGGCAATTCTCCATGGTGTTTTTACACATCTTGTGTCAGCTTTTGTTCCAGACTATCTTTACTAGGACTGTATAGCACACAGCCTCATTTTGAAACTAGAAATGGTATCTCTCTCAAGGTGAGAGGGCAGATTTGCTTCCAGTCCACAACAGCAAAGATGATATCTTTCTGTGGAACAAAGTTTGTACAGAACTGCTTGCGGCTCCTTAAAAGACTAGAAGCTTCCTAAGCTTGGGGTTTCTCAGCTGGGACATGGACCTTTGTATGTAGTACCCACACAAGCCCTTTTCCTCACCACATGGGACTTGGGGACAGGGAGAACAGATATGAACAGATGCTGCCTGCTGTGCCCATGAGTACAAACTGTCTAAAGTATTTGGGTAATTGTTTCCATCCCCATAGATTTTGAAAGTGTAGTAGGTCACTTCAGCATGTGCTCAAGCCCTTGACAAGAATTGGACAAATGACTAAAGAACAAAATGGCCAAAATATGTGAATAGGCAATCACAGAAGAGGAAATCTAAACAAATTAAAACATGGCAAGGTGCTCAGTCTTACTCAGAAATACAAAATAAAGATACTCTTTATTGAAAATATATAAGAAATGAGATACCCTTTCCTTTTACTTATCAAATTGACTCAGTTAAATAATAGAGGATTAATCAACATCTATATATTTTTTCAATTGGTTAACTATTATCCCAATAACATTTATCAAATAATTATCCTGAATGACTAGAAATGCCACTTTTATGATTATATTAAATTATTTTTTAAAAAGATCTAATTATTCGAGAGAGAGAGAGAGAGAGTGCATGAGCAGGGGAAGGGGTAGAGGGAGAGGGAGAAGCAGACTATCCACTGAGCAGGGAACCCAAAGTGGGACTCAATCCCAGGACCCTGGAATCATGATCTGAGCCAAAGGCAGACACTTAACTAACAAGCCACCCAGGTCCCCCAGATAGGCAATTCTTATATATATTTCTGAAAATTCCATTTTGCTCCATTGGTAACTCTGACAGATACAAAATCCTACTAGTTAGATCAGTGTCTCACAATGTAAATGAGTGATTACTATTACATGTACAAACTAGCAGATATTTGTTTCCATAATTGGATGGACCTACTGGTATGTGGAACAGGAATCAGCATTTGCCATATGTATTGTACCTATTTGAGGGGAAAGTGTTCAATGACTTTTTCTTTAATTCATCACTGAAATCCCTTGTTCCAGAGAAGATGTTTTTGTTAGTTATGGATTATCTCATAAACCATAATGCAGCCGGGTAAAGGTGCATCAGAATTTGTAATTCCAGGATGCCCACTGTGTTTATAACAAGAATAGGTATTGCCCTGCTAATAAAGGAAATTAAGTTCAGTACAGTTTTAGCTTTTGGAAACCAGAGTTTATGTCTTATTAGGATAGCTTTATCATTATTCTATTTTATTAATCCAACAAACAATCAGTAAGACCTACTTTATACCAAGCACTTCTGGCCACTAAGAATAAAAAAAATGAGTAAGTTCATTCACATTAAAAGTCCACAGTTTAGCAGGAGAAACAAATATATGATATATTCTAGTAAGAGATATAAAGATTAAAAAAGTTTTGTAGTGGTTCTAGGTAAAAGCTGATCAGTACTGTGGGTTTCTTAGGAAGTTTTATGCAGGAGATAACACTTGAATTGGTTCCTGTGGGACAATTAAGAGTTTGCTGGATGGCAAAGCAGGCCACGATGGTTTAATTGAAACAAGCATGTTCAAAAGCATGAATAGCTATCTGGGCATTTGGAGAACTAAAGCTCAGAACATCAGTGGAGAATGTGAGAGAAGAGGAACACCCATGAGGGATAAAGCTAGAAGAATTGGCAGGAGAAGAGGGCCTTGTAAATCAGGTTTAAACAGTTTATATATTATCCCAAAGGCAGTGAAGAGTTAAGGCTTACAGGAGGGGAGTTTTATGATTAGATTTACCATTTAGAAAGTTGACTTTTGCAATAGGATGGAGTAGAGGAGGAGATATTAGAAACAGAAAGGCCAATCAGGAGACTATTATCACAGAAGTAAATTAAGATAATGGATAGTAATGAAAAAACAAGCAAGAAAATTTAGTGAAACGAAACAAACCCCTCATTCCCAATTGAAAGTATCAAATAAATAGAAAACTATCAAAAAAAAAAAAAAGCCAAACACACACACAAACCAAAAAACCACAACATTAAGGAGAAATGACAATGTGACAAAACATACCATATTTCTAATTGAGTATCTCAATAGTAAAGATGGCAAATTTCCTGTAAATTACTTTATAAAATTGGTGATATCACAAAGCAAATCACAGCAGAATTTTCTGAACCTGACAATATGAATCTACATTTGGAGGAATAAATAGTCAAGAGTAGTCAATAAATATTTGAAAATAAGAAACATAGAACTGAACTACCATATATTAAACATTAACATGAAAGTAAAATATAGGGATGCCTGGGTGGCTCTTTGGCTCAAGGTGTGATCCTGGAGTTCCGGGATTGAGTCCCATATCAGGCTCCCTCTGGGGAGCCTGCTTCTCCCTCTGCCTATGTCTCTGCCTCTCTGTGTCTCTCATGAATAAATAAATAAAATCTTAAGAAAAAGTAAGTAAAATATAGGTACTGGCATGCAGAACTAAATAGAAAACTTAAAAACAGACCCAAACATATGTAAGAACATAGCATACAATAAAAGTGGCAATTGAAACCATGGAGATTGTTGAGACAACTAATTAATCATTAGAGGGAAAATGGATTTTAATCTCTACTTCATTCCATTCATAAATAATTAGAAGATTCTAGAATAATTAAAAATATAATTATTTAATGCAAAAATATGAAACCATGGAAATACCAGAATAAAATAATTAAAAATATTTATGTAATCTTGGAATGGTGAAGACTTTCCTAAGCATAACACTAAATTTAAAACTCATAAAGGAAAATATTCCATCATGGTATTCCCCATAGCATTAATTATGATCAAAGGACTATTTCACATCAAACGAAGTGTGGTAATAGGTTCATGCTCATGAAATTTGCTAGTTTTATCATGTTTCCCATCATCCTGAAGCAACTAGCTTGAAGGAATAGTAGAATGACTTTTCAAAGAGCCAGTAACAGTGCTAGCCAGATGACAGTGCCTTGTCAGATTGGAGAAAAGTTCTCCAGAAGACTATATATGTTATGAATCAGTGTCCTATATGGTGCTCTTTCTCCCATAGCCAAGTTTCACAGTCCAGGAATCAAGGACTGGAAATGGGAGTAACACTACTTACTACCTCATAACAGATGTTATTAATGTTTTGTGATTCAAAAGGTGCAAGAGTAATATGTCTAGATTCAGCCAATCTCTGCATTGCTGCGGTTGCCCCAGGTCCACTCATGTTACAGATTCAGATGGCCACCTTAAGTGAGTGCACCAGAAAACCTACTCATTGATTCCAATCACCTTCCAATCCTGGAAGGTGGTTATTCTAATGGGTATTGACATATCCTACTTTTATTAATGATTTTTAAATTTTTATTTAATTTATATATATATATGTATATATATATATACATATATATATATATTTAGAGAGAATGTGAGCAAGGGGAGGGGCAGAAGGAGAAGGAGAGACTCCAACAGACTCCCCACTGACTGAGGAGCCAGATGACTCATGGCTCAGTCTCCAGACACTGAGATCACAACCTGAGCTGAAATCAAGAGTTGGCTGCTTAGCTGACTGGGCCACCCAGAAGCCCTGACATATCTTACTTTAATACACACTCCAAATTACCACAACATTTTCCATAGGACCCTGCCCCAAATGAGCACCCCTTTATAGCCAACTTGACCACTGCTCTTCTGCCTAACCATATAGCCATGCCATTGATCACTGCCCAAGAGACAGTAAAATCCCAAACACGGTCAAACAGAGTGCAGTTCAGCCCACTATACT
Source organism: Canis lupus dingo (assembly GCF_003254725.2). Lineage (NCBI taxonomy): Eukaryota > Metazoa > Chordata > Mammalia > Carnivora > Canidae > Canis > Canis lupus. The sequence continues at coordinate 25,531,392 of NC_064249.1, forward strand.
GATTTGTTTTTACCTCCTTTGACCAGACTAGTGACTTTTCAAACAAAATGCTGGTCATTTGCTCTGGAACTGTCATCCATAAACCAAACAGTTATTTGTTGGTTAATTGATAGCTTTTTAGAGGGTACTAGCCAAGTGGTGATAGGTCTGGCAGTTTTTAAGGTGTTTTCAGAGATAGCTCTGGGGGAAGAGGCTCCCTGCTCATAAGCACGTCCTTACAATCCTCTAGCAGCATGTTGCTATATAAACTATTACATTTTATTATGGAACTCTTCTGGACACTGTTTTCTCCATTGGAACTGTTCTGTTGGCCAAAGACAGAGGCAGAGATTCCAGATGGCTATGGGGCAGATTTCCTGGGGCAAGGCTGTGCTCATAGCTGGCAAGTTGGACTGATGCTAATAGCCCCAGAAGGCTACAAATGTGTCCAGACAGGAATAGATACTCTGGAGTAGGCTTTGTCTACCTGATGGTACATGTAAATGCTAAAAGTACTACAATAGGATCAGAACAGAAAATTGTGCAACCATTTGGGTCACTGAGTCACAATTCTTCAACTAAGGAACACATTTCACAGTCTGTATTGACCAACCATGGGTTGAGAGATATCTTCTTCAGATTAGCAGTTTAAAAGAGAATTGGAATGGGTAGCTGGAACATTGGTTGTCTAAAACCATTGGGAAGAGATACAGACATGAAGGGCTGGCTTACATACCTTCATAAGTGTGTGTTCACATTCCAGATGAAGGGGACCAATGGAGGGTTCCCACTACATAAATTCCTCTGCTTTCCTGGTATATTGGGAAAACGAGGTGAGAGAGGATCATGGTATGGCAATGACTACATTTTTTCTTTTTTCCCCATATCATTTCAACTTATCTTTTCCCACTCATGCAGTGGTTCTAGGATGAGGGATTCATTGCAAGCATTGGAAACGGGTGGTTTGTAATCATGAAACTGATTTAAGCTTTTGGTTTAGAATTAATTCCTAAGGTCTTGATGGGGTGGTCTGTACCTTAACTACATCTGGCAAAACTGACATTGACCGTTAATGCAGCTGTACTACTTAGTGGTAGAAACAGACTATTCATTCCTTACTTATATAATCCTACCTTATATGGATGGGAGTAGACTGAGGGGGAGGCGTTTGCTAAATGAATGTATCTCACAATCTAGACTAGCCTAATAGCTAAACCTAACATCCCTTATAAATGTCAAACATTTAGTGTATAAATGGAGAGAAGGAGAGATAATAGTCAAGGGAAAATGAATGAATGGGTTACACAATAAGGGAATTCCAATGTATTACATTAACACTTGGAAAGAGGCTCAGAGCAAGGGATTATATTGTTTTTTAGCTTGATTATACCAGATGTCTAAAACGGTGATGCCTTATTTTTCTGCGGTTACTTCTATTTTTTGAAAATGAGGTGATAACATGGAAGCCAGCAAACCTGAACCTTGTCCAGAGAGACATTTTGGTTATATGATATGATGATAAATGGACTAATTGCTAATTGTTACCAGCTAGACCCCAAGACTTGACCTTTGGTGCCCACCTGTTCAACATTTTTCCTTAAGCTCTTCATTTCAGCTTATCTCTTAACTCAGGCAAATGGAAACTGAAACCACCCCTCAAATGATAGCAATGCCTTGATAAGACCTCCCACTGGCCAAGACTACACAGACCCATTTGAGCTAAACTCCTGAGTCACACCTATGCAGATGGACCATAAGTGACTTCTAGAATGACCGACATCTACTTTTACCTCATTATAATACTATAACACTAAAATGAGCACAAGCCTCATTTACATAACATATAATGTATAGAGGCACATTTCCTTAAGGCACATACCCTGCCTCATGCCAACCTCTACATATGATGACAAAGCTTCCCTAAATATTCACCCTAACCCTAAATTAAAGGAACCCATTCACCTTTGCTTGGGGAGTCATGGCTTTGGAAGTTATTCCCTGTGATCTCCTTATTTGCTTCACATAAAGTTTACTTTGTGTGAGAACCCTATCTGTGACTCACCAGGGAGTGAATTCACTTTAGTTCAGTTACATAACTACTTAGTGGGACTCCAATAATATGCCAATATCTTTTTATCCTTATTCTTCAGGTTATATGTATCATACTCATGGTGTAACACTGCATTATTGATGAGATAATACTGATATTGGTGGTCAAAAGTGCTGGTACATTGAGTCAAAAGCCTCCTGTACCTACCATCCATTGGCTTCCCCAAATGTTAGGTATATAAAAAGAACCATGGCCAAAGGCCAGGGGGTGGCCTGTATAATAAAAAATTGGGCTGATCTTTGTCTCTGGTTCCTGGGACATAGTCTCAAATGCTTGGAATTTCCTGAGTGATAGAGTGGATTTATGGTCAGCCCTCATGGTTTAACAGGCTGACACAAGGTTGGCCACTGCTAGTCTGTGTTAATGACATGACTCAAGATGGGAGGCTGACTATGCCTGAAAGACCAACCATGTGATTAGAGGGTTGGTGCTTGGAGCCACAGTGATATTAGTTAGATCGCTAGAGAGGGAGGGTGGGGCTAGAAATTGAGTTCAGCAGATGATTCCAACAATGATGTCTATGTAATGAAATCTCCATAAAATTTTGGACACCAAAGCTTGAGTGTGCTTCCCTAGTTGGCATTGTTCTGTTATTGAGTATTCTATTGATGTGTGAAGAGGGTAATGCATCTTGACTCTATATGGAGAGCACAATGGAAGATTTAAATTTGGAACCCTCCCAAACTTTATTATTTGTATCCTTTTGCTAAAATATTACTTTAATAGAAAATATAGTGGCTTTTTTGAGTCCTTTGAATTGTTCTAGTTACTTATTGAACTTGAATGGATAATGGGAATACCCAAATTTGTAGATAGTCGATCAGAAGTGAGGGTGACCTGGGGACCTCTGCACTTGCAGCTGCTGTCTGAAATGAGGCCAGTCTTGTGAGTTACCATGCCTTTCACCTGTGAAGTTTGGTCCAACTCCAGGTAGTTTGTGTCAGAAGTCATTGCAATGCTCCTCCAGACATCAAATTAATTCTAGTTAAGAAGATTAATAAAGTATTATTTAAAGATATTCCTCTCAATGTAGATGCTGTATGTCTAAAACCTTAATTATGCTGAAAATGAAAGTCAACAATGAAGGACTAGATTAACAGAATCTCTACCACGCAGCATTTGGAGTTTTGTGAATTTACTTATACTGAAGTTGAAGTGGGGTCATTAGTGCAGAGGTGCAATTAGATTGGATTAATACTTTTGGGAGATAGAGAAGAGATTCTTTCTCAGGTGTGCAAAGTAGAAGTGTTAGTGCTTTCTCCAGGGCAGAGGAAGATCTGGGCTCAAATAATCACATCAGTCACACAGCCAATGAATTCAAAGCAGAGAAGTGATCTAAAGAACAGACTCCAAGAAGATAATTTTTAAAAATTTATTCATGAGAGACAGAGAGAGAGAGAGAGAGAGAGAGAGACAGAGACACAGGCAGAGGGAGAAGAAGGCTCTATGCAGGGAGCTCTATGTGGGACTCAATCCCCAGACTCCAGGATCACACCCTGAGCCTAAGACAGATGCTTAACCACTGAGCCACCCAGGTGTCCTTCCAAGAAGATAATTTTAACCTTTCTGCCTCACCTACCAAAAGCTGCAATGTTACCTGATATTATATTTGGAATCTACATTTGAAATGTATCAGAATTCTTTGAAGGTCTATGAACTCAAGAGTAAGGGATGCATTTCAACACTTGAATGATCTTTACAGGTAAGTATATGGCTAAAAATGGAGCAAGAGGAATGGCCTGGCCATCCACTTCATAGGGTCTTCCTTGAGGAAGGAAGGAAAGTATTTATTTTTGATTGTTGTTGTAAGTCATGCTTCTAGGGTAGGATGACAGGGTAATGCAGTAAGAGATGGAAGCCTCATTCTGTTTTCATTCTATCCAGGTTTTACTCTTGTTTCCAAGGTCAGGATTTAGTTATGGAAGTTTCTCAATTTGACTGTCTCTCTCTTCTGTGGTTGCTATGGACAGAATTGTCTTCCCCTAAAATTCGTATAGCTCTAACTCCCAATGTGGTGGTATTTCAAGATGGGGCCTTTGGGAGACAGTTAGGTTTTGAAGAATCATGGGTGTGAGGCCCATTTTGATGGGATTAGCTCCCTTATAAGAAGAGGAAGAGACACACAGTGTTCTCTCTCTCTGACATGTGAGGACACAGGGAGAAGGTTGCTGTTTGCAATCCTGGAAGAGGGCTCTTACCAGGAACTGTATTGGCCAGCATCCTGATCATGAACTCTTCAGCCTCTACAACGGTGAGAACAAATTTCTGTTGTTTAAGACACGCAGTCTATGGTATTTTGTTATAGCAGCCCAAGCAAACTAAGATAGTGGTTTATAGCAGTTTTGCTCAGCATCTGGTAAAATATTTTATTAAATATTATGCTAGTATTTTTCTGTTTGTGTCTTCATAGATATGCTGATAGACAATCGAGGCAAAGTCAGGCACTGTTATTTTTCTATTATTTAAACTAAGAAGTTCAGCCTTGATATTTTTTGACTTAACTTCCCTTATCTTTTTCGAGGCTGAATTTCAACAACTATCCTCTCTTCCCAATGTCTTCTTTTTAAAAAATAATACCCAAATAAGAATAGTGATGTTACTAAAATGATATTTTTTTAGGACACTATGTGAACCCTACCTGCACCAACCCTGCCCCCTCTTTGTGAGGATGGAGATGGGGGGCTGGGCAGATAAAAGCTGACAGATGATGAAGGTGAAGCAAGACAAAGCAAAGAAATATTAGGTTAGGTGCTAAGCCTAGTGTAGAACTCCAAGAAGTTTCAATGGAACCCACAAAGGACTCCTTTTTGCTCTGCTAATCTGTGCCTATTTAGCCAACAGAAGAAATTCTTTTTCTCCTCCAGAAAAACCCAAAAGCATATCTTACTCTCTTTCCCCCTAACTTTCCAAAGAAGAGAATCCACATCCACATTATAACATTATAACAGTATTAACTTGGCAATATGGTGCCATCTCATATCAAAAAAACAGTAAAATCCTAAACTTAAACCCAAGCAATTCTCCAGGGGGTGGCAAAAGAAGGGAGGTGGGGAGAAGGAGCCTTGAGCTCCCCCTAGAGGTTATCAATAACATTCCTGTAAAGTAGGTTTTATATTATGAACTGATTTTTTTTTCTCATATAAAAATTTCCCACATCAATCATACTGCCAAAATCTGCTCAAGAATTTGAGGAGCATTGGGGGCGCCTGGGTGGCTCAATGGTTGAAGGTCTGCCTTTGGCTCAGGGCGTGATCCCGGTGTCATGGGATGGAGTCCCACCTGCATCGGGCTCCCCACAGAGAGCCTGCTTCTCCCTCTGCCTATGTCTCTGCCTCTCTTTCTGTGTCTTTCATGAATAAATAAATAAACTCTTAAAAAAAAGAATTTGAGGAGCATTAAAGAATCAACAAATTGAAAAAAAAGCCAGATATATCTATATCTATATCTATATCTATATCTATATCTATATCTATATCTATATCTATATCTATATCTAATCATCTATCTATCATCTATCTATATATCTATATCTATATATCTCACATGGGCTAAAAAAAAAAGCATGAAGACACACTGTCATTTTATGTGCATTTTTAAAATCCTTGTTACAAGCATTCTGGTATGGACGTGAGTATCAAGGTCCAACTGATCATAATTAGCAACTTCAGTCAGACATGAACACATGAGTTGCTTGAAAAGGAGAAATCAAGTGTTACCTCCTTTCCCAACTCCTCCTCAGACCAGTTAATCAGAATTTCTAGAGGTGGGACCTAGGCATTAGACCTTTAAAAAATTCTCAAATGATCCTAATGTGCAGCCAAATTTCAGAACCAGCGTATAGGGCAAAGATATGCTTATCAAACGTACTTTCTTCTTTCTGAGCCCCATGTTTTTCTTCTTTTATGTTTCATGTTTCCATTTTCTGTGGTTTCTATTTTGTTGCTTACAGTTCCTCTTTTGATCTTTATATTTTAACTTTATCAGTCTTATTTTCTTATTTTCTTCTTGAATACTTCTTTCAACCTCTGTTCAAAAGATGTTCTTTTTTGGGGGGGGTCAAAAGATGTTCTAAATTGCATTTAATAAACCCAAGATATTCTAGTTTGCCCATAATTCTTGATCCAGTAATTCCTACTCCTCCAGGATCCCGGATCTTGTTTGTGAGAAATAAGGTAGAAATCAATATCCAGGCATATGGCCTCCCATAAGAAATTTGAATGTTAATGATTTTCCTGCACTCATCATACTTTGTTTTAGAGTTGCCTTTGCATTACATTCATTTTTAAAAATTGCTCCACTTAGGACTTAATTCTTTAATAGAACATTGAAGAGATTAGGGTCTTGTGCAGACAGTCATCCAAACATAACTCTAAACTCAGTATAAGACCTAAAACCTCCGTGTCTTCAGTTTTGTAACTATCATTCTGGGATGCCTTTCAAGACAGCTGGGAAGATAGAACTGATGACTACATACTGATTTGTTTGCTACTGCATCCATCTTCTCCTACAACTAATGTTTAGCCATGACTAAAAAGACAAAGTAATTTGGAAGCTTTTGAGGAAACTCACCTTACTTTAGTTTATGTACTTGATTCAGCTGAAGCAGGAAAACTCCATAATGCCAAAGGAGCTTGTCTATTTGTCTGCCTAGGACAAGTCTAGGGCAAAACCAGAGGCTGATTTATCTTGGCTTCATTCCTTTTACCTATAGGTCAGCTCTTACCAGACAAGAATCAGATGGGAAGCAATTGCAAGGTCCTGATGTTTTTGCCTCAATTTATGTTTGTGCTAGTAAGGCCAAGTTGCAGGGACCATGTCCTCCTTATCATTCCCCTTCTCCAAGGCTCAACTTTAATTTTCTGAATACTAATATTCCTAAGTATCCTTTGAGAACCCTTTGCCAGTGTGGTGAAGGGCAGTTACTGGTGTGCTATGGATCCCTATTCTTCTGGCTTCTGTTGACCATCTTTGGCATTTGCCCTTCTTATTCCATTCTAAGTGAATTTGTTTATTCATGTTTCAGGATCCTTGCTCTTGACATCTCTCTTGGAAAAGTGGAAATCTCTGAGCTGAACTTTTGTGATTGGAATGGATATGACTGGTTATATACATGTAGGACTTCAATTAAAAAAATAAAAAGGTCTAATAGCTGAGCACTGAGGAAAATCTGGCTGTGAGAGGAGATAGGAAATATCAGGTCCAAAATGAGGAAGGAAACAGCAAGACATTAAACTGAAGTGTTGGTAAAAAAAAAAAAAAAAAAAAAGAAAGAAATAACTGGCAAGACGAAGTGAGTAGATTTGAGAGAAAAGACTTAGACATATTTCCAAATGTGAAGAAGTGCAGAAGTGCAGGGGATGGGAGTCTTAAAGTTGCCCATGATTAAGGCCATGAAAGAAGGGCATGAATAATTCCTAGGAAGTTCTGAAACTTATCCTACTGGAATTGAGCTGGAAATCATCTCATCTTCACTTTTAGAATACATTTTAAGTAAAACTTCTATCAAAATTCCAGTGAAAGCTTGCAACTACCAAAATGTGCTATGAAATGCCTGCTGCGGTCCCTTGTTAAACTGGAGAAATCTCTCTTGGTCTTGCTCTGATTGAGGCTCCTTCTGGTACCTGAGTTGCTGCGTTCTCTGTGTTAGTTGCTGGTCTGCTCACAGTGATGGAGCATGAAACCTACCCTGGTGGGAAGAGATGCTTCCTGATTGGAGTCCAGGCCATCTCGCAGTACATAGAAATACAGAAGTTGAATGTTTTCTGTGCAAAACAAATAATCTTTCTTTCAACCTAGACCCAGGGCATGGGTGCAGTATGTATTTAACCATTTAGTGCTAAGTATTACATAATAATTATCCCAAAGGAGGAGAAAAATGGAAAGTTCCATGCTGGAAGGGCTTCTTATGTAATTACTACATTTAATTTCAATGAATGATTTTGTATTTCAATAATTTCAACAATCTAAGCTTCAAATCTCTGATCAGATTTGTATGAAGATTGTATTAAGGTATATCAAGAGATACATAATTAGGCTATTAGGATCTTAGGCCAGCATTCCTCCAACATGTTTATTAACAATTGTATTTATATCATCCCTTAAGATAGGATTCCAGAGAGCTTTTTATTTCTTTTCTATCTTCCTTCCTCCATCCCTCCCTCTATCCTTTCTTATGTTTCTATCCTATCAACAGAGCTAAGGACTGGAAATATCACAAAAGGTGGCCGAATCTGTACTTTAGCAGAGATGTCACTATAAACAAAACCTCTGACCTTCTTAGCCAACTGAAACCTGCCTGAAATTCAAGAGTCATACAATAATAGGGCATTTATCCTATTCTCTAGTTGTAATTTTCTACCTTCTGGGAAGGACTACAATAAAAAAAAGTTTCAAAAAAAAAAGTTTCTATGCTTCTTTTCAGGGAAAACAGGTTTCCATATGGAATAGGCTTAAATCCTTATAATGTAAATTGGATAAGACAGGGGCCTTATCCCTAATCATCTTGAGTCCTCCAAAGTAGTACTACTGAAATACAGTATGTATTTTATATATTTTTTCTGCTATGTACTCTCTCTTTCTATTTTTCTCTTTTACTTTATTTTTATTTTTTAAGGATTTTATTTATTTTTTCATGAGAAACACTCAGAGAAACGCAGAGACATAGGCAGAGGGAGAGGCAGGCTCCCTGTGGAGAGCGTGATGCAGGACTTGATCCCAGGACACAGGGATCATGCCCTGAGCTGAAGGCAGATGCTCAACCACTGAGCCACCCAGGTGCCCCCTTTTTTTCTCTTTTAATCATCAGAATAACTCTATGGGATAGAGTTTATCATTATCTTTGTCGTTTAAGGGTAACAAAGCTTAGAGAGATTGAGAAATTAGTGCAAGGTCACAGAGTTGCAAGGACTGGAACTGTGACTCAAGCCCAGGTGTTTATCATCAACTTCCCATTTGGACCATGTTGAGGTCCACGTGGGTCAGGTTTTCCCACATGTGTAATACCCATTCATTCTACAATTAGGTATTGAGTACCTTCTACATGACAGGCACTTTTGTGGAAAGTGGGGATCCAATAATGAACAACATGTGTCTTTGCCCTCAAGGAATTCATAGGTTAACTAATTTTATTCCCACTTAGTTCTATAACAAAATTCTTGTTCCAATCTCTGTTGGGCAGTTAACCATAAGTGGAAACTCAGATGCCTATATGGAATCTGCAGTTGACTTACATGGTGTGAAGTGAAGTGTGCCAGCTGACTGTAGAATTCTGGAACAAATCTGCTTGTATTTTGACCAAGATTTGTACATCTACTTAGTATTTGCCATTTTAAACACCCAGCAGCTTTACAAAGTCTGTGGACCCAGTTTGTGCTTTCCCCCTCAATGGTTTCCAAAACTGAGCTTGTTAAAATAGAATGCTTAGCACCCCTCACTCCTCCACCCCAGAGTTTCTGATTCAGTGAGTCTTAGGGCAGAACCTCATAATTTGCATTTCTAAAAAGTTACCTGGTGATACGGATGCTGCTGGATCATCCATGCGTAATTTTAGGCTAAGAAGCCTAAAATAGTATATTTTAGGAATATACTATTATAGGAATATACTATTTTAGGAATATACTATTCATAGTATGTTATGAAATAATTCTGTCTGGTGGTATCTCTAATGAGTTTAGTCTTTCAAATGACATTTGATCTTAAAATCTTCAGATCTCAATCTACTTTTCTTTCTTCCATTCTTCAAAAAATATTTATTGAAATTTTTGTTGAGATACTGAAGTAAATAAGACCCTATGGATGGAAGTTTTATATATATAAGACAAAAATTTCTACCTCTTAACCTATATCTTTATATTAACTTTCAGTGTAATCCATTAACATTTTAATATGAGCATATTCCTTCTAATGTTGACTGTTTCAAGATGATCAGTTAAATTAAACTTAATCATTTAAGTTTTATTAATGTGCTAAAATGAACAAAATTAGTTAGATCCTTTAAAGGTTTTTATAAGACAAGAAATACAAAATATTGAGCAAATTGAGATAATGATCTCAATTTAGCCTATAGATGCCAGATACATAGAGTAGTTAGATACTAAATGGCTTATCAGCTCTATTGATGAACAGGGAGTTGCCATACATGGATTATCAAATTATAAATGATTAGAATACAATTAAGGATACTCTGCACCAACTTTTTTTTAAATATGAAAGAATTCGATGATTTGATGATTTAGGAATTTCAAGATCATATAATGCCTATGAGTCATTAGTATGACCACCACCACCATCACTGCCACCACCACCCAACATTTATTGAGTACTTAGGATGTGTCAAGCACTGTGCTTGCCATAATTATTAATTATGAATTGTCTTACCCCTCCAAAATCTGTGAAGCAGGTACTATTATTATCTTCTTTCTACTAAGGCTTAAATATTCAGCACTAAGTATTGGTACTATTGGTATTATTGCTAAGGGCAGGAAGCTTTGGTGTCCAGGTGCACAAGCCTTGACTTCAGGGGAGGGGCTGTATTGTGAAATTGAGTGGGTAGACAGGCTACTTCCCAGCAGTCACAAGTGCTCTGCCCAAGTCCTCCCACTGACTTTAAAACCCAGCTGAGCTTTGCCCTTTTCTTGTGTCCTCCCACCCTTTGGTATGCAGGAAGGATGTGGCATTGCTACAAGAGTGATATCACAAGGAACAAGATATACAATCCATTCAAAGGCATCAAGAGTATAGCTTCTCTTGGTATGTTATTTTGGAAAAATTGAATGGACAATTTTATCTTTGGATATTTCTCTCAACTTTGCATTTTAATAATGTAAGGGATATCCTCAGAGACCAACAAGAACCCTTTTCTTGATATCTAGATCAACTTTCAGTGCTCGTAAGACCTCTTACTGCTTTAGAATGTATCAATTTTGATATGTCTAAAACTAAACTTACCATCTTCCAGCCCCTACAAATATGTGTCAAGCCCCTCCAGTGTTTCCTGCCTTGAAGAATGGCCCTATCATGCACACAGTTGTTCAACCTGGAAAGCTATCCTTCATTATGGTTTCCTCCTTATCCCTTATCCTAATTTAATTAATCAAATCTTGTCACCTCTACTTCCTAAAAGATGATTCACTCTTATCCCAACCCACTGCATCTACCCTTCTTGTCTTCTTTTCTTCATTTGCTACTTTCTTATCTTTTATTCATGTTGTTGTCAAAGTGATTCTTCTAAAACTCCAATTGTTATGTCATGTTCTTACTTAAATATCCTCTAATAGCTTTCCACTGCTAATAGCATAAGCTCCCAATTTTCTAATGTGGCCTCTACCTGGCCTCTACCTCTTACTGGCCTCTACCTACTGGCCTCTACCTACTTCTCCTGTCTGTCTCTGACCACTTGGACTACAACCATGATGAATTTGTTTTTGCTTCTTTATTTTTTAATTGAAAAAAATTAAATTTATTTGAGAGGGAGAGAGCACACAGAGAGAGGGAGAAGTAGACTCTCCATTGAGCAGGGAGCCTGATGCTGGGCTCGATTCCAGGACCCCAAGACATGACCTGAGCTAAAGGCAGATTATTAACTGACTAAGCCACCCAGATGCTCTTGTTTTTGCTTGTTTAGAAGGTCATATGCTATCTCCCATCTAGGCCTTTTACATGATGTTCTCTCTATCTAAATAAGGAACAAGGCATGCAGTCAATGTGCCTCAACTCCTACTCAATATTCTGACATCAATTTAAATATTCTTTTCTTCAGGAAACTTTTAATTCTTCTATACTAAGCAAGGTATGGATGTTATATGTTTCTTGAACTTCTCTAACAAAAATGCTTATTCATTTTATCATAAGCTCTTGTTTATTTATTTATTTATTTTTTATTTTTTTTATTTATGATAGGCACACAGTGAGAGAGAGAGAGAGGCAGAGACACAGGCAGATGGAGAACCAGGCTCCATGCACCGGGAGCCCGACGTGGGATTCGATCCCGGGTCTCCAGGATCGCGCCCTGGGCCAAAGGCAGGCGCCAAACCGCTGCGCCACCCAGGGATCCCATAAGCTCTTGTTTAATAGTCTGTCTTGTCTGCTAGCCTGTGAGCTTAGAGATGGCAAGGACCATATCCACTTATTCATAAATCTATGATTCAGAAATCATAGATTTATATCACAGGGCTTAGCACATAGTAGGGGCAAAATAAATAGCTATTTAATTAATTAACTTAATGAAATACTTAAGTAGGGACAAGTATTGTATAGTCTTGTACTTTCCTAAGTCACCGAAAAACATATATATAGCATTTCTACTTTCGTTTTTCTTATTGGTTTTATAAAACAAAAAAGCAAAAAATTCCAAATGGTATCAGAGGTACCTGAAACCTTGGCTTAGCTACAGATAAAACTGAAATAAAGAAAAAATGAAGTTAATGGTTCCTATTGTCAGGTGGCTAAAGTTCTAGTTTTGTTCCCTTCTGTCCAATGCTCTCAAGTGAAAATCTTGGTAGGCCAAGTTTCCCTCAGAATTTGCAATTTTTTCCTATTAATATGTTTAAAATATCACTAAAACCTCAGCTGCATCCTTTCCCTTGCTTCTCCTGCAAAACATACCCTATATTCTGTTTTACCATAGAGCCATTGAATCATAGGTTTGGAAGGAATCTCAAACAATATCCAGTCTACCTCACCATCTTACATTTTAACTCCTACTTTTCATTTTCATGTTAAGAGTTATCCAGAACCAGTGGCAAAAATGCTCAGTGACAAGGAACTCCCAACCTCCAAAGGCTACTCATACAGATGGTGCTAATTGGTCAGGAGCTTCTTTGAAAGGTATGCTTGCCTAGAAGGGAGGAGACATGTGGTTTCAATGTCAATGTAAACCTTGAAGGAGCTCACCCATCTTTTTCTGAGACCTGGTTTGGTAGAAAATAAGAGAAGATGATAACATTTAAGGTACCAGGTTCCCTAGAAAAAGGAGGCTATAAGGAGGCTCTATAGAAATAGGAAAAAGGGAATAGAAATCAAGATCTGGCACTTTCAGAAAGTGGAACTACTCCCAATTTTACCACATTCTTTTCTTACACTTTGGAATGTTTGAAAAGAGAGAAAAGATGTTTGGAGGACAGAACACCCAAAAACTAACACTCATAGATGGTGGTGGTATATGTGTTGGGGGCTGGGGTGGGGCAGAAGGGAATAGAGGTTGCAAGGATGTTTTATTAATTATTATTATTTACACATACTTTATCATAGTGGCAATTAGATTCAATTTATGTTCAACTTTTCTTAAGAAAATCTTGTTAAAAATTTGTCACTTTGCACATAAATCTGTGGAATAGAATAGAAAACCCAGAAATAAATTCACAATTGTATGGTCAATTGGTCTTTGACAAAGCAGGAAAAAATATCCAATGGGAAAAAGACAGTGTCTTCAACAAAACATATTGGGAAAACTGGACTACTGTCTTATACCATACACAAAAATAAAATGGATTAAAGACCTAAATGAGAGACAGGAAACCATAAACATCCTAGAAGAGAGCACAGATAGTAATTTCTCTGACATTGGGATAGCAATATTTTTCTAGGTATGTCTCCTTAGGCAAGAGAAATAAAAGCAAAAATGAACTTTTATTTTATTAGGACTGCATCAAAATAAAAAGCTTCTACACAAGGATGCCTGGGTGGCTTGGTGGTTGGGCGTCTGCCTTTGGCTCAGGCCCTGATCCCGAGGTTCTAGGTCAAATCCTGAGTCTTGCATCCTGCATCAGGCTCCCCGCAAGGAGCCTGCTTCTTGCTCTGCCTGTGTCTTTCCCTCTCTCTGTCTCTCATAAATAAATAAAATCTTAAAAAAAAAAAAAGCTTCTACACAGTAGAGAACTAACAGGCAACCTACTGAATGGGAGAAGATATTTACAAATGAAATATCTGATAAAGAATTAGTATCCAAGGGATCCCTGGGTGGCGCAGCGGTTTGGCGCCTGCCTTTGGCCCAGGGCGCGATCCTGGAGACCCGGGATCGAATCCCACGTCGGGCTCCCGGTGCATGGAGCCTGCTTCTCCCTCTCTCTGCCTGTGTCTCTGCCTCTCTCTCTCTCTGTAACTATCATAAATAAATAAAAATTAAAAAAAAAGATTTAGTATCCAAAATATACAAGGAAGTTGTACAACTCAACACCCCCAAAAAACAAATAATCCAATTAAAAAATGGGCAGAAGACATGAGCAGACATTTCTCCAAAGAAAATAGATGGCCAAAAAAAAAAAAAAAAAAAAAAACACATGAAAAGATGGGCAACATCACTTATCATCAGAGAAATGCAAATAACAAGCACAATGAATATCACCTCACACCTATCAGAATGAACAGCACAATCAACACACAAGAAAATCAACAACACAAGAAACAACAGGTGTTGGCAAAGATGTGGAAAAGCAGGAGTCCTCTTTTACTGTTGGTAGGATTGCAAACTGGGGCAGCCACTCCAGAGAATAGTATGGAGGTTCCTCAGGGAGTTAAAAAAAGAATTGCCCTTTGATCCAGTAATTAATTGCACTCCTGGGTATTTACCCAAAAATAAAAAAACACTAAATCAAGGGGATACATGCACACCTATGTTTATTGCAACATTATTTATAATAGCCAAACTATGAAAGCAGCCCAAGTGTCCACTGATTGATGAATGGATAAAGAAGATGTGGTATAATATATATATATATATATATATATATATATATATATATATATAATGGAATATTAGTCAACTCTAAAAAAGAATGAAATCTTGCCATTTGCAACAACGTGATGGAGCTAGACAGTATAATACTAAGCAAAATAAGTCAGGCAGAGAAAGACACATACTGTATGATTTCACTCATATGTAGAATTTAAGAAACAAAACAAAGGATCAAAGGAAAAAAAAAAGAGAGAGAGAGACAAACCAAGAAACAGACTCCTAATTGTAAAGAACAAACTAATTGTTACCAGAAGGGAGGGTTGGGATGGGTGAACTAGGTGATGGGGATTAAGGAACGCATTTGTGATGAACACCAGGTGATGCATGGAAGTGTTGAATCACTATATTGTATACCTGAAACTAATGTAACACTAAATGTTAATTGTTCTGGAATTAAGATTAAAAAAAGAATTTGCTATTTTGTTTGTAATAAATTAAACATTATGAATGATGAGGAGAGCAAGTAAATCCAGAATAATCTTTCCAAAAGCAAAGATTATCTCTATGAGAAATGAGATACTATGCAAAATAATAAATAATAAAAATCATCAACACTATAGATGAGAAGCTTTATTCATCACCTCGTTCAGTGACTTCAAAACTTTTTAAAGGAAAGCTAATCTCTGTTTCTGTTTTTGCTTTTTAAATGAAGCATCATGTCAAAGCTAAATAGAAAGTTAAAAGCAAAGCTATTTTGATTGAAGTGGAGTGGGACCCTCTTGTTTCCTCTTCCCCTCCTCTGCGGGAATTGAGAACTCTTCAGAATTTGAACTACTATTCTAATATAACCCATCATCATACAGATAAAATATGATCATGCTAGTTTTATCTTACTATATCAGATGCCCTTCTAAAATAGTACAGGCAAGAAAAAAATCCAGTTAGGCAGGAACAGAACTAAGAAGTAATACATTTTATAAGCATGTAGTACTTACACATACACACACGTGATATAGACACACCTGCAGAAAGATAGCGCATGCGTATCAACAAAGTAACAAACATGCGTATATATATCCAAATGCCACCTGTGCAGGTGGGGTCACTTTGACCCTTATGGAAAATTGCATGTGCTTTCAAGACTTTTATTGATTTCTAAGCTTGTGTTTTCATAGTTGTCTCTATTTCAAAGTTCGTGCTTCAATGGGATTAGCTAGACTTATCAACTGTTGCACTGTCTAGCCGATACCACCCCTCCTTCCTACCATGTAACACCAGATATGAGACTCGGCCCTAAGACATAACAAATAATCCACTTCATTTGATTTTTTTAAGAGTTTTAAATTTTATTTATGAGAGACAGAGAGAGGCAGAGACATAGGCAGAAGGAGAGGCAGGTTCCATGCAGGGAGGCCGATATGGTACTTGATTCTGGGACTCCAGGATCATATCTTGAGCCGAAGGCAGACGCTAAACCACTGAGCCACCCAGCTGTCCTAATCCACTTCATTTAAAATGTTTTTATCTAATTGTAGTATTACAAGTCCTGAAATGACAGGCTTAATTTTATTCTGCCAAATACATCGTTTTTATAGTTTGAACTTTATGTTTTAAATGTTTAATATTTCCTCCTTAATATGTAAACACTTGTATGATCAGTGGAAGAAAGAGTGGCTTCAACAGGATCTATAAAAAGATTAGTGCACAGACATAATTTTGAAATGACGAATGACCACTTCCAGTTCTGGAAAACTTGCAATGATTTATCAAGACAAATTTTGCCCTGTCTATTCCAAGGAGGGAGGGAGAGAGAGAGAGAGAGAGAGAGAGAGAGAGAGAGAGAGAGAGAGAGATGATTAAAACTGTTGTGGAATAGAAGGGGATAAACCTAAAAGCAGAGACATAAAAGAGAGGACTGTAAGATAGCCTTACCACAAATGAGTGGAATGGTGAAGACCTGGACATGGAAAGCATGGGCAGGTCTGTGTGTGTCCTAGAACATGGGATCAAAGGAGAGAAGAGATGGAGATGCCACCACTGTGAGCTGATAAGTGAGATGTGAGAATGTGGTGGGAGAGGGCAGACAGGAGAGTGATGATATAAAAGGGGAAGTCATAAGGAAATGGAAAGATTTTTATCTTTGACTTTTCATGTTCTGTTTTGGGGATGGCTACATGTCTTTTATTTTCAGACTTGCCAAAATTAGAAATATGTATTAGTTTTCTATTGCTGGTCACAAACTTAATGACTTAAAACAACACAATTTCATTATTTTATAATGCTGTATGTCAGAAGTCTGATATGGATCTCACTAGGCTATAAAATCAAGGTATCAGCAGGACTGTATTTCTTGAGTTCTAGGAAAGAATCCACTTCTTTGCCTTTTCCAGCTTCTAGAGGCAGCCTCCCTTCATCGGCTCATGAATCTCTTCCTCCATCTTCAAGGCCAGCAATATTATGCCTCTCTAACTTTTCTTCCATAGTCACATCCCTCTTTGTGGAAAGTTCCTATGCTTCTCAGAACTCATATGATTAAACTGGGTTCACTTGGATATTTCGTTATAATCTCTCAAAGTCCTTGATTAAATCACAACTGCAGAATTCCTTTGCCATGTTAGATATTATT
Source organism: Canis lupus dingo (assembly GCF_003254725.2). Lineage (NCBI taxonomy): Eukaryota > Metazoa > Chordata > Mammalia > Carnivora > Canidae > Canis > Canis lupus. Next base: position 25,548,777 of record NC_064249.1, read on the forward strand.
TTCAGGTCATTATTCTGCCTACTACAGGATAATTCCCTTTCTAGCCTACTCTAGATCTTTTAATCAAAATGAAACAAGGACACTAATATAAGCCAAAGGAATTCTATTCTCTATTTCTTGTAAAATTCATTGTCAAGCAATGCTCAGCTATAATCTTTGTTTCTTCTGCCCACTTAAACATGAGAGTCTCAAAATATCTGAATGGTGCAGGGTCTCAGGCCTGGCTGAGTTTCTTGGTGTCTAAAGTGTGAATTACAAAGCAGAAGTAATTGTGACTAGTAAGCAGACTTCTGTCAGCATAACCAAATTATTCTAAAAAGAGAAAGACTATTTGAACACTTTCATTTTTGCCCCAGGGAAAGCATAGTGGTCTGTAGTGCCATCCAAAGTCTTATCTCATTTTTGACCATGAGGGCCATGTTTTTTTCCTTTCTTAAATTTAAAATCAAGCAAGCATAATTAGTAGAGAAAAAGGACCTCTAATGGTAAAACTGTAAGCATTACATATTTTACGACTTAAAATGTTAAATGCTGCTTTGACATCTTTGAGCCTCAAAGGACCCCGGAAGCCTCACCATGAGTTTTCCTGCTCTTGCCAGATATGCCTCCAACCTAGTGGGAAGGTTCCTAACTGGTTAGTTCCCATATCAGCCAGATCTGCCGCAACTTACCTAGTCCTCAACCTAATGGGCTTTACCTTCCTGCCAGTTCATACAATTTTTCAAACAAGCAAATCATATTCTCCCACAGGAACCAGGGATCATCCCGCTCTCTCATTATTCCAAAACCTGCCTCCCGTAGTCTCTGCTGGTTCACTCTGCTCCTGAGTGCTATCCCCATGTGGCCCTGTGTGGTATGTGGTATATGCTCTCTCCTGGGCTGTGAGTATATGTGACTAAAACACTGCTGCCAATCTCATCTGTCCAGTGTCAGGTTCTGTCATTTTGTCTACTTAGAGTGGGAAACTCCTCCTTCATCAATGGTATAAATAGGAAGTGATCAGAGCATGTTAGCTTTTCTTGTTGCAAAATATTTGGTCTATGAACGAAAAAGAGATACGTGAATGCTTCAGGTCCTTTAATAAGAATCATAGGTCTAGTCTTCCTCATTGGAAAGGGAGAAAAGGTCAATATATGATGCTATTATGTATCCCTGGGATTTTTCTAGGGGGTTCCAGTAACACTGCTGAAATGTGGCAGAGGATAGAACACAAAATTGGTTTCACATGCAGCTCACTAGCTTCTTTGGGTGCGTCATGACCTTTCAGACACCAAATTAATAGACGCTGGAATGTGTTGAGGGGGAAGAGGTTCTTGGCAAGACAAGGTTGCATTCCATCTTATTTTCTCATGAAAGCATTTTGTTTTGACTTTTGTAGAAATAGGAAATATGTAATAGTAAGATCTGAACTTAGATTGATATCCAGAATATAAAAAGAACTACAAATCAAGAAGACAGAAAATTTAATAGAAAAAATAGATAAAGATGAGGCTAGGTAATTGACAGAAAGGAAAATCCTGGTGGTTAATAAATATTTAAAGAGATACCAATTCTCACCAATAATCAAGGAAATGCAAGTTAAAATAACAATACTTCTTTATGCTCATCATCTGGCAAAAAATGGAAAGTCAGATAATATCAAAGGCTGGTAAAGATGTGGGAGAAACCTCATGAACTGTTTGTTGTGAGCATTATAAACTGGTGTAGCTAACTCCAGATCACAATCTGACATATAATAGTGAAATTAAGCATGCCCATACCTATGACTAGCACTGTTGCTTCCAGGCATATAACCCAGAGATAAAAGTCCTCAAGAGATGTTTATGAGGGTGCTCACCCAAGTGGTATGTATGGTAGCAAAGAATTGGAAGCAAACTACATGACCATTGATTTTCAAGGCAGTGGACAAATAAAATGTGATGTGAAGATCAGATTCTCAGCATTAGCCAAACACAATAGTTTAGATTTACATTTAGCAATACTGTTAGGTCTAAAAAACAGAATATTGAATAAAAACTAACCCAAGAAACAGGATGACACTTATGCAATCCTTTTTATTTAAATTAAACCAAACACAAAACATGCCATATGCTTTAAAAATACATATATCTTTAAGTAATTGTGTGAAAAAAATGGATTAGAAAGAGAGTGTCTGGCTATAGAACAGGGGAAGGAAATGGAATTATGAATGGGGGACAAAGATGAAAAAAATAATAGATTAAGATACCACAAATGAAGGGACCCAACTCTAACTGATAATAATAGTATACCACAAATGGGAGCTATGATTAACTTGGTTCTGTGTACCTGATTCCAAAGAAATAGGAAGGAGGAAGAAAGGGAGGAAGGAAGGAGGGAGGAAGGTAAGGAGGAAGGGATGAAGGAAAGGGGGAGAGAGGATAAAAGGAAGGGAGGAAGGGGGAGAATGTGTATTGGGTGAAGATTATGGAACCCTGGCTTGTGGAGAGTGCATTTCCAACCCCTGAGCCCATTCTCTTTGTAGGCACTTTGGACTCCCAGTGAGGACAAATAGATAAGAAGGCACCCTGGGCTAGTAGACAGGAATTTGGAATGCAAGACAAGAGATGTGCACTTTTCTTTCATCTTTATCACAAGCTGGTTGAATAATCTTTGGTAGGTCACAGATACCTCTGTGAAATGGACCTGCTCTGTGTACCCTGCAGGATCCTTGTGAGGATGAAGTTAGGGGAAAGTGTGGCAGAAAATATCAGCTTTGCATAAATATCAGATGACGTATCTGTTGCAAGACTTGGGGTAGACAAATGATTCTAGTCAAGAAAAGGAGAGTAGAACTAAGTTTCCTATGCCCTGAACTTGCCTGGCCCTTTGATCTCCTGGAAAAGTGAGCGGACAAAAACCAAATCTAAGGGAGATTCTTTCTTTCAAAAAAAATTACAGGGGCGCCTGGGTGGCTCAGTCGGTTAAGTAGCTAACTTGATTTCAGTTCATGTCATGGTCTCAGGGTCCTGGGACTGAGCCCTGCACTCAGTAGAGAGTCTGCTTCAGGATTCTTTCTCCCTCTGCCCCTCCCCCTGCTTTCTCTCTCTCTCTCTTTCTCTCTCTCTCAAATAAATATTTTTAAGAAATCACAGTATATTTTTATATTTGTTTGATTTTATTATTACTTATTGTTATTAACTTATTATTGTGCCTAATTTATAGATTAAATTTTACTGTAGGTATGTATGTATAGGGAAAAGTCATAGTAAATATAGGATTTGGTACTATCTGCAATTTCAGGCACTGGGGGTCTTGGAACATATTTCCTGTGGAATAAGGCAGGGTAGACTACTCTAGTTTGGTACTGTTATGATCTCCCCCAAACCTCTAAATATTCTCCTTTTATTTCTTGTTTTACTGATTCTCTTAGTTTGACCTTGGTCACATTATTATAATTAGAAATGTCCCTGGATCTGATTGTCTCCAGGTGTTTCTTTGTTAGCCTATTGGATTGGATTCTCATATCTTATGGTTGGAAAATATTAGAGAGAATATTATGTACCAACTTTCAGCGATATGACAAACTTTTAATTCTCTGATCTCTCAGAAGTTAGAAAAAATTAATAAAAATCCACAGAGGTAAAGAAGATGCCTTTTGCTGCAAGAACTATGAGTCCTTTTCTACTGGATGCTGAGAATGATTCTCAGAAATCCTTAGGACCCCAGGAAAGCTCCTCTGCTCTAGGCCTGTGGACAATTCAAGTGCCAAGAAACTTTAAGGGATATTCTCTTAACTGCCCTCCCACACTGGTTTATTTCCTCCCCCCTTTCCTTTGAAGTTAATGCTGTTAATTTTGGGTGTCAACAGCTAGATCTTTTGGGTCAGCTTATCTCTGTTTGGCTACCCATGAGGGCATATTTGACTACTGAGCAAATTTGGTCAGGAATTAGTTTCCAGGAATGGATCACTGATGAAGGAAAGAAGAGGATATTGCATTTCCTGAGTGCCAAGAATTGATATTGGAGACATCATTTAATTATGCAATAGTCCAGTGATGTAGTGATCATTGCCTTCATTGGAGAGAAAAATGACAAGCTCAGGGAGACTTGAAATGTTTTCAGTGGACACACAGTGTCACACACAAAGTGACAGAATTGTGCATCTGACTGATGACAAAGCCATTATTCTGTGCCATACTCCTATGAGGTCTTGGAGATCATCTAGCACATTTCTTTTCCCCAAACACCTCCCCTGCATTTTCAGATGAGAAAACTGAGGTCCTCAGAGATAGCCTGTGTTGACGTAGGTCATATGGTAGTTAAAAGCAAAACTAGGTTTGGAACTTGGGTGCGTTGGACCCCACTATTTGCCACTTTGTCCTTCCATAGTTACAAAATTAGATTATATATAATATAGTTTACAAAATTAGATTATATATAATATGGTCAAAAATCATGTGATACTGTCTTTGCTTGCAGATATTTCTTAATGTTTTTCTTTCCAGCTTTTCTGCCTCCTGTTTCACCACCACAGCCTGCCGTATGCCCTCTTTTGGGAAATATCTGCTGCTGTATAGAGAGAACTTCAGGAGGTACATGTGGCTGGAAATTTCTAGGCATCCAACCTAGAAATATGAAGAAACTAATGACCAGAAGCTGGATTTGAAGGTACATAAGGAAGGCATTTCTTACAAAGTAATCCATGGATGGAATTATTCTCCAGGTAGGTGATGAGCCTTTGTTGAAGCTGAGACTGAAACACTTGGTAGGAACACTTAAAGGTGACTCAAATACAAATAAAAAGTGGAGGATAGACATTTAGCCAGAGATTGAATCAACATGGCTTTTAATTTGCCTACTTTGAGCTTAAATTATGTAGGAAAGGAATGGCTCTTCAGTAGAAAAAAATAAATGTATCAACAGCACCTACAAGTCCCAAGGAACTACTCTGCATTTTATTTTTTTTATTTTTATTTTTTAATTTTTATTTATTTATGATAGTCACAGAGAGAGAGAGAGGCGCAGAGACACAGGCAGAGGGAGAAGCAGGCTCCATGCACCGGGAGCCTGACGTGGGATTCGATCCTGGGTCTCCAGGATCGCGCCCTGGGCCAAAGGCAGGCGCCAAACCACTGCGCCACCCAGGGATCCCTACTCTGCATTTTATGTAAATCTTGTTTCCTTTAAAAGGGCTTCGAAGTACTAACAGGCAATGGATGATTGTTCTTTGCCTCTTAACCCAAGGAGGTAGACACTGCTACAGTAGAGGAGGCCTGAAGTTATCCATCTCATTCTTCCTTTCCCCCTTACTCCCGGCTCTTATTTCAGGATCACATGAGACTTATGTAAAAATCTGCTGGCCTCCCTAATCAGGGAAAACAGTTGAGTTACAAGTTCTTGGGGGGTGGAAGCTGCTCTTGAGCAGAAGAGAATATGTGGGTGATCTGGGAAACAGAATGTGGGTATGAGACAAATCATTCATTTTCAGGAAGGATGGAATAATTATTAGAGAGCAAGGTACATGGATGAAAGCATGCAGAAGAAGGATCAACATAGAAAGCTCTGTGGCCAGGCCCTGGGTTGGAAGAGGGACATAGGATGGAGATAGCTGTACACATTCAGGAAAGGCAACTTACTGGGAGGGAGATAATCAATGTTTGGCCTTTGTACCTGGGGACTGCCTGGTAGGGCTGCATATGGCCCAAAGTAAGTCTGTAATATGCATCAGATTTCAGCAGATTGGTTCTGAAATTACTGATTAAAGTTAAGCCTCTGAATAGCCCTTTGTGGAGGGGTGGTGGTAGAGTTGATGGATGTGGGTGAATTCCAATGATGTATATCACAGGAAAAAGTTCTTTCTGGACATGAAATGATATGATTCTCTGACTATAAAAGTTAAAAAGCAAGCAAGAGTATTGAAGCCCTCTACTAGCCCTGTTCTAGTCAAAGAAATAAGTACAATCTCATCCCTACTTTTGTATTCATTCTGTATTCTTTTCAATAATAACGTTTCTCAAAAAGATGGCTTTTGCTGGTCAGTTTTGACTCTCAAAGTCCCAAGGGCTGGAACAAATTCTCGTTCATCCATGTCTCATAAATTATACCTAGAAATTCTGTTCAATAAAAGGTCCTTCTACAGGCTTCCTCTATAGTCCAATCTGGAAAAGCTTTCTTCACTTTTAATCAGACACCCTTAAAGCCACTTTTCCTAGATTGCTGTTTTCAGTAAAGATGGAGTATAATTTTATTTTCTGAAGATATTTTGAGATTTTTTATCCTCACAGCCTATTCCATAGAGATAAATTAAGTGCACCTCTATTTTCTGAGCATAATAGAAGGACACAAACTTTGCATGTGAGATAGACCTGATTTTAAATCCTAGTTCCACTACTTAATGGCCATGTTTCTGACTCAAAAATGCTCTACTTGCTGTTTCTTCTCTCCATATCATTGACTGGATCTCTTTTTTATATCATGTAGGTATCTGTTTATCCCCATTGCTTCCTACCCTGTTTAGTTTTATTCATAGTTTTTATAATACATAAATATTACTTGTTTGTTTGATTTTTTTGTTTGTTTTCTTTTATTGTCTGTTCCTCCACCAAAATAATATCTGCCATAGAGCACACACTCAATAAATATTTATTAAATAGATGACTAAATGAGTGAATTAGTGACCTTGGGCAATTTAGTAATTTTCTCCAAGCCTCAGTCTCTTTTTCCTATTAAACAAAGGTTATTAAATCTCACTCAAAGGATTGCAGTGAAGATTAGATGACATAATGCAACATACCTAGCAGTGTCACCTCAAATGTATTCAGGACTTCTTATTTTTTTCTTTCCCTAGTGAAAAATCATTTCCTTATAATGTTTACCTAATGGATACCTAAGGATCTATACCACTGAGAGATAATTACCTTGATATCTGATGATCAAAGGACAAAACAAAAAACAAAAAAATGCAACACTCAAAAATCTCAGTGCTTTCGGTGGGTTATCTGACAATAGGAAGAAACATGAAAATCGACAAGAACATTTTGTAAGACATGGGCTCTGGGAGAGAAAATCTTGGAATCTTTGGTTTTCTCATTTCCTTCTGTTGTGACTAAGACACTATTGGCACAGGGAAGTTAGGTTACTTGCCAGGTAACTAGTAGCAGAGCTGGCTCTGGAACCTACATGCTTGAGACTTGATTTGTGCTCCTGCCTCCTACACTTCACTTTCCTCTAAATGTGAATTGGTTCAAACTAGTTTCAGAGTTTAGAGACTCTGCAGATGGAAAATGTTAATCATTTTGGTTTCAGATTCTTGGCTGATTCCAGCTTTCTAACTCTTTAGTTATAAACATGTTCTTAACTTTCATCATAATAAGCACCTTAATAACAATGAAGATTAGGAGATTATTTTCTCTGTTATTGAATTAGGTGACCTCTTCAAAATTTGCTTTGTTTGTAGGACCTAAAATCATATTGTATAAAGTAATTGAAAGAAGTCATATAAGAATAAAGGAAACACATGCAAAATGGAAATAACAGAATATAATGCTGGAAATAAGATCAAGCTTAGTATCAAATCAGATATTGGCAGTCGGAAATCAGTAAATGATGTGAAATGATGCAATAAAGCTATGAACACATTCTGAAACTGTGGTAGAAAAGAAGTTCAATAATAAAGTATGATTTAAGATCTCACTTTCCTTTTTTTAGAAATAGGCAATCCTCTATGATATTTGATTTGTCTACAATAAAAGCTTTAAAGCTTTCAAATAATTAGACATGCTTTGTGCTAAATTAGCTTTACAGAAATATTGAAAATGAAGTATACATTAGACAATCACAGTTTCCATCTAGCTTATTCTGGGTAGAATCAGAATAGATACGTTTTAAAAACTTAGTTCCTAAAAAATGAGCTAAATTTGTTTCTAACGGGCTCCTAATAACTTTGCTGGTTCAGGTTAAATTTTGATGAGGCTTAGTCATTAGTGGCTTCCCTCTCACATGCCCCATCATGCCCTTACTTTGCCCTCCTCTCTCACATCTCCCTCCTTTCACATCCCCCCTTAATTCTTTCTTCACCTCTCCCATGACATTCCTTCCCATTCCCATAGTTTTCTTACTACCCTTCTCTGTCCATCTTTCTTTCCTTTTATTGGCCCAAGCTAATTTGAAGAAATCATAAACAAAGATCTTAATTTCTTGAAAAACTGCATAGGCAAGACTTTCAATTTAAAAAATGCTATAATTTTTATCAGAGGTGGTGATCTTAAGTACAAGTTGTAGTATATTGCATCAATGGCACCAATTCTTCCCTATAACCACATTCTTCGACATATGATTGTGAAATTCTACCCTTTGAAAAAGTAGAGGTGTATTTCCCCACTCTTCAACTTTGTTTTAGCCATATGACTTGCTTTGGCCAATAGAATGAGGCTGATGATATATCATTTTCAAGCCTGGTGCCTAAGGGGTCTTGCCTAAGTCTGTTTTGCCTCCTTGCACCTCTATCATTGCAATGAGACGAAAATGCCAAGACTCCTCTGTGGGTTTCAGAAAGAGAATGAGGGACACATGATGTAGAATTACCTACCCAAGGAAACTTTCAGGCAGCCAACCTCCAGCTGACACACAAATTCATGAGCTAAATAAATACCAACATTATGTACCACTGATATTTGGTGGCTGGTTTACCTATTGCTACAATAACCTTGTGTTATTGTAGCAATAGGAAATTGAAATACTATCTAACTTAATGTCTTGCATTTTGAATATGTGGAGATTGAGGCCCAGAGAAGTTAAAGTTAAAAACTAGTTAAGGACAGATCTGGAACCAGGACCCAGAATTTCGCACAGATGGATCTATAGTTGTCCAATAAACCATGTCTTGTTGTGAAGTTCATTTGCGTGTGCCTAAAACTCCTAATACCCTTCTGCTTAACTTCTATTAATACCTCTTTATTGTTTACTTCTTTACCTATGTGACTCTATCATTTCAGAAAACAGTTGGGTTAACTTGATTATTCAATGTATAATAAAAGGCAGAAACAGAAGGCAGTATTATTAAGGCTTATCAGTCTTGCTGTGGTATATATGTATATGAACATATGTGTGTGTTTGTGGTGGAGAGTTATGAAAACTTATCATAGCTACTATTGGCTGAGCAATTATTATAATTAAACCAAAAACCATGCATTGTGCTAAGTGCTTTTTAAAATTCAAGTATAATTAACATACTGTTTTAAATTAGTTTGTGGTGTACAATATAATGATTTAACAATTTTATACATTACTCAAGTGTTCATCACAATAAGTATACTCTTTTTTTCCTTTTACCTAAATTCAATTATCCAATATATGGTACCATCATTAGTTTCAGGTGTAAAGTTCAGTTATTCATCAATTGCATATAACATCCAATGCTCATCACATGACCCAGTTTCCCCATCCCCTACTCACCTCCCTTCCAGCAACCCTCAGTTTGTTTCCTATAGCTAAGAGTCTCTCTTAGTTTGTCTCCCTCTCTGATTTCTTCCCATTCAGTTTTCCCTCCCTTCCCCTATGATCCTCTGTGCTGTGTCATATATTCTACATATGAGTGAAACCATACGTAATTATCTTTCTCTGATTGACTTATTTCACTCAGTATAATGTCCTCCAGTTCCATCCATGTTGAGGTAAATGATACGATTTCATTCTTTTTGATGGCTATAAGTATACTCTTAATCTCATTGACCTGTTTCACCCATCTCCCAACCCACCTCTCCTCTGGTAACCACTAGTTTGTTCTTTATAGTTAAGAGTCTATTGTTGGGGAGCCTGGGTGGCTCAGCGGTTTAGCGCTGCCTTCAGTCCAGGGCATGATCCTGGAGACCCAGGATGGAGTCCCATGTCGGGCTCCCTGCATGGAGCCTGCTTCTCCCTCTGCCTGTGTCTCTGCCTCTCTCTCTCTCTGTGTGTCTCTCATGAGTAAATAAATAAAATCTTTTTAAAAAAGAGTATGTTTTTTATCTCTTTTTTTCTTTGTTCACTTGTTTTGTTTCTTAAATTCCACATATGAGTGAAATCATGTAGTATTTGCCTTTCTCTGATTTACTTACTTCACTTAGCATTATACTCTCTAGATCCATCCATGTTGTTGCAAACGGCAAGATTTAATTCTTTAATGGCTAATATTCCATTGCGTGTGTGTGTGTATATATATATATATACATACACAGGCATATGTACATACACATATATGTGTATATATTTTTATACATATATATCTCACAACTCCTTTGTCTGTTCATCTATGTGGACACTTGGGGTGCTTCCATATCTTGTCTATGGTAAATAATGCTGCAATAAACATCAGGGGGTATATATCTTTTTGAATTAGTGTTTTCATGTTTTGGGGCTAAATACCCAGTGGTGGAATATTCATGATCTCATTTGGTCTATACCAAGGGTTAGCAAACTATGGCCTTCAGCCAACTGTTGTCTGTTGTTTTTATAAAAAGTTTTATAGGAACATAATCATGTTTATTTGTTATTTACTGCCTATGGCTACTTCTGTGGTGCACTGGCAAAGTTGAGTAGGTGCAGCAAGGACAGGATGGCTTGCAAAGTTGAAAATATTACTACCTGGCCCTTTACAGAAAAAGTTTGCTGATACCTGGTCTTACAGTAGTAGTTTTCAAGTGCCATCTGTAGATCCTGGGGTGCCTTAAGTAGTCTGTGAGGTCAAAACTATTTCATGACAATACTGTCACAAGTTTGCCTTTTTCACTTTCACACAATGCCTGGCGTTTGCACTGATGGTGGATAAAACTGCTGTCACTTTTGTATCAGTTAAGGCAATGGTGCCACTCTGTAATAGTCACCACATTCTTTAAGCACTCACTGAAAACAAAAAAGTCAGTTTCACACAAGAATGTCCGTTGAGGCAGCAAAAATGAATTTTATTGAATTGTGACTCTTTCAGTATCCATCTTTTTAATATTTTGAATGATGACATGGAAAGTGTAGTAGGACCTTGTGCTACATACTAAAATATGGTAGTATATTGTATAATTGAATTAGGAGTTCAGTAGCTTTTTTTTCATGAAACAGAATTTTTACTGGAGAAGAAACAGACTGAGAAACAGTTTTTTTGATTTTTAGGATTTGAGTATTTGGCAGAAATGAGCCTGTTACTTCAAGAAAAATATTTGGCAATATTTTTTGCCAATGATAAAATCCAAGCTTTCAAGTTAAAGTAAATTTTGGAAAACTTGCATACCACTTTGAGAGTGATTGCTTACAAATACTTAAAGACTCTTCTGATGACCACAGCTGTGATATGAATGAATGCAATTTTTTTTCCTGGCTGTTGAATAATTTAATGGGTCAGTGTTAGGAATATCTATGTAATTCCGTGAGCCAGTATTTAAATGATCAATGAATTATGTTACAAATTTATGGATGGTAAAAGATTCTTTCAAAATGCAAGACATTCCAATGTATCTTAAAGTTTCAGTATAAATTCATTGACATAATTTTTATTTACATGCAACTAACTTTTAAGAAACTACCACTTGTTAAGTTCTGGTATGTAATTAAATGATGATATCCACAATATTCTGAAAAGAATATAAAAACACTCCTCTCTTTTCCAACTACACATTTGTAGTTGATTAGGTTTTCTTCATATACATCTACCAAAACAGTGTATCACAGCAGATTGAATGCAACAGGTAATGTGAATCCAGTTGCTTTTCATTAAGATAGATATTTTTTAAAAAAGTAAATTGTTCTCATTAATTTTTTGAAAATACATTTTTCCTATAAAATTTTTTTATTGGTGTTAACATGCAATAGGGTTAATTTTTAAATGAATAAATATTAAAAATATTCTCAGTTTTAATTTTTGCTGTAGTTAAATATTGATAGATATAGCATATGTAAATAAAAGCTCTTAAGGATCCTCAATAATTTTTAAGGGTATAAATAGGTTCTGAGTTAAGAAGAATTGAGGGGATCCCTGGGTGGCTCAGTGGTTTAGTGCCTGCCTTCGGCCCAAGGCATGATCCTGGAGTCCCGGGATCAGGTCCTGCATCGGGTTCCCTGCATGGAGCCTGCTTCTCCCTCTGCCTGTGTCTCTGCTTCTCTCTCTCTCTCTCTCTCATGAATAAATAAATAAAATCTAAAAACAAATCTGAGAATTGCTGGTCTCTATATACTCTATGATATGGGTATAATTATTATCCCGATTTCATGGATGATGAAACTAAGGCTAAGAGATATTAAATAACTTGCCCAAATTCAAATATCATGTGATACAGCTGATTCAAACTGCAGCAGAATGATTCTAGAACTTAGACCTGTCGCCACTAAAAGTGCCTCCCAGCATTTCTGGATTTAGAAAGCTCAGAAAAATTAAGACAGTCTCTCTACCCTCCTTTCCCCACTTAGAACAGACCTCTTCTGGGGTGTCTTGGTGGCTCAGCTGGTTAAGTGACCAACTCTTGGTTTTGGCTCAGGTCACAATCTCAGGGTCATGAGATTGAGCCCTGGGTGGGCTCTGTGCTCAGCAGAGTCTGCTTGAAATTCTCTCCCTTTTTCTCTCTATCTCTACTTGCTCTGTCTTCTCTAAAATAAACAAACAACAAATAAATACATAAAATCTTTAAAAAAAACCAACCCACTGATGGGGGCACTTGATGGGATGAGCACTGTGTGTTATGCTATATGTTGGCAAATTGAACTCCAATAAAAAATAAATAAATAAATAGATAGATAGATAGATAGATAGATTAAAAAAAAGAAAAAAACAACCCAGATCCTTCCTATGCCCATTTTTTATTCTATTCATCTTACCTTTTTCTAAATTCTAAAGACATGAGCCAACTTTACTAAGCTGCACTTAGTAAAGTTAGGTAGAACATAGCCCAGAGAAAGAGATTGTGAAGAGTGGACAACCACAGACCTACCTTGGTGAGGCTTTTTACTTTCTACCATTTAGGAAGAGGAGAGAAGATCTAAGACAGAACTTGGCAGCTTGGGGAAGTTTGGCTCAGTTGGCCAGGGTAGGTGGCAGGAAGATTTGACTCAACAACTAGCTTTTATCCTGTTCCATGTTCTCAGTTCAGGAGTATTCCAGAGATGGTGCTTCCATATCCTGGCCATGGCAGACACTGAGAATCACTTAGAACCCTCTTTCTCATTGCGGTTAATGACAGCCTAAAGGCCTGGCCCTCTCAAGGCCAGGTCCACTACAGTCACTCTATAAAGGATATGGCATATATTATGAAACTTTATACTATTCCTGGCATTATGTTGTACCTATAACCCCATCTGTACAACAGGTGTGAGTCTCTTGAGCACAGAGCCCATCACCAACATCTGTGTGACTCATTCCTAGCACTAGAAAAGCAAGTCCTGGCATTTCTGTGGAATTTTCACTGGTTTCATTAATTAGGAAAGATCTGTATATTTTTATTCTTATACATATGAAATAGAACTCTCCTTTATTATCCATGCCCTATAAACAGATATGGGCTCTGGAGTCAGATTACCTGGGTGTGATTCTCTAGTGGTATTGTGAGGATTAGATGACTTAATATAAATGAAAGACAATTAACAGTACACAGCTTATAGTAATGTCCAGTGAATATTAGCTATAATAATAATTATCATTATACAGTGGCAAAGTTCCTATTTAGGAAAATGTAAATTATTTAAAATGAGGAATTTCACTCTAACAGCAAGGGGATTAGATATCCTGAATTATCTTCCAGTTGAAAACAACAACAACAAAAAAAGGAAAGAATATAAAGAATATTTTTAAAAAATGCATCTCTGAGCCAGCAAGAAAGGAAGACATCCACAGAGGTTGAAAACTCAGTGAAAGTGGGAACCTTGAGGGCAAATGCACATCCAAGCAGATTTCATTTGGGGTTATCTAATAAATCTTGATGACCTTGATGTTTTGTTTCAATGGGTGCACAGGACTTAGGAAACAAGCAAGGGATAAAGCCTAAAGTTGGACTAACGTGGACATCTCATAAGAAACTCACAAAGCTGGGACACTAGAGAGTTATGGTCTTAGTTTAAGGGTAAACTCAAATATTTCCCATAGAATGGGACAACAAGGAAACTTGTCTGGTTTGACTTTAGTTTGAGGAGAGGAAGAAAAATCTCCCCTGAGAATTTATAACCACAAGTCAGTCCTCTCTGGGGTTTGGACATGAATGGAAAGTCTGAGCTGCAAAAAGAAATGGTGAGCAATTATGTGATTACATATGTGGTTAGATTAAGAACAGACATTGACTGTATAAAATAATAACAGGGATAATACCTACATGGTAGAACAAATCAAAACAGAACAGAATCAAAATACCAGAGAGCTACAGCATTAAAGTCAGGGAGTTACATTGATTAAAGTCAAAACATTTAAGATCTGTGTAGTGCTTAAGAGGAGGGTAAAAATATGAAACTTTGAGTTTGTTTAGTATGCATGGGAAAAAGTTCAGGCTAACCACTAAAATAATAGGTAACAAATTCTCCTTTTCCTGAACACTTTTTGAAAATCTCAGGTATGATTATTTGGCACTTAAGTAGCATTATCCAAGGCCCTGCAGGTAGGTTGTAAAGAGAAAGAAAAGCTTTTACAACATAAAATAATTACTAATGAGTTGGCTAATAATGAAATTAGTCCCCACATAAATACCCTTATCCATCTTTTCTAAGTCTATGGTTGTGAACATTCAAATGCAAAGTAAATTGAGTGATGAATAAAACTGCAAATCTTGCAAGAGAGTCAAGATATTAAGGAGTCTGGGAAAGTAAAATTGGAGAATCATACATAAAACTTTTGAGAAAGGAGGCTCTGGGCAGGTTCAGATCAGTTAACTGAAGAAGAGGGGATCAACAAAGATGGTAGCATGATCAGATGATTCAAAAGAGAATGATTTTGATTCACAAAGATTAAAAGAGCCCTTGAGAAAACAGGATGGATCTCTCTTTAATTGTATTGATTATAGAAAAGCCTAAGATACTGAAAAAGGGATTCCAAAATACAGTGACTTGAGATAGAAATTTATGTCTCTCTCATATAACAGTCTAGCTCAAAATACAGTGACTTGAGATAGAAATTTATGTCTCTCTCATATAACAGTCTAGCTCTATAAGGTCAGTTGGGGTGCACACTTCTTGTATCTTATTGCTCTGTGTTATTATAGGGAGTGATTGCTTACCTGTATAGTCAGAGGTAAATCATGTGGCATATCCATGTTTCAGTTAAAAGAAAGGGAAAAGAGGAAGTCTAGAACAAGCAATTTCCTTTTAAGCAAGTGATATATGTCTATATCACTTCCCCTCATGTTTCATTGGCGAGAACTAAATCTCATGGCCACAATTGCTAATGAAGCTGAGAAACAGTCTCTGCCTGGATGGCAAAGGGCCTAGCATAACAGGAGAATAGATTTGTGGGACTGCTAGTAATCTGTCCCTTTGTAAAATCAACTCTGTGATCATGTTCTGAAAAAAAGATGAAGTTGTGTTATACTATCTGTATGGTGATGTATGACAATTAGGTCTGATAAATTATGCCCATCCAAATCAATACTTGATTCATTTTTTTAACTTAAAAACCACCATATCATTATTATTCATATTTTGTAAGTCAGATAAAATGAACTTATTTTAAAAATAAATAAGCAAAGCTTATTAGACTCAGTTCTTAATAATTTTTGTTTTGTCTTTATTTTCTAGCAAAATGACTAGAAAACTCTTATTTCTCTTCTACATCTATAGTTGATATCATTCTTGATCCATGATCTCTGTGTTTAAGGATTGAAACAAACCTAATTTCTCTGTTCCTATTTTTAACCTCCATGTATTTTGGTCCAAACAGTGGCAATTTAATTTCACTTCAATAGTTCCTCTTTTCATTCTGGTTGCACCTAAATCCCAGCACCCAGAAATTATTTGGGTTCTGTCTAACCTGGCATTTGCTGGGACAGCCATCATCTGTCTAGGCCTCCCTTAAGAAACTACTTCAAACACATACATGGCGCTGAGAAACACTACAGCCTTCTCCCTTTACTAGTGAATTTTGGCACATTGCTAAAAATTCTGGCTCAAGAATGAGGTCAAGGGGTGCCTGTGTGGCTCAGTGGTTGAGCGTCTGCCTTGGCCCAGCACCTGGGATTGAGTTTTGCATTAGGCTTCGCACACGGAGCCTGCTTCTCCTTCTTCCTATGTCGCTTCCTCTCCCTCTGTATCTATTGTGAATAAATAAAATCTTAAAAAAAAAAAAGAAGAGGTCATGCATGCACACATGTTAGAGAAAGAGAAGTCAGTTTAAAAGACTGGCTCAAAGTGAGGAGGAAAAGAGTTAATGAGTAAATGGAAATCTGGGGGTTATTTATTATTTTTCATTTTCAATGAATTTTTTAGAGATGTATATGTATAAGAAAGAGTGACTTCTGTTTCTCCTGGGGTCTCTTCTTTCAACATTGGGATCAGGGGTAAAGATTTCTGTAAACATTCAATCCAGTGGTATTTGGCCCATCGCTTACCACATGACTGTAGCCTCCTAGTTGCTGTGGAATTTCAAAGGGAGAAAGAACCATGGCTCTGAAAGTCATCTAGAGTCTCCTTGTTAAAAAAAAAAAAAAAAAATGACAGCCAGAACAGACAGGAAGCAGAACTGTACTAATAATGCACAGTGGCGGAAGTAAAGCACAACTCTGAAGAAGGCTAGTTTTATAGATAGAGAGGAAGGGCAGATGATTATAAGATGAAGGAACAGTGTGGCCAATTAATTGAAAAAAGGCTGCAAAGAGCATGGTGAGCAAAGGGTCTTGGGACAGGGAGGACAGGTCTAGCTGGAGCCGAGGTTTAAGTGGGAAAGTTTGCTTCATGGCTAAGCTCTCTCCCCAGCTACTTATGCTGCACAGCTGCAAGCCCTTTCCTGTATTTAATTGTATTCACCGTGTTTAATTGTGTTAATCTTTCTATTTTTTTAAAGATTTTATTTATTTATTCATGAGAGACACACAGAGAGAGAGGCAGAGACCCGGGCAGAGGGAGAAGCAGGTTCCATGCAGGGAGCCTGATGTGGATCTCGGGACTCCAGGATCACGCCTTGGGCCGAAGGCAGACACTCAACTGTTGAGCCACCCCGGCATCTCTGTGTTACTCTTTCTGTAGTCCTACTAGCTCTGTAGCCAGCAGACCTGAGTTTGAATTCTGACTCCAATACTTACTGGTGTGTGAGTTGAGGAAGTTACCTCTTTGAACCTCTGTCTCCTCATTGCCTTGCAGGTTTTTGATGACTGTAATAAGCAACTATATATAAAGAACCCCTGGAGTTTTCAGATACTCAATAAGAGCAGTGGTCATCATTATGACCTATCACTGTGGTGATGAGTGCTGGGACCAGGGTGGTAGTATGGGGCAGAAAAAGATGAAGTGTAGCTTCAGACAGTCCTGAGTTCACACACCAGCTACATCACTTTCTAGAATTCCCATGCTACCGGGAATAAATGAGATCATGAACATGAGGTGCTCCACATAGGCCTGGTAGGTCACAGTGCTTTTAAAGATGTTTACTTCCTCCCCCATCACTTATCTGCCTTTCTTTCTTTGTTCCTTAGCATGAGTCTTCCACTCATCCAGTTTCGTGTTTGTGCATAGACTACGACAATGGACACAGATAAGGGTGGTCACTTCTTGGCTTGTCTGGATAGTGTTAGCATGTATTGTTGACACAATATTATTTTGAGTAGTCTTGAATAGTCTTCCCTTTCGCTCACAAAGTGTCCTAGTTTGAAAATTAATCACCCTAGTACTACCTCCGGCTTTCTGCCCTCCCGTCCTGCATTCTAGCCATAATCACAGGCTGCCTTTTCTGAAGGGGAAATCACCTGGGGCCTTTGGGCTGGGGCATATCCCTCCAGAGTGGCTGCAGAGCTGAAAGGCATCTCCCCAGGCAACCCCCTTATGTGTATCTCCCCAGGATTACCTGGCCAGCTCTCTATTTTCTGCCATTGTGTCTTCTTTCCACTGGAGCTCTTACTGAGATAAGACAGACATACAATAGAGTTTCCTCCTGCCCTTTCCTGTTTGTTTCCAGGCAACACAGTTTTTCTGGTTGTCTGGTTGTCTACAATATGTTTGAGAATAGGAAGAAGGGGGATCAAAATAATGTACAGGAGGAAATCACAACTCAACATTGGAATGACATTAGAAATGCCCCTAACCTCCATAAGCATGTGAAAGTTGGCCTTTCTTAGCCCTCCTCACTGATTCATCCCTTCCAGTGAACTTCTGAAATCCACCTTGGTCTAGTCTTCCTATCTCAATTTTTTTATTGTTGGGACTTTATGCAATAGTTTCCCCACTATTTTCTGTAGCAATTTATTTTTGGAACTTATTGGGTGCCCATTTTCTAGAATGTGGGCAAGCAAAGAAATGGACTGAAAAGAAAGAAATTCCTGACAGTTTTTTCCCCTCTGAAAAGTCTCATTCCCTGAGAAATCCTCATCTAATCAGAATGGAACTCCAGATACAGATAAAATAAGTCTAAATGCTTACTGAAAACCATGTTCCAGGTGCTTTAGGAGCATTATCTCTCTGACATCTCATAGCGACCCTGTTAAGTTATAATACTCTTTCCCATCTTTGTTATACAATCATTATATTCCTTACCACATTTATGAATAAGGAAACCAAGGCTTAATAAGGTTAATTTGCCCAATTGCTTCAGTAATTCTTCCATTATTACTGAAAAGGTTGAAGCAAGCGGGAATTAAGACTCAGGTAGCCTGTCTCCAAAGACCCCTGCTCTTAATCCTTATACTAGACTGACTCCCCAGACTGCAGGAACTAGAGACTCCATCCCAGATTTGTGGCTAGGATCCAACCTGGAAAGAGCCTGCCTGGCAAGGGACTGAATTTAGCGTGGAATAGGCCCTACACTTCTGAGAAAAGGCTTGACACTCTGGCCATTTCTACTTTGTCTCTCTGTGGTCTTGCTTTGCCTTGCTTTCTCTGACGGCTTTTCATACCAGGGTTAATGATCATATCCCCATTTTACCTTTAAAAGTATTGAAAAGGCATCATTTGGTGACTGCTCAGAAGAGTCACCTTTTCCCTAGCCCCTTGCCCACTTCGGTTGACACTAATTTTGCACTGCTATATTTTCTTACCAGATGGAGTGCCATGCAGGAGAAGGGGCAATATCACAAAGGCATTCTGATGTTAAGGTGTACAACAGGATGGTGGAGGAGGCTGCTGCACCTCGGTGGGCTCAGGAGAGGAATTTTCCAGGCATTTAAGCTAAATCTCTCAAGTTTGCTAATTTTGGATCAGTTCTTCCTGTAAGGTCGGCGTGGGGGAAATGCTCTTGATTACTCTTCACTTTTGGCTTTCCAGGATCAAGATTTTTACTGCCTGATTATATCGTGTGTGGTTTTTTTCTTTTCTTTCTTTTTTTTTTTTTTTTCACTGAGACAACTAACTTTCCCTGATTAAGGCTGGGACTTTTTCTCTTTGGTCATTTCAGACCCTTTCAGTGGAGTTTTTATATCTTGTCTTTTGCCTCTGATGTTTCCTTTACTCAAACAGGATTTATTTCAAGTCTTACTTGCTTCTCCCCAACCCTAATTTTTAGATGTCAGAGAATATCCAGCATAGGCATTTGGGTTCTCATTCTGGATGCAGTCTTAACAATGAGAAACAAAACTGAAGGCCAATTGGAGGGAGAACATATACCTCCTAGATGTGTTCTTTTAGTATGAATACTCCAGGATCATAATGCTATAATATTCCTAGTTTTGAAATGACCAACTATAACGTTAGCTAACACTTACCAAACATTTATTATATGTTATGTCATGCAAATTGCCTATCTTGCTGCACTTTGCTCTTACTCAAACTTTGAGCAGAAAACTTTCCAATTTCAAGAGGACAAAAATCAAGGCTTAGAGAACTTAAGGGCCTTGGCAAAGGGTCACACAACTAGCAAAAATTGGTTGTGGGGTTAGGATTCAGCCATCTTAACCTCTACACTGTTGTGTAAAAGAAAATATCACATAGAGTGAGTCAGCCAAATGACCTTAGCCTTGTTACATAACCTCTTTGTGTTTTAGTTTTCTCATCTGTAAAGTGGGAAGAATAAAACGATTCTTGGAGTCATCTGAAGCATCTCTGTGGTGTTTAAGTGAGGAGCTGTCCAAAACAGATCTTTTGATTTGCAACTGTCTCTCCAATCTACTTCTCTGCAGTCTTCCTCTTTTTTTTTAAATTTTTTTTTAAATTTATGATAGTCACAGAGAGAGATAGAGAGAGAGAGAGAGGCAGAGACACAGGCAGAGGGAGAAGCAGGCTCCATGCAGGGAGCCCGACATGGGACTCCATCCTGGGTCTCCAGGATCGTGCCCTGGGCCAAAGGCAGGCGCTAAACCACTGTGCCACCCAGGGATCCCTGCAGTCTTCCTCTTAACTCAGCCAATGGCACCACTACATAATGACTCTGTTATGTTGTCCAGAAATCATCTTTGTTTTCTTGAGTTCCTTTGCTTGCCATATTTAATCCAGCAAGTCTTATTGCTTGACCTCCAAAATACATTCCAAATCTGATCATGTCAAAATCTTTACTGCCACAACCCTAGTAGTCAAGGTACTTCACATCTTGCCAGGATTATTGTGTCTTACTGCTTTTTTAAGTTGTTAGTATTAATTCATCTCCCATGCAAATAGAAAAAGAAAACAAATAAAACTTTCTCCCTTTTTTTTCCTTAAGAAGTAACTAAAAGACCAATGAAAAATATTTTTTTACTAACCATGCAATAACAGAATCCCACATTTTACACATTATGAAAGAGCTTTAATATAATGTAAAGGTTAGAGGTGGGGAGAGCTAGGAAGCATCAAAGGTAGTTTTTTTTTGTGTTTTAGGGGAATTTTGTTCCCCATATCTGGGCCAAGAACAGAAGACGAGATCTTAGTAACTAGAAAGAGGGAGATTGAGAGTATCAGGGAAGAGGGAGCTACTGTGTATAAAGAGCTTTAGAATGTTTTCATCAATGGGCATTGAGCTGGCCCTTCTCTTGCCACCTGAAAACTGACATAAAGTGGCAAGGGCACTTGAGATAAATATACTGGATTCTTGGGTGCTGTCAGTAGACATTTGTAGTACCTATGGAGGGGACCTCACCAACAGCTAATAGGAACAGGGATCTACAGAGATCAGTTTGGAATGTCAAGGTGATTAGACCATGCAAAGGGCCTGAATATTCAGGAGGAACAATGGTTCAAAGAGAGAACTGCTGACAAAGATGAAAAGCATCAATCTGGACTGATTTGTGGGGCATCTGAGCTCTCTCTGGAATGCCCAGAAATACTTGGGATCATACTGTGGAATGTGATAGGGTCAGGCTACCACATGGATTAAGATCTGTCTAGCCCAACACTCTCTAGTTGTGAAATATCACAATGTAATCTAAAACTTTTTAGTGGCCACATAAAAAAAGCAGATAAAAACAGGTGAAATTAGTTGTAATAAGGTTGTATTTAACCTCATAGATCCAAAATATTATCATTTCAATATGTGGCACTAGTCTAGTGGTATGCTGGTAAAACAGTTCTTTCTGGAAAAAAAAAAAAGCCCCAATTTGTAGTATTTGCCGATTTCGATGATGTTAATACCCTTACTATGGTCAGTTTTAAGTTACAATAATGATAACTAATAATGACAACTAACAATTATTGAATGCTACCATGTATCAAAGTTTCTCTCTGTCTTTCAGCACTGTACTTTTTTTGTCCTTTTTTGTTAAGGAAACAGAATTTCTATAAGGAGAAGAAAGCAACCCCATTTCAAGTTGTCTCTTAATTCTGATACGACTTTATTTTAGTTATTTGTAAATCTCTTCATACTGTAGTGTTTTCTCCTTTTTATTAATGACAGCTGCATATCCTAATTACAAGGTTATTATCTATCTATCTATCTATCTATCTATCTATCTATCTATCTATCATCTATCATCTACCGATTGAGCATAGGTGACTAAATGAAGGCTGGGACATTAAATAACTTGTCCAATAGGAAGTAACAAAGCTTTTATTTGCATATAGGTCTTTTGACTTTTGCCTGGACTCTCAAGAATAAAAGCAAAGTGGGATCAAAGAATGGCGAGGAATCATGGAGCAAGAAGGGTAGAAAGATAGAATAGTAGAATTCCCCCCCCCCCAAATTAGAATAAACTATAGCCCTCAATCGAATTGAATTTAGTCCCTATACTGAGCATAGCCATGGACTGATGCTGGGGGGACCAGAGGCATATGACATTGGCTAGTGTCTGTACCCTCTTCCCCATGGGGTGACAGGCACATTTATGCAGAATCTGGGTAGACTGTAATTGGTGCTAAAAGAAGAGCCTAATCTAGCTTCCCCAGACTGAGCCTAGTGCAGAGGGAAGATGCTGTGGTACACCACATTGGACCAGAGTGATTTGGGGAAACTGGAGCCTGAGGAATTCCTAGCAGAGCATCCTTTGAGACTTTTGGGTCAGTGATGAAACAGGAAGTTGACATCTAGGATCCAAGTTTAACCAAGAGAAGTTGAGAAGTTTGAGGTCATATAGGAAGGAAAGGAGTAGGAACTGCAGAAAGCACCAAGGAACACAGCAGAAAGTAGGAAGGAGAGGCCTTGAGGAATTCCCTAAACCAACTTGCATAAAGTTACAGGGTTTTTTGTGTGTGTGTGTGATTTTTGCAGAAAGGACATACCCCTAGGACTTATTATAGTAGTGGGAGGTGGAAATGAGTGAACAAACCATACTGTGGTATTGAGGGTAAGGAAGGTAAGGGAAAACTATCTTCAAAAAGAGAGAGACTGCTAATCAAACCTAAGCTTTAAGAAGTGTAATGAACTTATATGTCAGTGAAAGAATAAACACTAAAATACCCTTACAGATTTAAAGAAAAATCATACTACAACATTTGTTGAAGGCCTACCCTGTCTAGACACGTTGCTCAGTGTTTTCTATAGATTCTTTTACTCTAGCTCCAAATGAGAAGTACATTCAAGAGAAGAGTTTCCTAGAAGTACACTGAAGGTGACAGGATAAAACCCTTGTTATCATAGAGTGCATGTATCTGAAGGTAGAAACAAGAGAAAGTTTGAAAAACAATGCTCCCTTGGTATAATTTGTATAATTTCCAGCTGTCTCAGTCCGTTCGGGCTGACATAATAGAATGCTACAGACTGGGTGCTTAAACAATGGAAATTTATTGTTTCACAGTTTAGAGGCCAAAAGGCCATGATCAAGGAATCAACATGGTCAGGTTCTGATGAGATCTCTCTTCCTGTCTTGTGGCTGACTTCTCACTGTACCCTTCACTTGGCAGGGAGAAAGACAGAGAAAGCAAGCTCTCTAGTGCTTCTTATAAAGGCACTTATCCTCCAGACAGGGCTCCAACCTTCATGATCTAATTACCCTCCAAATACCATCATATGGGGGTTAGGACTTCAACAGCTAATTGTGGGGAGACACAAGCTTTCAGGCTATACCATCAGCTATGAAAGATTTGGTATGGTTAAACAAACCCAGATGATCTTGGTTTAAATCCCAACACTGTGTGGTTAAGTTACTCTGAGATTCTGGTTCCTCATCTTAAAGATGTGGTTAGTAATAACTATTCACAGTGTTCCCAGAAGGACTGAATGAAGGGAGGATTTGTTCCTGGCACACAGAAGACGTACAAGAAACATAAGCATGTATTCTATTCACCAATGATTTGGGAAAAAATCAGATCCAGTTGATAAGTTATTTTGTTACTGAATTAGTGGCTATGTGAATTTGGTAATGTTAACATCTGCTTAGATATACTGATTGCTTACTAGGTGCCTGGGCCAGACACAGAGCTTGTATTTTCATTTTAAAAATGAATAGTATTGAAGTGCCTGGGTGGCACAGTTGGGTGGCACAGTTGGTTAAAAATCCAACTCTTGGTTTTGGCTTGGTTTGTGAGATTGAGTCCTACATCAGGCTCTGTGCTTAGTGCAGTGTCTGCTTGAGTTTCTCTCTTCTTTTCCCGCTGCCCCTCCCCTCTGCTCTCTCTAATAATAAATAAATCTTTTAAAAAATAAGGAGTATCACATAGAACTTAAGAACAGGCTTCAGAATAAAAGGATCTGGATTCAAATCCCATATCATAGGTTACTGTGTGACCTTGGACAAGTTAGTTCATCTCACTAAGCCTGTTCTCTCAATTATAAAATGGGTAGAAAAATAGTACTCTCCTCATAGATTAGTTGCTGGGCAATGGAGAGGAGTTTCAGGCAGGACAGTAAGCAAATGCAATATTTAGAGAGTGAGTACTGTATTGCTTCATTCATGCTCAATTATGGAAATGGATTTGTCAACCTCAGCACTATTGACATTTTAAACCGTGAATTTTTTGTTGTAGTGAGGGCTTTTCTACACTTTGTGGGATGTTTAGCAGCATCCTTGTGCTCTATCCAGCAGATAACCTGTAACACCTACCCCAAATCCAGACAACCAAAAATATCTCCAGATGTGACCAAAAAAACGACTCCTGGGGGAGCCCAATCGCCCTCTTTGGGAATCGCTGGTTTATCTGAATTCCAATTTATATCCAATTAAATATATGTTGGAACGAGGACGGAATATCTTATGTAATCTGGATTTGCTTTTGGAATGATTATTTTTGAAAGAAAAATTATCTTTTGGGTGTAAATAAAGATTCTGTATATGACAGTGGTTTTATGAGTATCTGTACTCAAGACATCTAATTTTTCACTTTAAAGAGCTAAAGTGGTTTTTTTGTCTATAGTTATATTTCAGTAAAGTTGATTTTTTAAAAAAGAAAGCTGCCTACATTGTTATCAAAAGATCTTATAAACTTTTATATATTCTTGTCAGTGCCACATGTTTTACATACACAACTTAAAAAGTAATGTTGTGTCTAGAGGTTTTCTGTTCATAATGGTGAATTACTTCCTGGGCATATTTCCACAGAGAGAAAATTTTCTGTGGCTGTTTTTGTGCCATTAAGTTTTAGAATCTATCATTATGCTTTAAGATAACTGCCAATGTTCAACTCAAGATAAAGGAAACGTGGCAAATTTGAAGAATGAAGGGGAAAATCAGCATCAGAAGAAAAGGGGTTGACAAAATGAGGGTCTAATAAATCTGAAACCCAAATGAAATATCACTAGAAGAGTTCACATTTGCATTTGAAATAATGGTGTACATCCGGTTTCGATGAAAAGTACACATTTCAGGTTTGCTAATCTTTCACATCTAAGACCAAAGTCCACTATCAGGAAACTTCTGTATTTAATAGTGCCATTTTCAGTTTTGTTTAGACTGTCATTCTTTTTGATCCTGAAAATAGCACACTTCAGATCTACTGCAAGCAAATTCTATTTCGTTTGGTAAATCTTCATAGAAGAGGATTTAGCCCTGAGAGTTAGTGCAATACAAGGCTCTTATCCTTAGGATCATGCAACATCATGGAGGAGCCTGAAATAGATTTAAATTGTTATTAGACAAGAGAGCCCATGATAAAAAAAATCTTGACACAGTGATGGAAACAACTGTATTCTTCTGGGAGGCCCAGGGAAGTCTCCTTATCATAGAAATGTAATAGTGAAAGAGACTTTAAGTGGTTGTCTGGGGAGATTCACAAATCTGGCTCTTATTGAAAGTTTTAGAAATACAGATTCATAAGGCATTATTCCAAACTTCTCAAATCAGTATTTCGAGAGTGAAGGGATCGGGAATCTGAATTTTTCAAGAACTATTCTCATGATTCTGATGATCAACTAGACTTCCGGAACTACTGTTCATACAGACTCCCCGACTTGGTACTAGTGTTCCCGGAACAAGATTACTCAGGGTTTGTTTAGCTTTTTTTTGGAACACTGCAAGCTCATTGTCTCATAAGACAGTCAGCCCTTCAGGGAAAATGTGTACGTAGTGTGTAGACCTTTATTGTCAGAGATGGAGGGTAAGGATATTTGACATACAGCAACTATCAGAAATCATCAGGAAACAGAGGGAGATAGGTTTGGAGTGGAAATGGGAAACCTGAGGTCCCATTACAGAGTGACTCAAATATCAAGCTAATGAATTTCAGCTGCATCCTCTGAGATGGGGGACCCCATGACAGGATTTTGGTCATCATTGGGTTTAAAGAGCCCGCTGAAGCAGAATACACTGGAGATCAAAGAGATTGGAAGTAGGCAGAGAAGCTGGAAGTTTCATTCAGGAGTTCAAGTGAGGACTAGTAAGGACTTGGATCAGAAACAGTAAGAAAGGCAAAGTGGAGGAAAGTATGAGCCATGTTGCAGGAATAGCCCTACAAAGCTTTACCGAATGGGGTCAAGGAAGAGTCAAAGCTGATTCTGGGGTTTAGAGATCCTGGATCGCTGAAACCTTAACCAGGATGAGGACATTAGGATCAAGAGCAGGTTGAGAAGGCAGATGGCAAGTCAGGCTTTTGACATTTGAAATGCTTTTGTTTCCATCACCAACTATCTTAATCTGTCACCTGTCCTAGGAGAGAACTTAGTTATGACTCCCTTTGTATGCTCAGAGGTTGGCATAGAATAGGCCCTCAAAACATTTGGTGAGTTAATAGCCACTGTAAATATCTTCTCTTCTCTGCTTCAGTTTAAAACATTAATTCTCACTTAAATAAGTGCAAACTCCTGAGACCACCCCAGCTCATACTGCTGTCTTTTTGTAAATTAGAACAAGGGGCCCTCTCTGAATTTATGAATTAAAGAAGGGGGCTTTTATCTGGGTGGATGTGGCTCTTCGTCCACATGGGGCTTGGGAAGCCACACACACCCTGTGGGAAGATAAAGACTGCCCTTTCTGTAGGGTGAAGCCTCCCAGTCAAGGATGGAGGACACGGACAGCTCAGGGCAGACATGGGTTCAGACCACACTCTTCTCCTCAGCTGGCACAGGTCCAAATTTCTTGGAACAAAAGTCCATTTCTGCTAGCTTCTCAGCCTCTTCCCTGGCCACTCTCCTTCACAGTCCTCCTCTCCAGTCACAGAGCCCACAATGGCAACGCACAAGCAGCTTGACCTGGTTGTGTGCGTTTCCCTCATTCCCTGCCCCGGCTATTACTGCTCTTCCTTTCTCACCTGTGATTGTCCTTCCTTCCTGTCTATGATCTCTTTGAGGACTAAGAAGAACGTGTTTTGTTTACGTCATTTCCCTAGCAGCAGTATGCCGGCATCAGGCCTGTGCTTGTTGAATGGACAGATGACTTAGAAAACAATGAAAAGCCAGATTTTACCACCCCCTCCCTGAACCAAACCAACAAACCAAAACAGAACAATACAAAACAGATAACCCACACACACCAAAAAAGTTTTTTTTGGTAAGTTTTTGCTGCTTTCTAAGCGTGAGGTATTCTGTCAGTTGTCAAAGCCTTTTATTTTCCGTACTTCTCTGAAATAGCGAAATAGCTATTCATTTAGAGGTCAAAGATCTATGGGAAGATAATTGCTTAGAGTGAAGTCTGAGTCTTCCTTCCAAAGCTGGTTTGCTCTGGTATGTCTGTGTGTGTGATCTCCGTAAGAAGCTTTACAAAATGGCACAGAGATTCAGGTAATATACTTGACCTCGTTGAAAACATCAGCTTGAAGATGGAGGACTGTCCAGCTTCTTGAGATAGAATGCCATCAGTGATGTCTCAGATGGTGGTTTCACTTGTTCCAAATGCCAGACCAACTTTGAGATGCTGATATGGTCTGTCAGAAGGTCTTGCCTGGAACTTCCAGGCTAATTTATATTTATTTTTTCTGGGTATATTCCTCTGCTTCCCACAAAGAATGTGAAGGAGCTGTGAGAATGAGTTCAATAAAAAAAAGAAATCATTCATTGTATGCCATCACTCGAACTTCAACAAAAAATCACAAGTAAGCAAAATATGGTGCTTGGAGACTATGACAGGGAGGTGGGAGGTATGCCAAAGTTGTGCAGGCCTACCATTGCAGTGGTCAACTCCGTGCTCTCTTGGGATGACACAAAAATGGAAATTTATTCTGTTGTATAGTTCTCATTGTCTGTAACAAAAAACAGTAATTGTAGTTTTTCTTCATAGAAACTATGACATCAATAATGAGAAGAGATGTGGCTCAAAGGCATAAGTACATATGTTAGATCCATCCTTTTGGCAGTCATTTAAAAGTATTTTCTATGATTTCAGCATTAATAGCTTTCCCAAGATCTTTTCCAGCTAGTCTTTATTGTTTCTGATAGTATTTTAGGTTTTGACTTTTCTAGTCAGGCTTTGAAAATAAAAGGGTAAATCATTACCAATTTTAACATGTATTTATGACTATCAACTATTACACAAGCATTGGGCTCTACACACTGATTTTTCATTCATTTTTTTCCCTCCACACCCTGAATGTTACACAAACTTTACTCATAGGATTAACTAGCTAGAGATAAGTTTCAATGGAATTTGCTTTTTAATTTTGGCTTGGAGTCTATGACAAAGTGTTACCTTATCTTTCAGACAAAAACTTGAATTTCCAAAGACCAAAGTGTTCTCCAAGTGCCAGGCATAATGATTATAATGAGGGTATTAATTCATACTTTCCTTGGTTTATGCCATAATAATAAAAGTATTTTCCATTTTCCACCAACTGTTTCTCTTTGGAATATACCTCATATCTACTTCCTGTAAAATTAAGTTGTTATAGCATCTCATATTGTTGATATCAAAATAATCCCTCCTCCCTTCTTTCTTTAAACATCTGTTGAATGGCTCATGGGGAGCTTAGAGAGATCTACTGCCCCCAGAAGAAACAGAGTTCTGCCTTAAACTTCCCCTCCCCAACATCTATCTCTATGTCCTCCAGTACAGCACTGGGTTTACTATGTGTCCAGTAAATATTTGTCCATCTGGACTTGACATTATAAATCGTTTCATCATGTATTTCATTTTACCATTTATTTCAGTGCTAAAGAGTAAGTAGTGTCCATCTTTTGGTAGACTACTCTTACTTTCCAAGTTCTAAGTCCCACCCTGACCTCAATCTATTTGAAGCTATTGATTTCTTCATTCCTGTAAAAATTAGGTAAGGGGAAAAATGAAAAGTGGAAGGAAGGGGAAAAAGGAAGGATACTCTTCTGCTTCTTTTCTGTTATGTTTAAAATGAATTATTTAAATGTCTCCTAAACTTGCCTCAAGAGATCAAATGAGAAAAAGATTGTAAAGCTGCTGAGCACAGTGTCTGATGATAGTGGATGCTCAAGATACTATTTATTATAATGTAATGTACTAAAACTAGAGGATCTTCTCTCTTTATTGCTACATGATCCACCATCCTATTTTCTTCCTTTCTCGCTTTCGAGAATGGTCTGTGTGTGCTTTTACATAGATGTATATAATGTATGTGTATAAATGTATGTCTGTTTGTATAATGGTTCAAAGCTTAGTTACCCAATAAAACACAGATGAGAAATTAAGTCCAACATTTCCCTCAAATCTCTTCTATGATTTAAGACACCTCAGGGAAGGGATAGCAGAACTCCCACATCAACGGATGATGATTTTTATCTCTATCAAGTGACCCACAATTTGGTTACTGGTGCAATGAGAAATTAAGAAATTAGCACACTTGTATGACTGTCATTTCACAGTCACTCAAATCAGAACTGGAATGCCACAAAAACAACTCCCTGTTAGCCCAGAGAAAAAAAAAAGAAAGAAAGTAAAGGGGAAATTCAGATTAGTCACAAAGAAGTTCCCCCGCCTGCCTGAAGAAGCTGCAGTGTTAAAACTGAGAGAGTGCGTTCTGCTCTTTCAATTGCCTCTTATCTCAGCTCCTGGGACCTCTGTGTATTTACGATTGATTGTTTTCCCTCCATCTCCTCCTTTGTGGAGAAGAGGTCAGTCTCCCTCAGGCTTGCTCCCCTTTGCCACAGTTTTCATCTCCCTTACATCTAAACTGTGAAGATGGAAGGGGTCCAACCCCTGGACCAGAATGTGGGAAACACACCAGGGCGAAGATTCCAGAAGAACAAGGTATTGCTGGTGGCAGCCATAATTCAGGGGCTGGGTCTGCTCCTGTGTTTCACCTACATCTGCCTGCACTTCTATGCTTCTCAGGTAAGACGGATGCTCCAGTAGGCACTTTGTTTCCTCCAGCTCATGCTGATGGCAGCTCCAGCAGCTCCAGTCACTTGGAAATAATCTGATGCCAAAACTGTTCATTGCCCCTCACCTGTCCCTCAGTGATTGTAAAGTGTGGTCAAACACCCTCCTGTCTCTCCTTTCCTTCCTTCCTTTCAGTAGTGGTGGTGGTGAGGCACAGTAGAGGTAGGTAGGGCAAAGGCACTGCTTCTGGATTCTTCTTTTCTTTGCAATGCAAGAATCCTGGTATTCCTTTATGAACTCTCGCTTTGAAGCTTGGAGTCACTGATACACACTTGCTTTACTCATTCTGCTAGTGAGCATCTGATCAGGGAATTTATATAAAGAGGAAATAAGAAAGGGACCAATTCCACTTTGCCACTGTATTCATAAACCCCACAGGCGATTTGCTTTTTGAAGAATGCTGAAGGTACCAATAGTCCTTTATTTAGCTCACCTGTGTATTTTAAAGGCTGAGAGGTCTGTGTTCACATGTACTCACATGTGGCCAAATATTTACCACAACAACTTAGTCAGAGATTGTTTTCCAGTCTTTCTCTACTAGTCACAACTTACAGACATCACTTTGTCTTTCCCTACTCTGTCCAACGCATTATGTAGTGGGTGACCATCTTTCTAAATATTTCCCCCACTTAATGAAGATATTCTTTCCCTTTTTCCTTCTCGTTGTTCTGGTTCCTTCTATATTATTTTTTCTTATTTAACTTGTTATATCTACAAACACTACTAGGTCATTAAGGATGTTCTTGACTGCAGGAGATTCCACCGAAAAGAAAATAAACGTATAGTTTTCCCATGTTCCCTCGGTGGGGCTAGTCTGATAATTCTTGTTTCCTTGGCAGGTGGTT
Organism: Canis lupus dingo; assembly: GCF_003254725.2. Lineage (NCBI taxonomy): Eukaryota > Metazoa > Chordata > Mammalia > Carnivora > Canidae > Canis > Canis lupus. The sequence continues at coordinate 25,579,768 of NC_064249.1, forward strand.
TTAGGTTAGAAAAGTCTCTCCCTGGTAAAGGTGAGACAAGAGGAACTTTAATTTCTGATGGCCATGTCAGAGACTGGGTACCTCAAATTAGACCAGGATAAGATAAGCAGAGTCCTAACCAATGCCTGGGCTTGTCTTTGTCTACAGGAAGTAGGGGTTTTTGGTGCACAGAGGCTGGTGGGAGTGTGGTTGTGATCATTGTACCGCAGAAAGGGCTCATGTTCCTAAATTCCAGAAGTATAGCTGGTGTCATATCAAGTCTGCAGGCCGATGAGCACAATGGGCCAGTCCTCTCTTTGTCCTGTCACATGTTTCCTTCTCTATGCAGAGCCCCTTCGATGAAATTAGAGTAGGAGATTAGGGGGGAGGGGTGGGGGAGGAGTAACGTGTCCATGGCAGGATGCCTAAGACAGACCGGAATCAGGCTTTTCTGAGAAGAAAACAAAGAGAATGACCAAAAATAGAACAGCTGAGTGCATTCACCAGGTACAGGAGCCCTGAGAGTGCTTTTTCAAACAACCACAGTGTTACGTATTTCCATACACTATGGGGGGATAGAAAGACAGGACAGATGGCCCCAGTCAGGGCTTAACAATTGTACTAGGGCTCTGAGCAGGAGCGAGGAAAAGGTGAAACAGATATATAGCCAACTGGTGGCGGGGCTGCCCAGGGACTGTCAATACCTAGGAGATATTGAGAAAGAGAGGAATCCTTTCTGGCAAGTCACCCAGTGACTCTGTGACAGAGCCTGGAGGGAAAGCTAAGTGCGGGTTTCCAGGATTCTAGAATTCAGTGAGCTGATCTCTGGGAGAGAATAGGTTTCTTTGATCCTGGCACAGAAATGGAAGCAAAGACATAGGAGATATGGTAGAGCTGTTTGGTTAAGAAATGTGCTCTCATATACTTGGAGCACAGAATTTTTTTGGCACAGATATTTGAAATTCTTCACTTTATATCACCTTTATTGTTTTTCTTATTTCTTAGCTAGACTGTCTTAGCTAATACAATTTCTTGTACTGTTGTAGGACCCAGAGCAGCACAGTGGGTCCTTACATTTAATCTCATGTAGTTTATTAGGGGGAAGGAGAGCATAGGTGGCTCATGTGTGTTCTCCCTGGAATTTGATCAAATGGTGATGGTGGCTCTGTGTGTGTGTGTGTGTGTGTGTGTGAGAGAGAGAGAGAGAGAGACAGAAAGAGACAAGGGTGTAGTATAGTTGTTGAAAAAAGGGACATAGACTGGTGGCCTTCTAAACTCATTGATAAGATTGTTTGGAATTTTGATTGAAGGATGGAGGCAGTGGTGATGTAAATCAAACTTCTACTTTTAGAAAAATAATATTCCAGTGATACATGTCTGAGGGGTGAAATTGAGCTGAAATGCTGATCATTTGTCCAGTTAAACTGGATCTCTTTTATTGTTGGAAAACATATTTGGAGAATAATCATGACTTTTCCTTATTTCCTAGATTTAACTTTTAGCTTTATAAAATAACTGCCTACATGCATGCCTCTGTAAAAAATATAGATATAACTATTAAACCTCATTTGACAGTGGGCTTTCCCTTCAATCAAGTTTATTTAGTAAACTTCTGTTTCTTACAACTCTGTTAAGTTGTATTTACTTATGTAAAAAGCAGAAGCTTTAGTTTTTGAGATATTAGAAAAAAAGATAGATCTTACCCACTCCTGTAACTTCCCTCTTTGGCCTTGATTTACTCATTTTAACACAAGGCAGTTGGATCACATGATCAGAAAGATCTCGTCTAGCTCAATATCCTGTGAGTATGTAGTTTATATATATTTGTAGAATGGGTATGAGGATTTGAGAAATACAAAATATAAGTAAACAGATTTTTATGTCTAAGCATATGAATTTCCTACTTCTTAAGAAGGGACTGGAGGAAATAAAATTTACACATATATTTGTAATCTGTATTTATTTATTTATTATTTATTTATTTTTAAAGATTTTATTTATTTATTCATGAGAGACAGAGAGACACACACACACACACACACACACACACACACACAGAGGTAGAGACACAGGCAGAGGGAGAAGCAGGCTCTATGCAGGGAGCCCAATGTGGGACTCAATCTTGGGATTCCAGGATCACAACCTGGGCTGAAGGCAGGTGCTAAACCCCTGAGCCACCCAGGCATCCCTGTAGTTATTTATATGTCATATATTTATATAACCTATTCTGTGTTAGCTACATGCCTTATTTAGAAAGGGGAAAGAACTGGATACCCTAGAAGAATATCCATGATACAAGTTATAAAATTGAGTGTTTCTGTCACCAAAACCAATACACATTGTTTGGATATTTATTGGGACTTCCACTTAAAGTATGAGGCTCCCAGTTGTACCTGTGGTTTCAGCTGGGAACAATGGTAGAAAGGACCTGACCTATAACTGTGAAGCTTTCGTAAATTGCATCCATGTGTTTCAGGGCTTTGGAGGCCAAGGCTCTCCCAAGATTTGCACCACCTTTACCGTAGCACTTTATATATGTGAATGAGGGGCTTTTAGTGATAATTCTTCAGCAAATCCCATGGTGAAAGATTTACATTCTTACCATTTTTACTGCTGGGAAGAACATAAGTGGAGGTACTTAGAAACTGAGTGATCTGTTCTGTACCAATGATGCCCAGAATTAGAATTCAGTTTCCTGATGAAGTTTCAGGCTATAACTTGGACTTTTATTTGTATCAATCAGGAGGAAAAAGAGGTGAAAGAGGCTTTTTTGCCTGAAAGCATCTTGTCGCAGATTAGCTCAATTTAAATGCATCCCCATATAATCTAACACACTTCTTAGAATTTCTTTTTTTTAATGACAGACCTGCAAATAAGCGATTTCTAATACATCTGAGTTTGCATTTCTGCAGTAAGCAATTCTGTGAGAATTAAAGAGAAACATCTAAAGTGTTGAACTGAACTTGTCATTATGTGTTTTCAGGTTTTCAGGGAAAGTAATAATAAAAATAATAAACAATAAAAAAAATCTGGGATGCCTGTGTGGCTCAGTGGTTGAGCGTCTGCCTTTGGCTCAGGGCTTGATCCTGGAGTCCTGCGATCGAGTCCCACATTGCGCTCCCTGCATAGAGCCTGCTTCTCCCTCTGCCTATGTCTCTGCCTCTCTCTGTGTCTCTCATAAATAAATAAATAAATAAGATCTTAAACAAACAAACACACAAACAAAAAACCCATATACAATCTTTGGATTTTTGAGCAGGTGTTAGACATAGTCTATTTACAGATAAACCCCCCAAACTCAGAGATGGTAGAAACTGGGGGAGTAGGTGATGAATGCCTCAGCCGATATTAGAAGGAGGAGTGGAAATTCTTTAAGTGGATGAGAGAGATGGTGATGTTGGACAGGGTCAGAAGGGTTCCTTAGTAGAACCGCAATTTGTTCAGAGTGGTTGAAGTTTGTTCACGGGAAAGTGGCAGAAGATGAAGCTTAAAATCTAGGCGGGGGCAGATCACAAAGGGTCTTGTGACTCATGGTAAGGGAGGACACTTTACTCCATTCTATGCAAAAGAAAATACAGGATAAATTACTAAAATTGTTGCCTCTCTAAATTTTGCTTCTCTCATGTGTGGTCTACGTATTGGCAAATACAGAAAGTGAATCAAATCTCTTACAGCACTAGGGGGCACCACAGTAAAACTAACCTTCTCAGATTTATTGTTTTGTTTTGTTTGTTGTTTGTTTTTGTTTTAAAGAGAGCCTACTGTTTTCCTGAGGAATTAAGATTAGAAAACTTTTCTCAGGAAGCCAAGTGCTGATCCATTTGTAAGAGGATGAACACTGTCGGGGGGCCTAATATTGTTTACTCTTTACAAGTAGTAATATCTTCTAAGTGAAAAATTTAGATACATGTTCTGACCCACGTACTCAAAATAGGACAGAGTAATTTGGATGGAAAACATGTGGGAAAATGCCATATACGTATACAGATACAGAAAAAAAAAAAAAAACAACAACAACACATGCATACACACAGGAGATTTGGGAAGTGAGCAGAAGGGCTCTTGGTATAGACCCAGGAGTATAACCTCCCAGTTCCTTTCCCTTGACCTCAGCTACTAGCATAGAGTAGAACCAGCCTTGCCCAGGGCTGACCACCCTGCCCTTCCAATTCTATTTCCTTTAATAGCAATTACGTTTGTGCCCTTTACTCTCAGAGAAACTGCAGTTTTCCACCCTTTTCAGGGATTCTTTATTCATGGGAAAATGAATGTTAATCTTTTGGCGATAGCTAGGTTAGAGGAGCCATGTACAATGTTATTTTTATGTTATACTTAGTGAGTTTAAGGCAACAACAGAAATACACAGTGGAAAGCTTATCCCTCTATCACAGGTGAAACTTGTAGTCCTGACATCTTATAGCTTATGTGTTTTGTTTCTAGCCACCATACTTTTGATATCCTTAACTTTTCAAGCAAAGGAATTAAAACATTTCCTTACATGAAATTATAAAACAACGTCTCAACCTTCTGGAGGAGCTGTTGGGGTGTAGGCAACAGTGTGTAGGAATCAGATGACTGGTTCCTGATCCAGCCTTCTAACTTTGTGACCTTGGGTAAATTCTGTGAAATTCCCAGGGTATCCATTTAATCATTTCCAAAACTGGAATTTGGTTTCTGTGAGGAGTGAATGTTGTGTCACAGAGCTTTGTAAATGCTGAGATTATTATTATTCATGAACATGCTTTCATAGGCATAGGACCACTAACTGTTAATTAAAATGTTTACTTTGTGGCATGTATACATGTGGACACCCACACTGTAACTCAACCTCAGAAAGCATATCATAGTTAACGTTAACCTTAACTTCATGAAGCTTGACATTGTTCCTGAAATTTTTAGGATTAAAAACAAATAAAAAACCCTTGTAATAATCCTAGCATTTTTGAACATAAATTTCTAAGTAAGAGCTCATGACTGCATTGGAGAGGAAAGGAGGAGTGAAGAGGAGAATTATGAAGGTATAAGGTGTTAGTGTCTGAAAGTGGTTCAGAGATCTAAAATGGTGTATTTAGAACACGGCCTGTCCCATCCCCTTTTCTCCTATTCAAGTTTGATATATTTCATCCAATTCTCCAATGACTTGGTTGCCAAATCAGGTAGAAAATTATGGCTAGAAAAGGCATGTTGTCTCGTTCACAATACTGGAAACATTGGGGATCTGACTAGCATAATGAAAAATTATTTTTCCATTCATCAGGACTTTCATTCTTAAATGTGCCTTAGGTGGGTTATTAATTTGGTTAAATTTGTATAACTTTGATAACATGTAAATGCTACTTAAGAACATACTCTGACAGAAAAATGGACAAGTAGATTCAACTTTAATTCTACCAACACTATGTAATAAGCACTTATGGATGGAAAACCTTCATTCCCAAACTGTTGGGGAAGTGAGGGTCCAGGGCTGGGCTTCCCTGTAGCTATAGCTAAGGCATGGGCCTAGAGAACCACAGAAACCATCAAAGATCTGGATGTAAATGACAACATTACAAGTCAGCAGCAAAACCATCAAAAGGGCAGATAAAAAACCTGTTGGGTTATGAAATAAGTTGTAAAACACACATTTTACAGTTTAGGAATACAAAATATATTTTGAATTACTTGTGTGTTGGGTGCTTAATGTTTTTAGCTTCCAACACCCTGAGAGTTCTTAACCTCGCCCTGCATCTGGTATGAGGAAGACTAGGAACTCTAAGCTCTTTTGGGGGGGGACAATTGAGGGGTATTACTCCTGCTGTTACTTGCAATAACAGCCCCTCCTTTTTGCAGATCTTTTCCCTACTTTTGTCCTTTGTAATTCACTACAACTTTAGAGGAAATTAGATGGAGATTTGTTCAGTTTCGCAACTGAAATTTGAGGCATGAGAGACTTACCTAGGTTTATGTAGAAAAGTCAGGGTTAGAAATTAAGACTGGGTCTAAATTCTAGTCCTGTCTTTTTCTGTTACCCTTGGCCTTGACTCTATGACCCTAAGCTTTAAAAATTTTGTATGGCTGTTATAAAATTTATTTCCATTTTTGACATTAGTTGTTTATGAAGAAAAATTGAAGGAAAGATTTATGACCTGGTATTGAGGAGGAATATTCTTTTTCAGAAGAGAGTTAAATCTACTTATGCAAATATTGATGACATAATGAATGTTAATCAATGAATTAATAGTTGCATAATACCTTATAGATTATTTTTATAAGATGGATTATTATGTGTTGTATATTTATAGACAAGAAAGGACCTCAAATTGAGCACTATCTCATTATTTCTTTTCTCTGAGCCTATTTTCTCTCTTTTATTTTTATTTGTTGTAAATAATAAGGAGATTAGACTACATAATCTCCCTGGGCCTTTCTCATTCCATCACACTCTGATTCAAAGACTTACTTTAATGTGATACCATGATTTGCCCACTCTTTGGAAATGGCTATTCAACTATGTATTAGCTATTTAGGGCTGCCATAATAAATTACCTAAAACTACGTGTTTTAAAACAACAGAAATTTGTTCTCTCACAGTTCTGGAGGATAGATCCCTCTGAAGGCTCTAGAGAAAAATTATTCCTGTCCTTTTTCTGGCTTTTGGTGGCCTCCAGCCAGTTCCTTGGCTCATAGTTGCATTACTCCAAGCTCTGCCTCCATCTTTGCCTGATCATCTCCCTATGTATATCATTGTGTCCTCTCTTCTTGCTTTAAGGACACCAGTCATATCAGATTTAGCTCCCACCCTAATCTAGTTTGTCTCATGTTAACTCAACTAATTACATCTGTAAAGACCCAAATGAAGTCACTTTCTGAGGTTTGAGGTAGACATGAATGGGGCAGGGTGGCACTTATTTAACACACTACAAACTTACTTGTATTCACTTACTTGTTTAACAATATCTACGGAGGGGTGCCTGGGTGACTCAGTTGGTCAAGTGTCTGCATTTGACTCAGGTCATGATCCTGGAGTCCCTGCTCAATGGAAAGCCTGCTTTTCCCTACCTGTCTGTGCCCCTACCCCCCACTTGTGCTCTCTCTCTCTCTCTTTCTCTTTCTTACTCTCAAATAAATAAATAAATAAAATCATATAAAAAATAAAATAATATCTATGGAGTACCGGTTACCTGTCAGACACTGAGAAGCAGTGGGCAGCATATGCTCTCCCTTGCCCTCCCAGAGTTTCCAACCGAGTGGGGAAACAAGACAGTTAAAGAAGCAATAACACACTGTGTGAGAAGTAATGGATAACCAAGTAGGGTATAGTAAGAAATTTCAGTAAGAAGTTTCACAGAAAGCTTCAATACCTAGTTTCTTGACTGGGATTTTAAAGCAAGCATACTTTTACATTAGGTGCTTTGTTTCTCTTCCATTCATTATCAGAAATGCTTCAGTTAGCCTTTTTTTTTTTTTAATTTGACTAGAGTTGACATACAATGTTACATTAGTTTCAGGTGTCCAACATAGTGATTCAATTTGCTATGCTTACTGCCTATCCCCATATATTACTATTACAGTATCATTGACCATATTACCTGTGATATGCTTTTTATTCCCATGACTTATTCATTTTGTAACTAGAAGTCTGTGCTTCCCACAATCCTTCACTCATTTTTTTCTATCCTCCCACATCCATCAATTTGTTCTCTGTATTTGTAGATCTGACTCTGTCTTTTTTTATTCATTTGTTTTGTTTTTTTATATTCTACTTATGAGTAAAATTATATGGTATTTGTCTTTCTCTGACTTATTTCACTTAGCATAATACCCTCTAAGTTCATCCATGTTGTTGCAAATGGCAAGATCTCATCCTTTTTTATGGCTGCATAATATTCCACTATCTACATCTATCCCTATGTCCATGCTTATGCCTCTCTCTCTCTCTGTCTCTCATCTATCTTTTACACCTTAGGAAGGCTTTACTTTAAAATTTCAGTGTCATTGTCACCACCATCATCATCCTACTGATGCTTTTTACCCATCATCAATCTCAGTACCCATCAGAATACAGGTCAAGGATTACTTAGGCCCAGAGTACAGGTTGAGGATTATTTAGGTTTATGCAAATGAGACTAAGAGCTTCACTGCACAGACAACACTAGAGATATTTTTGAGGGAGCCATTTGGGGAGGAGGCTTGCTGCTTTTATTACAGTAGAGGATTTATTGTGTTGAAAAGATCTCTGTTCAAAAGTTCTTCATATCAATCTCTTGAGATTTCTCTTTTGAATGTTGTGATTTGCCTAATCTCTGACATGGAAGAGTTTATAGGCATTGCTTACACCACAGTGTGAATAAGAACTTCTTATTCCATACTGCGTATTCCACCAACTTAACTGAAGTTAGACATCAAGATGAAGAAATTAGAAACTGAGGAAGGGAAAGGACTTGTTCTGGCTTAAGACCAGACCTAGGTGTTCCTATTCCTACACCAGTACCTTGTTTGCCCTACTGAGTTGCCCTCCCAAATCAATAGTCCTTCCTTTTTGTATAGCAAGTGAGATGGGGAATGAGTGACTTCAAATAGAAAGATATCGATTGTAATAATTTTGCTATTCTCTTTGTACTCAAGGATGAACAAGGCAATTTCAAAAAGCCTTGAGTAATGTATTGTGTTGGCTAGAGCCAGTGTCAGATATGTGATTATGGAGCCACTAGCTAAGATCTGGGCACAATCTAAGGGGCTAAGTTTCGCCTTAGCTCAGCAAACATTTATTTACTATGCCATTATGTTTGAGGCATTGTAAAATGTGTGATAATGCAGTGGGTATATTGTAAACTGACCCTTCCAGTTGCTTAGACACTAAGCTGCTATGAGGATATTATGATGGAGACTTAACTAAATCACTGAAATGAGAAAAGGAATTCTTGAAAATGATTTGGCAGATTCCTCTGTCAGGGTACTTTGAGGACAGTTAATGTGGAAAGGGAAACCCAGATGTAAGAAAACCCTTCCCTGGAGGATATAAATAATTGGTTGCATTAGGTCAATCATATAATTTTGAAGGGTGTGCTCATGTCATATGGATGCTTTTGTTCCTTCATTTAGTTTCCTTTTAGGAATCTGTTAGTTACTAAGCATTCAGGACAATGAAACCACAGTTCTTATTCTCTGAGATAGAGAGGAGAGGGCCAGTATCTTTTCTGAGGAATATCCATTACTAAGTAAATTTGGTAGGAAGAGTGGAAGTGGTTAGAGAGAGCAGGCTGCATTTAGGATACCACATGGGCTGTGTAGTAGATAGGAGAATAAACATTAAGAGAGAGATTACAGCAAAAAGGTGGTGGCAGCCATGGTGAAGGGTGGGAATGGAGAAAGAGAAAGTTTGGATGACAATTAAAATGGCTTTGATTTGTGTTCATTAAATCACAAATGACTATTCAAAGAGGTTTTCAAAGCCACACATATACATCTGTAAGAAATGTACCTTTTGGGATGAGGTTTTCTGAATAGAAGAGACCCCCCCCCCTCCCCGGGGCCAAATAACCAGGTTTTGCCCATTCTTCCCATTTTTTTTTTTCTCTGAGTGGGCTTGTGAACTTCCCTGATCACAGGTAGGCCCTTTGCAAAGAGGCTGTTTCCACTGAGTACACATTAAGTGTCCCAGAATGAGAGTCTACTTTCCCAGCCTACTGTTCTGAGTTAAGGATGAAAAATTCCATCTTTCTTTTCAGAGGCCCCTTGAAACATATCCTGACAGCTTGTGAGGTTGTGCTTTCATGATCTCTCATCTCTCCCCTATTGACACGAAGCCCAAGGCGGGGGGAAGGAGTGGTTCACATCCCAGTGAAGGTAGCATGGTGAACTGGGGAGTCTCCAACACAGATCTGTTTCCCCACCATCCAACACTGATTCACAACCCAGCTTACTCCCATGTAGGATCTTGACACTGTGGGCTGAAATCAAGTGAGGAAGGGCAAGGCCCACACAGTGAATGAAGAGCCCACTTTTTGCTTTCATATTTGATGAATGTCATTCCTTCCTGCCACAGATGCCCTTCTCTAGGACAGATGCCAAATGAGCATAAAGTTGGCAGGCTCATGGCACATCCCAATGAGTCAGAATTAGAAACTCACACTCTCCAAAGATGACCTCTTGAAATAAGCCTCACCTTTTTGAGGACATGGTACAGACTGCTAGGTAAACACTAGACATCAGATATTTCCCATCCATGTTCTTGGACAGATTAGTGCCCGAGATCCTAAGAGAGGCCAGGAAAGGACCTAATTCTGACTCTTCATTGTAGCACCTTCTTGCTGCCTACTTTGTACTTGTTCATGGGCCTGCTGCTCCTTGCCAGGACAATTGTACCCAACCAGAGCCCAGCTAAAAGTTTTGCCAAACTGTACTACACAGACAACCTTGTAGAGTTGGCTGAAGAGCTTTTTTTTCCTGGAGAGCTTTAGGATATTTTGAGATATAGCTGAACATTTTGACAACTATCTAAAACCTAATATGTTAATCCTGATCAGTATTGACGGAAATAATTCAAATTAATCTTGGACCATCAGACAAATGTTTTCATAGGTCTTTTTCCCCCCTCTTAAGATAATATAGGATAAGAGAAGGGGTATTATCAGGAACTTGGAGTTCAGCCAAACTCAAGTTAATACCTGTTTATTCGTGAGCAAGTTCTTAACAGCACTGATTCTCATTTTCCTATCTGCAAAACATGGGTAATCATTATTCACACTTACTAGGATTATTTTGAGCAGCAAATTAGGTAATGAATCTGAGAAAGAATAACTTAGTGCATGGCATGTTGTAAGTTCTTAATGAATTTTTATTCTTTTTCGTGAATACCAAGAATGGTCTCATTTCTAGACCTTTCTTCCACAGAATGTCTTTTACTTATCTGACTCCTTTCTCTCTTTCAAGGCCTCTGTCCAAGTCTTTCTTCCTTGATCTGCCAAAGCCTGCAGTCATTTTTTCTGTTCTCTGGAACCTTATGGCATACACTGTCTACTGACATTTACAACAAAGTTTTTATGTAGAGGGAGGGTTTTATTTCCTCAACTGGCATATAAGTTTGTCAAAATAGAATCATCTGTCCTATTTCTTTGTCTTCCCAGAGTTGAATCTAATGCTTGCCGTACAACAGATACACAGTAATTGTTGATGCTGTTTTCAACCACCAAATAATATGACCATCATATTATTCAATCAATTATCGAATAATTCAGTAGGAAAAACATTTCTTGTTCGCATCAAAGAAATGATTTCTTTTATACTCATGCTTTTGAAACCACTTCCTTCAATCAGGACTATACTTTTTCTGATGTGCTTGACCTACAGGATTTTGCATTTTACCTTTGAGAATTATGTGGGTTCTTCAGACTACCCAGATTGAAGAAACTTTATTCTATAGCTTGTTCTTATATGGAAACTCTTTGGGACCTTTTATATTTTCCCTTTTCTTTGAGTACTTGGAGAGGATCTGAGGATTTTGGTTTTCTTGATACTAAAAAAAACCATGTTTATTTGCATGTGGGTAAAATAAATATTTCCTGGTTGTTTTCTGATAATCTTTCTCATGAAGCCCAGATCCTTTTGTACTGCTTCCTTGGGCTACAGAGAGCCAGAGAGTGAATATTTCAGGGACTTTGGTAGTCTTATTCATTATTTTGTTAGTTCCCTCATTCTGTAGTCATATATGAAGATTGAGTAATGTTGCACAGAATAAATTAAGAACATGATATGGATCTTGTCTTCCCATGTGCATCCAAAAATAATAGTTGACATTTGTCAAATACTTACACTGTTCCAGGCCAAATACTGAAAATTCACAAAACATTATCTCATTAAATCTTCACAACAACCCTCTTAAGATATAAATTTTACTATTTCCATTTTACAGATGAAAAAACTGAAAATCATCAAAGTAGTATATCATTTACCAGGGTCACACACCTAAATAGTCTTGTAGAGCAGGTGAGACTTATATCCAATGGTGGTAGAATGGAAGTCAATAGAGTGTTTTTGTTTTTATTTTTTTACATTAGGATCCGTTCTTGGTGTTGTACATTTTATGAGTTTTAACAACTGAATAGTGGCATGTACCCATCATTACAGTATCATGAAGAATAGTCTCACTACTCTAAAACTTTTGTACTCTACCTATTCAACTCTCCCTCCTCCCTAACTCCTGGTAATCGCTGATCTTCAGCTGTCTCTGTGGTTTTGTCTTTTTCAGAGTTATATATTTAGAATCATATAGTATGTAGCCTCTTCATATTGTATCACTTAGTAATATGCAATTAAGATTCTTCCATCTTTTTTCATGGCTTGATAGCTTCATTTCTTTTTGGCACTGAGTGATAGTTTAATGGCTAGATGTATCACAGTTTGTTTATCCATTCACTTACTGAAGAGCATCTTAGCTGCTTCCAAGTTTTGGGAATAATGAACAAAACTGCTATAAACATCCATGTGAATAAAGTGACTTTAAATACTTGCTATGGGAGTGCAGAAGCCAAAAATCAGAGATTTGATTTAGGCCTTGAAGGTGGTGATTTTATGATGAGTAGACACAGATAGAGGGACACTCTCGGCAAAGAGAACAAAAGAAGCAAGTATTTTTCAAATGCTTGCCAGGCTAACTGCTGGGTGTGTTCACATGCTATCTTACTTAACCTTCACAGTCGTCTGGAATATCCCAATAGTAATATTATGCCTTATTTTCATAGAGATGAAAACTAATGCTCAGCAACAGTATGTAATATTTCTAGATTGTTTTTTCTGGGACATAAAGGTGCTGGGTACAGCTCTTGGAGGCTCTCCTCCAGAGGAGGGGAGTGAGTCCACACACTTCCACGTACTTTAAGATTTCTTTTTTTGAATCCCGGGTGCTGGCCAGAGATAAAACACAGGAGAACTGAGGAATAGGGCATGCTAATGGTCAGGCACAGATGGTTGAAAGTAAAGATCTGATGAAAGCCAAGGACAGACAGAGAAAAGGAGATTGCTCACTTTTCTGTTAGGGCCTCCTGAACAGTGGCCATTAGTTCCCCCCCTGGGGATGAGAGAGTGGAGTGATGCCATCTTCCACCCCCCACCACCCTCCAGCATGGTTGGACTTTAACATGAAATATCACCTCTACTGGCGGGGGCTGGAGTCATACCAAACTCCATTCCCCTGTGCCTCATAACGGCATCTTTATTAAAGCAGGTCTGACTGTGAGCCAGCACAGCAAGTTTCTCCCTCAGAAGACCCTCCCCCACCCCCACGTGTACCAAGTCTTCCGGTTATAGAGTGCTCCAAAGCATCAGCTTCAGTTCTGGTGGAAATAGGAATAGGTTCTTTACCTTTATTTTCTTTTTATTAAAAGAGGACCCTTTGCATGGAAAAGAGAGACCAAAAACTGGAAAGGAACAGAGACAATCTATATGAATAATGACTTTACAGGTAATACAGTGGCACTAAATTCATATCAATAATTACTCTGAATGTAAAATTGAGTCTGTTCAGACCATCTGCTCTAATCAAAAGACATAGGGTATCAGAAGGATAAAAAAGACCCATCAATACTCTGCTTACAAGAGACTCATTTTATACCCAAAGATGCCTCAAGATTGAAAGTGGAGGTGGTGGTAAAGAACCATCTACCATGTCAAAAGAAAGCTAGAGTAGCGATACTTAGACAAACTAGATTTTAAAACAAAGACTGTAATAAGAGATGAAGAAGGATATTGTATTACAATAGAAGGATCTATCTAAAAAGGAGATCTAACAATTGTAAATATTTATGACCCCACTTGGGAGCAGCTAAATATGTAAATCAATTAATAACAAGCTTAAAGTAACTCATTGATAATAATACAATAATAGGGGACTTTAACACCCTATTCACTGTAATAGACAGATTATCTAAGCAGAATATCAACAAAGAAACAATGGCTTTGAATGACACAGTGGATCAGATGGACTTAACAGATATATTTAGAGCATTTCATCCTAAAGCAGCAGAAACACATTCTTTTCAAGTGCATATGGAACATTGTCCAGAATAGATCACATACCAGGTCACAAATCAAGCTTCAACCATTACAAAAAATTGAGATCATTCCATGCATATTTTCAGACCACAACACTGAAACTTGAGGTCAACTGCAAGGAAAAATTGGAAAGACCACCAATACATGGAGGTTAAAGAACATCCTACAAAGAATGAATGGGTTAACCAGGAAATTAAAGAAGAAATAAAAAAATAAAAGGAAGCAAATGAAATTGAAAATATGACAGGCCAAACCTTTGGGATGCAGCAAAGGCAGTCCTAAAAGGGAAGTATATACCAATACAGACCTTCCACAAGAAGGAAGAAAAGTCTCAAATATACAACCTACCCTTACACGAAAAGGAGCTGGAAAAAGAACAGCAAATAAAGCCTAAAACCAGCAGAAGAAGGGAAATAATTAAGATTAGAGTAGAAATAAATGATATGGAAAACTTAAAAACTGTAGAACAAATCAACAAAAGTAGGAGTTTGTTCTTTGAAAGAATTAACAAAATTGATAACCCCCAGCCAGACTTCTCAAAAAGAAAAGAGAAAGGACCCAAGTAAATAAAATCATTAATGAAAGAGGAGAGATCATAACAACACCAAAGAAAAAAAGACAATTATAAGAGAATATTATGAGCAATTATATGCCAACAAATTGGGCAATCTGGAAGAAATATAAAAATTCCTAGAAACATATAAACTAACAAAACTGAGCCAGGAAGATAGACTATGTGAACAGACCATTAACCAATAAGAAATTGAATAAGTAATTGAAAATCTTCCTAGACAAACAAGAGTCCAGAGCTAGATGGCTTCCCAGGGGACTTCTACCTATTTAAAGAAGAATTCCTACCTATTCTTCTACAGCTGTTCCAAAAACAAAAGTGGAAGGAAATCTTCCAAACTCATTTATGAGGACAGTATTACCTTGATTCCAGAATCAGAAAAGACCCTACTAAAAATGGAGAATTACAGATCAATATTTCTGATGAACATGGATGCAAAAGTTCTCAAGATACTAGCTAGTCAAATCCAACAGTACATTAAAAGGATTATTTACTGTTATCAAGTGGGATTTATTCCTGGACTGTAGAGATGGTTCAATATCCACAAATCAATCAACATGATACACCACATTAATAAAAGAAAGGATACAAACCATATAATCCTCTCAATAAATGCAGAAAAAGCATTAGACAGAATACAGCATCCTTTCTTGATAAAAACCCTCAAGAAAGAAGGAATAGAAGGAACATACCTCAACATCATAAATATATACAAAAGACCCACAGTTAATATCACCCTCAATGAGGAAAAACCAAGAGCTTTTCTCCTAAGGTCAGGAAGATGATAAGGATGTTTGCTTTCACCACTGTTGTTCAATGTAGTACTAGAAGTCCTAGCTTCAGCAGTCAGACAACAAAAAGAACTAAAAGATATCCAAATCAGCGAGAAGAAAGTCAAACTTTCACTCTTCACAGATGACATGATACTCTATGTAGAAAACCTAAAAGACTCCATCAAAAAAATTGCTACAACTGATACAGGAATTCAGCAAAATTGCAGAATATAAAATCAATGCACAGAAATCTGTTGCATTACTATACACCAATAATGAAGCAATAGAAAGAGAAATCAAGGAACCAATAACATTTTCAATTGCATCAAAAATTGTAAGATACCTAGGGATGATAGGAATGAACCTAACCAAGGAGATAAAAGATCTGTACACTGAAAACAATAGGACACTTATGAAATAAATTGAGGAAAACACAAAGAAATGGAAAAACATTCCATGCTCTTGGGTTGGAAGAACAAATATTGTTAAAATGTCTATATTGCCCAAAACAATCTACACATTCAATGCAATCTTTATCAAAATAACACCAGCATTTTTCACAGAGCTATAATAAACAATTCTAAAATTTGTGTGGAACAAGAAAAGATCCCAAATATCCAAAGTAATGTTGAAAAAGAAAACCAAAGCAGGAGGCATCACAATTTTAGACTTCAAGTTGTATTAGAAAACTGTAATCATCAAGACAGTATGGCACTGACACAAAAACAGATACATAGATCAATGGAAAAGAATATAGAACCCAGAAATGGACCCACAACTAAAAGGTCAACTAATCTTTGACAAAGTGTGAAAAATATCCAATGAAAAAAGGATCTTCAACAAATGGTGTTGGGTAAACTGGACAGTGACATAAACAAGAATGAAACAGGACCACTCTGTTACACCATACATAAAAATAAATTCAAAATGGATGGAAGACCTAAATGTAAGACAGGAAAGCATCAAAATCTAGAGGAGAAAACAGGCAGCAACCTCTTTGACCTCAACCACAGCAACTTCTTACTAGACATGTCTCCAAAGGCAAGGGAAACAAAGGCAAAAATGAACTATTGGTACTTCATTAGGATAAAAGCTTCTGTACAGTGAAGGAAACAATCAACAAAACTAAAAGGCAACCTATGAAATGGGAGAAGATATTTGCAAATGGCATATTGGATAAAAAGCTAGTATCCAGAATCTATAAAGAACTCATCAAAATCAGCACCCCAAAAATAAATAATCCAGTCAAGAAATGGGCAGAAGACATGAACAGACATTTCTCCAAAGACATACAAATGGCCAACAGATACATTAAAAAATGCTCAACATTACTTATCATCATGCAAATAAAATCAAAACCATAATGATTTATCACCCCACACCTGTCAGAATGGCTAAAAATGAACAACTCAGAAAACAACAGATGTTGGGGAGGATACAGAGAAAGAGGAATTCTTTTCCACAGATGGTGGGAATGCAAACTGATACAGCCACTCTGGAAAACAATATGGAGGTTCCTCAAAAAGTTAAAAATAGAACTACTCTATGACCCAGCAATTGCACTACTAGGTATTTACCTAAAGGATAAAAAAATGCTGATTCAAAGGGGCACATGCACCCCAATGTTTATAGCAGCACTATCAACAGTATAGCCAAATTATGGGAAGAATCCAAATGTCCATCAACCAATGAATAAAGATGTGATATATATATATATATATATATATATATGTATATATATATATGTGTGTGTGTGTGTATATATATATACACATATATATATATGGAATATTACTCAGCCATCAAAATGAATGAAAATTGCCATTTGCAACAATGTGGATGGAACCAGAGGGTATTATACTAAGTGAAATAAGTCAGTGAGAGAAATACAAATATCATCTGATTTTAGTCATATGTGGAATTTAAGAAACCAAACAGATGGACATGGGGGAAGGGAAGGAAAAATAAAATAAGATAAAGACAGAGAGGGAGGCAAACCATAAGAGACTCTTAATTATAGGGAACAAACTGAGGGTTACTGGAGGGAAGCTAGGTAGGAAGATGGATTAAGTGGGTGATGGGCATTAAGGAGGGTGCTTACTGGGATAAGCAACTGGGTATTATATGTAAGTGATGAATCACTAAATTCTACTGAAATCAATACTACACTATATGTTAACTAATTTGAATTTTAAAAAAAGATCATACATAGTACTGTTTTGTATATTAAAAAAAGAAATAATATACAATGTTTTCAAGCTGCACAAGTCATAGTTTGAACTGAATCTGACTCCCAAGTCTATGATCTCTGTCTTGTCTTCCAAGCTTTAGTCAAGGGCAAAAAGATTAGAGAAAACAGTTAGCTAGCATAAGACACAGACAGGATATATGTGGCAATAAAACTTGACCACGAGGTTGGAGCCAAGCTATGGAAGGTCTTGAATTGGACACTGTGGTAGTGTGTGTGGGGTGGGGTAGTGAGCATGAAGTAATCAAATATGGAGGATGAAGGGAAAAGTTATGCAAGGGCAGGAAGCAAGAAAAAGGAAGGAATATCTTATTTTATTTCACAACATTGTGTGGATTTGATGGTATTGATGCTAGTAAGAGACTTCTGAGAATATGTAAAAGTCTAATACTGAGCACTCTTTAGGAGTAGGAACAGGAAGCCTAAGTCTGGAGTTCTGTTAGATCGGCCCTAGAGAGAAAGTCATATGTTGCTTTCTTTGCTGCCTCTCAGCACTGCAGTCTCAGAGAATGTCCTCTTGGTTACTACCACCCCTACTTCACCAGAGTACCTGAAAACATTCAGAAATTTCTTTGATTTGTACAGAACTTTTAGAGATTCTGCAGTCAGTCAAATTAAATCATGAGAGCTTTTAGATTTGAGAGTGAGATGGAACTTTGGATAAAGAGGCTTTGTGTTTTTCTCTTTTATTAAAATGGACTTAAAATTCCAACTTTTAAAACTCAAATCTTGGACAGTTAATGCTGGAAGGGATGCCTGTGATCTTCTAGTAATTATTTTTTAGATTTTATTTATTTCTTCATGAGAGATACACAGAGAGAGGCAGAAACATAGGCAGAGGGAGAAGCAGTCTCCCCCACAGGGAACCTAATACAGGACTCAATCCCAGGACCCCGAGATCACAACCTGAGCCAAAGGCAGATGCTCAACCACTGAGGCACCCAGGCATCTTGATTTTCTGGTAATTTTTAAAGATGATTAAACTGATTTCTAGGGAAGTTATGAAACTTGCCCAAGATGATGTTGAACCTGCCTGATGTTGAACATGACATTAAAACGAAGGTGGCCATGTGCTGAGCCCTATGCTGTTTATGCTACTGCACAGGCTTTTTGTGATTTTAATAACATGGCCACTCATGCTGGCACCAACCGAATGGAGAGCAGTGGGGGCATTTATTCACCTAGGGGATTATTGTGATAGTGTAACATGCCCTCTGAGGCCCTCTTCCTTAAGCACAAAGGACACTAATTCAGCCCTCACAAACAGTTCATATAGGGGAGAGAACCAAAGACTCTCAAGTCATCCAAGTCAACACCTCTACCATGTACTCACCACTGAGGTAATATTGCCTCTGAGGTCTACCCACTGTCAGGCCAAAAGACTCTTCCTTCCTCTGCTGCCTGTTCTTTTCAGATTGGTAAGGCTTGTGACTTGACTTAGAAGAGAAGTAGGGGATTCCTCATCTGTGTGGGCAGTCCCCAGTGGAATCCACTTGACTGCAGCTGAGTGTGCCAGGAGAGTAGGAAGCAGGGATTCCACACCCCAGGGTATGAAAATAAATCCTTCTCCAAATCTTTGATCAGGATGTCTCACTAAAAATAACCTGTGAGAAAAATTTTGTTCTTGGCAGGAGCAATCGGTGGTGCTTTTTGTTTTGGTTTTTGATTCTAAATTCCTTTTTTAATGGGTAACATGAGCATATGGTAAGAAATTTTTAAAATATGAAAAAGTAGGGCAGTCCCGGTGGCGCAGTGGTTTAGTGTTGCCTGCAGCCCGGGGTGTGATCCTGCACCCCTGGGATCGAGTCCCACGTGGGGCTCCCTGCATAGAGCCTGCTTCTCCCTCTGCCTGTGTCTCTGCCTCTCTCTCTCTCTCTCTCTCTGTGTCTCTCATGAATAAATAAATAAAATCTTAATAAAATAAAATAAAATATGAAAAAGTAAACCATGAAAAGAAAGTATCCCCAATTCTGGGCTCAGGCTTCCGATTGCATTTTCCAGAGGCAACGTTTTGACCTGTTTTCTGAGTATTCCTTCAGATATATTGAATGCCCATGCATGTTTTTTAAATGGTAATATACTTTATACGTGATTTTTCTCTTTGTTGTTTTTTTCCCACTTTATATATTTTGGAGTTTGCTCCATATTGAACTGCTTTGTTCTTTTACCCATCAAATTTCTACCAATATTTTATCAGGCTTCCTTTCTTCATTGTTTTACTTCTCTCTTGCTGTTGAGTACTTCCTTGATCCAAGGTAGGTTTTTGAAGTCATTAAACAAAAGAGAAAGAAACAGTGTTAGAAATATATACACTCAAATCTACAGAACTCTGAAGGATTAGACCAGTTTCTCTTGAGCATATGACCTGATAATGGTACAATCTTACTCCTGCATTGCAGTGAAAGAACAAGCAGCCAGGAAGCTTCCAGGATTCACCTCTAGTTCATTCTGAGAGTTTGTGACCATGATGGATTGATTGGTTATAGCCTTCTTCATGAGGGGATCTCTGTGACTGAATGGATTTCTTAAGATCACTATTAAATGCTCCGTCATCCAAAATGGAAAGTGGGGCTCAGAGAACCAAAGCAATATGCCGGGAAGAGTTTGGCAGAAGTGAGGACAGATCTTGGATGCTGGCATGACAGAGTAGAATACTCTTAGCTTATCTTAGGAGATGTTCCAGAAAATCAAGGAGGCGGTTAAGAAGTTTGGATCTAATCTTCATAGAAAACATGAAGTCTTTTGTCAAGCTATTCCTCCTATACTCCTGCATTTCTGCTTCATAAAATATGACTTGTCAATTTCATTTGCTCAGTTTTTTTTCCTAAAAATATATCCTTTTTCCTCCTTCAGGTGCCGCCTCAGTATCCTCCAATTCAAAGTATCAGAGTACAATTTACCAGTAAGTATTGCTCAATTGATTCATGTTTTTAAAAGAATCTTTGTTCTTGTTTCTTAATTTCTTCCAGAAAACAGAATCACTCCCTACCATTTGGGAAGCAAATCCTGCAATTCCATGCTGTTTTCATTAAGTACAAAGAAGGTGTATAAAGAAGAAAAGGGAGTAGTTAGTTACCAAATATGTGCTTGTCACTGTATTAATCACTTTCTTAACCCTTTCTTAACCCTCCCAGGAACCCTGAGTAGGAATTATTCTCACTTTCTTTTTTTTTTTGGTAAGAAAACTAAGGCTTTACTTTTTTTTACAAGGCTGTCTGACTGTATGACACATCATTTCCCACTAAATCAGTTATAGAACAAGATTTTGTCTTAACGAGAGTTGAGAGGGTCCCAAATATGAAGGCAAGGTGATCCTCTAACTACCAGGATAGTGTTATTCAGGTACATTATTAATATTAGGATGATCACCAATAGTTTCTATATGGATATTCATTTGTTTATCAAATTCTTCTGAGCCTGAAAGGAAGTTTATCGTACCTTCCATAAATGGCCCTCATTTTCAATTCCCCTGGGTCTGGTGCAAAGTAAGAATTAACTTAATTATACCCAGTAGTGAGGACCTGTTCTTTCCTATCACTAAGGGATACGGGCCAGAGTGGGGAATCTGAGATGTGGTTCCTTGGCCATTCAGAATGATACTGTGGCTGAGGCAGAAATAAAAGAAATTTAGTCTTTTTGCCTTACACCTGCAATTGCCCTACACAAAGCTACCAAAGACATCAATCTGTGTCCTCCTCCATTCCTCAATTTTTTCCTCCTGTAGTAGCAACTCTTCCCAAGGCATTTTTTCAAGAAAAACTAGCAGTAAGAAGGTAAAATGGAGAAGCAGGTCTGTGTTCTTGAGCTCTCCCACCTGCATCTTACTGAGCAGAACCAAGCACATAGACATTCTGTGTATAACAGCATTATTAAATTTATGTGACTTTGCTAAAGGCAAAGGCTAGTAGTAAATGCTGTTGAGAAGTCCAGTGTCCAGGGCATATGAAAAATTTGCATTTCACGGTCAGGTGGTGAGAGGCTAGGGAAGCATTAATAAGCAATTGCTTTGTGTGAAGGTGGTATGGTGTGACCCTGGCAAGGGGCACTCCTGCTATCCTTTGCCTAATCTATCCATTAAAAAAGAAAGGAAGCACTGAAGTTACCAATCCCTCCTGATTTTGAAAAATCAGGGAAAGCTCAAAGTTCCATTTCCTGCCCCTGGTCTGTTGTGACAACTGCAAATTGCTAAAACTTCTGTTTTTGAATCCCAACCCCATCTGAAACTCTCTTGGCCACTAGTATTGGCTTTGCCTCTTCTTCCATTCCACAGGTAAAGCAGACTCCAACCCTCATGTAGAAATGCAACTTTCTCTTTCATTCTTTTCTAAATCTCTCCCTATCCCTTTCTCTTCACATATTTTTAGATATATTGGAAGGTTGCCGAATGCCGTCCTAAGGAATCACTTTTTTTTCTTCTTGCCCTCGTCTCCTTTAGGGTGTGAGAATGAGAAAGGTTGCATCATCACATCCCCAAGCAAGGATGAAACTATGAAGGTGCAAGACAACTCAATCATCATTAACTGTGATGGGTTTTATCTCATCTCCCTGAAGGGTTACTTCTCTGAGGAGCTCAGCCTCAGCCTTTATTACCGAAAGGGTCGGGGACCCCTCTTCTCTCTGAGCAAGGTCACATCTGTTGACTCCATTGGAGTGGCCTATCTGGCTTTCAAGGACAAAGTCTACTTTAATGTGACCACTCACAGTACCTCCTACAAAGACATCCAGGTGAATGGTGGGGAATTGATTCTCATTCATCAAAATCCTGGTGGCTTCTGTGCCTACTGAGGACCTGAGGGCTGCACCTAAGCCAAGCACCAGCATGAACACTGAACTGGGCTTGGACAGGACTCTGATTCTTCCTTGGGAGTGGAGAAGTTGTCCTAACTAGCCCCCACATATGGCCACACGGGATGTGACCAGAAGCAGATCCCCCAACTCAGGGATATTTAAAACTTATTTTACACCAATTAATTTTATTTATCCTCATGTCTTCTAAGTCACCTATCCCTCATCCCTCATGGTTGCCTCAAGCCTACTAGACACCTCTACAAAAATGAGAAAATAGGTGCTTCTTCCTTAAAGCACATTATTTCTATTAGTCAGGAAATTGTCAGAATAACCTTTCTTTTGAAAAAGACACTTGACTACCATTTGCTGGAAATTTGACATCTGGCTTTGTCAAAATGAAGAGGACCAAGGAAGGGGCTATGAATCTGCCAAAGGTGGTGTGGACTAACCCTTGGCAGCCAAAGCTGTCTCTCCAAGATGAAATTAGTTGCTGTTTGCATAGTGCCTAAATACCTCTCTCATTTGGTGGAGGAAAATCTTGAAAATAGCTGTCAGGACTTGAAGACAGCAAGCTAAGGAGTACTCTGTGCTCTGGGCTTTTTTTCTTTACTACTTTGCTTGCTTTCCCAGCCTCTAATGTTCTTAACAGAAATTTCCCTTCAAAGAATCATTCTGGGGATGTGATGCTGTGAAAAATCTAATCAGTCATTTTAGAAAAACTGAGAGAGATTTTTCCAAGTTGGGAAAGTGAGATAATTTATCATGAGGGTTATCTTTATCGCATAGGAGAGCAGTAAAACTAGACATCTCAGGGTAAAAGTCAGTAAGAATTTAAATAGTCTGGGAAGGAAAACACGTTTTTGCCACCGTTAGGCAAAGCAACACATGCACATGTGTGCATTTTCTCACTTAATGCTGAGATACACACACAGCCCTATTTCTTGTACATGTATACCACATTGCTAGTTTAAAAAATGAAGCAATTCTGTTCTTGAATGCAACTTTATGTTGAGACACTGAGAAGTTATTATATTATATGAAAAATGACATCTGTCTAGAAACACTGTAATATTGCATATGATTTAATACTGATAAAGACTAGAATGACCAATAATTAGCAATACCAATGAGAAAAAAATATCCCTTTATTTTTAGTTTAAATATCCCTCTTGATGCATCAGGCTTATGGCACTGTAGACAAATTTCCAGATGATTTGTAAATTCTCAAATTTTTGATAAATTTTTTAACTGGCAAATGGATTTCCTCCCATTCTAAATAGAGTGCATAACATAACATAGACTATTTATGGATAATTCTGTGTTATCACAGTGATGTATTGTGCTGCAGTATAGTGATACCTTCAGGATCTCCAGAAAGGGGGTAAATAGTTTGCCCCTGCACTAAATGGTCTCAATTACGTTTGGATTTTTTTTCTATGTATTTAACACAGTTTCCACTTCCTCTTAAGTGTTTATTTATCTCCAACTATATTCCTGCCCCTTTATTTTCATCTCTTATGGAAAGAAGCTAAACAAAGATTCATCATGAAAAGAAGCTAAATAGGAGAAATTGTGCAAAAGAGTGACAAGCTCTGAGTGGCTGGCAAGGCACTCACATAATAATAATCATGATCATGATCATAATCATAGATAAACATTAATGGAGGGTCTGCTTTGGGCCAGGCTTTGGGCTAAATGCTTTACATGAATTGTTCTGAGCAAGATATTTTGTGATATTTGTCTTGACCATTCAGAGGATTTAAATTGTGTGTGTGTGTGTGTGTGTGTGTGTGTGTATTTCTTTGTTATTGACTATGGTCTGCAAAGTTGAAGCTATTCAATGGGTGATATCTAATAAGTAAATGTTTGTGACTATAGATAATATTTAAGAAAATATGTATTTACTTTTTAAACTTTGGAATTTCTAATTATACTTCTCCCGAACATGTACATTCCAGGCCTATGTATGCATAGTTGTTCTGTGGGTTGTCTGTTTTTGTTGTTATGATCCTTCTTCACAGATGCCTACTCCTTTTGGGTACACATGGTTTGCTCTTCCCATGCTTGCCTCTTTTGGCCATGCAGGGATTTTGTTGTTGTTGTTGTTATGCACCAGCTTCACTTCCCACCCCCCACTTCCATCCATCAAAATATACATGTCCCTTTTAAGTCATTCCTCCAGAAAGATAATTAAACATTCTCCAGACACAACAAAGTTTTGTAGAAAAAGAACTGAATGAGAAGTCAGAAAATTGAAAATCTAATTTGATTCAGTCAGTAACTTGCTAAGTGACCTTAGGCAAGTAATTTCCCATTTTTGAATCCTGCTTTCCTCTCTTGTTAAGAGATTTTAGAATCTTATGCTCATAGTGCTGTGAATGTACATAATAAATGTCTGTGTTGCTGGTTGCCAGTTGCTCTGAGTCAAGATGTATAGCTTTCTCTCATACTGCGTGGAATTTTTTTCTTAGATAAACATCTTGCCTTAGCCTTCTGGATGGTTCCTTCAAAAGCAGTTCCAATTGTTACTTAGTAACTTTCTATTTAGAGGATAACATAAGGGAGTCTGATCTTTATCCAAATCATAATTTGTTCTTAAGCTTACTGGGCAGGTCCCCTATTTTAAGCCATGATTTTGTAGTTAGTGCTTATTCTGGCTCTCAGGAAGTATTAATATTGATATTAATAATATAGCTAATAATAATATTGATATTTACATGGAAAAAATAAAAGGTTTCAAAATTTACTACTTGTTAAAGTGCTAGAGTTTTTATTTATACTGTCTTCCTTCCCTTTTTTTTTAAGACTTATTTTTTATTTTTAGAGAAAGAGGGTGAGCAAGCAGGGGGTGGCGGAGTTCAGAGGGAAAGAATCTCAAGCAGACTCCCCACTAAGCTCAGAGTCCATTGTGAGGCTCAAACTCATGACCCTGAGATCCTGACATGAGCCAAAATCAAGGGTCATACACACATGGAAGGCATCCCTTCCTTTCATTGCTCTGATCAGCTGATTCCCTGATGAGGGAAGGATGGAGCAAGTATTCTGGTTTCCAATCTGCCTTCAATTTTAGCCATTAGAACTATGCCCAGGGGGTAGTCAAGCTGCCAAACTCCATCTCTGCTTTTGAAAAGACATTTACTACAAGTCCTCAGAGCTCCTCCTCATAGTTCAAAAGATGTATTCAATACAATTCTACTATTCACTGTTCTTTTCCTCAGGAACTCTTGTTTCATTTCTAAACCTGGGATGATCTCTTTGAGTATTATGTCCCCTGTCCTTAGTAGTAATTATATCCTAAACTTTACTCTCCTTATCCGTAAAGTGGGGATATTAATATACACTCTCCGGGTTATCGTGAACACGAGAGTATCTAGTATATTGTCTGAGACATGGTTGGTCTCAATACCTAATAATTATTAATTTGCAAAAGTCACTTACTCCGCAAGGCAAAAAGTAAGTGCCAAATGAATAAAAGAATTATGAGGGCTTAGAATGGAGAGATCACTGGAAAAGAGGGAAGGGGAACATAGCCGAAGAAGAGCAGTATGTGCAAAGGCATAGGTGTAGGAATTCTCATGGTGTTTTCTGAGGACAAGGAGCTACCACTATGGATATGGCTCTCATTCACTCATTTTTTTATTTGAGGACATTCAATTTTTCCAAGATAGGAATTTGTGTTTGGCCATGGTTGTAGATAGGATTAATGAGTAGCTTGAGGATTAAATACTGAAAGCATAAAGACAAAGCTAAGAATTTTGGATCATGTCCTACAAAGGGAAACATTGAAGGTTTTTGAGTAAGAAGAATTTATCATGGTTTGGGAAAAAGTTTAAGTTTTTGTCAACATCACTTTTAATTTTGACCTAATTCATATGAGTACCTTACTTTCTTACAAAAGCTTCAAATTACTTTTACCAGAAGAAAATGAGAAAAAGAAACATTATAAGAACCACACTTTTAATACTTTTGGGAAAAGACATAGAGAGTTTCTTATTAAATTCAAAGTCAATATTTAATAAAGTCTACACTGGGTGGTTTTATTTTTAAATATTTTCTAAAATGTAGTATTTTAAGATATCAACCTGAAATGCTATGAGCACTAAAAAATAACTGATGAGGATTTCAGTCATTCTGACATATTTCTTTCTTTGTATGTGTCTTAAATATATCCCATTTCTCAAATTTTTGGCAGTGCTTTGGAATTGCCTTTATCTATCACCTGTCTATCTATCTATCTATCTATCTATCTATCTATCTATCTATCTGACTACATTTTTTCCCTGGCAGTAGCCTCATTCATGGAGTGTGTGGGGGGCCTGGAATCTCTCCCTAACATCCCTAGTAACTTAGTCATGGTGGCTGATTCAATCCATGATCCATGGGACCAAGACATAAAAGGATATTGGTAAAATTTTAAAGTAATTATTACTTAGGAGGGTTGACACATGAAGCCTATTAATTTTTTTTACCACCACTACTCCCCTCCCCCATCCAATAAAAGCTGGTCGACGGCTCATTCAATCTTGAAAGCATGAGATGTTAGGCTTTTTAGTTCTGACTGGTAACTGGGGGACAATTAAGGTAGCATTCCATCCAGAAGTAGGCTGGGAGTTGACTTAAGAAGACAATGCTAAGCATCCAGAGTATTCTAGCATTCTGCTATAGTCCTTGAGAAATCTGAAGCTATTGTGCATGGGGCACAGTTAAACGTGGTTGTGACCATCATTTTGGTTAACAGAATGGATTGATTTTGTTCATCTTTTTAGGACCCATCTGTGGGAGTAAACAGAGGGAGCAAGGGGTGAAACAGAATTTTAGCATTTGGGTTTCTTGGAGTCATATCAAAGCTTAGAAAATGCTTTTACTTTCATATACACTATTTATTGCTGATGTATACAAAAGACCTTTCATTTTCTTCCTGATTATGCTGTCTTGACCTTTGGCTTTTGAGGTTTGAGGTTAAAAGAAGAACAATAACAAAGTTTCGGCAGGAAGACTTGATATTGTAGAAATACAAGCAGGAAGTAATCTCTAAAAGGTCATTTTAGTCCAGCTATCTACTTTTATTTAGGGTGCACTATTTATTACCAAGAACATATTTCACCTTAGAGATTTTTAGGATGTGATAATCTATATCTTCAACTCATAATGACTTTTAAGAGGTAATATTCTATAATCTATGATCATTCCTTAAGGCAACTTGAACCTTTCAATTCATAAAAATCTCTTCACTATTATAAATCAAGTAATAGTCAAACAGACAACCTAAATTTGTTCTACTCCTACTCTATTCCAGGCATTCCACTAGGTATTTAGTGATACTTTCTTCCTCATTAGAAATGAAAATGAACTGTTATTCTTGATCTTCTTTTACTCTTAAACCCCCATACTTGCTGTTATCATGTCTATCATCCATTCTGCCCCTAACAGATATGTATTACCCATATGTACTTCAAAAACCTATTTAATTAATGAAAGGCACTGAGAAAGTGTGCCACATTATTTTTACATTTTTCATTAATACTATTTCTGTCCCTTTAATCATGTTCCTACTATTTTAGACTCTTAAAAATTGATGTAAAAGCACTTTTTTTCAGGTGAGTAATAAGCAATTCTCCTTACATTTACAGTCAAATTTCATTTTTATTAGAGGTCCAATACACAGCTATTTTTTTAAAAAGCAGACATTTGCAAGTCCAAAATAATTTTGCCTATGAATTTTCATTCTTGGAGTATTGAATTCATAAGGAGACCAGTGTTGAATCAGTAGATTTCTTTTATAACATCCCTTATATAATGAATAAATTTTAACCATTCATCCACAGATAAGTATTGAATTCCTACTGTGTGTTACCACGTGCCCACTGTGCTAGGTATTAGAAATATAAATACAAATATGCAATAGTTTCTTTCCACTAAGTATCGAATATAGTGTGTGGTATTTACTGGAATTGGGAGAGGCTAGAAGCCAAGATATCAGGTAAGAAACTAAGAGTTGATGACTGTAAAGGAAAAAACGGATCTGATAAATAATAAAAAATTAATCAGACCTGATTAATTGGTAAGTTGTGGGTCATAGATAAAGGGAGAAATTAATTTGTTCATTCATTAAAAATATTGTTGTTTTGAGAGTTAGGAAGAAACAACAAACAAAAACAAGAAAAGAACAAATCAGAATATTAAGAGAAAAAAAAGGCCTATCCACTTTAAATTGGGAAGAGATTCATGAGAAATATGTTTAATTCAAGATCTGAAAATTGGAAGAAACCACCTGTTTGAAACCAGAAATGTTGGGAGAGCCAATGAGTGGGGGTGAATAGTGGGAAAAGGAAGTTAAAAATACCATCCATGGCCACGTGACCAGTTTCAGAAATGAGGAATATAATAGTTATATTTCTTCCTTATTTTGATATGACTATATTAATGTATATATTAACCAATGTTTTCCTTCCATTCTCCATTCCTGTGCCATCTGTTAATGATAGTTAACTTTACATCTTATATTTTAAGTAACAGAATATCAAAGAGAAGGTGTAACTTAGCTGAAAAGCAAAGAACATCATTCATAGATGGATGAATGAATTTTGTATCTTATTTGAGGGAGAACAAGCATGTTGTACAAGGTAACAGCTGCATCATTGTGTGGAAGTATCATTTTGATATCATCTTTATTTGGAAGTAAATTATGATTAAAGGATGTCATGTGGCCAAGGAGTGAATTGTGGTGGGGTTTGTACTAGTACAAGTAAGCTAAGATAGAAGCATAATTCCTAGAATTCTTTTCTCCCTAGAGTTACAAGAAGTCTGCATGTGATTTATAAGGTGAAAATGAAGGTGCAGCCATTTCTATACTCCAAAGCCTGGTGTACAGTGCCAGGTACTGTGGCAACTCACAGTCATTGCTGTGGATCTGTCAGCTCACTGTGTTGCTGTGGGGCAACACTAGAACCCACAGCTAATATAGCTCCTTCCGGATCTTCTAAGCTTCTCCAAGTCCTGAACCAGGCATAATGTAGCTCTGTGTTAAAGGGATCTAGTTTCCCCTGCAGGTCACCAGTGTCCTCAAATTCAATGGTGCCTAGAGACAGATGTGTGTTCCAGCTTGTTTTAATGGGTTCAGTGTTCAAGAGAAAGTGACAGTAATGAGACTAGGCAAAGAAGATCCAACATGTAAAATAACAGTAGTTCTTGAAGAAGAAAGCTAATACAGAAAACAGAAGAAATGCCAAAAATATAATTAAAAGAACCTTTCTGAAATAAAAAAAGTATTTGAAACCGCATATTAAAATGCATAATGCCTAACCTTGGGAATATTGACACTGAATGACTGAATTTAAAAAATTACTGAACTTAAAAATGGTAAAGAATTCAATAAATGTCTTGGCAAAAATATCAGCGGACTTATTAACACTATTATTTTGTCTGCTATAACAAATTGCCACAAACTAATTGGCTTAAAACAACAGAAATTCATTCTTATAGTTTGAGAGACCAGAAGTCTGTAAAAAGTCTTACAGAGCTAAAATAAAAATATAAAAAGGGCTAGATCCTTCTGGAAGCTCTCAGGGAGAATCGATTTATTTGCCAGCTACTAGAGGCTATTCTCATTCCTTGGTTAATAGCCCCATATCACCTCACCTTTTCTCCCCTTGCTTCAACATCTCACATTGTTTTCTTTCTTTTCTATAGTCTTCCTCTGCCTTCCTCTCATAAGGATACTTGTGATTACATTTAGGATTTATTTGGATAATCCAGGATAATGTCCCTATCTGAGGATCTGTAACTTAATCACATCTGCACCATCCCTTTTGCCATATAAGGTAACATTCACAGGTTCCAGGTATTAGGATATGAATATCTTTGGGGAAGGGAGCATTATGCAGCCTACCACAAACACTTTAAACCAGAAGAAAACAGAAAACATTTAAAATATCCAAAAGAAAAAATAATATGAGCTAAGGATTTTATATCCAGCAAAACTGACATTCAAGTATAGTGGGCACAGATAAATTATTTTCAACTTTTAAGAACTCAGAAAATATTGTTTCCATGAGCCCTTCATAAAAATTTTATTAGAAAATGATCTCCAGACAACTACAATAACTACACAGACATTGATCTAAGGACTTGTGGTGATCACAAAACATCTGATTTTTATAAAAATAAGGCTTTAAAGGAAGAAATTATAGTATATAATGACTATATCCTCTGACAATGTAGGTATATTATAACTTTAAAATGGGTAGGGGAGAATGAGGAAGATATATTAAAATATGTTTAAGCTGTTCTTACTAATTGTATTGATGTTAGTTATATATTAGAATTGCTATTCTAAAACTGTTGTGTATGGTGTGGAATGAACTAAGTGTCTGATAATCATCAAGGCTCACCTTCAAGAAAATTCCTGCAGGGAAACTGTGAAGCCTTCTGCAGTCTGCATCTGCAACCAACTGCATGGAATAAAGCCAGTTTTCCCTCTTTTGTCTTAATCAGAAAACACCTATTTCATCTACAAGGCAAGAAATTTCCTGTATTTTATGTCATTGAGGTTTGGGGATTTTTCTTTTACAGTAAGTAGGATTGCTTAACTAAAATAATTGGAGAAAATAAGAAATTAATTATATATAGAACCACTCACAAAGCCAAGTTTAGAACCTCAGAGCATCAAGGAATCAGTTGAGAATGCTAGAGACAGGTAAAATTTTAGAGACTACACTAACATTCTAGTAGAGAAGCAGCCATATTTAAGGGAAAAGATATCATCAGCACTGCCACCAACACCACGATCATCACCATTGTCATGATTCCACAGGCAATATTGATTTTATGACTACTATTAAAACACATTTGCTATGATTAAAATTCATAAAACTATTTCAAATAGAAAAAAGGAATGAATTTGTAATATTTTAAAAATCATGGTATAAGCACTCTGATTATCCCAGTTGTAGCGTAACAACTCAAAGAGCTGAGTTAAATGCAATGTTGGCTTGCTTTGCCAAGAAGAATGAGGCTACGTGGAGATAAGTCATATTAGATACAATGGTAAGTGGACGAGATTTGTCTTTGATGCCAACAAGATTCTTGTCTTTACTCCTTCATCCTCTAGGTTTCCTTCTGGTCTCACCTTCTGTCCTTACCAAATCACACTTTTTGGCCACCATCACCTATTGCCTGGTTTTATTTAGCATCTTCCTAACAGGTTTCCTTGGCCAATAATCATGTCCCCTCCAATCATGTCTCTACCCTGCATTCAGAGGTCCTTTTGAGGGGTACCTGGGTGGTTCCATTGGCTAAAAGTCTGCCTTTGGCTTGGGTCATAATCCCAGGGTTCTGGGATAGAGCCCCACATTGAGCTCCTAGCTCAGTGGGGAGCTTACTTCTCCCTTGCCTCTGCTGCTCCCCGTTTATGTTCTTTCTCTCCTTCTCTTAAATAAATAAACATATTTTTTAAAGTGATCCATTTGAAAATACAAATTTGACCATGTCATTTCTTAACTTGAGATTCTTGGAAGACTTCATAGTCTTTAGGGTAGAGTTAAAATGGTGTGGTAAAGCAAAGATTATGACTTGCCTTTAATATATTTTTTTTCTTTCTTCCTTACTAACAGAGCCTACTTTTGTTAAAGAGAGCAATTGTGCTTAGCTAAGAAACCATATGTTCTAGTACTCCATGCATATAGATAGGAACGGTTGTATGACTAAGTTCTAGTCAATGGAATAGAAGCCAAAATTTCAAGTGTAGCATCTAGAAAAGTTTCATCAAAAAGGAACTGACTAGGGAGGAATGTAATCTGTTGTTCTTTTTATCTTCTTCCATCTCCTTGACTGGAGGAAATAGTGGCTGAAGCTGAAGTGGCCATCTTGGGACCTTAAAATGGTCTGAAGGAGAGAAGTCCCACACTAAAGATGGAAGAACTGAAAGCAAGAATGAGCTGAGATCTTTGATGGTTCCTCCATGATGGAGATAATTTGGACTGCCTATTCCTGGATTTGTTGTACATGAGAGAAAAATAACCCTGTGTCATATTTAAACCACTGTTTGGTGACTTCTCTTACATCCTTACACAATTTCTAAATGACATATGTGAATTTAAGGTCTGATGTCTACCTATCTCTTCAGCCCTATATAGTTTGCCTACCTACTTTTGCCATCAACCCTCAAAGACCTACATCTCAAACATAAATTCCTTTTGATCCCTTAAACTGGTTGCTATATTCTACATAAAATATTGTCTTCCTTTCCCTTCCCTTCCCTTCTCTATAATTAGTTTAATGTTTGTTTTCTCTCTAGTCTTAATTATTATTTATTCCAGGAAGACTTCCTTTTCATTCATTCAATCCTATACTTTCTATCTTGACTCTTATCCACCGTAATTGATAAATTGCTTCTATGCTCTTTTTACTGGAACTTAGGTTCAGTGAAAGCAATAGCTATGTCATGTCTACAGTTTTATCTCTAACATCTAGCAGCAATTCAGGCATTTCAGAGCCAGTTAATAAATGTACGGTGACAAGTGAATGAAAATGAATAAATTAGTGGACAAATTCACACCAAAGTAAAAATTATGAATTTATTCAAATGAGCTACTAACTAGGCTATTTTGTCTTATAAAAGGAGTTCTGAATGTAGCTTCTCTGAAAGAGATGGGTGGTCCTTTTTGTTTTTCTGATATTACATGACATAGACTCCTGTTCCACAGGAGGAAGAAGAGATGGCAGATTTCCACTTTTGTCTATGATCTGCCATTATCAATAGGTACTCTTCACTCTTCCTCTTCCTTGTTCTCCTCCCTTTCCACACTCCATGGTTTAGAGGAAAATTCATTCAAGAATGAATATTTTTTCAAAGAAAACATCATCTGTAATTTAAACCAAACAAAATCCAAGAAGTCAGTTTGGCTCTTTTGAGGTTAAGTAATGAGTTTGGAGGAATATGTCTCCTTGTGCCAGATGCAGTACTGATACCATCAACTCTTTGCGTAAGTTTGAATTTATTTTCCAGTTTTTATTATTACTCACACTTTCTTGTTCTTTGTTCTCTTTCTGAAAAAATAAATTGTCAGAAGTTAGTTTATCTTGGGGTCTGTGTCTAGGGAGAGATTGAAAACTGGTTGGAGATACTTATTGGTGGAGTGAATTATACTGCTTGTGATTTACGTGGATGAGTCTGTGAGTGTAAGATAACATAAAATTGTTACTTAAAATAGAGGACTTACCTGGGATTTCCAAAAATTCCAATGATTTGGGCAAGTAATAAAACATCCACCCTCAAAGACTGACCAAAGAAAGTAGCTGAGTTTCAAGAGTTTAAAAAATCAGTTCTTTGTTTCCCTTGGCTTTAGGTTCTATCACCGAATAAAGGAGTACTTTCTGAACTTTCTCCTTTTAAGGTATTCAAATGGAGTTCTGGAATTCTAAAGATTTGGGACCAAGGACCAGAGACGCTGCATTCTGAGACTTATATATCAACTTTTGTTTGTGTTTGTTTAAAAATTACCTAATGAAATTACTCACATATTGAAAAATTTTATCAATAGTCACCTACTCCTACCTTCCTGGTCAATGTCAAAATAGATTGAAATATAAATAAAACTCGCTGCATATCTGGATTCTTTTTGTAACTGTAGCAAATTCGGTCAAAGTCAGCCAAATCCTTTAAAAGTCACTGTGGAACAGATAGATAGTCTTGACAAACTAGAAATATTTTGATGTAAGTATATAATAATATACTTGAGTCTCATACCCACTAAAGGAAACTTAGCCAGCAGGAAAGACAGGTCATTGTGAAGAGAAATGCAGGCAGAATAAGTGGAGAACTGTAGGTTTAAGTGTCTCAAAGCTGTCACCATCCCCTCCACCTCATGGCAGACATTGCTTATTGATCTGGACATTCTCTTCTGTCATGCCTGAGCTAACTTCATTGTTTTTGTTAAGCTAAGTGTTCCAGGTAGATGCTAAAATTGATTGACATTAGTAAGATAAAGAAGGGTTCTTTGTAACTAAAGTATTAAAAATGTAAGTACTGAAAATGCTTAAAACTTGGTGAAAAATTGACCATGACTAACCATGGAGATGAACGTTATCAAAAGTTCTAGTCAACATAATAAAGGGATTGAGTTGGAATGTGAGTCCTACAGGTAAGACAGTTGTTCCAATGGGGGAAGAAGATGTGAATGGAACTTTTGACACTTTGCAGGAAAACTGGGCTTCCTGTGACCTACTTATATTGCATAGAGTACATGGATCTCATTTCCTTCATTTATGATTGTGTGACTTTGCACAAGTCACCAAACTCTCAAATTGCTCTCTCTTTATTTGTAATATTTCATGACAAAATTGTGAGAATTTTGTGAGATAATCATAAGAGTTTTGTAAATTATAAACTGTTATGACAACATACTATTAAGGGACTATTAGTTTTAAAACTAATAGAGAGTTAAATGAGATAATCATAAGAGTTTTGTAAATTATAAACTGTTATGACAATCTACTATTAAGGGGATATCAGTTGTAATAAACACTAGCCAGATAGACCCTAGATAGTTACTATGTCAGTGAATGAGAGATTTTGAGGATACCAAATGGATAAAAATCACACTAGAGCTAATCTACAAGGAAATAAATCCTCCAAAATTATAAACCAAATCACAAGCAGGAAAAAATAATGGTGGAGGTAGAAGTGATTGAGTGGCTCCCAAGCCTAGAGTCCACAGATACAAGAAGTGGGAGGAACCTTGGAGCCTTCATCATGGTGATGAATTGAGTCAGTATATCTGAAGTAATTTGGCTGTTGTGTGATGCAGTGGGCAGTGGTATATGTACGTTCTGAAAGCAGAGAGTAAGACTAAGGTCCAGCTTCATGCCCTTGTCCCCTCTCACAATGACCAGAGGCAGGTAACCAGAATAGACAGACCTAAAACCAGGATCCTCAGTACAAAAATGCCCAAACCATTAAAGAAAGCCTATACCATGAAAAAGAGGCACCAAAGGTAACAAACCGAACTATTCCCTCTTAGAAAACAGTGTAAAAAGAAATTCTTATGAGGAAGAAGAGATTGGTTTTCATAGGAGGGAGTCATTTGATGCTAGTCCAGACCAAGTTGTTTGTGAAGGTTCACTTATGCCCCAGAAGCTCTTCAGGAGCCACTGACCTACAGCATATGTCACAAGTCACATAGCTTGCTTATGACATGTCCTCACAGCTCACACTGGTATTACAGAAGCTTTCTTTAGAGAATTGTGAAAAATAATTTGGAAGCTAGCCATGCTTTTGGGATTGATACTGAAGTGGACAGAGACACTGAAACGTGGGAGTGGCAAATAAGCACTGAGTTAGATACTTTGTGTGGGCAGGCTCCCTATAAGCCATGGGAAAGGTGGGTACACACTGAAAAAGTAGCAAAACTTTGATCACGTGACTTTGGATTGTTTTTCAGAAGCTTACTATCCAGTGGTGTCCTGCCTTCTAAATGTGACAGTTATACAAATAGTTTCTGAATGCTTGTCATGTTCATGTATGAATGTCTAAGAGAAGTAACTTTTGAGAGAGTTCTCTTCACTCCATTCTAGCCGCCTTTACAAACAAGATAATAGTTAAATAACAACACAGTGAAAGATGTTACAAGTGCAGATGAATGAGACAGATACGGACTGCTATTGTCCGAAAAAGAAGTCCTCGTGAGTTGTAGTTCCCTGAGAAGTTTGCATGGACACGATGGTCCATAGCTGAGTGTTAAGACTGAATAGCAGAAAAAATAAAACTGTTAAGGCAGTTAGCGCAGCAACTAGGATCCAACTTTGTGGATCCTAAACAGGCACAAGCCTCCTATAATCAAAAAGAGCTATGAAACCTAGACATTCCTCCAGGCTTTGGAAAAAAGCCAAGAAAAAAGCTCTACGGTGCAATGAACAGGATGGGAAATCAGAATAAAGGGCATACTAAGTATTTTTGCTGTGAGTTAAAGACGTTGTCATGTATGGCTGTCCAAGGTCTTTTTTTTAAAAAAACTTTATTTATGAGAGAGAGAGTGGAAAGGGAGGAGCAGAGGGAGAGGAATAAGCAGACTCTACGCTGAGCATGGAGCCCAATGTGGGGCTCAATCTCAGGAACCTGAGATCATGACCTGAGCTGAAACCAAGAGTCAGATGCTTAACTGATGAGTAACCCAGGTGTCCCTCCAATGTCTTTTGAACAGAGTCTATACTTTGATTGTTCTATTATGATTTCCACCTTTATTGAGTAGAATGATGCTGGCAGGTCATCTAGATTCTATCAAGTAGACATGCAACTTCAGAGTGAGCTATGTGAGGAAAATGCTATGCGTAGACGGCTGTGGCTTGGTTCTGAGGTCAGAGTCAATGTAGAAGCACCATTCTGTAGTGAGGTTCTGAGAGGAGTTTCTGGAAACCCAACCATAAGTTTATTTCTCCATCCCCTTGGGCTATTTAATATCCTGTAACAAATTCCTTTTCTGCTTAAAGTTGCCAGAGTAAATTCTCTTTTTGGAACTAGGAGACCTGCTGACATTATATTGGCTCTTTATAGCTTTTGTAACTCTTGGCTTTAGAACTGCCCTGTATCTGTCACTGGGGATGGACCACATGAAGTCTAAGCAGTAGAGTGACCTTATATAACTCATGATATAAGCAGAGTGCAGGTCCATTGTCTCCCTTCATCCCTTTAATGTTTATTCAGAAGCAAGCTTTCCCTATTCTGAAGATTCTGGTAGACCCAGGACTTTTCTATTCAGAACATATGGTCATTTTAAGTAAGGAACACAGTAATATGTTCAGTAATTACAGTATCTAGGAGCTCTCAAAATGTGATCCAATGTGATCCAATGGCTCATTTCCTCCTACCTATGGATCAGCCTCTTTCAGCCTGGAAGCTTCTAGTAGGAAAGAAGGGCATGGTTAACTTCTTTCCTAACTCTCTTTTCATCCTTTCTTTCCTTGCTGGTGTGGGAATGTAAAAGAATAGAAAAAGCATCAATTGAACTAACCGAATAAAGTCAGTTTAAATATGGCAAGTGTTTAAAGCAGAGTCTTTCATGAAGCACTTTTGTGGCTCTTTGAAAGTTGGTTCAAGTCTCTCAGAGTTCAGTTCCCTTATCCTGAGCAGATACTTCTCTAATCTAGATGGTCACTTGAGCTTTCTGTAGTTTCTGTGCTTTCTGTAGGCATTCATTTCCAGGTTTTTGCTGCTGGGGTTCCACTGCCTCTTTAGGTGACTGTATAGGACAAACACCCAAGGTGAGCTCTCACACCTGGTTCCCATCAACATCTTTGCCTTGACGAACTCTAGTAGTGTTGGCCAATCTCAATATAATAGTATGTTCTGTTTCCTTACCACCAGAGCAGTTAGCTCATATTCAAGTTGAGGTTCTTTGGATGAATATTTTATTTTATTGTAATTATTTTCTTTTTGAGGGAGAGAGAGAACATGCATGAGAGAGTGAGAGCATGATTGGGGGACAGAGGGAAAGGGAGAGAGAATCTGAAGGAGACTCCACACTGAGCGCAGATGCTAAGAGTTGGATGCTTTAGCTGACTGAGCCACTCAGCACCATCCAGCACCACCCAGAAACCATCTTTGGGTGAACATTAAACCTCAAACCTTTATAACACACAGTGATCACAAATTAAGCTTTTTTTCAGTAGCCTAATGGAAAGCCATACTCCTACGAGTGAGATGAAGGGGCAAGCATCTCTTCCTAACATCTTATTATAGAAATAAAGGACAGGTACATGTTTTTTTAAAAAACAAAATGCTTTCAAAATTTGATTAACTGAACTCAGCAAGCATGTATGTAGTACATAGTGAGTTAGGCTCTAGAGATGCAAAAATAAACCAAAAATGGTACTTGCTCCCTGTGTGGCAGATTTATCATTGCAAACCAATAATTGCAGAATGGCATGTGTCAGAGAGAAATGATGGTGTCAACCAGTCTGCTAAAGTGATGTGGCCACAGGAGTAGAATGAGTAATGATATTTTTAAGAGGAACTAAACTACATTAACTCAATGGAAAAATGTCTGCATGTACCAGATTGACAAGAAAATGTGGGAAATTTTCAAATTAAGAGAGCAGATTAGGCTAGGAATTTGGCTTATTGAGGGGGGAGTTTCCTTTCAATTTGTTACAAAGCAGTTTTAGATTGTGATATCTTATCCTGTGAATACACCTCAAGTGACATCTGGGAGGCTCATGGCTTCAGACATCTGCACACTTTGTTTGGCTTTAGTGCCTACACACATTGTTTGAGAACATCAGTGAATATCAGTAAGACAAGTTCAGGAATTTCTAATAAGTAGAATCACTTTTCTTGGATCCAAATAAATGAACAACAGAAGAAATTCTCCAGGTTGTGTTCTCTGGTCACATTGCAATACAACAAGAAATAGTTATCGGTAATACTTCATTGTTATTACTATTATTATTGCAAGAATTCAAATAAATAATGACAAAATTCATATGAAAAAAGTTTTAAAACTCCCCAGTATAACCACTAAAAAATACATAAGCCAATGACTTAATAACAGACCTTGGATAAATTCAAAATTAGAGCTCCTCAGAATACAGAAAACCTTTGGGATGAAGTCACAGAAATACTCAGAGGTCAATTCTTATCTTCAATGCTTTATCTGCTAAAAATAATGAGACAATAAACAAATAAAATACTTAATTTGATTATGTAGGAGGAAAAGGCCTAAGTCCTAAGGAAATTGGTGGAAATGAAAAAAACAAAATCTGAAAAAAATAAATTGGTAAGCAAAAAATGTTACAGCAGAACTAACACATCCCAAGAGCTATCATTATTCTTATAAGGCTGCAACTTATCAAGGAAAAAACAAATGGAAATGAAAAGGAGGAAAAATCACTATAGAAGGGACTGTTGCAAGAGTTCTATGAAAAAAGAGAGCAGAAACCTGTCAGAGGGCCAGATGTCAGAGGTGCAGCATTGCAGCAGATGATCCAGGCAATCAGAGGTGGCAGCGGCTGAAGCAAAGCTTCTTCCCTCCAGCCATTCAGGGACCCTCCCCTTCCAGGCAGGCACCTGGAATAAGGAGTTCCATCTAATACTGAGACAGAGACAGAGGCAGAGGAGTGGCAGCTGCTCCTCAGAGTGAACACAGAGCATTTGGGAGTGATGATTTTCTATATATTTTTCATTTCTTCTCTGCTAGCTTCCTCAGGGTTAGGAGGAAGGAGATTGAGACTTAATACAGGGAACAAGTGACATTTAACATGGGGGAAGGTAGGCGGGGTCTGTCCTCACTCCTGGGTGCAGAACTTACCGATGCAGCTGCAGTTTAGAAATCAGGAAGCTCTATGAGTGGGTGACCCAATGGAGAAATGCTGTGTCCAGCAGCCTAAATGCCTCAAATACCTGTGGAATTGCCATGCTTGTGCCTGTCAGGTTCTGCATCATTGAGTGCAGTTGTCACCGTTATCTTGAAACAGTCATATCTTAGGACTGTACTCATATCAGACAGAGCTGTAGCAGGGAGACAGCCTTGCTTCCCTTTTGTCTTCCAAGTTGCACAGGAGAGTACAAGCAGAAGCTAAATCACATCCAGAACCTCAGCTGTGGAATCTAGGAAATGTAGTCTGTAGCGTTCCCAATGAACAACAGAACTGAATGGATCCAAATCAAACCAAACCCATAGAAGGGGAGTGGAAATTGATGTCAAGTGCAGATGAGTATATTTAGTACAATGAGTGTAAGTCTCCTTTCATTTACCTTGTTTGAGATGTCCTGAACCTGATAGTAAAATTTTAGCAATTCTGGAAATTTTTCAGCCATTATGCACCCAAATGTTGCCTGTCTTCTTTGGGTGCCTACTTTCTCTTGGTTTTTGACCTCTGAAGATTCATCATTGCTTTCTTTCTTTCCATTGATTTCTGCCTGTGCTCTTTTCTGGGATTTTTATGGTTGCAAGTCCCACATGCAGATCTTTCATCCATTTTGAGTGTATTTTTGTGTATAGTGTAAAAAGTCATCCAGTTTCATTCTTTTGCTTGTATTCGTCCAGTTTTTTTCAGTACCATTTGCTGGAGAAACTTTTTCCAATTGCATATTTTTGCCTCTTTTGTCATAGATTAATTGACCATATAATTAGAATTTATTTCTGGGCTTTTTTTTTTTCTGTTCCGTTTATTTATGTATCTGTTTTTGTGCTGTCTTTGTCAGTTTAATTTTCAGGCCCAGCTAGGAACTCTAAGAGATTTAAGAAAATTTTTTTGCTCTCCTACACTTAAGTAGAGACACTTCTAATGTAGTTCCCAAACATGCAATTAAAATGAACTTTCCCCCCTCTTTCTTGAGGGCCATAATGACTCTAGAAAGTAATGAAAGCTGTTTCTATTAACATAATCCCTCAGATGCATTCTCTTATGGCAAGCAGGGCAGAGAGAGTGTGGTGAAAAAGCTTCTTTGGAATCAGGACCCACAAATATTCTCTCTTTACCCTGGGTCAGGACTAAGTGTATTCCACTAGATTCTGCTGATCCAATTAAAAGGGGCAAGGCCTTGTGGCTCTTGGTCTAGCTAAAGGCTAAAGGTGGAGCCCAGGTCATTGCCACTCTGGCACTGCATCTCACCTGAGGCACAGATGTGCAGAAAGGAGACGACACGGTAGTTCGCAGGTGTTGATGCATGGCTGCACCCACTCAATACCTTGCAAGTCTTGTCTTCCACGTGAATGTGTGCTTACTAAAATATACTCTTATCCTGCTGCTACTCTGTTTAAAATCTGCCGATGACTCCTTCATTATCTTCAAAGTAAAACTCAAATACGTTCTAGAAGACCATTCATGATCTTGGCCACTAGCGACTTACTCACTTG
Organism: Canis lupus dingo; assembly: GCF_003254725.2. Taxonomy (NCBI): domain Eukaryota; kingdom Metazoa; phylum Chordata; class Mammalia; order Carnivora; family Canidae; genus Canis; species Canis lupus. The sequence continues at coordinate 25,621,006 of NC_064249.1, forward strand.
AGCCATTCAAAACATTTTGGTTTTCCATGAACATATCTCATTGTTTCAAATCTCTGGTCAGATTCAACCATTCTCTGGGTCTTCCAAACTGAGTCAATGAACTATCTGCCAAAGGACTTTTGGGCTTGAGAAGAGAGAGAAAAAAATTGAAGGTTGAGGAAGAGATACCATCTCAGCTGGTAGAAGTTGCAAGAGGTCAAACTCAAGAGTTGGTGAGCATGTTTTACCCAAATGTGTAGAAAACTACTCAGCAGTGAGAGAGGATGAGGTCCACATGCAGATAAATCAGAAAAAGACTGAAAGAGAGTCTTGGCACCATTGAATTTCCAGTTCCAGCCGGGGTTTGTTACATTGCTAACCTGGCTAACTCCTCCTTATCCTTAAGAGTTGTGTGTGAGACATTACACAAAAATAAGGCAATGACTTTCTGGTCTCCAGTGAAAGTGCCATTTAGAGCATGCCACCCAGAGCACTCCCTTCAGTTTGCCTGCTTGGAATAGCATGTGACTGTGAAGGACAGGTGGCATCCAGTTATTTCTAGCTTTGTCCTTTAAAAAAGTGCCTAAAGAAAGTCTTTTCTTTCTTTCTTTTTTTTTTTTTTTTTTTTGAGGCTTTTATTTATAAAACATTTTTCCAGGCTAAGTCTCAGCAATTAAGATGGAGTCCTGAGCTTTAGAAAACATCTGATAGTCTGAATTTTATAATGGTAATATGTTTGGAAGATTCAGTGGAAAAACATATGCCTTGTTCAGTATTTATCCTTCTGCAAACTGCCTCTTGGGTACAAATCCAGGCCAGCAATGGAATGCAAGAAAGAATCTAAAGAATTAAGTTAGAACACACTGATTATCTGCAAAACATTCCTTTTAGGCTTCAGGATGGAGCAAGTTTGTGCTGTTTGGAGTTGAGGTGTGGAAATTTATACCTAAGAAATTTCCCCTTCATTTGTTAGCACAAGTTAATACCCGGGAAGCTGCTTGGGAAAAGCAGTGGGGTGTGACTATGATGATTCCTTCCTTTTCATTCATAAGAAGCTGGCTCAGCTCTTTCCACTTCTGGGCAGGCAGTGACTGAGCAGTCTGCACGATGCCAGCGAACAGAGGAAGCCCATGACGTAGCACCACACAGCAGCTGAAAAGGGTGCCCCTGGTTCAGCAAATTCAAAGTCAGAGAAGTAGGTAAAGGTAGAGGCGAGGAGCTGGGGCACAAGATGAATACCATGGGATGTTTATAGCCAGGTCTTCAAACTGGAATCCCCCTCAACCTATAGGTACACCAAAGACAAAGGAGAACATGTTGGGTTTTCCTCTCTAGCCTTTCTTTATTCAAAAAAACCTTCTTAGGCTTTACATAACAAGGAGCTCAAAAACAAGGAAGGGAATAAACTTGGTACTTGCAAAGCTGCCTTAATTAGGTACCAGCCAGTGTCTCATGGGCCTATTTTGCATGATTTCAAAAAGAATCATTATTCCAAATCCTCGGGTCCCAGGGTCATCTTGGCACTGAACCCCAGGCCCAGTCTACTCCAAGCCCTTCAGTCTCTCTGAGAGCAGGACCCCACCTGAATCTCCTTATTTGGGTATTAGGAAGGCAGGACCTCTTCGATGACTTAAAAAACCTGGCAGTTGGGGGGAATTAAAGGCAAGTTGGCAGAGGTTTGAGCTGTAACTAGGCTCTGAATCACAAAAGAAGGAAGCTGGCCTTTACTTCTGAGCCCAGGGCTCCCTCCCTTGCCTGGCGAATCTAGCATGTGGCTGCAGCTCCTCAGGAATGTGCTAAATGGAGGAAGCAGATATTTGGTTTCACTTTTAAAAGTAATAACAACTTAGAGAAACTGGCAGAGACAGATCCCTCCAGGGCTTCCGCTTCTCAGTGATGCAACCGGTCCTGTGCAAGCAGGAGTGATGCAAACAGCCTGGGCCCGCCCAGGAGGAATCTCTGGTGGGCGGAACAGTCAGAGGGGATTTTCTTTCAGTTAGGATAAAAATTGGCATCCCTGTCCAGTGGGAGGAGCAAGCAACTCAGACTTTTGCTTTCTCCAATCCACCCAATGAATGGAGACACCGCTTTGGGGATGAAGTCTGTTCCCAATCACTCAGCTCCTCTGATTTTAAGTTGATTTTTTTTTTCTCTCCTTCTATAGACCGATCTTGCTTTAGACCACATTAAGCAGAGAATAAAATAGCTTGTTCTCCTCAGGAAAGGAGATTGATCCTCCAGATCTGTGCCAGCAACTTAATTTCACATACGGTATTTGTGATTCACCCGTAAAGTCAAGAGGATGCAGTTCTCAAGGGGCTCATAATTGTAGAAAGTAGAAGACAGCCCAAACCAAGTAAGTGCCAGCCCCTAACTTGTATGTGCAGGAACTGAAGAACAGACGTCCTCAGGAGGCTTTTCTGTCCCTCTGCGTCAAAACAGAACTGCTGACTTCAGTGAAAGGGTATGTGCCTTACAAGATCATTTCCAGGAGTGATGACAGGGTTATGAGAGCCTCCTACTCTCATAATTTGTAAATTACACCCTGTCTTCTTCTCTTCCCCATAGAACAAAAGACTTGTGGTGGCCTATTACAAAAACAAAATGAGCAACAAAGTGATCACAGTCGAAATGAAGACTTAAGACAGGTAGAGGGAAGTGTTTGGCTAATAAGTATGCCAAAAGGAAAATCAGTATCATTACTGTGAATTGCACATTCGGAGTCAAAAGAAAGTAGTCAGAGAAAATAGCCAACAAGCCAAAGAAAGAAGGAAGGAAGGAAAGAGGGAAAGGAGGAAGCAACACTTACAGCATACCTAGCATTCTGTTTTCATAGGTGCTTTTCATAGCTTGAATCCTCCAGCCCTAGAACAGTCCTAGGAAAGTGACATAATTTTCTCTATTTTACAAAAGAATACAGAAAGATTAAATACATCAGCCCAAGATGGCAAGGCTAGTTGTTGGGTTAGGTAGGATGCAGGTTTTTCAAGTCCAGAAGATAGCGAGGCCCAGGGCTTAAAGAGTGTGTTCTAGAAAATCAGACAAGGGTTCAGTCCTGGTCCCACCAAGTACTATCTATCTGTGTGCTTTCTGCCACATTCTTTAACCTCTTCATGTCCCATCACTGAAATGAGGATAAAGTAAATTACATGAGATAAGCTATATAAAATAAAAAACGATTAACAAGTATTTTACAGAAACTGGTGGGAGTAGGTTGACCACCAACTGTGTTGTGGTTTTTGTTTTTTTCTTCCTAGATTTCTGTCTTAGTCTGTTCAGCCTGCTGTAACAGAAAACCATAGACAGGCTGGTTTGTAACAACAGAGATTAATTTCTCAGAGTTCTGGAGTCTGGGAAGTTCAAAATCAAGGTTCTGGCAGATTTGGTGTCTGGTGAGGACTTCCTGAAGCATAGATAGCCATCTTCTAACTGTGTCTTCACATGGTGGAAGGGGTGAGGGAGCTCTCTGTTTTGTGTGTGTGTATGTGTTTATAAGGGCATTAATTCCATTCAGGAGGGCTCTCCTCTCATGGCCTAATAATCTCCCCCAAACCCCACCTCCTAATACCAATGACATTAGTGATGAAAATTTCAATATATGAATTTTGAGGGGACACAAATCAGACTACAGCAATATCTTTTTAAAAATAAAATTCAAGGGCACCTGGCTGGCTTAGTTGGTTAAGTGTCCGACTCTTGATTGCAGCTTGGGTCATCATGAAGTCAGGATCGTGGGATTGTGCCCTGTGTTGGGCTCTGCACTGGGCATGGATCCTTCTTGGAATTCTCCCTCTCCCTCTCCTTCTGCCCCACTTCCTCCCATTCATCTCTTTAGTGCTGGATGACATTCCATTGTCTGGATATATCCCTCAGTTTATCCACTCCCCTACTGAAGAACATCTTAGTTGCTTCGTGGTTTGGGAAATTATGAATACAGCTGATATGAACTTATATGTGTAGGTTTTTGTGTGGATATAAGTTTTAAGCTTCAGTGAGTAAATGCTAAAGAGTACAATTTTGGATTATATGGTAAGAATATGTTTAGTTCTGTAAGAAACTATCAAACTGTTTTCCAAAGTGGCCGTAACACCAGCAATGAATGAGAGTTCCCCTTACTTCACATTCTCACCAGCATTTGATGTTGGTGTTCTGGATTTTGGCCATTCTAGTAGGTGTGTAGTGGTAAGTCATTATGTTTTAATATGTATTTCCCTGATGACATATGACGTGGAACATCTTTTCATATGCTTATTTGTCATTTGTATGTCTTTTTTGGTGAGTTATTTGATAAGCTGTTTGGTCTATTTTTTAATTGGATTGTTTGTTTTCTTATCATTAAGTTTTAAGAGTTCTTTGTATATTTTGGGTCACAGTTCTTCATCGGACATACGTTTTGCAAATTATTTTCTACTAATCTGTGACTTGTGTTTTCATTCTCTTGACAGTGTCTTTTGCAGAGCAGAAAATTTTAATTTGAATGAAATCCAGTTTATCAATTCTTTCATGGATCATGCTTTTGTTGTGGTATCTAAAAAATCATCATGATGGGGCATCGTAGTGGCTCAGTCATTTAAGTGTCCAACTTGGTTTCAACTCAGATCATGATATCAGGACTAGGAGATTGAGCCCTGTGTCAGGCTCCTCGCTCAGCAGTGAGTCCACTTGAGATTCTTTTCTCCCTCTCCCTCTGCTCCTCCCCACCCACACAGTCTGTCTCTCTCCCTCTCAAATAATAAATAAATCTAAAAAATTTTTTTAAATAAAAAGTCATCACTGAACCCAAGGTCATCCAGATTTTCTCCTATATTATCTTCTAGGAAGTTTATACTTTTGTCTTTTACATTTGGAGTTAATTTTTGTAAAACATATAATGTTTATGTTTAAATTTTGTTTTTTTACATGTAGGTATCAAGTTGTTCCAGCACCATTTTTTGAAAAGACCATTTTTGTTCCATTGTATTGCCTTTGTCCCTTTGTCAAAGATTGGTCGACATGTGGGTCTATCCCTGAGTTCTCTATTTTGTTCCATTGGCCTATTTGGTTTGTTGTTGTTGTTGTTGTTTAAATATTTTTATTTAGTTATTCATGAGAGACATAGAGAGAGAGAGAGAGGCAGAGACACAGACAGAGAGAGAAGCAGGCTCCATGCAGAGAGACTGATGCGGGACTCGATCCCGGGAGTCCAGGATCACAACCTGGGCCGAAGGCAGGGGCTAAACTGCTGAGCCACCCAGGGATCCCCCCACTGACCTATTTGTCTAGTCTTTCACCAACATAAAATTTGCTTTTTATTAACCATAGCTGGGAAATTTTTAAAAAAAGAACTTCACTATTTGTTATTAAATGCCACAGCTACAACTTCTTGTCCAGGATCAACCTCAGACACCTCCGGCCCTGAGACCTAGAAGAACTATTTCCCCAGTGTCTGGCAGCTATGACCTCAGCAGGTAGTCTGAACTGGTCAGGCTTTTTAGCTCCCAGTTTCTTGCCCCCATTGGACTAGTCTTCAGGGTGAGGAGGCCATGAAGCCTGAATCCCAGTGGCTTTCAAAGATGCTTGATGATGGCCTCCAGGGGCAGTTTGTCCCCAGGAGCCAGGTACATGTGTAGGTAGTACTTGTAGCACATGAACCACATGCTAGCCTTTCCTTGGCTGTGCTCTTCATTGGTGAGGATTTATACAGCCAAGTGGTTATGCCTACCTGGAGTATGAGGACTACTTCATTTACCTGCTTCTAGGCTTACCTATTTGGGTTTTTTCCCTATGTCCATCCACAAGAGAGTGAACCATGCTTGTGGTGTGCACATCCTTAGGCCTCAGAGTGGTCAGAGCAGCAGTTTGCCTCAAGGATAGGAAAGGTTGGGAGAGGGGATGGCTCTGAATATTGTTTGGATGTGTAAGTTAAGGTGTTGACACACATTCAGGTGAGATCCTTCAATATGTAGGAGGAACCAAGGGTAGGGTTGAGGGTCAGGTCAGGAGCAGACTTTTGGCACCATCATTTTCCATACTAACTTTGAAAAGGCCAAGAATTTCAAATTTGTAACAGCCTTTCAAATCATTATGAGGGCATATTTGTCAAAGTAAGAGGGCAGAACATATTTTATTTAACAGCTTGATACTTGATTTTAACTTTTACACAGCTAGGTATACAGTGTAGGACCTCCCTTTGTCCTCTACCTATGGATCCACAAATTTTGGGGGTAGACCTGTTGGTGAGTGATAGATCTGGGACCAAAATTCAATATTCTTTGCTTCTTTGTCAAAGTTCTCTCAATTCTCCCCCGCCCCCTTTGGGGTAGCTGCAGAGGGAAAGGGAGAGAGTGAGAGAATGTCTTAACCATGTTCCACACTCAGCACAGAGCCCAACACGGGGCCCAATATCACAGCCTTGAAATCATGACCTGCACCAAAATCAAGAGATGGATGTTGAACTGACTGAGCCACCCAGGTGCCATTTCTTTCAACTCTTTTAATGAGCTCAGCAAACCCTTACTAAAAACAACCACTTCTACTAGATTTCTTCCTGTTTTCCCCTGCTGGTCAAGTGTGAAATCTAAGGTTGAATCAGAGAAAGAATTCTTATTCTCAATTAAGTTAAAGTACAGTTTGTTTTGGGCCTTCAGTCTCCCCTGGCTCTTCTCTTCTCAGACACCAGTAACTTATGCTGTGGTCCATGAACTCACACTTTTTCTAAAACTCATCCAAAAGATGACCCAAGGGTAGGCCCAGGGGATACTGACAGAGCTTGGATGGGTAGGCTGGATTGCCTAAGCATGTCTTCATAGCTCATTGTATTATGGAACACAGCCAGAGGTGGAAATAGGGAGGAAGCTTTGGGCTGAGGGTGTGAGGACTAGCTCTCTCATCCTACCATATTCAAGTACAGAACTCTGAGAAGAGTCTACAAATTCTGAACTTGAACTTGGTCTTCCAAACTATTACAATCTATGTAAGATGATAAAACATATTTAATTTAACAGCCTCTTAGTTTGACTTAGAACTTTCCAATATTTAGAATATAGTACATGTCTCTTCATTTATTTTTCCACACCCAGACCTGAGAATATTAGAAGTAGATCTGTTTAGAAGGATGTTTCCCCCATAAGATAGGCTTCTTTTCTTTCTGGGTAATACCTGGTGAAGTTTCCATCCTAAAGTCTACTGTCTGAGGTAGTTAGAGATTTCCAAATAGACCACTGGCTGATCTTTACTATCTTGCTGGTTTAAGGTAAGAGGTCTTATATAGCTTTTCAAAATGGGCCTTAGTTTGTATTGATTCTGTATTATCTTAGGTCCTTCCTGAAGTTTTCCTGTATCCGGGTATGTTGAGAATTAGCAGAAAAGAATAAAGTCCTCTGCACTCCACTCATTTTTTTTCACTCCAACCTCAAAAACACCTATACACATATGTACAGAGCCACACAAGATTCCTATAAAAACTGGAAAAAAAAACTAGAAAAAATATCACTGATGTTTTCTGGAACTTCTTTCCTCCTATTAATGCTAGGGCATTTTACTTAAAAGAAAACAAAGAAACAAAAAAACACCATTAAGACAAAAAAAAGGGAAGGGTTATTGTCAGAACATGGAAAAGAAAATTCAAAAATAACTCATATTCTCATATTTCCCTACAGACATGATGCAAGCATTATACAGTTAAGGAACTGCTGACACTAATAACATGATTTCTGGTTCTTTGCTCTTCTTCTTTCCTATCAATGTTTTCTCAAGCCTAGGTTCTGGTCAGTGACTCTGTGACCTTGTAAACAAAAACCCTACGATGCCTACAAGAAAAGCTTAGCGCGATGTCCTCCTTTATTTATATTGCACTTATATTTTTATATACATATATACTCATAGGGTCTTATGTTCTATAAATTGCTTTTTAAATTTTCCTGGTATGGTGAAAGGGATTGAAGGAGATAGAGATGGGATAAATGCAATTAAGAGTATATCAAAATTTAGAAGCTAACCAAATAATGTTGATAAATTTGGGCATAACTCAACAGGTTTTATTTTTATTTTTTTTTCTTTTTCTCAACAGGTTTTAAAAGTATCAAGACATTAAGATAATTCAGCAGTCCATTCATTCATTCAACTAATATTTCTGTTTCTTTTTTTCTACACTAACAAAAAGGATTAAAGCAGCTGGTGTTCACTCACAAGGATTGTGTACACTATTCTGGACAATATAAGATTGTGATACAACAGGTCACAAAACTACTAGGGAAGGAAAACATGTAACTGAGCAGTTAGAACAATATAAGTCTTTATCAGATATTGTACCCTCAGTTTTACCTCATTTCCCCAATCCATATTCTATATTATGACCAGAGTTATCTCTCTATAATGAAAATCTCATCACATAAATATGCTTAAAGCCCTTTATGGTTCTGTATTACTTATTGGAAGAAAGTGAAGTGCTTTAGCAACATGTGTACAGTGTTTGTGATCTTGTCTAGGTTCACCTTTCCAGACTTATCTCCAGTTACCATCTCTCCTTCCGGTGTATACAATGGGAGCCTCTGGATAGCCATGAAACTCAATTTTGTCTTACTTAGCTTTGACTTCCCAGTGTTAGAGGATTTAAGGACACCTTATTTTGAATTAACTCAGCCTTTTCCCACCCATCAATCTCTTTTCTAAACTATTTTATTATAAAATTTAGCACATACAGAAAATTTCATAAAACAAATGAATGGCTTAATAAGATATTGTGAAAAGAACATTCATATATTTATTATCAAATTAAAAAACTAGAATTTGCTGGCTCATCAGAAGCCCTCTGCATTCCCTTAATTGCATCCTCTTGTCTCCTCTTCAAAGGTAAACACTCACCCCCCATCTTTTCATCTATTCTTAGCTCAAGCCACCATCCCCACATTCCACCTCATCTCTGTTATCTTTCTTCTTTTTATTTTTTTACTTTTTTATTTTATTGGAGTTCAATTTGCCAACATATAGCATAACACCCAGTGCTCCCCCTTCAGTGCCCATCACCCAGTCACCCCAACCCCCTGCTCACTTCCCCTTCTACTACCCTTTGTTCATTTCCCAGAGTTAGGTGTCTCTCATATTTTGTCACCCTCACTGATATTTTCACTCATTTTCTCTCTTTTCCCTTTATTCCCTTTTATTAATTTTTGTATTCCCCAGATGAATGAGGCCATATAATGTTTGTCCTTTCCGATTATCTTTCTTCTGACCTCATATACCCCTCTTTCTCTCTCTGATCTTTATTTATTTTTTAGATTTTTAAATTTAAATTCAATTTGCCAACATATAGCATAACACCTAGTGCTTATCCCATCAAGTGCCCGCTCTGATCTTTAAAATTTTTTGATGCTGGGGCAGCCCCGATGGCGCAGCGGTTTAGCGCCACCTGCAGCCCAGGGCATGATCCTGGAGTCCCCGGATCGAGTCCCACATCGGGCTCTCTGCATGGAGCCTGCTTCTCCCTCTGCCTGTGTCTCTGCCTCTCTCTCTCTCTCTCTCTGCATCTCTATTAATAAATAAATAAAATCTTAAAAAAAAAATTAAAATTTTTTGATGCTTATTCTTCTTATTTTATTTTAAAAATTTTTTATTTGAGTATAGTTGACACACAGTGTTATGTTAGTTTCAGCTGTGTGACATTGTGATTCTGTATGTATGCTGTAGTATGCTATGTATTCTCTATATTATTGTGTATGTTTTACCTTTATAGTTAAAATCTCATTATAGATACTCAATGTTTATTTTTGGGTAACTAGTGACTGAGTGAAAGGCAAACATAATAGAGCAAGTAGTAGGCAGAAATTTACTCAGCCAGAGAAAGGGAAATAGAATATAATCTACACAAAGAGAGAGAGAGAGAGAGAGAGAGAAGCAAGATATTGTTCGAGGTAGTGTACATGAATATTCAAGAGTTTCACACACTGAAAATCTTAATGTCCTTCTTTATTATTCACTTCTTCACACCATAATAAATGTTAGGAATTCCAGATATGCATCTGATTTAATCTTCATGCACTTTAATGTCTCTGGTTTTGGATAAAGATGGCATTTAGGCCCAAGTAGTACATGTCTCTCTTCAGCATTTCACTCTAGAGAAAGCATGGCCAGAATATGGGCCAGACTACGGGATGAACTCCTGACATGGATACTTCAGGAAGAATTTTACATTTTCATCCCTGAAATGGATGAAATGAAATGAAATGAAGTTACATTTCATTCCAATGTAATTGGAAGAGGTTACACTGAAAATCCTTTCCCACTTAATGATGGAATGATACGATGATTAAGTCTGCATTTTTATTTAGAAATTACCTTGACATTGAAACTCAGTAGTTCAAGGATGACCCTTAGAAACCCAGATTAAAAATAAAAATGAGAACTAAAAAAACAAAAAAGAAACCTCTCAGAAAACTCAGTGGCCACATATTACAGAATATGTAACAATAACAGACTTTGGAGGGGATGGGGATCTGATACCATAGTTATTATGACATAAAGTTATAATTCAAGTATCTTCTAGACTCCACCTAGTAAATATAGTTGAGGCTTTTAGTCAATCTATCTCCATCTTTTCAAGTCTTGGATGGAATAATAAATGTTAAACATGTAAACTTGAAAAAAAAAATAAACATGTAAACTTGAATAATCTTGTCTTGCTATTCACATACTGTTCAGTGATTCTCTCCACCACATCCATATTTTTTTGTGAAATTTAACTTATTCTTTGAGGTTCAAATAAAACATATCCTTCTATATTAAATCTATCTTGATACCACATGAAAGTTAGAGTTTTGTCTATTCTGATCCCACAACTTTTTTTCTTAAAGTATTTAATACATTGGATTTTGAAGTTGCATTTATCTGCCCCAAAGAATTATAAGCTCTTCAGCTTTAAGGACTGAATTTTATTTAGTACTAAATCTATGGTAGGTGCTCAATAATTCGAGTGAATAAAAAGTACAAAGTGGTAAAATTTAAGAAACAGAATAAAAAGTAATTAACAGTCAGTACTACATACTTCAGTCATACATACTGAAATGAATAACTTCTTTTTCCCAGGTACTAGATTAAACACTGACAAAAGGCATCCAGGAGCTCACAGTTCAGTGGGAGAAACAGAAAAGTGAATACATGCAGTATTGGTGGGAGGAAGATAGAGATGGGTAAGGTACTGCGGGAGCCAGAGAACCAGTCTTCAACTCAGACTGGGGAATAAGAAACAGATGTTCAAGTTAATTCATTAGGGACAGGTAGCCAGTCAGGTGGAAAAGGGGTAGAGATGGAGGGCATTCAAGACTCAGGAAACAGAAGCAGTAGAGTCTTCTATCTCAATGAAAGCATAGTCATGTTTCTTCTTATACAAAGATTCCCTATTTCTTGCAACACAGGCTCTTCCAGTTTGAATAATGTATTTTGAATGATTTAGTCTCTTTTGGGTAAATGCTTCTCAGATTTCATCTCCCCATCTCTACTCCTGCCCCCCTCTCTTTGCCAAGTGTAACCTCATGGCAACAGTTAAGACAAGTGATTGGAATGCATGCGGCATTCTCTAAAACCTTATTCTCATTCTCAGTGGAAAGCCACTCAGATATATTTCTTGCATTGGTGACCTGTCAGGTACAACTGGCTTCACTTAACCTTTTGGAGGACATGTAAGCATCTGTGGCTAGAATCCACAGTATATGGCATTTATATGATATTTTAAATGTGGCAACTACTTCATCCAGATACTGGGTCTTAACCAGTCTACTGTTCCTAACAACACCTAAACATTTGGCCACATGTTTGAGTACCAAGGACAGGCCTTGGAAAATAAGGAAAGAACTTCAGAATCACCTGAGTACCATCCTTCAGGATCCCCAGGTATGTGCATCTGGATGTTTCCACTGAGACCCTTCCACAACTAGAACTGGGGAACTTTAAAAAGCCCTGATATATTGCTAGAGATCTAGAAGACAGCGTGTATGCAAGACTTGACCTGGGAAAAAAAGAAGGCTCTAGTCATTCCAGTCCATGTTTGGCTGACATTGAGTTCCTGCATAGGCAGGAAATGAAAGCTAAGACTGTTTAATAAATTGCTCGAGGTTTGAAGACATGTCTTCACACACAGATCCCATTGGCGAAAGGTGACATACAAGTAAAGCTTTTAGGAAAATCTTATGCAAGATTGTTGGCTGTCACTAAACAATACTGGTTCAAGGATGACCCTTAGAAGTCCAGATTAAAAATGAGAACTTAAAAAAAAGAAACCTATCAGAGAACTCAGTGGCCACATATTACAGAATATCAGCAACAATAACAAACTTTGGAGGGGATGAGGATCTGATACCGTAGTTATTATAATATAAAATATAGTATCTAAAGTATCCACTTTCAACAAAAATTATGAGACATGCAAAAAAATGAAAATATGACACATACACAGGAATAAAGGAGAGCTAAGGGAAAATGCCCCTGAAGGAAAACCAATCATGGACTTAGTAGACAAGGCTTTAAATCAGTTATTATAAAATATTAAGATAATAATATAATTAAAAGAAAGTATGACAATAATATCTTATCAATTGGAGAATAGCAATAAAAAGGAATTTAAAAAATAACTCAGACATTCTAGAGTTGAAAAGTACAAAATTGAAATTAAAAAGTTCACTAGAGGTGCTAAAATAATTGAGCTTGCAGAAGAAAGAATCAATGAGTTTGAAGATAGGCCAATTAAGATTGTCCAGTCCTTAGAAACAGAAAGAAAAAGAATGAACAAAAAAAAAAGAGTGGTACCTCAGAGACCTGCAAACACACTCAAGCATATAAACATATGAAAAATTAGTGTCTAAGAAGGAAAGAAAAGAGAATGGGGCAGAAAGAATACTTGAAGAAATAATAACCACAAACTTCCAAAATTTGATGAAAAGCATTAATAAATCAACATATCCCAAAACCTCCATAAACTATAAGATAAACTCAGAGAGATCTACACAAAGATAATTCATAAACAAACATTTGAAAGACAAAGATAGAATCTTGAAAGCAAGAAGAAAAGTGACTAATCACATATAAAGGATACTCATCAGAAACCATAGAAGCCAGAAGGAAGTGGGATGACATATTCAAAATACTAAAGAAAGAGACTGTCAGCCAAGAATGATATATCCAGTAAAACTATCCTTCACAAATGAAGGGGAAATTAAGATATTCCCAGATAAACAAATTCTGAGACACTTTGTTATTAGCGTAGTTATCCAATAAGAAATACTAAAAGAAGCCCGTCAGGCTAAAAAGAAAAGACACCAGATGGTAACTCAAATCCACATGAATAAATAAAGAGCACTAGAAAAGGTAAGTAGGTAGATAAATATAAGACAGTATAAACATATTTTTGTTTCTCTTTTATTCTTTTATCTGATTTAAAAGATAACTGCATAAAGCAATAACTATAAAACTGTTGTACTTGGAATGTATAAATATATAATCTGTATGAAAATAATAATACTAAAAAGGGAGAGGGAGCAGAGGTATATCAAAGCAAAGGTTTTATATACTATTGAATAAAGTTAATATTAACCCGAACTAGACTGTTTTAAGTTAAAATGCTAATTGAATCTCTAAGGCAACAACTATTAAAATAAAAAATATAATAAGAGAAACAACAAGGAAATCAAATGGGTACAGTAGAAAATATGTATTTAACACAAAAAAATAAAGTAACAGAAAAACAAAGGAGCGAAAAGACATAAGCCATATATTAAAAACAAGAGCAAAATGCCATATATAAATCATATCTATCAGCAATTATAATAAAGATAAGTGAATTAAACACTCCTATCAAAAGGTATAGGTTTGCAGAATATATGAAAACATAATACAATCCATTTATATTTTGTGTACAAGAAACATGCTTTAAATTCAAAGACACAAATAGGTTGAAAGTAAGAGTTCAATCCCCCAAAAAAGTAAAAAAAAAAAGAAAAAAAGTAAAAGAGTTCAATCCCAAAAATTCAACAAAGAATTAGAAGAACAAAACTAATCAACTAAATCTAACATCTACAAAATGTTCCACTCAACAATAGCAGAATATACATTTTTCTTCAGTGCATATAAAAATTTGTCAGGATAAATTATATGCTAAACTGTAAAACAGGCATCAGTAAATTTCATTGACTCACACCTATACCAGTTATTTTCTTTGACACCACTGGAATTATATTAGGTATCAAGAATGAGAAGGAAATTTGGGAAATTCACAAATATGTAGAAATTTATAACTAATGGATCAAAGAAGAAATCATGAGGGAAATTAGAAAATACAATGACAAGTATTCAAATAAAAAAAGAAAGTATACTAAATTATGGAATGCAGCTAAAGTAGTTCCTAAAAAGAAATTTATAGGTGCAAATAAGTGCCTATATTTAAAAAAGAGAAAGATCTCAAATTGATAAACTTTTACCTTAATAAATTCAGAAAAAAGCAAAAACCAAACTGAAAGCAAACAGAATGAAGAAAATAACAAAGATTAGAGTAGAAATAACTGAAATAGAGAATAGAAAAATAATAGAAAAAAAATCTAAAAGTTAGTTTTTTGAAAAATACAACAAAATTGAGAAGTCTTTAGCCATGCTAGCAAGATAAAAAGAGAGAATACTCAATTTGCTAGACTAACAAGGATATAAGAGGGACTTTACTAGCATATTAGAGAAGATTATAAGGGAATATGAAAAACTGTATGACAAGTCTTAAAACTTTAGGTGAAATGGACAAATTCCTAGGACACAAACTACCAAAATAGCCTCAAGCAGAAATAAGAAATCTGAATAGACCCATACATATTAAGAGACTGAATTAGTAATTTAAAAACTTCATAAATAAAAATCCAAGTTCAGATGATTCCATTGGTGAATTCCACCAAACATTTAAAAAAGAATTAATACTGACTAGACTATTTGAAGTGGCTGCAGGGGAGGGAAGAGAGAAAGAAACACTTTACAATCATTCTATGAGGCCAGCATTTTCCTGTTTTGAAAATCAGACAAGGATATCACAAAGAAAATGACAGACCAATATCTCTGATGGATGTAAATCTAAAAATCTTCAAAAAATACTAGCAAAATGCGGGGCAGCCCGGGTGGCTCATCGGTTTAGCACCGCCTTTAGCCCAGGGCATGATCCTGGAGACCTGGCATCGAGTCCCATATCGGGCTCCCTGTGTGGAGCCTGCTTCTCTGCCTCTCTCTCTCTCTCTCTCTCTCTCTGCCTCTCTCTCTCTCTCTCTCTCTCTGTATCTCTCATGGATAAATAAATAAAATCCTAAAAAAAAAAAAATACTAGCAAAATGAATCTAACAACACATAAGAAGGATTATACACCGTGACCAAGAGAAATTTATCCCAGGAATGCAATGTTACATTAACATGTGAAAATCGATAAAAGTAATATACTATTAATAAAACAAAGCATATGATCAATTAATACAAAAAAGCACTGGACAAACTCCAATACTCTTTCACGATTAAAAAAAAAAAACTTGGGGATCCCTGGGTGGCTCAGCGGTTTAGCACCTGCCTTTGGCCCAGGGCGTGATCCTGAAGTCCCGGGATTGAGTCGGGGTCCGGGCATGGAGCCTGCTTCTCCCTCTGCCTGTGTCTCTGCCTCTCTCTCTCTCTCTCTCTCTCTCTGTCTCTCATGAATAAATAAATAAACAAACAAACAAACAAATAAATAAATAAATAAATAAATCTTTAAAAAAATTGACACAGTAGAAACAAGGAAGCTTCCTTGTAGAGAAGCTACAAAAATTCCATTTCTAATTTCAAATTTTAGGGTAAAAAACTGAATTTGTCTCTCTAAATCAGAAAAAGACTCTTATACCAACTCTATTCTATTAATTATTTCTCAACTTATTTGATCACAGAGTAACTTTTTTCCATTAAGATTATGAGAATATTTTGTCAAATAGGGATCTATCTTTCTATGTGTCGACATTCTCATAGAAATGCTAAAAGATGGTCAGCAGTCAGGGTTAGGGAGGGGAAGCAGCATATATAGACAAACCTCGTGAATCGCCTTCTCTGAGGCAGTCGTGCAGGCCCGGCTGCGGGGTTCCCGGGCACCCGCCTCCTGTATCACCGGTTTAGCGGCTTCACGCAGAAGTTGATTGGAACGTGGGCTTCGAAGCCTATAATAGCCCGCAGGGATTAAGGCCTGTGGTTTCCCCAGAAGCACCACCTACCACATTTGCCACACCAACCAAACTGGAGTTCTGATTTTACTGTATATGATTATGCTGGGAAAAACAAAGTTCCCTCTGGAACTTTGCAGAAGTTTTTCCAGAAGTCTGATGGTGTGCCCATCCACCTGAAACGAGGCCTACCTGACCAAATGCTTTACCGGACCACCATGGCACTGACATTGTGGGGGGACCATCTGCTGTCTGATCGCTCTCTACCTGGCTTTGCAGCGCAGAAACAAATGACTTAGGCTGCAGAGGACTGATTTGCTTTCTGGCATAAACCCTTTGAATTTTCATTTTTCACTGTTCTGTAAATATTTTTCTTTTTTACTTGAATGGTTTACTTAATATTTTTCTAGAAAAGTAGAAAGATATTAAGGCAATATTTTGGTTTGTTTATGAAATACACATGGTCCATCAGAGCTCATTGGACAGTTAAAACTATTGTGTAAAGCACTGCTGCTGCTCCTTGGGCTCCTGACTTCCCTGGAGGTTCTAGAGGAAGGTTGCACATTTAGGCTTATTGGCAGCAGTCTATGCTGAAGTCCTTAGGAACCCACAGTTGTGTTTTTGAATATGGGGGGGAAGGGTGGACAGAGGCTTTCCTGGATTTGGATGCTCCCGAGGAAGAGAGAAGCCAAGGCCAGGAGCATGAAAGAGGGGTTTGCACTAGTCGACACCCTGAGAATTTTTCCTTCTTGTGGTAAAATGTTAAGAAAAATTACGTGCAATCTGCCTCTGTTCGTTGGAGAGTTTCAAGGTTTCAAGATCATCTCAGATCTTTAGTGAAATTTTATGTGTAATTGTTATGTATTTATTCCACCTCGGGAACAGACAACACCTGTTTAGTGTTGCACATTAGACCAGTGTGTTTTATTAATGCAACTGTGACACAAAGTCTCCTTTATCTTTTCAAAATGTTATGGCTTTAAATTATGATTTTTTGATTGTGGAATAAATACATGAATGAAAAATCTCAACAACAACAAAAAAACACATCGTGAATCATACCAAACTATTTTTAGTCTTTGGTGTAATCAAAAGCCACTTTGGAATTGAATCTTTAAGAAACAGGATGTGATGGTTTTATTAAAAGTGAGGATTAGAAAGAAAACATTAAGTTGTGACCAGCAAAATATTTGTGAACATATTTTAGATGATTCAATTTTCCAAATCTTTGCAGTTATGTACAAGTTGACAAAAGTCCAATGCAATTAACTAGGGTAATATATGGGATATATATACTAAATTAAGATACCATCTGAGATATTTGAGTATAAGGGATTGTAAATTCCCTCTTTTAACTACTAGAAGATTATAAAGGAATTATAAATCCTCTCTTTAAAAAATTTATTTCAAGTGACAGTAAACTACTAGGAATTTTGGCACACCAGTATGTCTGGATAGAACTAAGGTCAGAGCAAATTTTAAAAGAAACAAATCATCTTCAATATATTATATTTAGCATATATTAGATTTTCATTCCTTTTTAAGGCTGGATAATATTCCATTGCATGTATATACCACATTTTGTTTATGCATTCATCTGTTGATGAACACTTGGGTGGTTTCTACTTTCTGGTTTTATGTGAATACTGCTGCCATGAAAACTGGTACACAAGTACCTGTTTGACTACCTGCTTTCAACTCTTTTGAGCATATATCAAAGAGTGAAATTGCTGAAACATACGGTAATTCTGTTTAGCTTTTTGAGAAAAATGCCACCGTGTTTCCCATGGTAGCTATATCATTTTATATCCCCACCAGCAATGCACAAATGTTTCAATATCTCCACATCTTTACCAATACTTTTTATTTTTTCCTTTTTTTTTTAGGATAATAGTTATTTTAATAGGTGTCAAGTGGTATTTCATTGTTGTTTTGATTTTCGTTTCCCTATGGCTAGTGATGTTGAACATGTTTTCGTGTGTTTTATTGGCCATTTGTATATCTTCTTTAGAGAAATGTCTGTTCAAGTCTTTTGCTCATGTTTCAATTCTTTGTTTTTTGTTGTTAGGTAGTAGGAGCTCTTTAAATATTCTGGATATTAGTCCCTTATTAGATATGTGCTTTGCAAATATTTTCTCCTATTCCATGGGTTACCTCTTCATTCTGTTGACAGCAACCTTTGATATACAACAGTTTATAATTTTGATGAAGTCTGACTTATCTACTCTTTTCTTGTCTAGGCCTTTGGTGTCATATACAAGAAATCATTGCCAAATGCAGTGTTATGAGATTTTTTCCTGTGTTTTCTTCTAAGAGTCTTATTTCTTAGGTTTAAGTGTTTGATCCAATTGGTAATTTTTGTATATGGTATAAGGAAGCATACAATTTCACTGTTTTACACATGGATATCCAGTTTTCCCAGCACCAGTCATTAAAAAGACTGTCCTTTCCCCATTGAATGATTTTGGCATCCTTGTTAAAAATCAAGACTATATATTCAAGCTTATTTTGGATTCTCTATTCTGTTCCATTTGTCTATATTTCTGTCCTTATGCCAGTACCATACAATTTTGAGGACTATGTTTTGTAGTAAGTTTTGAGATCAAGAAGGGAGTTCTTCCACTTTTGCTCTTTATTTTCAAGATTGTTTTAGCTATTCTGAGTCCCTTGAGATTTCATATACATTTTAAGATTGTTTTTTCTATTTCTGCAAAAAAAAAAAAAAAAAAAAAAACATTGGGATTTTGATAGGGATTGGATTAAATCTATAGGTCACTTTAAGTAGTATTGTCATCTTAGCAGAATTAAATCCTCCAATCCATAAACGTGGGATGTTTTTCCATTTATTTATGTATTCTTTAAATTCTTTCAGTAAGTTTTATAACTTTTCATGCACAAATCTTTTGCTTCCTTGTTTAAATTCATCTGTAACTATTTTATTCATTTTGATACTATCTTAAATGGAACTGTTTACCTCCTTTTTGGATTAGTCATTGTTAGTGCATAGAAATACAATTGATTTTTGTGTGTTGGTTTTATAACCTGGAAATTTCCTTAATTCCTTTGTTAGCATTAACAGGTGTGTGTGTGTGTGTGTGTGTGTGCATGTGTGTGCTATCTTTAGAATTTTCTACATAGAAGATCATCTCATCTGTCAACAGAGAGCACTTTACTTTTTCTTTCCAGCATGGATGCCTTTTATTTCCTTTTCCTTGCCGAATTGTCTCATTGCCCTTTTAAAAAAATCCTAAATCAATCATGAAAGCTATTGCAGGCTGTAAATATCATAAGCAACTGTCCTTTGATAAAACAGACTCCTAGACTGAAAGTAATGTACAAAATCATCTGGCCTAAACCATGCAGCCTATGCATCCTCTCTTATTCAAGTTAAGTTTAATAGATTTTGTGGTAGAAGAAGTGGTAGACACTTCAGAGGATGTAAGCATTCGTCCATCTGTCCAGCATTAGAGTAACTGATTTAGGAAAGGTTCTACCACTACCCTTTCTGAGAAGGATAGGGACTTTTCCTGATCTAAAACATTTCAAATTTCAAGTCTCAAATTCCCATAGTTAGTTGAAATGTGTTATTGTTATACTACTAAAAGAAAGGAGGGCAACTTTTTGTGTATTTTACTAACTTAAACTACTCATTCTAGGCAATGGCTTTACTATCCATAAAATAGTAAAGTGTTTTCTCTTAAAGCTGATCCTTATGAGATTCTCCTTGAAAAAAATAAATAAATAAAACAAAAAAAAACCTCTGGTCAGTATATTTGGTCAACTATGCATCTGTAGGGCTGAACTGCTTCTTTTTCTTAATTTCTCTTACTATTTCCTTTTTTTCCAAGATGAGCATTTATTATTTTGATTGGACAGATTTCAGAATGCTTCCTTGAACCTAAGTAAAACATTATTATTCATTTATTAATTTATTCCACATAATGAACCAAACTTCTGTTATGCTCTGTAGGGAAGAAGGGGAATAAGATAAATCTTTTCCTCTAGAAGTGCTCACACTTCAATAGAAGAGATAGGAACATAAGCAATTCCAATTCAGCATGACAAGTGGTATGGTAATGGTGTGAACAACTGGTATGCTGGAATGACTGGTTCTTCCACAAAGTTTTTGGGAGGGCATTTGAAATGAGTCTGGAAAAACACTGGTGGGCTAACCGTGGACAAATGAGGGGACTTCTAGAGTGCCTTAGAGAACATAGCAGTCTTAAAAATGAAGCAGTAGATGTTCCTTTCCCTGAGTTTAGAGCTCCTTAGACTCTGGGGAAGGAAGAACTAAGAAAGCAGCAGGATGAGCAAACTTCCAATAGATTCACTTTCACACCCACAGACCTCTTTGGTACTCCTTCAAATTTTGTTTTTAGCTTCTGTGTGAGTTTACATTTCTCTCAGTCACTTGATAAGATAAAGTCACACCTGTAGAATGAGGCAACTCATTTCCATTCATGAGAAGAATGGTAACAATAATAATGACAATAATAATAAAGCAATCAAAAGGTCACAGGTTCAAGAAAGAAGCATTTCATGAGGTTAGGCCATCACCACATTTGAGTTGATTTAGAATTTGCTTCTGCTTTTTGGACTATGAACTAATAGCATTGCAGAGACCTATAGCATTGCCAAAAACAAAACTAAACTAAACACAAAGAACCTCCCCACCCTCCCCCAACAGCCTCAACTAATAAACTATCTGAATAGTTAAGTAATTCCTGGGGTTGGATTGCAGTAATCCCAACAGCCAGCTGAGGGTTCCTTGAGAAAAAAACTCCCCAGGAACCTATTACATTTTGGATTGTTCTGAGAAACACAAAACTGGTCTTACTCACCAACTTTTATCAGACAGCATTCCTAGTAGACTGCAGACTTCAAAAAGATGAAGTCCTCATATTTTCTGTTGTATTTCCAGCACCTGCCACATAAGAGAGTGATGATAAATGTGTGTTGTGGTAAACTGGCCCAGAGAATGCTCATTCACCAAGAAAGCATCACACTAGAAATGAAATTCTGGATCTAAATAAAACCATTTCTTTGTTTGCAGAAAATTTCAGTTCTTGCCTCTTTCTCATGGCTTTCAGAGAAAAATTTGTGCTTCAGAAAACAAAACAAAACGAAACAAAAGATAGGAGCAAGTAGGGTTGTCCTTCCTTGCCCTGTCTTTTTGTTCCATGGATTTTTGTTCCCTTGTCAGGCTAAGGGACACCAGATTCTCTCCCCACATACTCTCTGAATCTAGAGGGACTAATATCTCTTTCTTTTCCCAGCTTTGTCATGTTCCACAGACTTCACCTGAGTGGTTAATAAAAAAGGGGAGGTATTTTTTTAAAGCCATGACCATTTGCCATTCTTAATCAGAAATAGCTTTTTGCCCTCATTATATTGCAAGAAATATGGTATCTGCAAAATTTTTCACAAAAGGATTCCAGGCCAAATCATACCCAAAGATGCTATCATATGCACAGAGTCATACAACACAGCTAGTGTGGCCTTATTATTGAGAAATCTTGTTTTCTCTCCTTCTCTGACTCTCCTTCTGGAGTTATGAGCAGCCTCTTCCCTCCACCCTTCTACTCTCGTGTAACCTTTTCATGCTTCCTTCAGTGTAGGAAGCCTAATTCTAAAATGTCCTCTTGTTTAGACACAGCAGTACTTTGAGTCATAGTCTTGCCTGATCCATCTGTTAGTCATACTTCTTTTCAGGAATTTTCAGTTACATCAGTATATTTGAAGTATTTAAGACCCCCATGTTTTTCTTTTAATGCCTAAAGCCTTGGTCCCTTTTCTGGGATTCACCTCTATACATTTCTTGTGGAGTTGGTTATTTTTCCAAAAGTCCAGAGCCCTATAGCATCATTAATTGATTCATATCCTCAGATTCTGAGAAATGAATCTGAAGGCAAAACTTTATAAATCCCAAATTAGTGATTGATAATTCTTTTAAGAGGGATTGGTAAAGTTAATAGAACATAATTTAGAGTTTATGGTAATCCAGCCTTAGACCATGGGGCTTATAGATTGGCTTGGTGGCCTTAAAGTCTGTTACCAACTGTTTGAGTGGGAGATATCCTATTATATGGAACCTCAAAATTCATTTTGGATGGAAAGCTGTGGCAGAAGGCTTGGTGCTCCAGCAGGAGAGGAACATAGGCAATGGGCAGAGCAAGGTTTTATATTAGTTTGTGTGTGTGTGGTCTGACTCCTGGTCTATAAATGAGAATATTCCATGAAATAATACCCATAGCAACATCTTTAGAGCTGATGTGAACATTCCAAAGAGGCATATGTGTTACAAAACTCTACTTCAAGAGTAAAAGGGCCTTCTGACTTGCAAATTTTTTCTTGTGAAACAAAAACAAGAAGTAATAATGTGGAATCTCCAAGGCTTTATTTAAAAGGAAGGAGCAATTTGTCTGTGCTGAGTCTACTCCAGGTAGATTCTTGTATTATTTAGTTCCTGTTTGCAAGCCCTGAATATCAGAGAAGTTGAGAGCAGTGTTTAACACTTTGAGTAGAACGTTTTAGTGAAAGGGATTATAAGGGAAAGGAGGGGAAATGAGTGGGAAAAATTAGAAAGGGAGACAAATCATGAAAGACTAGTAACTCTGGGAAATGAACAAAGGGTTGTGGAAGGGGAGGTGAGCTGTGGGATGGGGTAACTGGGTGATGGACACTGAGGGGGGCACTTGATGGGATGAGCACTGGGTGTTATACTATATGTTGGCAAATCGAACTTAAGTAAAAACAAAAGAACATTTTATGTCTAAGTATATATCCACACATGTTTTTTAGAGCTTTAGTCTTCTCAAAAAGTATCCCGCTATGCTTTATGGTCTCTCTCCAACCTAGGATAGTGGCTTGGCTGCACCATCCATATCCTTTGAACATCTTCACAAAATACCTCTTCTTGCCTTCCTAATTGGGAATTTGACATTCTGCCACAGTCTTACAAATTTGTCTATCTTGGGAGATACTGCATGCTTTACCCTAATTGTAGAAGAGAGAAATTTGGATGGAGATTTATGTAAGTAAATTTTAAATGCATAGATACCTGAGGGGGGACCAGGGTGGCTCAATCAGTTAAGGGTCTGATTCTTAATTTCAGCTCAAGTCTTGATCTCAGGGTTCTGAGTTCAAGCTCTGAGTTCGGTTCCACACTGAATATAGAGCCCATTTAAAATTTTTTTTAAAATTGGGGGCACCTGAGTAGCTCAGTCTGTTAAGGGACCAGCTCTCGATTTTGGCTCAGGTCATGATCTCAGGGTCTTGGGGCTCCAAGCTGGGCATGGAACCTGCTTAAGATTTTCTCTTTTCCTCTCCTTCTGCTCCTCCACACTCTAAAACCCCGAACAAACAAACCAAAAAAAAACCCCAAACAGAAAACATAAACATACTTGAAGCAACACTATATTTTTCAAATATGTGTATTTATATAAATGTGTTCATTATATTTATAATGCATATATTTTGTAAATATGCAAATACAAATTTTATATATATAAACCTTTGAAAAATAGACACACACACACACACACACACATATTTTGTACATATTACAATGAGCCCTTGTGGGGATAAAGGGGATTGGAATAGGGACAGCAATTTAAAAAAGAGAGAGAGAAAGAGGGCTTTTCATGGACTAGTGGTAATATATATGAAGCCCAAAACAAAAGATGGGGAAGGATTTTCTCATGTGAGGAGAAGAGGTAGGAGAATACATATTAGTCAGAGGGAATGATATACAATTTATTCATTTATTAATGAACTTAATCCATTTCCACAAAGCACCTACTATGTGCTCACCACAATGCTAGGCGTTAGGGGTATGATACCACACAAGGTAGATGTCAACCCAAAATTTGCCAGGAACTGTGCAAAGCATATGATGTATATAATAAAGATTTCACAGTAACTCTTTGATAGTGGGATAAGTGCTATTATCCTCAGTTTAGATAATGATAAAGTCAAGGTGAATAGAGGTTAAATAACTTGCCCAGGGCCACACAACCAGAGTTGGAATACCAGCAGTATGACTCTGGAGTCCACAAGACCATAGACTTAATCACTCCTTTTACTTGCTTATAACAAATAGGCAATAGTTGTATGTGAGGATAAGTGCTAATGTCATGCAAATACTCCAAGTTCTCCAGCTTTCTCCTAGTTACCTTTCTATTACTGGAGGGACTGGTTTAATTTCCAACCCAGATACTGTAGGATATTTGGTGTACTTCCTACAATTAAAAAGTCTGGGAGGACTGGACCATCTTTTGGCAGGAAATGCAATCAGGACTGAGGGGAAAATGAGGACAAGTTTTGTTCTTTCTTTTTTCCTTTTTTTTTTTTTTTTTTTTAAAGCTGGAATTCAGAGAGAAGAGAGAAGTAAAATGGAAACTTGCTGAGTGGAGCAAAACAGACCTGCTTCTGCTGAGTTTAGGTGAAAATGAGAGAAGAGAGACGTGTGAGTAGGGGAGTTGGCAATTCTATAGCTTTGCACATTTCTCTCATTATTTTGCTTCTAAATCAGCCTTACTGGTACTTTCTATATTCAGTAAAAGGCAAATCCAAAAAAAAAATATTTGGGAGTAAGAGGAAATAGGCAAATGTATATTTTCTTTTTCTTTTTTTAAAGACTTCATTTATTTATTCTTGAGAGAGAGAGAAAGAGAGAGGCAGAGACACAGGCAGAGGGAGAAGCAGGCTACATGCAGGGAGCCTGATGTGGGACTCGATCCTGGGACTCCAGGATCATGCCCTGAGCCAAAGGCAGGTGCTCAACTGCTGAGCCACCCAGGCATCCCACAAATGTATATTTTCTTGGTCAGTCAGTACTGCAGCGAATTTTCCTTACTCTAAACCTAATTCTGGACATAACTGTCTTTTGATATACCGGTTTCAATTTTGGCATTAAATAGTGTCTTTTGCTCCCTACAATCCCCTTGCCCCAAACCCCTTCCTCAGGACTATTTATAAAATATATCTGCACCAGAATTTTACTAAAGGTTTGGGAATTGATGGGAAATGGAGTCTGCAGAACATCTCAGTGCAAGCATAACTTAGCCAAATGTTAGATGTTATTGTTTCAAAAGGCTATCTGCTGATTTTGTAGGCCTAAGGAACGCTTAGCTCCAGTTTGCTATCATTTCCTTTTCTCTCACTCCTTCTCTCTTTCTTTCTCTCTCTCCCTCTTTCTGAAAGATCATGGGGCCAGCATTGTAAAGAGTGAATTGGAGGACAGCAAGAGTGTTGTGGTAATTTGGCTGTGGATCCAGAGAAAAATGGGATAGATTCAAGAGTTGTTCAAGATTTGGATGAAGCAGGGGGAGGAAGTGAGGAAAAAAGAGGCATAAAGAATTGGATGGATTATGGGTAGAGTGATGGATTCACAATAGGCAATCCAAAAGGAAGGAAATAGTTAAAAGGGCATCTGATGAATTAAATCTTGGACATGTTGAATGATAAGATTTCCAGATGGATTTGACTGGTAAAAATGTACATTTGGATCTCCAATGATATCTCTTGAGGTAGAGAGTTGGAATTTATCATCAGATATGGTGGTAATTAATGCTCTTGGAGTGGATAACATACCTACTTAGAGTGGCCACATGAGAAAAAGACCATGGACCAAATGTCAATGAATACCAATATTTTAGGAATCAACCAGGAAAGAGGACTCCACCATAAAGACTAAAGGGGGGAATAGAGAAATGGGAACTAGGACAGAGAAACCAAGGAAAGGAGTATTTAAAGAACTCCTTCATGTCAAAGCTCAGAGATGTAGTCTGGAAATGATGCTACTATGAGTTGTTTCTCTATTTTGATTATAAGCTGTTGTTGAGTGTGGAATTTCTTTACTGGCAGCACGTGTCTCTCCTCTGAATACTACCAAAATATTGCAGGTCCATTCTCTCCAGATAGCACATTGTTTTACTTTGTGAAGAAAACTACTCTCTTAATAAATACTTCAGAAAATCTGAATCTGAGTTTTCTGTACAGATAAATACGGCAGCAACTATTTTTTTGGTATGTCATCTCATTACATGGAAAACAATAATATATGATTTAGAAAAAGGTGACTTTTCTTTTTCTTTTACTCCTCACTAGGGTCTGTTGATGAAACCTTTTATTCCCTCAGGCAATTGAACACTTAACTAATTTATTATTTGTTAATAAATATGGAAATTAGGCACTGGTGTGTGTCCTAAGGCATATATCTCTCAGGTTATATACAGCAAAGGATGACTGGTGCCACAATTTGCCAGAGCTGGTGCTAAGAATTCATGAATGCTTGATTCTGTGTCCCATAGAGCAGTTTCCACTTGGACTCAGTAGCACTTTGAATCAGCTGACTTTAACAAATCTTACTACAGTTCTGGAAATTAGGTACCCGTCAACCACTCAGAAAGGAAAAATACGTTGGGAAAATACTTTTGTAGTTAAAAACAGGAATAAAAAAGGTTTCACTTCCTTTAGTTAATGTGAAATTTACTTGCTGAGGCTTGTGAGTGCTTGGAAATTATCTACTTCTTTTTTTTATTTTCCATTTGAGCTAATTTTCATCTGGAAAGACACTTGAAAGCCAATCAGAAAACGTGTGGTTTTGGGCAGCCATACTTATACTCCCCACCTCTCAAGAAAAAATAGATCCCAGCTGGTTGGGTTCTCTAGAAGATGGTAGCTATAATACCATAGTGAATTGGCTCAAAGTCTGGCTTCAAATGGATATAATCCATTCATTTTCTAGTTGTGCTGATAAATCCAACCTTGAATAAAAGCTAGAAATGATCACAAGACTATACTATATTTGTTTCCTTAACTCATTGTTTTTCAGGGACAAGAAGAATAAAATCTATTATAATATTTTCTAATGTGGTTTTATATAAGACCTAAAAGTAATATTATCAGATCTTATCTACTCACGGAGATATACCATTTCCAGAAAATACTTTACTTTTTTTTTCTGCAGGTAATTTGGCGCTTTAAAAAAATAAAATTTTATCACTTACCACATTTGCTTCCCTTTTGTAATAGCTGTCAGAGACTTCAGAGCCAAGTATTTTGCTAAAATATCATAAGCTAATTGGTCCTTTATGTAATAATGCCCATCCTTTTTGCTTGGTATCCTAATGTCTCCTATACTGGAAATAGGATGGCTTTTGTTCATAGTCATACCAGAGTTTGAATCTCAGCTCTGCCTCTTGCTACTTGCATGAAGCCACTTAAACTCTTGGAAAGCCATTTGAACTCTGTGAGCCTGTTTCCTTGGTTTGCAAAATGGATCCTCCTTTCATCAAATTATTTGTGAGAGTTAAATGAAAATCTGTGTTGTAGCCTTTGGTAAGAACTAAAGAAAAGTTAGTTTAGTTTTTGAAAATGGGCCACCATGAGTTTTATTCTTACTTTGCTGAGTTTAAATCTGTTCATGGTAGGTTGCTGACTGGAAAGAGTAGTGCATCGTTGCATTTATAGCTGAACGACACTTCGTATAAAAAGGAAGAAAGCCTGTAGGAAGCCAGAAAGTTGTTCATAGTCTTCTGCATAATTTGAAGATTGATCTTTATTTGAACTTATTTGTAGTAGAACATGGTTTTTGAAAGCTGTTCAATGTACTCCTCCAAGAAACTACTACTGACTGACCAGAGTTAGGATGAGAGAAGTAAGTTCACCCCTAAAAACCTAGTCATGCCTTTATAAAGCTCTCTTCTAGAATAAGAGAGTAATTCACATGGACTCTCTGCACACTGTCATCTCTGTTTTATACTATAATTACAAAAATCTTTTCAAAATGACTATTGAGAAAATCAAGATTGTCTCTGGTCATGGAACAAATTGTTTTAGATATGTCAAAGACTCAAAGCAAGTAGGGAAATTAACCTTAAGTTATAATCTCTATTTTGTTATCAATTTCTTGAGTTGCAACTTTTAGCAAAATAATTCACTAATAAATTATTTTTTAAAACTAAAAATAAAGGAAGTTTAGTGTAGAGGCTCAAAGCACAGACTCTGAGTCCAAATTACTGGCATTTAGGTCCTGCTAAAGACTAATAGCCTGGAAAAACCACTTAAATTCTCTGTGTTTCAGTCTTATTATCTGTAAAATGAGAACTTAATTTCTCTGTGCTTCAGTTTCTTCATCTGTAAGATATAAACAGTAATGATACTTAACAATCATAGGATTGTTATGAGGATTCAATACATGCAGAGCGCTTAGTGCCTAGCATGCAGTAAGTTCCTATCAGCATTTGTTAACTAAATAATTACAGGCTGGTCAGCAATGAAGGAAGCATGGATAGATGTATAGGCAGGTTATATGGAAGATGAACATAGTCTTTGGAGACAGACAGGTTAAAGCTTGACTCTACTCCTTCCTGATATTGAAGGCTTGGGCCAATCACTTTTCCCATCTGAAGAATAAACTAAATAGTCACTTTGCAGAACTACTGTGAGGGTTTGAGCTAACCTGTGCTAATAACCTAATATAGTTCTGAAACATGGGAGGAGAGCATATTAGAAAAGTCATTATGGGATGCCTGGGTGGCTCAGAGGTAATGCGTCTGCCTTCAGCCCAGGACGTGACCCTGGAGTCTCGAAATCAAGCCCCGCATTGGGCTCCCTGCATGGAGGCTGCTTCTCTCTCTGCCTATGTCTCTGCCTCTCTCTCTCTCTCTCTGTCTCTCATGAATAAATAAATAAAATCTTAAAAAAATGTAATTATTTAGCATTCACTTAAAAATGGAAAGGTAGAAGGGGATTACATGCATAGCACGAAGGATGTGGATTAGTCAACAGGAAGATTTTCCTGGTAATAAATCTTTTTTTTTTTTTTTAAGATTTTATTTATTCATGAGAGAGACAGAGAGGCAGAGACATAGGCAGAGGGAGAAGCAGGCTCCCCGTGGGGAGCCTGATGCGGGACTTGATCCCAGGACCCCGAGACTGCTACTTGAGCCAAAGGCATACACTCAACCACTGAGCCATCCGGATGCCCCCTGGCAATAAATCTTATAAAAGGTTGGAATAGTCCGCCAGGAAAATGTGTGGACTCTCCCTTTAAGGCAAATCTTAATTCCATGATAGTTAGGCATTTGAACCAGTCTGGTTGCGTAGAATATAGATTCTAGAGATAGAGTCCACAAATTTCATTCCTTCAGACCTCCCTTCTTCTCTTTTTCCTTCCCTCCCTTCTCTTCCTTTTTTCCACACTGATTGAGTGCCTATCATGGGCCAAACATTATGCCAGGCAATGGTGCTACATATATAACTAGAATACAGTTCCTCTCCTTCAGAAGGTCTTTTAAGGGCCTATGTTTTATAAATGGATAAACTTTGCAGGTACTAAACCTTAAGGGTAGTTATTAAGAAAGTTATCTAGGGCTGTTATCCTGACACAGCTCTTTATTTCTACCAATAAATTTTCCTCCTTATCAGATATATAATATGCAAATATTTCTTCCCATCTGTTGCTTGCTTTTTCACTCTGTTGATAGTGTCCTTTGATTCATATATATTTTTTAAATTTTATAAATTCCAATTTGTCTATTTTTTCTTCTGTAGTTTGTATGCAGTTTGTATGTATGTTGTAGTTTGTATGCTTGCTTGTATCCAAGAAATCATTGCCAAATCCAATATTTGAAGCTTCTGTCCACGGTTTTCTTCTAAGAGTTTTATAGTTTTAGCTCTTATGTTTAAGTCTTTGATCCAGTTTGAGTTAATTTTTTGTATATGATGTTAGGTTAGAGTCCATATTCATTCTTTTGCATGTGAATATCCAGTTTCTTCAAAACCACTGGTTGAAGAGACTATGCTTTATCTATTGTATAGCCTTGGAATCTGAATCAAAGATTATTTGGCCATATTTGGGAAGGTTTATTTCTGACTTTTATTCTATTCTAGTGGTCTACATGTCTATTTTTATGTTAGTATACTCATACTGTTTTGATTACTGTAGTTTTGTAATGTTTTGGAATTTGGAATCTTCAGAAAGATTGTTTTGGCTATTTAGGCTCCTTAGAAATTTTGTATGAATTTTAGGCTCAGCAAGAGCACCTCATGCTCTACCCCATGGCTCTAGGCAGAGTAGGTAGAGGCCCTAGCCTGTTGAAAACAAGGCAGTGGCCCCAGGCCCCAGCTTTTGAAACCAAAGAGGCAGCTCTGATGATCTCTGAGTAGCCTTTGGGGTCATTCCTCTTCCTCTTCTCCTTTTCTCCTCCCCTTCCTTCTCTTCCCTCTCCTCCATTTTTTTTTTTTTTAATTTTAAAAATTTTTTTTTTAAAGAATAGCACTTGTTTAGAGCTATATAGATTTACTGTCCCTTCCTGTGGAATCTAAGAAGTCTGATAGCCTTCCTTCATTGTACCCTGACTCTATCCCCTTCAGTGAAAACTGGTAGTGCTTCTGCTCATTTAGTCCCATAATTATTGTATGAAGTGATAGTTCAGACACTCCCTTCAGAAAATTTTCTCTTCAGAGAACTTTCTCATTTTTTGTAATGTGGACAGGCTGAGAACTTTCCAAATCTTCACGTTCTGGTTCCTTTTGCTCAACAATTTCTTCTATTTGTCTCTCTCCTGTATTCTACTATAAGCAGTAAGAAGAAACCAAGCCACTCTTTCAGTACTTTGCTTGGAAATCTCCTCAGCTAAATATCCAATTTTACCTCTTGCAAGTGCTGCTTTCTACAAAACACTAGAACACAATTCATGCAAGTTCTTTGTTGCTTTGTGATGAGGATCATCTTTCCTCCAGTTTCCAATGATCTCTTTCTCATTTATGTTAGGGTCTTCACCAGAATGACCTTTAAAATCCATATTTCTACCAACATTCTGTTCTTGAAGATGTGTGTGTTTATGTATCTGAATACACTCTAAGATGATGGAAGCTTTCTTTACATCCTTGCCAGCATTTGCTATTTCTTGTCTTTTTGATAATAGCCATTCTAACATAGCCATTATGGTTTTGATTTACACTTCCCTGATAGTTAGTAACGTTGAGCACCTTTTCAATACCTGTTGGCCAATTGTATGTCTTCTTTGGAGAAATCTCTATTCAGGTCCTTTGCCCATTTTTTTTTTAAAGGGGGGACCCTCTAGTTCTTTTTTTTTTTTTCTAATTTTTTATTTATTTATGATAGTCACAGAGAGAGAGAGAGGCAGAGACACAGGCAGAGGGAGAAGCAGGCTCCATGCACCGGGAGCCCGACGTGGGATTCGATCCCGGGTCTCCGGAATCGCGCCCTGGGCCAAAGGCAGGCGCCAAACTGCTGCGCCAACCAGGGATCCCCCTTTGCCCATTTTTTAATTGGGAATTTGTTTTTTGTTATTGAGTTGTATGAATTCCTTGTATGTTTTGGATATTAAATCCTTACTGGTTATGTGATTTGGAAATATTTCCCCCCATTCCATAGGTTGTCTTCTCATTTTGTTAAGGGTTTCTTTTTCTGTGTAGAAGCTTTTAAATTTGATGTAATCATTCTTGATTATTTTGCTTTTGTTCACTTTGTTTATGAATCAAATCCAAAAAGTCATTGCCAGGACCAATATGAAGGAGCTTACCCCTGGTGTTTTTTTTTCCTTTTATAAGGATACTAATCTTATCATATCAGCAGCTCCACTCTTATAACTTCATTTAGACTTAATTACTTCCTCAGAGGCCTCCTCACTGGAGTTCAACATGAATTTTGGCGGGGGGGGGGGGGACATATACAGTTCATTATACATATTTTGTCTATCCATTCATTTGTCAATGGATATTTGGGTTGCTTCCATATTTTTGGATATTGTGAATAATACTGCTATGAATGGTTCCAATTTCTCCACATCCTCACCAACACTTGTTATTTTATAAACAAATCAATAAGCTAAATAGCCATCTTAATGGAGAGAACATCATGTGTCATTGTGGTTGTGATTTGCACTTCTCATCTTTTCATGTGCTTATTGGCCATCTGTATATCTTTAGAAAAATGTGTATACAAGTCCTTTGCTTGTTTTTGAATTGGGTTTTTTGTTCTGTTGTTGAACTGTAGGAGTTCCTTACATATGGTAGATATCAATCCTTTATCAGATATATGATTTGCAAATATTTTCTTCCATACTGAAGTTAACTTTTAATTCTGTGAATAGTGTCCTTTGATACACAAGTTTTTAATTTTGATGAATTCAGTTTTTCTATTTTTTTCCTTCCCTTGGGCTTTTGATGTCAAACCCACAAATCACTGCCAAATTCAATGTCATGATTATTCTCCCTTGTGTTTTCTTTTAAAAGGTTTTTTGTTTGTTTGTTTGTTTGTTTAGATTTTATTTATTTATTCATGAGAGACACACAGAGAGAGGCAGAGACACAGGCAAAGGGAGAAGTAGGTTCCTTGCAGGGAGCCCTATATTGGACTTGATCCCAGACTCCAGGATCACGCCCTGAGCCAAAGGCAGATGTTCAACTGCTGAGCCACCCAGGCGTCCCTTTTAAGAGTTTTATATTTTTAGCTCTTATGTTTAGTTTCAGCCCTCTTTGAGTTAATTTTCATATATAATATAAGGTAGGAATCCTTTTTTCTTTTTTTGCATGTTGATATTTAATGTTCCCAACGTCATTTGTTAAAGCAAAATCATTTGGCTTTAGCTTTTCTTTTTTGGAAGGTTTGTGATCACTGAATCAATCTCCTTACTAGTTATAGGTCTGTTTAGATTTTCTCTTTTTTTATGATTTAAATTTTGTAGGCTATGTGTTTCTAGAAATTTGTCCATTTTATCTAGTTTATTCAATTTATTTGTGTACAGTTATTCAGAGTATTCTTATAGTCCTTTTTATTTCTGTAAAGTTGGTAATATTTCCTCTTTCATTTCTAATCTTAGTTATTTGAATCTTCTCTGTTTTTTTTCTTAGTCAATTTAGATAAAGTTTTGACAATTTGGTTGATTTTTTAAAAACTAAACCAACTCTTGATTTCACTGATTTTCTCTATTACTTTTTATTCTTTATTTTGCCTAATCTCTGCTCTAATTTTATTATTATTATTATTATTAT
The DNA here is from genome assembly GCF_003254725.2 of Canis lupus dingo. Taxonomy (NCBI): domain Eukaryota; kingdom Metazoa; phylum Chordata; class Mammalia; order Carnivora; family Canidae; genus Canis; species Canis lupus. Next base: position 25,654,182 of record NC_064249.1, read on the forward strand.
TATTATTATCAGTTTTGGGCTTAATTTGTTCTTTTTATATTTCTTTAAGGTGTACATTTAAGTGGTTGACTTGGGAATCTTTTTTCCTTTTTTAATGTAATTATTTACAGCTGGTAAGTGTTCCCTTAGGACTGCTTTTTCTGCATGTTGTAACCTCATTTTATTTTTTCTCAAGATATCTTCTAGTTTCCCTTGTGATTTCTTCTTTGGCTTATTGGTTGTTTGAATATATTGTTTAATTTCCACAGATCAGTGAATTTTCTAGTTTTCCTTCTGCTATTGCTTTCCAATTTCATTCCATTGTGATTACAAAAAATATTTTACAAAAAAATATTTTACATGATTTCAATCTTTTAAAATTTACTGACTCATTTTGTGGCCTAATATATGATCTCCTTTATGTGCGCTTGAGAGAAATATGTATTATACCTTTGTTGGGTGGAATTGTTCTGTGTATGTTTGTTAGGTCCAATTGGTCTATAGTGTTGTTCAAATCCTCTATTTCCTTTTTGATCTTCTATCTAGTTGATCTGCCATTAATGAAAGTGGGGCATTGAAGTCTTGTACTCCTATTGTTAAGCTGTCTATTTCTCCATTTAATTCTGTCAATGTTTGCTTGATATATTCAGAAGCTCTGATGTTTGGTGCAAATATGTTTATAAATATTCTTCTTGGTGAAGTAGCCTTTTTATTATTACATACTACCCATCTTTGCCCCTTGTAACAGTTTTTAACTTAAAGTCTATTTTGTCTAATGTTAATATAGCTACCCCTGCTCTCTTTTGGTGACCATGTGCATGGAATGTATTTTTCCATTCTTTCACTTTCAACCTATGTGTGTCCTTAGGTTTAAATTGAGTCTGCTGTACACAGCATATAGTTGGATCTTATTTCTATAACCATTCTTCTAATCTATGTCTTTTGATTAGGGAATTAAGCCATTATAATTAAAATAATTACTGATAGAAGAGAACTTACTATTGCCATTTTGTTACCTGTTAATCTGTATGTCTTATAGCTTATATGTCCCTTATTTCCTCCCTTACTGCCTTCCTTTGTGTTTAGTTGGCAATAACATATTTTGGTTCCCTTCTCATTTCATTGTGTGTATGCTATAGATATGTTCTTTGTGGTTTTAATGGGGATCACATAACACATTCTAAAGTTATAACAATTTAAAACTGATAAACAACTTAACTTCAATTACATACAAAAATTCTACTCATATAGCCCTACCACTTTATGTTATTGATGTCACACAGTATATTCATATATTGTGCTACCCATTAACATAGATTTATAATTATTTTTAATGCTTTATTTTTTAAATTCTATAAGGGAATTAAAAGTGGGGATTATGAGGTAAAATTGCAACATAATTTTAAACATAAAATTACATAAAATTTTAAACATAAAATTACAACAGGTTTTTATGTTTGTTCGTGTATTTATCTTTATGGGACAACTTTATTTTTCATATGGTTTCAATTTACTATCTAGAATCTTTCTCTTTCAAATTGAAGAACTCCTTTTAGCATTTCATGTAGGGAAGATGTAGTAGTAATAAACTCTCTCAGTTTTCGCTTATCGAGGAATGACTTAATTTCTTCCTTATTTTTTAAAGGACAGTTTCACTAGATACAAAATTCTTTGTTGACAGCTTTTTTCAGTATTTTAACTATCATCTCAGTGCCTTTTGTCATACAATGTTTGTCCTGAGAAACTCACTGATAATCTTATTAAGGATCCATTGTAAAATGAGTTATTTTTCTCTTGCAGATTTCAATATTCTCTTTTTGTCTTTTACTTTCAACAATTTTATTATAACATGTTTTGGTATAGGTCTGAGTTTATCCTACTAGGATTGTACTGAGCTTCTTTTATTTGTATATCAATGTCTTCCTCAAATTTAGGAAGTTATGCACCATTATTTCTTCAAATTAGCTCTCTGACCCTTTCCCTTTCTTCATTTGTCCTCCTTCTTCTCCACTTCCCTTTCCCCCATCTTCTCCCATAATGCATGTATTTATCCACTTGGTGTTTCATAAGTATCCTAGGCTCTCTTTACTTTATTCTTTTTTCTCCACAGAATAAATACTTTAAAAAACTTTTTAAATAACATTTTTAGGTTTACAATGAAATTAAAAAGAAGGTACAGATATTTTCCATATGCCTCCTGCACCCAAACACAACTTCTCCCATTATCAATGTCACTCACCAGAATGAAATAATAATTAATTAATTAATTAATTAATTTATACAAAGGATGAATCTACACTGACACAGTAGTCACTCAAAGTTTATAGCTTATTTTAGAGTTACTCTTAGTTTTGTACATTGTATAGGTTTGGACAAATGTATAATGGCATATATTCATCATTGTAATATACTTTATTTTCACTGACCTAAAAACCCTCTGTGCTCTACCTATTTATCTTTCCTCTGCACTGTACCCCTGGCAACCACTGATTCCATAAGTTTGCCTTTTCCAGAATGTCATTTTATTGACATTATATAGTATGTAGCCTTTTTAGATGGACTTCTTTCGCTTAGTAATATGCATTTAAGTTTTATCCATTTCTTTTTAGTAATGAATAAAATTCCGTTGTCTAGATGTACCACAGTTTGTCCATTCACCTACTGAAGGATATCTTGGTTACTTCTAGTTTTGGCAATTATGAATAAAACTATTATAAGTATCTGCGAACACGTTTATGTGTGGATATAAGTTTTTAGCTCCTTTGACTAGTTTCTAGGGCCCCCACATAATTATTTTGGTCAATGTATTGTTGACTACTTAGTGTTTCTAGAGAGAAATGGGGGGCTAGAGTTTTCTAGTTTACCATTTTGCTGACATCACTTTTCCAGAGATATTTTGTAATCTGAAAAGAGAACTAAAGACTGAACTCTAACAGACATATTATGGAAGAGAAATCAAGAAATAATTCATAGAAATGCATGAATATAAGACAAAAAAAGGCATAGAGAGAACCAAAAGAGGATGGTAGGCTAGAAACTAAGCTGAGAAAAGTTTTCAAGAGGTGTTTGATCAATAATTTTAAGACGTACAAAAAGTTCAAATAAAATAATGACTGAGACAAGGCAATTGGACTTGGAACTGTAGAATGATGGAGGTAGAAACAATAGGTATGCAGAAATGGAGACAAATGAGGCTGTCTAAACAGAGAAGTTGCATAGAATAATCATCATGGGTATCAAAAAAAGTGAAACTTGAATGATATTTCACCAAAGAATCTTTAGCAAAGGGCTAAAACATTAAGGTTTCATGAAAACATATTTGCATAGCTGAACAGCAAACTGTTCAACCAAAGTAATTCCAGTCAAAATGTTGTCTTCGTTTGACTTTCTCCATTTCTTAGAATGTATGTATTCTGATCATGTGTCACCCCTCATTTACTGCTCCTATTTCACGTGGTGTTTTTATGGCTAAAAATTTGAAAATAAAAGTCCCCCTTTCTTCATAATATCAATTTCATTTAACAATTTTTATTTTCTGAAATTCCTTTTGCATACCATCCTGCACCTTAAGGGCATTAGGAATTTCTACTTGGATAATGTAATATTTTCAGATTTCTTATCTAAACCCAAATGGCAAATTTATCTTTACATATCGTATCAGTCACAATTGAAAGAAACAAGCAAAGAAATGATCCTAACAAGATCAAGACATTGAGTCTGAATAGTAGGAACCAGTTAATTTTGTTTTGATCCAAGGCCAGAGACTGAACTTAGCCTCTTCAATGTATGTTTTTGACTACTATAAAATATAGGACAAATGCGTGAAAAGTGATGGGTGAGCCCATTCCTACTTGGAAAGATAATACAAATTATATGTAACATTTGACTTAAAAAGGATCAATATATTCTTTCATTTATTCATTTACTCTTCCCATACATGTTTATTGAACACTCATACTATGTGAGGTACTATAGATATAGAGACAAACACAGTCCCAGCCCTTCAGGGCCTTGCAATTTGATATACAGATGAAGATACCATTATGGGGATAGGTACAATGCACCAAAGTAAGTGAAAGAGTGAACAAAACTAGACTGACAACAAACAAGAGTTGCTCGGGGGGCAGACCATTTTAGATGAGCTGATAACGATTATCCCTCTTGGTAAGAATCTACTCACTGTATTTACTCCTTTAACAGGATGTGGTTTTGTGGCAAGGTTTACATTACAGCTTCGTTTGATATACATCAGGAAACAAGCATACAGAGTAATCATTCAGTGCCTACAGGGTGTCCAGTAAGATCCTGGTACTTACAAATCACAGGCAGGGTGCTATTGGGCCTCCAGTTTAGACAAGACCAATGAGTCATGCTATTTATACTACAGGGCTTAGGCAATGGGATAAGCACAAACACTGATCTGCTTGCTTTCTTCAGTGTCATCTCAAAGCCCTCAGCAGTCAGAATCACATAAAAGAGAAAGGCTGGAGCAATCTAGCCAGCTATGAGACCACCAGATCTCACCTGTACATTTTAAAAAGTTTTTATTATTAGTGCTACAATGCTTTGGGGGAAAACAATCATGAACTTCAATGTGAAACAAAAATTTCAGCATAGACTTGGCTTTGGTGATAGCTGATTCTGACTAGTGGGAGAAAAATGGAATGAACTTATAAACTCAAGCTTTAGGAGCTAAATCTGGTCTGGTGCTTCTGTGTGATAATCTAATATTAGTAAAGCCATTCATTCACCAAACCATCCCTCCCTCCGTCCAGTTTTCATTGAGAATCATCCATGGAGCAGGCCTTAGGTAAGTTTTGGGTATAAAAAGATTAGAAAAAAATATCACCACTAGATGTATAAGTAAGCAGATGATTATACTGTGGGATGGTAAGTGCTATAATGGATAAATATAATGAGGTTTGAGAGCAGATGGAAAATGAAAAGGTCAAGGGATGGTTTCTCTGGAAAGTAGTGCTTCATGGAATTTTAGAGGATGGTAAGAATTGGTCAGGAGAAGATTAGGATGAGAAAAAACTGAAGAGTTTGTGTAATACTGGCCTCTGTGATATTGGTACTTCTAGAAAGCAGACTTCTGCCATGAGCTAAGACATTTATTAGTCTATTAGCCTATTTGGAATAAGATTTTCCCCTGAGGGAACAGGGAGAAGAAGCATATCAAGAACCATTCTGTCTTTTTGATGATAGTCATTCTAACAGGTTTGAGGTGAATCTCATTGTGGTTTTGATTTTCATTTCCTTGATGAATAGTGATGTCAGCACCTTTTTCATGAACCTGTTGGCCACTTGTAAGTCTTCTTTGGAAAAATGTCTATTTGGTTCCTCTGCCTATTCTTTAATCAGAATTTTTGCTATTGAGTTCTGTGTAATTTATGTATTTAGGGTATTAACATTATATCAGATATATGATTTAAATATTTTCTACTATTCCATAAGTTGTCTTTTAATTGTGTTGATGGCTTCCTTTGCTGTGCAGAGCTTTTTATTTGATTTAGTTCCACTTGTTATTTTGCTTTTGTTGCATTTTCTTTTGTTGTCAAATCCAAAAAAAAATCATTTCCAATATTGTTGTTAAATAGCTTACCCTCTAATCCTTTCTTCTAAAAGTTTTATAGCTTCAGGTCTTACATTCACCACTTTAATCCATTTTGAGTTTATTTTTGCATATAGTGTAAGATAGTGGTCCGGTTTTATTATTTTTTTTATTTATTTTTGCATGTGGCTATCAATTTATGGGATCACTATTGTGTTCCATGGTTTTATGTGTCTGTTTTTGTGCCAATATCATACTGCTGTGATTGCTAAAGCTTTGAAATATAGTTTTAGTTCAGAAAATGTGATGCCTCTAGCTTTGTTGTTCTTTCTTAAGATTGCTCAGGCTATTTGTGGTCTTTTGTGGTTCTATACAAATTTTAGGATTTAAAAAAAATTTCTGTGAAAAATTCATGGAATTTTTATAGGAATTATTGAATCTGTAGATTACTTTGAGCAGTTTGGACATTTTAACAATATTAATACTTTCAAACCATGAGCATGGGGTATTTTTCCATTTATTTGTGTCTTCTTCAATTTTCTTCATCAATGTCTTATGCTTTTCAGCATACAGATCTTTCATCACCTTGGTTAAAATTATTCCTAAGTGTTTTATTCTTTTTGATGCAATTGTAAATATGATTGTTTTCTTAATTTCTTTTCTGATAGTTCATTGTTGGTGTTTAGAAACACAATTGATTTTTGCATATTGATTTTGTATCCTGCAACTTTACTGAACTCACTTATTAGTTCTAAGAGTTTTTCTGATGGAGTCTTTAGTATTTTCTATATAAAATATCATGTCATCTCCAAGTACACACAATTTTACTTATTTCTTTCCAATTTGGATGCCACTTATGTGTGTATATATGTGTACCTAATTGCTCTGGCTAAGACTTCTAGTACTATCTTGAATAAAGGTAATAAAAGTGGACATATTTTTCTTGTTTATGATTTTAGAAGAAAAGCTTTAAGCTTTTTACCATTGAATATAATGTTATCTGTGAGCTTGGAATGTACAGCTTTTACCATGTTGAGGTAAAGGCCTCTGACTCAGTTTTGTTGAGTATTTTTTTTTATTATGAAAGAATGTTGAATTTTGTCAAATGCTTTTTCTGCATGAATTGAGATGATCATTTTATTCTTCATTTTGTTAATGGGATAAATCATATTAATTGATTTATAGATTTCAAACTATCCTTGCATCCCAGGAATAAATCCTATGTGATCATGGTGTGTGATCCTTTTAATGTACCAGTGAATTAGGTTTGCTAATATTTTTGAGGGTTTTTTTTTCATCTGTATTACCAGGAATATTGGCTAAAATTACTCTTTTTTTGTAGTGTTATTGTCTAATTTTGGTATCAGGGTAATGCTGGATTTAAAATGAGTTTGGAAGTGTTTTCTCTTCATGTATTTTTTTTTTCTTCATGTATTTTTTAAAGGAGTTTGAGAATGATTGATATTACATTATTTAGTGTTAATCATGATAAGTGTACTTTTTTTGTATATATTTTTATTGGAGTTCGATTTGTCAACATATAGCATAACACCCAGTGCTCATCATGTCAAGTGATAAGTGTACTCTTAATCCTCTTCATCTATTTCACCCATGCCCTACCCATCTCCCCTCTGGTAACTATCTGTTCTCTATAGCTAAGAGTCTGTTTTTTGTTTGTCTCATTTTTTTCTTTGTTCATTTGTTTCTTAAATTCCATATATAAGCAAAATCATGTGGTACTTGTCTTTCTCTAACTGATTATTTTATTTTGCTTAACATTATAGTTTCTGGGTCCATCTATGTTGTTGCAAATGGCAAGATTTCATTCTTCTTTTTGGCTGAGTAATATTCCATTGTGTACATATACTACATCTTCTTTACCTATTCATCTATGTATAGACACTTAGGCTGCTTCCATAATTTGGCTATTGTAGAAAACATAGATGTGAATATATTGTTTTGAATTAGTGTTTTTGTATTCTTTGAGTAAATACTCAGTAGTGGAATTACTGGATCATATTTTTTGAGAAATCTCCATACTATTTTCCAGAAGAGCTGCATTTCTCCCCATGCTCACCAATATGAAAAGAATCTTGTTTTTTAATCTATTCAGCCAGTCTATGTATTTTGGTTGGAGAATTTAGTCCATTTAATATCTAGAGGCTATTAATAGTTGTGTCTTTTTTTTCATATTGGTCTTGTGGTCATCTCATATTTGCATAGGGCTTTAGAGTCTTCAGACCTAGATTCTGGAATGTTTGACTCCTTGGCTGGGTTCTTTATACCTTATCGAGGTGCTTTTTTGAAGATCCTTGCCATTTGCAACAACATGGATGAAGCTAGAGAGCCCCACTGGCTTCAAAGTGAGGTATTTTGAAGAACCACCCCTCAGATGGGAGTATTCAAATTTGGGGTGCTAGTTGTAGAGTCCAAATCCTTCGTTCCTCACGGAGAAAGTGAGAGTTGGGGGTTCTCTCCCAATTGTATAGTGCTATGATTGGGGTGGGGTTTATGATGAGAGTGTGTCTCAGCCTTTCCTATCAGATTCAATATGGTTTTTTTTTTTTTTCCTCATTCACCCAATATGTAGAAGTTGCTCAGATAGTTTCCAGATTTCTTTCAGAGGGAATTGCTTTATGTGTAGCTATGCACTGGATGTGTCCATGGGAGGAAGTGAGTTTAGAAGTCTCCTATATCATCATCTTGTACCAGAACTGGCACTGCAACGCTTTCTAAGGAAGTATTTATTACTTAGAGAAATACTAGTAGCTCACCAAGAGTTTTAAGTAGCGTCCTCAGTTCCTTTATTGGAAAAATGCGGGAGTTAAAATAATTGTTTTCAGCTTTATATTCTAGATTTATAAAGATGATAAAAGAATATCCTAAGGATCCCATCTGTACACTCACATATTAGACTCAAAAATATCCAAATTCTCTGCCATTTCACTTAGATATGTAAACATAGCAACTAAATAAACACTTTACAAATTTGGCTACTTTATAATTTATTCATTTCCCATCACAAAATTACATGTGTGGTGTATACATATGAATGTGCCTGGTGGGGGGGATTCCATAGGGAAACACAGAAAACTCTTTGTAACAGAGAATAAAATTAAAAAAAAAAATGAGAAGTATGAAGTGGCCTGGTGAATCCAACTGCAAAGACAGGAAAGCATCCTAAACATCTCAATTTATGAAGGGCTTTAGAGTTTTCAGACTCTGAATCTAGAATGCCTGGCCCCTTGGCTAGGCTCTTTATATCTTATCAAGGTGCTTTCCTGAAGCTCCTTCTCCTATTTTATAACACAGCAGAGCAATACTAGCTGGGAAAGTAAGACCTCCCCACGTCCACCTCCCCAAGCCACCATGCAACATTGAGGTGGACAAATTGCAGGCTGGACTTAGAAAAGAGAAATTATGGAGTCAGAGCTATTTCCCCTTTCCTTGGCTCATTAATTTCAGAAATCCATGCCATTTAATTTTCTTGTCCATCCATCCACTGGCAAACCACATGCTTTACATGTTCATAGAAATACAACTGGTGGTGAGTTTACATATTTCTCATCTTGAACTTAAAATAGCCTTGCCCATTGGATGACTTCATATCTGCATGGTCAAGTCCTTTTTATGGGCTACTCAACTCCTACTTAAAAGACAGAAAGTGATCAATAAACATTAGCTGTCATTGTTGCCATGATTGTTGCAATATTGTTACTGTCAGTAGAATTTTCTCATGAGTCTTTGTGCTTCCAGACATTCATGAATGACTCTAACAGCTGTTGAAATAATCTGTCATCCTAGCTACAATTACTATACTGTCTGTCTTCCCTGTGAACCTTCTGGGGCCTCTATTTTCTTCTACATTGAAACTTCCACAACTAACCCCTATATTTGGTTCCCATAACTCTACTTAGTTCTAAATCTCTCTTTTAATTAATACTCACTGGGACACCTGGGTGGCTCAGCAATTGAGTGTCTGCCTTTGTCTCATGTCGTGGTCCCAGGATCCTGGGATGGAATCCCTCATGCTTCTCCCTTTGCCTGTGTCTCTGATTTTCTCTGTGTGTCTCTCAAGAATAAATAAATAAAATATTAAAAAATAATTAATACTCCCACTGACTCTGTGTTTGCCCATAAATTTTACTATCATTGCTCTCAACATTTTTTAATCTTTAAAGATTTTTTATTTATGTGTTAGAGAGAAAGAGAGAGCCAGTGAGAGAGAGCACAAGCAGGGGGAAGGGCAGAGGGAGAAGCAGGCTCCCTGCTGAGCAGGGAGACCAACACAGGACCTTAATCCCAGGATCCTGGGATCATGACCTGAGCTGAAGGCAGCGACTTAACTGGCTGAGCCATCTAGGTGCCCTATTACTCTCCTCCTTAAAATAAATGAAGGATAAAATTAAAAATAGATGCATGCTATATATACTATATAGCTATATAGTATAGTATGTATATGCTGTATACATACGGTGTTGGAATATAAAGGGATTTTTTTTTCAGTTGACATTTTCTGCTAAGAAAAATTGAATACCATGGGGAAATTACGTGATTGGAAATAGTTTTGACATTCCCATCACAGTATCTTTATCCTAATTTAAAATTTGATTTCACATCTGGCTCCATCTGGAAACCTGAGTCATTTTGAGATAAGTAGGAATAAAAGAAAGAATATGTAATGGGGAGGGGGCGGGGCAAGATGGCAGAAGAGTAGGGTCCCCAAGTCACCTGTCCCCACCAACTTACCTACATAACTTTCAAATCATCCTGAAAACCGGTGAATTCGGCCTGAGATTTAAAGAGAGAACAGTTGGAACGCTACAGAGAGAAGAGTCTGCGCTTCTAACAAAGGTAGGAAGATGGAAAAAAATAGATAAATAAAAAAGAATCAAGTGGGGGAAGAGCCCCTGTGAGGAGCCGGGCTAAGGCTGGGCAGCAAAAGCCTCCAGGACAGGAAAGCCCAGCCCCAGAGAAGCAGGAACTTTAAAAATCCACACCAGATTCTTCCCAGAGGGAAAGGCGCTGGCAGGGAACTCAGGCGGGATCCCAGGAAGGGCAGTGGAGCCTCCAGGTTCCCAGGGTCACTAACAGAGGGGGTGCGGCCGGGGGAGAGCGCACCACACACGGTGGGCCTAGCTGGAAAAGGGCTGGAGCCCGTGCCCTGCAGGGCCTTGGGAGAAGCTCAGACTGCGGCTCCGCACGGAGGGGCTGCGCAGCCCTGGGAGTGTGATTCCAGCGGTGCAGGCCCTGGGTCCCAGGGTGCTGGGGAACACAGGCGGAAGTGAGGAGGGCACAGGACAGAGAGGATGCTCCTGCTGCCGGGTGCCCCCGAGCTGTGCAGATGAGCGTCCCCTGCCCCCAGAGCATCCAGGACAGTGTGGATTGGGAGCTGTAGTAGTTACCGCGGGAGCTGACTCCAGAGCTGGAGACCTGGCCACCTCCAGTCTTGTTGTTCCTCCCTGTGTCACCCTGTGCCTGGGTCGGAGCGGGGCCACCAGGGAACAGGGGCCTCACAGGATAAACAGCTCCCACTGAGCCTGGCACCTGGCAGGGGGTGGGCAGCTCCCCCATGTACACACACCTGAGAATCAGCCAGCAGGCCCCTCCCCGAGAAGACCAGCTGGAAGGACAGGGGAAGAGCAAGTTCTAACAGAGCAGCGCTGGAAAGCTGCAGGAGAAGTCAAGGGATTTACAATATATAGAACCAGAGGATATCCCTCCTTGTTTTTGTTTCTTTTGGGGGGGGGGGGTTCTTTTTTTTTCTCTTTTTTTTTCTTCTTTTTTCCAGTACAACTCATTTTTAGCCACTGTGTACTGAGCAAAATGACTAGAAAGAACTCACCACAAAAGAATCAGAAACAGTACTCTCTCCCATAGAGTTACAGAATTTGGATTACAATTCGATGTCAGAAAGCCAATTCAGAAGCACAATTATAAAGCTACTGGTGACTGGAAAAAAGCATAAAGGATTCAAGAGACTTCATGACTGCAGAATTTATATCTAATCAGGCCAAAATTTTAAATCAATTAAATGAGATGCAATCCAAACTGGAGGTCCTAATGATGAGGGTTAATGATGTAGAAGAAAGAGTGAGTGACATAGAGGACAAGTTGATGGCAAGGTAGGAAGCTGAGGAAAAAAGAGAAAAACAATTAAAAGGTTAAGGGAAATAAATGACAGCCTCGGAAGGGAAAAATCTACATTTAATTGGGGTTCCAGAGGGCACCACAAGGGACAAAGGACCAGAAAGTGTATTTGAACAAATCATAGCTGAGAACTTCCCTAACTGGGGAGGGAAACAGGCATTCAGATCCAGGAGATAGAGATTCCCCTCCTAAAATCAATAAAAAACATTTAGCACCTCGACATTTAGTTGTGAAACTTGAACATTCCAAAGATAAAGAGAAAATCCTTAAAGCAGCAAGAGACAAGAGATCCCTAACTTATATGGGGAAAAATATTAGATTAACAGCAGACCTCTTCACAGAGACCTGGCAGGCCAGAAAGGGCTGGCAGGATATACTCAGGGTCCTAAATGAGAAGAACATGCAGCCAAGAATACTTTACCAGCAAGGCTCTCATTCAGAATAGAAGGAGAGATAAAGAGCTTCCAAGATAGGCAGAAACTGAAAGAATATGTGATCACCAAACCAGCTCTGCAAGAAATATTAAGGGGGACTCTGTAAAAGAAAGAGGAAGTCCAAAGAAATAATCCACAAAAACAGGGACTGAATAGGTATTATGATGAAACTAAATTCATATCTTTCAATAGTAACTCTGAACATGAATGGGCTTAATGATCCCATCAAAAGATGCAGGATTTCAGACTGGATAAAAAAGCAAGACCCATCTATTTGTTGTCTACAAGAGACTCATTTTAGACTTAAGGACACCTACAGCCTGAAAATGAAAGGTTGGAGAACCATTTACCATTCAAATGGTCCTCAAAAGAAAGCAGGGGTAGCAATCTTCATATCAGATTAATTAAAGTTTATCCCAAAGACTGTAGTAAGAGTTGAAGAGGGACACCAAATCATACTTAAAGGATCTATCCAACAAGAGGCCTTAACAATCATGAATATTTATGCCCCTAATGTGGGAGCTGCCAAGTATATCAATCAATTAATAACCAAAGTTAAGACATACTTAGATAATAATACACTTATACTGGGAAACTTCAACACGGCGCTTTCTGCAAATGACAGATATTCTAAGCACAATATCTCCAAAGAAACAAGAGCTTTAAATGATACACTGGACCAGACGGATTTCACAGATATTTACAGAACTTTACATCCAAACACAACTGAATACACATTCTTCTCAAGTGTACATGGAACTTTCTCCAGAATAGACCACATACTGGGTCACAAATCAGGTCTTAACCAATACCAAAAGATTGGGATTGTCCCCTGCATATTTTCAGACCATAATGCTTTGAAACTAGAACTCAGTCACAAGAAGAAATTTGGAAGAAATTCAAACATGTGGAGGTTAAAGACCACCTAAAGATGAAAGAGTCAACCAGGAAATTAGAGAAGAATTAAAAAGATTCATGGAAACTAATGAGAATGAAGATACAACCATTCAAAATCTTTGGGATACAGCAAAAGCAGTCCTGAGAGGGAAATACATTGCAATACAAGCATCCCTCAAAAAACTGGAAAAAACTCAAATACACAAGCTAAACTTGTACCTAAAGAAACTGGAGGAAGAACAGCAAATAAAACCTACACCCAACAGAAGAAGAGAGTTAATAAAGATCCGAGCAGAACTCAATGAAATAGAGACCAGAAGAACTAGAAAAGATCAACAAAACCAGGGGTTGGTTCTTTGAAAGAATTAATAAGATAGATAAATCATTTGCCAGCCTTATTAAAAACAAAAGAGAAAAGACTAATTAACAAAATCATGAATGAAAAAGGAGAGATCACAACCAATACCAAGGAAATACAAACAACTTTAAAAACATATTATGAGCAGCTATATGCCAATAAATTAGGCAATCTAGAAGAAATGGACACATTTCTGGAAAACCACAAACTACCAAAACTGGAACGGGAAGAAATAGAAAACCTGAATAGGCTGATAACCGGGGATGAAATTGAAGCAGTCATGGAAAATCTCCCAAGACACAAAAGTCCAGGGCCATATGGCCTCCGAGGGGAATTCTATCAAACACTTAAAGAAGAAACAATGCTTATTCTACCAAAGCTGTTACAAAAGATAGAAAGGGATGAAATACTTCCAAACTTGTTCTATGAGGCCAGCATCACCCTAATTCCAAAACCAAAGACCCCACCAAAAAGGAGAATTATAAACCAATATCCCTGAAGAACACAGATGCAAAAATTCTCAACAAGATACGAGCCAATAGGATCCAACAGGACATTAAGAAGATTATTCACCATGACCAAGTGGGATTTATCCCCGGGATGCAAGGCTGGTTTAACACTCATAGAGCAATCAATGTGCTAGATCATAACAAGAGAAAAAACAAGAACCATATGATCCTCTCAATAGATGCAGAAAAAGCATTTGACAAAGTATGGCATTTATTCCTGATCAAAACTTTTCAGAGCGTAGGGATAGAGGGAACATTCCTCAGTATCTTAAAAGCCACCTACGAAAATCCCACAGCAAATATCATTCTCAATGGGGAAACACTGGGAGCCTTTCCCCTAAGATCAGGAACATGACAAGGATAGAAGTCCTAGCCTCAGCAATCAGGCAACAAAAAGAAATAAAAGGCATTCAAATTGGCAAAGAAGAAGTCAAACTCTCCCTCTGCAGATTACATGATACTGTATATAGAAAGCCCAAAAGGCTCCACCCCAAGATTGCTAGAACTCATACAGCAATTCAGCAACATGGCAGGATACAGAATAAATGCCCAGAAATCAGTGGCATTTCTATACACTAACAATGACACTGAGGAAAGAGAAATTAAGGAGTCAATCCCATTTACAATTGCACCCAAAAGCATAAGATACCTAGGAAATAACCTAACCAAAGAGATAAAGGATCTATACCCTAAAAACTACAGAACACTTCTGAAAGAAATTGAGGAAGACACAAAGAGATGGAAAAATATTCCATGCTCATGGATTGGAAGAATTAATATTGTGAAAATGTCAATGTTACGCAGGGAAATTTATACATTTAATACAATCCCTGTCAAAATACCATGGACTTTCTTCAGAGAGTTGGAACAAATCATCTTAAGATTTGTGTGGAATCAGAAAAGACCCCGAATAGCCAGGGGAATATTATAAAAGAAAACCATATCTGGGGGCATCACAATGCCAGATTTCAGGTTGTGCTACAAAGCTGTGGTCATCAAGACAGTGTGGTACTGGCACAAAAACAGACACATAGATGAATGGAACAGAATAGAGAATCCAGAAATGGGCCCTCAACTCTATGGTCAACTAATATTCAACAAAGCAGGAAAAAGAACAGTCTCTTCAATAAATGGTGCTGGGAAAATTGGACAGCCACGTGCAGAAGAATGAAACTAGAAAAAAAAAACAAAACAAAACTAGACCACTCTCTTACACCATACACAAAGATAAACTCAAAATGGATGAAAGATCTAAATGTGAGACAAGAATCCATCAAAATCCTAGAGGAGAACACAGGCAACACCCTTTTTGAACTTGGCCACAGTAACTTCTTGCAAGATACATCTTTGAAGGCAAGGGAAACAAAAGCAAAAATGAACTATTGGGACTTCATCAAGATAAAAAGCTTCCGCACAGCAAAAGAAACCGTCAACAAAACTAAAAGACAACCTACAGAATGGGAGAAGATATTTGCAAACGACGTATCAGACAAAGGGCTAGTATTGAAGATCTATAAAGAACTTATTAAATTCAACAGCAAAGAAACAAAACAATCTAATCATGAAATGGGCAAAAGACATGAACAGAAATTTCACAGAGGAAGACATAGACGTGGCCAACATGCACATGAGAAAATGCTCTGCATCACTTGCCATCAGGGAAATACAAGTCAAAACCACAATGAGATACCACCTCACCCCAGTGAGAATGGGGAAAATTAACAAGGCAGGAAACCACAAATGTTGGAGAGGATGCGGAGAAAGGGGAACCCTCTTACACTGTTGGTGGGAATGTGAACTGGTGCAGCCCCTCTGGAAAACTGTGTGGAGGTTCCTCAAAGAGTTAAAAATAGACCTGCCCTACAACTCAGCAATTGCACTGCTGGGGGTTTATCCCAAAGATACAGATACAGTGAAACGCCGGGACACCTGCACCCCGATGTTTCTAGCAGCAATGTCCACAATAGCTAAACTGTGGAAGGAGCCTCGGTGTCCATCGAAAGATGAATGGATAAAGAAAATGTGGTTTACGTATACAATGGAATATTACTCAGCCATTAGAAACTACAAATACCCACCATTTGCTTCGACGTGGATGGATCAGGAGGGTATTATGCTGAGTGAAATAAGTCAATCGGAGAAGGACAAACATATGGTCTCATTCATTTGGGGAATATAAAAAACAGTGAAAAGGACAAAAGGGGCAAGGAGAGAAAATGAGTGGGAAAAATGAGAGACTCCTAACTCTGGGAAACGAACAAGGGGCAGTGGAAGGGGAGGTGGGTGGAGGGTTGGGGTGACTGGGTGACGGACACTGAGGGGGGCACTTAACAGGATGAGCACTGGGTGTTATGCTATATGTTGGCAAATTGAACTCCAATAAAATATTTATATATATATATATGAATATGAATTTGAAAACAGAGCAAAAATTATGTCTGTTTTAAAAATATACTATTATTTACTAAGAGCTTTCCCTTCAAAAGATATATTAGTAGATATTATATTCAGAAGTGGAGCAGGGGTGCCTATATCACTCAGTCAGTTAGGCCTATTCAACTCTTGATCTCAGCTCAGGTCTTGATCTCAGAATTTGTGTTTTCATGCAGGGCATGAACCTACCTCAAAGACAAAAACCAAAAATCAACCCTCCCCGCCCCCCCCCCCCAAAAAAGGTGTAAAAGAAGTGGAGCACTTTAGGATCCTTAATATTGGACATTGTTTTCTCATTTTAAAGCCATTCTCTTACAAAAGCCAAATTCAGGTACTTATTTTTATGTATCAAGACACAACGAATATATGTTAGAGTTAAGCAAATCTGGATTTGAATTTGTAGTTTTGTGGCTTTGGTTAAATTGTTAAACATTTCTCAACTCAGTGTTCTCATCTGTAGAATGTGACTAACATGGGCTCCTATCTAATGTTTTCATGAGGATTAAAAAAACCTAACAATGCATGTGAGAATTTAAACTTTAAGCACAGTGCCTGATTTTTAATATATATATGTTTCCTTGTTTTCACTCTATAATTTTCTGTCCTCTTGTTGTATGGTTTACATTTGAAATCAGCATTCAGTGATATTGCCATCAGTGAGGCTGGTGTTTGACATGATCTATGAATTCACAGGATGAGGGACCAGAAGAGGATCTAAGAGGCTGTGTACGTGTGGGGAGGAGAATATTTTTATTTTCAGCCAAAAATATTTCCTTTAGGCTTGTTGGGTGATAAAAACGCTGAAATAATTTGGGCCTTATCTTAGTATAATATTCATAGCTAACTCCTTAAAGTTGTTTGTTCTTTATTTAGCAAATAGAAACTGCCTGCTACCTTTCATTGGCGCCTTTCCATAAAACAACATTTTACAATGTTGCTTGTGATTCAGTGTTTTTTCCATTGGCACACCACCCTGAGATTTCCTCTTTATGGTGGAACATCCTACTATATTCATGGCTAGAGTCATCAAACTGGATAGACGAGTACCTTGGCCTGAACAACTCTAAATACTTTGCCAATTCTCATCTGAATTGAATTAGCTAGTAACTCTGGGAAAGTTACATAAAATCATATAAAAAAGATAAGTGAAACTTATCTTGAAATTAAAACATTTTCAGTGTAAGTTTGGAATGATCAAATGTAAAAAAAAAAAAAAAAAAAATCAGCAATTACCAGCAAGGCATTGCTTAAGATCAGAGACCCTGCCTTATTTCTTCTGATTTCTCCATTATTAAGTAAAGTACCCAAGAAGCTGTAAGACTACAATCCACATAGACATGCTTGGACACATATTAAGTACGTATTTATACATTGTACCGTAAGTAATGCATATTTATATATATATATATAATATGCTCTTTCAAAAATATGAATATATAACATACATATTATATAATACATTTACTGAATTGCAATTGATTAGGTTAGGGAAATGGTACATTTTGAGGCTTTTTCATATGACTAATCTCTCTTTAGATGTGTACCTCAGCCTAAATATCGCCTCCTTTATAAAACTTCCCCTTCCCCTGAATGAGGTCAGGTATTTAGTTCTCATCCTGTTCCCACACTTTTTTCTGGAATGGCCTTGTATATTTTTCTCTTTCCCAAGCCATCTATAAAAAACAAATCCAATCAAACAAACAAAAAAACAGTACAAATTCCTGTTTGGAATCTGCACTGAACATAAATATTCTATTATGCATAATGGCACATCACCTCCTATTTAAAACCATCAAATGTCATCTTAGAGCCATAATAAATGAGCATTGCTGTTAAATTATACCTTGCCCAGTATCACATAAGTCACCAAAGAGGTAGGAATTTCACCTACCTATCAATATAACTGAACTAAGAGGGTCTTAATATTCCTGGGACTAAGTATTACCCAAATTTCCCAGATTTCCTTAGGCAGTCCTTTCAAAGATGACATATATGACATTCTCCTTCTATTTGGTCTCCCCATTTGACAAACTATTACATACCAGCTCCACCAGTGGGGAATGGTCATCATATTTACTCCATTCAACACACAATTGTGACATGTGTTCATACAGAAATCTATGAGATTTTATCTTTTGGTTTTCCATTTTTAGCATTGATCTCACATGATTAAATTTAAATATTCTGGCTCATGGCTAGATTTTTTGGTTTTGACGCTAGGAACCTAAGTAAATAAAGAAAGTTTGTGGCTTTCCTATGTAAAATGATCTCAAAATACAGTAAAAGTACACGTTGTTCCCCTTGTTAATTTAGAAAACATTATTGAATGTCTTCTACGTACTAAGTACAATGCTAAGGACTTGAACGTTGATGAACAAGTATTTCCACAGTGGCCATACCAGTCTTCATTCTCATCAACAGTGCACAAGGATTCCTCTTTCTCCACATCCTCACCAACAGTTGTTTCTTGTGTTTTTTATTTTAACCATTCTGACAGGTGTGAGGTGATATTTCATTGTAGTTTGGATTTGCTTTCCCTGATGATCAGTGATGTTGAATATCTTTTCATGTGTCTGTAGGCTATCTGTCCATTTTCTTTGGAGAAATATCTTTCGTATCTTCTGCCCATTTTTAAATTGGATTATCTGTTTTTTGGGTGTTGAGTTTTATTAGTTCTTTATATATTTTGGATACTAACCTTTTATTGGATATGTCATTTGCAAATATCTTCTTCCATTTAGTATGTTGCCATTTAGTTTTGTTGATTCTTTTCTTCACTGTGCATAAGATTTTTATTTTGATGTAATCCCAATAGTTTATTTTTGCTTTTATGTCCCTTACCTCAGGAGACATATCTAGAAAAATGCTGCTACTGCCAGTGTCAGAGAAATTACTGCCTGTGCTTACTTCTAGATTTTTATCATTTCAGGTCTCAGATTTAGGTCTTTAGTCCATATTGAATTTGTGTAGGGTGTAAGAAAGTAGTCCAGTTTTACTCTTTTGCATATACTGTCCAGTTTTCCTAACACCATGTGTTGAAGATACTTTTTCCTATTGTATATTCATTCCTTCTTTGTCAAAGATTAGTTGACCATATGTTTGTGGGTTTATTTCTAGGCTTTGTATTCTGTTCTATTGATCTATGTGTCTATTTTTGGGCCAGTACCATACAGTTTGATTACAGTTTGTAAAAATACAATTGGAAGTCTGGAATTGTGGTATATCCTGCTTTGGTTTTCCTTTCCAAAATTTGGCTCTTTGGAGTCTTTTGTGATTCCATACAAATTTTAGGACTGTTTAGTCTAGATCTTTGAAATATGCTGTGTTTTCTTAATTTCACTTTCTGCTGCTTCATTATTAGTGTTTAGGAATGCAATAGATTTCTGTACATTGAATTTGTATCCTGCGACTTTACTGAATTCATTTATCAGTTCCAGCAGTTTTTGGAGTCTTTGGGATTTTCTCTGTATAGTATCATGTCATCTGCAAATAGTGAAAAAGGAAAACATAATTTGAATTTCAACTATTTCTGGGATGCCTGGGTGGCTCAGTGGTTGAGCATCTGCCTTCCGCTCAGGGTGTAATCCTGGAGTCCCAGGATTGAGCCCCACATCGGGCTCCCTGCATGGAGCCTGCTTCTCCTGCCTCTGCCTATGTCTCTGCCTCTCTCTCTCTGTCTCTCATGAATAAATAAATAAGCAAAAATCTTTAAAAAAAAAGGAATTTCAACTATTTCTTAGACCATCCTGATTAGGAGTTTTTAGTTTCTTAGAATGATGTGGAGATTGATACAAGAACTCTCTGTATATCTTTTAAAATTTATTGTACATATAATATATAAATATGTGTATAAATATGTATATTATACATATACGTATGTATAGTTGTATATATATTTATGTATAATGAGCTATACGCAATTCTTTTTATAAAATAAGTGTTTATTAATCTTAACAGATACTGCTGTTGCCTTTATAAAATTCTGAGTTTAAGACTCTATTTCTGTATCATATCTATTATCTATCTATCTATCTATCTATCTATCTATCTATCATCTATCTATCATCTATGTAACTTCAAGCTAAATGGGCCTTATTTGTCACAAGAGTAAATATTCTCTGGTATCTAGGGTAGGCAAAATCAGTTGTGCAGTATTCTTGAGTTCTGATATACTGAATACTTCTGACTCAATATGCTACATCATACACTAACACAAGGATAAAATCATGGTAGCATTTAAAAGGAATGTGGCAATGTGCACAGACCTGAGTAACACAGGATTTTGGAGAAATCTGATGTCCATGTAATATTTTCTCACATATTTTTACATGCATCCCACTCTTCAGCATAGAGAAGTAGGAATATAAGAATTTTGGAATCCAAAAGTTGGAGATTAAATCCCTATTCTATCAGTACAGGCAAGTGATTTGTCCTCTCAAATATCAGCCTCATCATTTTTAAATATGGAGATGTCAATACAGGGCTGCTTGATGTTCAAATATAATCATTTGTGCACAGACAAGACACATAATAGGTACCAAATTTATTGTAGTTAATGTGGTCAATAACTGAACTAGAGCCAGGTTTCTATATATTTAATTCATTCCAAATTCAAAACAACAATGAATACAGTTAAAATAACTTAATCAAGCACATCTTGCATGCTTTTTTTAAAATCCAAAAAATAAAAAAGATTATCTTTTACTAGTTTTTCTGAATTCCTCAGTTTGTAGTATTTTGCCTTTGTTCATATTAAGCTTTTAATAAGTTTTCTAACATTTGTGGATGTTTGTACCTCCAAATAGTCATTCCTCAGATTTTACTGCTGCCTCAAGAAAGAATTCCTTCCTTTCTCTTCTCCTACATTTCTAACCTGTCTTCTCAGGTATTTTTAGTTTATCTAGATCTTTCCATTCTCTGAAGCTCTATCCTCCTATATACATTCAGGCATCTGTTTCCCTATATTTAGAGTTTTAATTTAGTTGTGAGGCACTTTCTTGACATCTGTGACTTTTTATATCCCCCAAAGCCCTTAGCACAGTAGCAAGCTGATAGTAAATGTTCAACGTTTTTGCTAGTTGTACCTAATTGGGAAAAAATCTCATTTTAAGTATGTGATCCAGTGACAGGTCATAAATACGAAAGTTTGAGTTTGGTGCTCTTCTACCTCTTGTTACATTTTAAGATTTCACATCTCAGATGTCAATTCGTATAGCTTATACCAAGAAGGTATCAATGGTGACTCATTACTCCAAAATTTCAAAAAGTCTTCCCTACTATCACTTGTCCTAACTTGAAATTCCTTCCTTTCTGAACACCGTTTCATGAAAAGAAGCCCTGGAATGTATTCTTCTTAAGATAAGAATGCTATCTTTCCTAAGATACTTTCATAAGGTTAAAATAATGAGGATATAGCAGATCCCAATCTTGGTTAAGGGCAGAAGGAGAAACTGGATTTTATTTGGAATAGTTCCTCATTTGAATAAATGTTCACTGAAGTGAGTAAGCAGAGGCATTTCCATCTAAAATTTGGAGAAGAGACAGGAGAAGGAGCAGTTCAAAGAAGCAGGAGTCTAAATTTTCAGGAGTCAATTTTAAATTTTGTGCTTGTGCATGTTCATTACAGACATGATATGAGTACAAGAATTCTAGGTACAAGGTCTGGTTTTTCTAGAGTCAGTTTGTTATTCATCTCTGCATCGTAACATCTAGTATGGAGTCACAGAAACACTGTTGTACTGAAAAATTATTCCTGTCTGACTCTGGATTCTTCCTCAGAGACAAATTATTGATCAAGGTAAAATAAGGCCAAGTTAAAATGTGACAACACAGTAAGAAATATTACTACAAGTAGTGTGATACTAAGAGAAGATGGTTAATTTAGAAGATGGTTGGTATCCTTGAGCTCAGGTTCCCACTCCACTGTATTCAGCCATTCATGATATGACCCATCATTCAACCTCTATTATTTTAGCTTTCTCTTCCATAAATGAGGACCTTAAATCTCTAAGCCTTTTCCCCTCCTAATTAAAAAAAAAAATCTTTGATTCTCTCAGATTAAAAAAAAATTTCTTCAAAATACTTCCATTTAAACTATTTTTATTTAAATGAACTTCAGTTGTCTAAGACCTTTCTCTAAATATTTCTTTTAAATCATTTTTTTCTAGGGTTTTATGATTGATTACATCTTTGTAGCATCTCTAAGAAGGGTAGAAAAGAGATAAACATTTATGGGACATCTCATATAAGCCAAATTTTTCATATTTATTTCATTCTCATGCCTTATGAAGTGGAAATTTTCTCCATTTTAAAATTAAGGAAACAGAGAAGTCAAGTAGCATTCTGAAGGCCAGGCAAGGGCTAGGCAGTGCCAAACTCTCCTTTCAGGTCTGATTGATTTAAGAATCCATGTTCTTTCTAGTACATGATGCTGGCATTCTGTAAAAAAAGTAGGTATTCCTACTTAACAGATGGCAAGACTGAGGTACAGAGAAGCAGAGACTTCCTCAATTTTGTAGTAAATCAGCAGTTTGAGTGCCAGAAAGAAACTCAGGTATTTTGGAGTAGAGTATAAGCTCATCACAGGGTGTAGGAAAATATCCTTTTGTATGATAATTTTATTTGATGCCACCATTGAATTTTCAAGGTTTTAAAATAATGAGATATGAGAGAATATCTTATTGTATTTATATTTTTTTCAAATGAAATTCTAGTAATACAACTGTTTTCTATAGACTGTTTCAGAATGAACATTTTGTATCCTAGAAATTTGATGAAGCTTTCTTTTTCCAAACCATGCGCCCGAGACTCCCAAGCTCCTCAACCCCTGCCTTACACATACATGATACCTAGAGCATGATAGAGCTTAGTCTTGAGCTTTATTTCTCCTTATAAAAATAATTTTCTTATCCGAAAATAATTTGTAATGCTGCACAGTACTATACTTCCTTGTGCTTCAGAAAAGAACGTTTTTCCTCTGAATGTTCCTTGTGTTGGCTTCTAGCCTTCTGTTCCTTTCAGTGCATTTGGTCTTGTGCCAAATAAGAGTCATCACTTAGCCCAAAAGTATCGTTTTCCAACACACAGAATCAGAAGGAAAACCCCGCCTATTACACCCACTGCCAATTACCATACCACAAAACTGACTAGTTGCATCATTGGCCCATCACTTGTGAATTTCTGCCTTCCAGAGCTTGTATTCCTGCAGAGAATGAGTTTGAGCCACATGGAAGATATGTCTTTAAGCCATTCAAGTCCTCAAGGGACACACAGACTATCCTGGAAGCAATGGTTGCTCTACTCAACAACAGTTACTTTGCTGTTGATTTGCTCCTTCAGCACATTAATTCTTACTTTTCTTCCATTCAAGGTAAGGAGACAACAGTACCTATAATTGCTGTTTTTCTTTTGTAAGTCTAGTTATTATCATTGTCACTCAGTACTGTTAGAGCTAATTGGAAGAGATGTGTGGGTACAGATAATGCAAAAAGAATTTCAATTTTGTTGTGGCATATGGCTTTTTAGGCTTATCTAAATATTTTGAAATAAAAGGTATTAGAAAATGCCAAGTGTTAGATGCATAACTGGGCTAGATAGAATCACTTAATTAAATCAATTGACAGATGCCTTGGAATATTTTCTCCCTTTCTGGAACTCTGCTAAACCCTCTTGGTGGAATAAAGGTATAAAACATATGTTTGCCTTCAAAGAATGGGATGCAAGCTATCATCTTATTGAGGGAAAAGATTTAAGAAGATAATGGAAGAAAGAATAAGGTAGGCAACAGGTGGTTAGTGCATTTTTGTGGAAGGAATTGGCACTGAACTAGGAGTAAGATCTGGATTCTGGTTCTAGGTTACCCTAGCTGTATGAATTTAAGAAAGACATTTAATCTTTCTAGTTCTCAATTTCTTCATCTGAAAAATGGTGGTAGGAGAATGGATTTGTTTATTACAGTGCCCCTTCTAGGTATAAAATACAGTGATTAATAATTTATCTAAGGATAGTATAGAACATAGATACTTTAGGAATTCAAAATAGGGGACAATCACTTTGGACTAGGGTGATCAGGGAAGGCTTCATGGAGGAAGGAGGAAGCACATTACTATTTGGGAAGCCCCTGATGCTTATCAGGAATTTCCCATTGAGCTCCAATCCAAGTTGTGGATCTAGTAAAGGAAATGGAGATATTTAGGTTTTTGCTGAAGTTTTTCTGATGGTTGACTACATAATACTGATCAAAAATAAAAGAAGAAATGCCTTATTTAATTTAAGATTTTAGTCTATTTCTGGGTACATTTGGAGATTCTGAGCCTTAGAGAGAATAAGGTAGTATATGCCTGTCTAAGAAAGGGCTATGATATGAAATTAGCACCTGGGGAAACACTTTTCTAAGGTGATTGGCCAGTGAGGGTTTCAATGACATGTCTCTACTAATTAAGATATTTAAAAGTAAATGAGAAAAGATGCAAAAAGAAGTACCTTGTACTTGCTGATGTCAACTTAGGGCAAGTGCAGCTTTGGCCAAATTTTTATACAGTCACCTATTAATCTGTATTCCCTAACTGTACACTAGGATATGCAACAGAAGCATTTCTAATCATACCCCCATTCTCTCCAGAATGTATCTATCAAACAGAAGTCTGAACTTTCTGGAACAGTGAACCTTTGAGAAGAAAGAAAAGAATTGTCAGGAATTCTGAGTGTTTTGATTTCTGAAGAGGAAGGGTGAGAATAGCAATAGCTTACTTTGGAAATACTTAATCCCTCTAAAAGCCCCTTCAAGGTTTAGCCAGATTTCCCTGAAGAATGTAGGATATGTTATACCTGTTATCCATTTCTGCATAAACTGGGGTATCAATGCATAAAACAGACAGGAAATGTTCTTCTCAAAGGAATACAGTAGTTATTGGGATGTCTAATAATGCCAGAGGCATCTAGGACACCTCTTTCAAGAATTGAACTTGACCAATCCCATGTGTTTGAGCTCTGATTCTCTCTCCTAGACAACATGCATCTTCTCAATGAAAACTTCCGCCTCTACAGAAATAGCCAAGTTTATTTCAAGTTTGGGGAAATTTAAAAGGTTTTCAGGATATTGTCCTGATTGGATGACATAAAGGCTTATTTCCTATAGCACAAGCCAATGGCCTAGCTGATGATACAATATTAACTCACTTTCCACTTGCCTAAACTTCCTTTTCCTTAATGGTCACAAAAAAAGTATCTTAGGAAAGGAGGACTGAGTGGCTAGCGGATGTTGAGTCATTATGAGGTGGCCACTTCCACCTTCTTACAATATGCATAAACCTTGGAGATTTTATTTGGTCTCCACTTTAGTTTTTATATACAAAATCCCACTTTCCAACTTCTCTAGGCACTAATTCAAAAAGTGTTAGATAGGAAGATTAGTCCTTCTAGACCAACAGAAATTTCCTTGGGAGAACATTTTTTTCTCCCCTCTCACCCCATCTTTCAAAGGGATTGTTTTGATGTTGGATTGTTTCAGTTGAACAACTGAAAGTATTGACTATGAACCCAAGAAGTTTGGTCTACCCCTCAGTGAAAATAACCTCATAGAAGTTATCTTTAAAAAAATGCCAAACCCAAAAACCAAATGTTCAGAAGAGACTCCTGCTTCAATGAAATGAAAGATGCTTCCTAAAGGGGAAGTTGTGCTTGTTCTTAAAAGCAGAAGAGAGTCTATTTCCAAATGATGATCTATATTAGGATTAGTTTGGAGAAAGAATGATTGTTTTGGCCATTTGAACCCAGACATTTAAATCTGGGCTTAAATCATAATGGGGTTACAAGAGCAATTGCTCCTTCTAAAGCAAAAATGAATTAAATTAAATGGGAAGTCCCATATGCTTCTTTATAAATGGATATTTACCCCTTCCAAACATCAACAGAATTATAAATAGAAACTGCCCCCACAGAGTAGTGGGGGTGAGACTTTTGAATCAGACAGACTGTTTGGATTTCAGCATGGCCTCTTATCAGCTATATGACCTTGGACTAATTACTTAATCCCTCTCAGACACACTTCCTCATCTGCAAATGAGCATGCTAGTTCTTATCCCATAGACCTGCAATAAGGATTAATGAGACAGTATAGTACCTGACCCATAGTAGGCTCTGAATAAATTGTAGTGATTAATATTTACATCATTATTATTGACATCATAGTGCAGATCAATTTAAAAAGATTTTTAACAAAATGGATATTCCTTGCTCATCTATTTCATTTCCTCAGCTAAAGAGAATCCCTTGTTGCCAAATAGATGATTTTTGTGATTAGATAGATTTTGATTTGTGGCAATAGAAAATGTTAGTGGTGGTTTCTGACATAGCTCAGAAATAGACATTAAAGCAGTCCAAGTACAGCATTCGGGATTTCTGTCTCTGGCAACTAATTTGTCTGTGGCCTTAGGTTTTTCCCTACACTCTTTATGAATGATAGTAGACACCACAGATCCTATCAGTGCCACATATTTTGGCACTCATTTATATTTAGATTGTTACCCAATTGCCTCATGTGTGTAATCATCTTTCTAGAAAGACTATAAACTGCTTAAGAGGTAAGGACTATAAATTGTATTTTTTCTTGCTGACAATGCTAGTTGGGAATACAGGTGATTCATGTTTTTTTTCAGTTCTTCATCAAAATCAGCATCATTATTGAAACAGGTAATATTTAATTAGCAGGACCAGATCTGTCTGAGAAAAGTCCTCCTTAACAATTATTACATTTAAACCCATAAATATCTTCAGTGAGCTAGATGCTATTTTGTCCTCCATTTTATAAACAAGAATATTGAAGATAAGGAAATCCCTACCACATGACTATCATGGATCAAACTAAATTGAATTTCAGCATTTCTTTTAAGAAATCCCAAAAGGAGGATGAAATAATCGCAAGAGCAAAAACAACTGTAGGAATCCAAGCTTTTTTATTGCACCTCTTTATCAATAAAATATTTTTAGTACAATAACAACATGTATGGTAATTTATTATGTTACATAGAAGTACTAATACTATATATAATAAAAAGATACACAAAATGGAAACTTATAAGGATAAACTAAATAACATGCTTGCTCTAGTTTATTCACAGTGCAAGACTGTTTTTCTTTTACCAGAATATTATATTCTATATGTTAATATGATATAAACATTTCTAAGCTAATCAAAATAAAATTTCAGTAATTTGACAAAAGTGTTTCTTTTATATTCTTAATCTTAGTTTAACACTTTGTGATACAATAATTTGAAGGCTATATTCGAAGTTAATTTACTTTGATTCATGGTTTTGACTGTCATAACCTATATGTCTCCATTCTCCTCTACTTGACTATTTTATTCCTTTAACTTCTATTTAAACATGCAATAACTTTTCCCCATTCTTTTTCTTACCCGAAAGCCTTGCCTTCAATTTCTATGAGAAAATAGAAGTAGGCAAGAAAGAAGTAACAAAACTCCCTAGCATATCTACCACTTACCTGCAAGTTTGTTCACATAGACTATGTTTCCCTTTTGTCACTGTGCGTGAATTATTCACGTACCTATGTAAGGCCACCTGTGAACCAGATTCTATCCCCTCTTACCTACTCAAGGACATTGCTCCAACAATTATCCCCAGCTCTTAAATTCTATCCTCCCCTGCCCCCTTTACTGGAACATTGTCATCAAATGGCAACAGATAACCATGTTGTCAGTTCTCTCATGTTAAAACGAAACCACCACAACAAAAATTTCTTTGACCGCCTATCCCCGTCGAGACTCCAATTAATTTTTCTATTTTACTTTACAGCAAAATTCCCCCAATTTCCCTTTTCTCATTTAACTTTATAGACATTCTAATTATTAAGCTTCTGTCCTCATCACATCCCAGAAATTGCTTTCGCCAAGAACCCCAGTGACGACTGTATTGTTAAATCCATCAGTTAATTCCCTGTCCTCTTCTCGCTTGACTCAGCAGCATTTGATACAGCTGACCACTTCTTGCAATACTTTCTTCTCTGGGTTTCCAACATCACACTCCCCAGGTTTCCCTTCTGACTCACTGGCCTTTCATTCTTAATCTCCTTTGGTGTTTCTTCCTCATTCCCTGACCTCCAAACATTGCAGTGTTCCAATGCTCCTCTCTATCTATACTCACTGCCAGAACAATCTCACATGATCTCATGTCTTACAATGTCACACAACAGCTTAAGACTCCAAATTTTATACCATCAGAATTCCTTACATTCCATCCTCATAGGTCTGACTGCCTAGCTGGCACTCCTACCTAGATATGTAATAAGCATCACAAACTTGATATGTCCAAAAGTGAATTCATCACTCTTTCCTCTCAATTTACTCCTCTTGAATCTTGTTCATTGCAGTGATTAACAACTTCATCTTTCCAATTACTGATGCCCAACATCTTTAAGTCATCTTTTTCTTCTCATTTTCTCATCACATATCCATGTCAGGATAGCCAGCACCTTGGTCAGAGGCATCATGCTTTCTTGGCTAGATGATTATAGTGAATTTTTGGCTGGTCTCACTGCTTTTGCCATGGGCTCTGTTTGCTTTATTCCTACCATAGCAGCCAAAGAAATTCCATAAAAAATGTGCAATATCTTTAAGTTCAAAAAGTCTCCTAAGCACTTTGCTGCAGGGAAACCAAAGAACTATACATGGTACAAAAAATATTTTGTGATAATATCTTATTTTACTGTTATTTTAAAGCCTTTGGCGTTTAAATACCAGTATTTATAGAATTAGCCGCAATGATGGCTTCTTGTTGCAAGTAAACTGTGGTATGTTACGATACTTTGAAACTAGTCTCCTCACAGTATCTCACTTATTGTAAGTGGTGTGATTGTCTGCATATTAAATGAGGGCAGCTTTACCAGTCTTCATGGTGAGTATTTCTATAGTTTGATTTAATATTATTAAAAATAAAAATAAACTTAACTAGACATTCTATTATTTTCTTTTCACATGCCAGTGGATCACCTTGTGTACTGATTGGGCATAGAGACTACTACATATAGATAATTTCTATAGCCCAAGAGGAAGAGAATTCAAGATAAAATAGTTGCCCTGTGGGTAGAGGTTAGGTGGATGGGAGGAGAACTTAACTTTTGTCTAGAAGACTCAAAAGGGCAGTTAGGTAATAAAAGGGAAAGGACAGAACCAGCCGTCTGCAATGGAAAGCTGAGACAGGTGAGACAAGGTGGAGGGAAGAATTTTTTAATATGACTAGGGAAAAGAAGTTTGCTTCAGGATCTGAAGCTCTAAATAAATCAACCAAGAAGTCTGTGACACTGTCATTCTCCTGACCAATTCCTCTTTTTCTTCCTCTACAGACTGCCAGTGAGCCCTGTGTAGCTAAGTTTGGTGAGTAACCTATCTTTCATACCTCCTTTTTACTTTTCTTAGCATTTGATACAAGAAGGAAGCCCATATCCTACTTTAGTCATTTTTAAACCACTATTTATAACTGTTTATCTTGTGTCAAGCAGTTTTCTAGCAGCTGAGACATCAGAGGTAAGCCAAACAGACAAGTCCAAGTTTTTTTTTTTTTTTTTTTCCAACGATTTCTTTTATTGGACGCCTCCAGGTACCCGGGGATCACCCTCAGGAGGCGGATGAGCAGATGGAGACGACTGGGTGTGGGCCCCGGGGAATCCGCAGCATCCCGCGCCCCCCTCACCGGGCTCCTCCGGGCTCTAGAAAACTTCCCTTGGATCCTGGAGTCCCGGGATCGAGTCCCACGTCGGGCTCCCTGCATGGGGCCTGCTTCTCCCTCAGCCTGTGTCTCTCTTATAAATGATAAAGCTTACATTCAAGGTCATTTCTCTGGGCCGGAATACACATCACTCTTACAGGGCCAGGACCTGAAATCCAGGAATCCACCTTTAATTTTGCTTTTTAATAAGCACAAGTTACAAATTTCTACAACTCAAAGTTCTCACATTTCACATATTGCTGATGCTCAGTACAGCACGTGGTGTTTTTTTTTGTGTGTGTGTTTTTGTTTTTGGTTTTGTTTTTCCACATAGGCAGAAAAATTAAACTAAAAGGGTAAAAAGTCCCTCTGTCTCGAGGTTAAGAAAGCCAAATAGAGATTAGGATAAAGTTGTGGGGCATTTATGTTTGCTAAATACACAGATTGTTCAGCTTACTTGGTGGAGTGGAGGGTGTGATGGAGTCTCAGAAGCAGGAGGTGAAGGAACTGGGGAGAGTGGAAAGGAAGAGTCCCACCAAGGGTGAAAGAATCCAAGGCTTTGTTTTTTTTCCCACATATCTTTGTGTATACGGAAGAAAAGTGAAAACCATGCAATAGGGACTCATTCCCAGAACACACACAGATTGCAAAACACCAGCCTCAAGAAGTAACACCTGTCCTAACCCCCTGCTGGCTCTGTGCATTTTTGTTTACAAATGTATAGAAAAGGAATGAAAGCCAAGGAAATGGCTATTTCCTTTGTGCTCTTCTGTCCTCTCAGTTTCTAGCCACTTTCCCTTAAAGTGACCCGGTACTTGCTAAGAAAACCATTAAAGTTTCCAGTCACACCGGGCCTTAGGGTATTTCTTAGAATACATACAAAATTGAAAATAAATACATTTGGATTGTTTATGTGTTTCAGGCCACACACACACACACACACACACACACACATTTTCAGTGGGGAGCAGAACATTTCTAAAGTTAACTGCAACTCCTGTTTTCCTATATAGTTCGAATTGCCACACTTCCCTGGCTTTGGGATTAAGGAATCTCTTTTTGAGGAATCTTGTCTCTGCCTTTATAATTTGTTTTTGTTTTCCTAGTGAATGGAGTGGAAATCATGATATGTTTGAAATTCCTTCTTGAGGTGATAAAATGTTGAGAACCTCAAGTGTTGCTGAGTGGCTTCAAGTCTTTAAGTGGTCCTTATTACAGAATAAGAGAACCAGTGACACTTTTTCCTGGTGACTTGCCAATTATCTACTGCATATTATATGTAAAGCAGGAAGAAATTCACTGGGCTTTGGGTTCATTGGAGATACAGAGAGACTTTGCTTCTTGCTCTAATGATCTCTCCTTCATTCTCCTTTAGAATCTACCCTCAGAGCTTTATAATCAATCATTTATATATAAATAAGAATTTACATCAACATGTGATCCCTTCTGGGTTGCTTTCTTATCAAGGTTTCTTTGTAGTTATCAGACTTTGCCTTCCTAAGAAAAAATTACAGAGAATTAGAGAACAGGCCAAATAAGTATTTTGAAGGATCAATACACCGCCTTGGGCTCTGAAATCACACTACTATGCAAAAACAATTAACATTAGGAAGATATGTACATTCCACATATACCTATGAAATAAATGATCGAGTCTTGATTCTTTTCCCATCCTCTGTGACAGTATTAAACTAGGAATACTTTAAACAGTCAAATTCAAATAATTTCCATTTATAAACTCATGAATTTACTAGTAGTTACTTTTGAAGAGTTGGATAATGATATCCCAATTAGATCTCGGGTATATACCCATAAACTAAAAAGAAGAGCCATAATTTAGACACAATGCACCAAATTCAGGAACATGGATGTATCATTCAATCAAGAAATATTTATTGAGGACACACTAGGTTCCGGGAACTCTTTTAGGTGCTAAAGATATAGCAATGAACAAAATAGTGAAGCACTTGTCCTCAAAGATGTTATATTCAAGTGGGTATAATATAAAAAATAAACAATTTTTTGTTTATAATTTATAGATGATTTATAATATATAATTTATAATATGCTAGATGGCGACACACTTTCTATAAGGAAAACTAAAGCGGGATAAAGGGAGAGAGTGGCAGGAGACCACTATTTTATGTAGATTGATGAGAAAGGTCTCACTAATAAAATGATACACAGTAAATAGTACTTACATAGAAAAGGATGAATATGCATGGACTGCCACGTTTGGTTATCACAATCCTGGCTTGTGATTCCTCTTTCCCTTCCTCCTTCTTTATTTCCCTTCACAAATGTTAATTGACAAGAGATGAAATGCCACCTAAAACTTAACAACCCATTTTTCTATCCTAAGTCCATTTCTTTAGAATTCCCCAATCAAGAGATTTCTCTACAACAAGTTTCTCTAAAACAAAATACTAAAATTTTGGTTGGAGAGAACTATATAGACTAAGAAACAACTTGGAAGTAAGGAAGAACTATAATCAGGAAAGGAAGGAAATAAATAACTATGCTTTCCTTTTTTTTCCCCCTCCTTTATAAATTTTTTACAGGACCATTACCTTCAAAATGGCAAATAACATATCCTAAGCTTCCTTGTGTGAATAAGACAGCTGATGAGAAACTGGAGATACTTCAGAATGGTTTATATCTAATTTATGGCCAAGTGGCTCCCAATACAGCCTACAAGGAACCAGCTCCTTTTGAGGTGCGGCTATATAAAAATGAAGACATCATACAAGCTCTAACAAACAACTCTAAAATTCAAAATGTAGGAGGGACTTATGAATTACATGCTGGAGATATACTAGACTTGATATTCAATGCTGAACATCAGGTTCTAAAAAATACTACATACTGGGGGATTTTATTGCTGGCAAATCCCCAATTTATCTCCTAGACTTGATTTGGCCTTTGCATCATCTTTAGCACATGCAGAGATGCTGGTGAGTGGGTTGGAGGAGGCAGATTTTCAACACCCACAGTTTGAGTACACAAATCAACACAAATGGAATCCCTTTGCATGTGACTTTGCATCTCTCAAGCTTATCTGAAAAAGACTCAAAAGGCAGCCCAGAGATATTCGCTTACCCCTGACATTGGGTCAGCAAAGATGCTTTACTAACCCATGATAAATGACTGTGGGTAGCTCAGGGACAGAAGCTTCTTGAAGAGTCTTTGTCTACTTCTTGAATGCTTGGGTGGAAAAATTGTCTTATTGCCCTGGGAGACTTACCTGGTATGCAAAAAAAAAAAAAAAAAAAAGATTCAGGGGAGTAGCCTGGGTTTGTTCTTATATTCTTGGTCTGTATCACTTTATTCTTCCTGTACTCATGTTTTTTGAGGCCCACCTATTAAAAGTGGCCAGACTTGGAGGGTGGCCACAGATATGCCAACAACACCCCACTTTAGATGTGGTAATATTAAGAAGACAGACATGTTCTCTAAAGTTAGAGAACTATTGGGACAGCATAGAACGGAATGCACTTTACTTAGGAATTTCCCTTGATTTCATCACATTCAGGATACAGAATGCTTAATAAAACCAGTTAGTCAAAGGGCCCTCCTTCATGTAGGGCCCATGAGAAGTTGTTGTTTATGTATGTCTAAATGTTGTCAGTAGTAAATAAAGAGTAATCATTAGTAATCATAAAAATTAAACCGCAGAAATTGGCATCATCAAAAAATATATTGTCATGTAATAATTTCATATTTTTAGCTGGCTCTCCACAGTTTGCAAAGTGCTTTCATATATCATAGGGCAACTCTATAAAGTGAATGGGGCAGGTGTTTTTGGCACAATTTAAACAATGAAAATAAGAAGGCATCTAGAACATAGGTAACTTGCTTCAATCCATAGAACTAATGATTCATGGGGCCAGGTTGGTTTCCCCAGTGTATCATACTATCTCAGCTTTAGAGGTTAGTATCGACTTTAAAACCTATTAAAGTTTAGTAGATTTAATTATTAGGAGATACATTCTCTTTCAGCCCAAGGTGGGTAGAATAAAACTACAACTGATCTCTCCTTTCTTAGCAAACTACTTTTCCTTTCCCTGCTTGAAACAGGGAGCACAAGGGTATTGCTTAGGGCTTACTCCAACCAAATCCACTTCCTTACTTTAAAGAACTTGTCTTGGTCAAATGTGTTAACTTCTAAAAATAATGAATAGCCTTCAATTCAATGATAGTCTGCTAAAGCTTTAGACTCTGTTAAATTAATTAGCTTTCTTGTTGAAAGGTATGTAATATGATTACATGATAACCCAATTCAAAATATTTATGGATATTTGTAAAAAGCTGCATTATGTTAACTAATAGTATTACATATAAAGCTAATTTAAAACTATTTGTATTATATGCAATAAAAATTGTTGGGGAGCAGACTAAGCCTGAGGCCAAGATATTTATTAGGCTTTGTTAAAAAAAAAAATCTGCTGAGTAACTGTACTGGCCAAAGACCTGGATATCTTCTTTGTCTTGCATTTGCATATCTTCTCAGGAAATTAAAGTTATATAACATGTATTTATAGAAACTTGTTACTGATTGTTGTTGAGTTATAAACAAGAGTGTGCTGAAGTGCTGGAGTGAGCAAGCAGTTAGCTCATGACAGCTGATTGTTAAATTTTCAAAATTTTGCAATCTGGTTATTATTTATAGTCATCCTTGAAGTTGGCCATGAGAGGACAATTTATGTCATAGGAATTGACAACACAGCAAATTAGGGATTTTCCTTTCGGAAAGCCTGTTCACCATCACACCACTGTTTATAAAACTCTCCTTCGTAATGACTCCTCTCTGCTCCCACCTCATTCCTGGGACAGTCAAGGCAGGCAAGGGAGAAAGGGAAATTGTAATACTCCCAGCAAAAGTCCAACGTCATCATGATTTCTCAGAGCAAGAGTGATCCTCAGCAGCTGCAGCCAGAGCGATGGCTAACAACAAGATGACCTTTAAATTTTCCTGATGCTGTAATTTCAGCCTTTGGTTTCATGTATACTCTGTTTTCTTTTTTCTTTGAATAATTGAAACCTATAATAAATGTATATTGGTAAGTGGACTGTAGCTGGCTTATCTGTGGGTTATCAGTTTAGTCAGTGATGTTGAGAACTTCAAGGTGCATCAGAGAGATCCTTGACCATATGAAACACTTACGAGGCTAGTGTTAGGCAAAAGTGAGAGCTGGATGCAATTAGCTTTTTGATTATAGCTGTCCCAATCTCTGATGAGTTAGTCAGAGAGTTTCACATTCTGACCTGTACTTACCTCCTCAACTCCACCTCAGTCATCCTCACCAACAAAGCCATCACCAACACCTCTTATACTAATTGTTTTTTACTTTTCATTTGCCCATCAAAACTTATCGTTGTAGGTTAAGTCTCTGAAGATGGCAGTTAATTAAAAAGTAATGAAGCATTTGAGCATTTGATGGGGGCAAACTAACTCCTTAAATGAAATGTATCTGTTTCATCTTGGAGATGAAATTGCTGTCTTTTTGTGTTTGATCTCAAAGAAGCAATTTCATTGGTGGGTGTGAGAGGATTTTTTTTTAAATTTTTTATGTGAGAAGGAGAAGCAAAAACTTGATCAATTTATGGGTGAGGAGTCTGAGGATTACTTTCAAGTAGAATTTATAAAGGATACCTTGATACATACACTTTTCTTGATCTGATAGGATGCATCTCTATTTTGGGAATCAATAGTGACACTGGCAAAGTCACCTTAGGGGTCATGACTCCTCTGAGTCCCACATCTATCCTCAATAAACGTTTACACATGCCTTGCACCTACAAACTCAGAAAGTATGATTGTAGCAAGACTCTCCCATATCTACTACCAAGGAGTTGACCTTCCTCTTCCCAACAGATCTGCTGGGTGGGGTCAAACTCTAGCTTACTGTCAACTTTTGCTTTCTCTGGTGGGAGTCAGGTACTAGTTCTATCACCCAATTACAAGAAATATACTTCAAAGCTCTTTTAGGGGTTTCCTTGAAGTCCTCTACCAGGCTTAAGGTTGAAAAGTTTTATTGTTCCCCATTCCTCCTGCAAACTGAGTGGTTGAGGACTCACAGCATGGCTGCAGCTGTTTCTTTATAAATGTTATACAAACTCTCCTTCTTACCACTCTGGCCTCATTTTATGTCTTTGATTAAGCTAATGTGTCAAAGAGTATTAGGGGAAAGGGCTTACCTTCATTTCCTTTTGTAAATTCTGCATATTGATGGGAGCAATTGTCTTACTCTCACTTTGGTTGGTATCTTAATTTGTTCATATTATGACTGAGTTGAAACAAAATCACATTGGGTCCCACTTTAACACCTAGTTATACTCTTAAATGTCAAAAAGGGATCAGAGAGAACTATGGTAACAGAAATACAAAAAGCCCCAAACTCTCATCATAAGGAGCAGTAAAATGAAGTCTTAATACAAAGGCAGAGGGAAAGGAAAAGTATTGTTCAGAAAGTTTGACTTAAGAACATAATTACAAATGAACCTAAAACATTGCTTTTAATTTCTTGAAAATCAAGGAAAATTAGAGAAGCATGAAGGAAGGAAATAGAGTTGTTTCTTCCATTAAAAAAATGTTTTAACACACATTGTTTTATCAAGAAAAAGCAACTTTCCCCTGATACTGAGCTCTAAGTAGATTCTAGATCCACAATGAATGCTCTAGATAGTAAAATGCATACTTCCCCATTTGTTTTATTTGAATGTACTGGATTCTGTTAGCAGCTAACTAGTTTAAGGAGTTCAAAGCAGCTTAGTTGAGCTCTCACTCCAAGAACACAGCGATATTGATGAATCCCATTATACTACCTGGGAAAGTAGACTGGAGGGTATATACAGGATCTGCTTCAAAGAACTCGGGAAGTGTTTGGGAATAGGAACATGAAAATTCAATGAACAGAATCATTAGATTAAACCAACTTCTTCTTTGCTTCAACTGCATAATCAGAATGTGAATCTCTGATTTTAGTGTCCAGAGTGATTGTTTCCACCCAGCTTTGGTGTTATCCAGGGACACTATGGGGTAGCATGTTCCTGGGCCTCAAGTATGCAGAGTCCAAGCTGGACTGGGATGAACTGGTGAGTTTAAGTTTTGCAGAATGAAAGACCCAGAGAGCATCTTACATTTCCTCCTTGCTTATGGGTTGTATCTCTTATCCAGTGGGCTAGTCTCTGAGAGGAATCTGATGTCTAAGAGTCCAGGGTCTGACACCGTGCCTGACTTAGGGTCCTTTTTGTCTATTGGGTGAATAAGTAAATCATAAATTTACTTGAGCATTGGTGAGAACTTAGCATTATTGTATGTACACTGGATAATGGAGTTCAGTGGGGAAAGCCATCTCCCATCCCATTGTCTACTGTTCTCAAGTACTCTCCTCCTTCCCCATCAAAACATTCTGAGGAACATTATTTATGTAAATAAGGCAAAGAACCTTAAAAATTCACTTGCACTAAGGGAAGATAGCCAGTAAGCTACCTCATCTTGTAGCACTAAAACAGGACAAAATTCCATTTGTTTTAAGCTTTGCTGGGCAGATGTACCAAGAAGCAACTGTCTTTATAATATCCTAAGGCCAAACAATTTATTCAATGATCAATAGTAGAGGTTTTCAAAGTGAAGTCTATGGACTCTACATCAGATCCACCAAGGATGCTTGGAAGAAACAAAGTGACTCCTAGGCTTCATTCAAGTCTATTGAATAAGTGTTTCTAGAAATGAAGACTAGGGATCAAATGGATCTTTTAATAACCTCTGGACAGTTGCTTATTCTTATGCACACTACAGTTTAAGAATTGCTGTTTTATGGCATGTAATGAATCTCAGCTAAATATTTCTCAAGTATATAAAAAGAGTCGAATCTTCTAAACAAACAAATAAGAAAGCAAAACAAAGTGAACAACAAAACCAATGCTGGTGCAGCCCATGAGATTTAACATAATTCATCTCTCATCACAAAAGCAAATGGCCTTCTTTCCTCTAAGTTTAAAAAAGTCAGGCTCTTCACTTTTCATAACCTAATGGCATCTCTCACATTTGAACGTTGGCAATCTAAGGCATCTGAGCCTTTCTACAATCAATACTACATTATCTGCCTGTATGCTGTCATTTCTCACCTATTCAGCTTTTGCCCAAGTTGCTCTCCTTTACTTCAAACTTGTAAATCCAGCTGTTTACCCAACAGTTTCACATTGGAGGTATAACAGACATCTCAAACCCAACATGTCCAAAATGTTTCCCCAAACCAGCTTTTCGTGAAGCCTTCCCCCCGCCATTTCAGTTGTATTGCATAGGGCAAAAACCTCTGAGTCATGAATTCATTCTTGAACTCCTGTCTTTCATACATTTAATCTGTTAGGAAATCATGTTGTCTTTACCTTCAAAGAGAATCTGACCTCTTTTCTATTATGTCTCTTGTCTGTGCCACTAAAATTATTTCAATAGCTTCATAACTTCTACCTTTATAGCCAGACAAACTTTTTTTTCAAATCTCAATTTTGCCATTTACTACTTATTTGGATCTTGGACAAATTACTTGCCCTCTTGGAGACCTTTCTTATTTATTTTGCTTCCTGTTACTTATCTAATGCCTGACACATAGTTGGAGCTTAATAAAAATTTTTGTTGAGTCAAATAATAAATTTAAAATAGGTTTCAAATACCAACTAATTTATGTAAAATTCTTGATACATAGTAGACACTAAAATCATGGCTGCCATAGATTTTTAGTACAGTTTTGGATTTATCCCTAAATTTCTGACCTTTGCCATTTCTCAAATTGAGATATTTAACATCTCTCTTATTCTTTTTCCTCCCCAATAGAAGTCCTAAGATAAAAGCATTTTATTTGTTTAATGTGGTATCAGTAGCACCTAAAATAGTGCTTAACATTAAAGGAACTCAAGGCATATAAATGAATAGGCAAAAAAAAAAAAAAAAAAAAAAAAAGATGAGACTCTCATTCTTGGTTAGAATGACCAGCAAGATATAAGATACATATGTTGCAAACAACCTCTCAGAATGGTATGCTCACTTCCATTCCTCTAGGTGTTTTAAATCTCTAAGTAATGCATTGAAATTTCTAAGTATACACGTAACAAGTGCTCAATGAAAGT
The DNA here is from genome assembly GCF_003254725.2 of Canis lupus dingo. NCBI lineage: Eukaryota > Metazoa > Chordata > Mammalia > Carnivora > Canidae > Canis > Canis lupus. The sequence goes on from NC_064249.1 coordinate 25,693,346, forward strand.
TGGCTGCTATCACCATTACCTATACCATGGCTATCATTATGATAGTCATCATTTAATTATCCTTGTTTCTCTAGGAAACAGTATGAGGGAACACATTAGCTTGCTTTACCACAGTAATGTCTTCACCAAATTTTAAGTTAAGCTTGTGCCTTTGGCTTTTATAAAAAATTTATATTAGAAACATCCATGGGTATCGTCTCCAAAAATGGTTCTTAAAACAATATTTATTATGTTACTGATCATTCTTTATGGCAAACACATTCAGGAAAATCGATCTCTCGTGAACTTGAAACCGTATCTCTAGAGGCATTTTTGTTCCTTAGGTATTTTTATAGAGCAATTAAAGGGCACAGCAACATGTGAGATTTTGGAATGTGTACAGATTGCCTCTGCAAAAGCACTGACAGTCTTTAGATTTATTACTACTTACTCCAAATGAATATTTTCATAAACACAAACTGTGCTTTCTGAGCACAGATATTGACAGATGCTGCCTTGGTTAATGAGTTAGTTTTTCAACAAGGGTTTTCAGAGTGGTTATTTCAGAACGGTGAAGTTATCATGTCTAAAGTCCAGTCCTCACATTTATAGGTACACACATGGAATTTTATCCAAGGGTTACAGTTTATAAATATCGCAGGGACCATGTAACCAAACTCATAAGAGAATGAGGTATAAACTAAGATGGAAGTTTATTAGTCAATACATCCCCTCCAGGAGAGAGAGCACTGAATGGGAATTCTCATTATAACCAGAAGGTTATTGGCAGGCATAATTTGCAGGCCAAGGTGATGAGGTAAAGGGGACTCCAGTGAATAATGGCCTAAGATACCGAATACATCTTTTATTCATTGAATAATGATTTCCTAAAGCCAATTATATCCCACATAGGTACCAGAAAGGATGCAAAAATCAAAAGATATATTGCCTGTCCTGAAGCAGTTTAGAATTTAGCAGAAAAAGATATGTACACAAATGATCAGAGAATTCTATATGTAATTACTCTAATGGCATTAAATGAGTAGACAATAGAGATGAAGGAGAATCTAAATAAGGACAGTGGCATTAGTCATGGGAATAGGGAGACTGAGAGAAAATTTTGTGTCATAGAATCATCAGACTTTAGTTACTGTGAAAGGTACCACTGGGGTTTCTGACAAGGTCATAGTGGTTTCCTTATCAGACTTTCTTATCCACTGGGGTAGATTTAAGCAGCCTCGTTTTTAACATGTAAGCCTATTCTCTTGAGTTTGACTTGCCAAGGAATTTTTTTTTTTTTTTTTTTTTTTTTTTTTTTTTTTTTTTTACTTGCCCAGGATTAACTACCCAGGATTGACCAGACAAGATAAAAATGTGGAGCAATTGGGCAGCCTATGTACCTTCGTAACAAATTCCTCTCCCTGCCCCCACCCTAGTTAGCTGGATTAAGTTGGTTTCTATTAATTGAAATCAGAGTCTTAACTAATAAAGTGATTGATTCAGGGTGAGGAATGAAGAGGGAAGGAACCTCTTGATGATACTGAGGAGATGGTGATGTTTTCACAGTAGGGGATAGAAAGGAGAATCTAGAGAAAGTTTGGGATGAGATAATGAGTTCAGCTTTATAAGTGTAGGGTTTGAGAGATGTTTGTAGAATATCCAAGTGGGCATGACTATTATGCAACTAGAACTCAGGAGGTGTCTCATGGGATGGGATGAATATGTGAAAGTCAACAGCCTTTAGGGTAAGGTCACTGTCATGAATGATATCACAACAGAGAGAGTTTAAAATAAAAAGGGAACCAGTGAATGAGATCTGGGAGCATCAGTATTTGAGGATGGGCATACGAAAGGAATCCTATAGAATATCATCCAGGGACAAATGAGGTCAACTGGTGGAGTGCGTCCACAGAAACAGACCATGAGTGATTAAGAATAAGGGAGTAGTCAACAACAGAAGCTCCAAGAAGTCAAACACTATGAAGATTGAAAATTGCCCATTGGATTTTGCTGAAAGACAATTGTTGGTGACAGCAGCAAGATCATTTTCAGTGGCATAATGGGGGAAAAATCCAGATTTCCAGGAGTGAGAAACAAATGAGGAATACAGTTGCTAGATGTGGAGTACATGGAAGGTGAGACAATAAGCTATACTAGTCTTTGTAAAACCTTGATTGTGAAGAGAGTTGTGGAATGGTAGAGAGTATATAATCTTAAGGCTAAGGAAGAGGCATCTACTTGGCAAGCAGACCAGGTATTAATGTTGGCTGGTCAGAATACTCTCTTCTCAGGAGATTGCTGGAGATGCACAATATGAGTCAGGCTTGCACAAAAACAAAAAAAACAAAAACCAAACCATAGCCCTCTCAAACACCCCCCCCCCCCCAAAAAAAAAAACCTACAAAAAAACAAAACACTAAACTGGGAAAATCTAATTTCCTTTCTTAAGAATTTGACCTAGAACACAGAAGGAAAATCTCTCATTTAGCAGTAGAAAAGTTAAATGATCCCATGGAGCTGTTTGACAGGCAGGAAGTATAGAACTGTTGTAAAAGAAGAAGTTGCTGCCATATGAATGGGAGAAAAAGGAGAAACCACGCAACTTGCCACAAAGAAAAAGCTGCAGTCAATGCCCAGGAATGCTGCAGTTCTGACACAATATTCAGTGCCTTATAAATATTCAGGTGTTTATAAATCACCTCAGTAAATACCCTTTGTCCTTGAGCTTATGTTTCCCTTCAACAAAATGAGGCCCATCACCTCTAAGATGTTCTTTCAAAATATTTGAAAATATCTGTTATTTTCTAGGCTATATCATCTCAGGAGAGGCAATGGAGTAGTGTGGTTAGGAGATGCATTTAGATTTAGACAGGCTTCAATTCAAATCCTGACTCTGACAGTAACACTCTATGTCAGCTTGAGCAATGTGTGTAGCTTCTCTGGAGGGAAGTGTTTTCACCTATAAAGTAAGGAAAATTATTTATACTACACAGTATAGTTTCAATTTCTGGCAACAGAAAGTTCAATACATGCCAATGATTTTTGTGTTATTATCATCTTACAACTAGCTATATTAGGTGGACGCCTTTTCTCTATCTTAAATTTGTCTTCTTTTTTAGCTTTAATGAGCAACCAAGTACATATTCAGCCTCTTCTTGTTTTATTGATTTGTATACCATACTGATATTTGCATTGTGCTTAGAATTATGAATATTAAAAAGCTTAAATCTCTATAGTGTATTCTTATTAGTTGCCTTTTCTAGATCTTTTCTAGAAACACAGTTAAATGGAGGGTATATTTTATTTAAATACAGTATTTAAATTACATACATAATGGTGACTAATTTTATACAAAGAAAATATCTTAATTATTCATTCACTCGGTCATTCATTTACTCTACAAATATTTATCCTGGTTCTCCTAGGTACAAAGTGCGGTTAGATGCTATAGACAATATGGAAATTTAGAAGGCATTGAGATTTAAGAGGCTACATCTAGTAAGAGAGACAGATGAATTCAAATCACAGAATTATAGAGCTAAAAGGTATCTTATGCAAAAATACAGATCTTCCTCGACTTACAATGGGATTACAACCCAATAAACCCATCATAAGTTGAAAATATAAGTTGAGAATTCATTTCATATCACTAACTTACTAAACATCACAGCTTCACGTAGCCTACCTTAAATATGCTCAGAATGTTATTGGACTCGTGTCCAATCTGTTCATCACACGACAGGCCAGTAAGTTGAGAGATAAGGTGTTGGGGCAGAGAAAGTAACTTCATTCAAGAAAGCCAGCTAACCAACAAGATGTCCCACCAATGTCTCAAAAAGTCATTTTCCCATCTCAGTGCAGGCAGGGGATTTTAAAAGGAGGAGAGAGTTGGATTGGGGGTCAGGGGAAAAACCAGCTACAGCTGCCACTTGGACTTGAGCAGTCAGCCAGCTGTCTTTAGTGAGTATACACCAAGTTCTTCAAGTTCCCCGAGAAACTTTAAACAGAATGAATTGCTATAAGCTTACCATTGTGCTTAGGGACTGACGTAGTCCTGCTATAAATCCCCCTGTCAATTATTTCCTCCCATAACCTTACAGAACTAAAGGGAAAAGGATTAGAGTCCTAACTAGTTCCTGCTGAATTGGGACATCGGAGCGAGGTCATGGAGTGAAACAACTGGACTTGTTTTAGAAAATAATTCTTAGTACCCTCCTTAAGTAAGGGCTTAAAAAACTGGGAACTGTCTCTTAGCAGTTTCCTCCCATTTAGAGCATCCTTTAGCTATGTGAATCATAATCAACTTGACGAACATATCCACGCCAACTCCTATTATAAGTATTATTAAGCCCATTTTAGTAGTAAAATAGCATAAAAAGCTGAAGTAAGTTCATGGAATAAATGTTTTGCTGACTCACATGTCTATGAGGAAGCTTCAGATTGTGTTTCTGATTCCTCAAGTGGGGCTTGCTTCACCCATCTGTGATGTATCCAAGGTTTTCATCCCAGCCAACTTGAGATGATTATGTGGTTACTAATATATCATGTGATCCCATCCACTTTGCAGCAAGTTGGTGATCAGGACCCTGTTCCCTCCAAGTCATGAGTAGCACCTGACCACCAGAAATGAAAGGATGCAGATCTGGATCACATAACTGGATCTGGTGGAAACAAATTCGTGCATCCTATTTGATATTTAACTTAAATTTTGAACATATCTTATAACATTCAACTCACGATTAATTTCAGAGGACAAGGAAGTCAAAACTGTAGCTTGGAAAGGTTTCCCACACACAATTTCAAATGGGCTTAATTTCAGCCTGCTTTGGGGAGCTACCCTTATCCTGAGCAGTGCAACGGCAATGTTTTATCCCAAGTTAATTAAGCTAGTCTCTTGACAAATTTTAGCTATAACTTTTTCCAGTGTTTTCTATAGATTGAGGCCTCTAGGAGGAATATAGTTTCTGTATTAGTAAATTCCCATTCTTTAGCTTGTTTTTCATCTCTTGCAGTATACCGGGATAACTGGAGAGATCTATGTGAAGAATCAGGATACCCCCCAAAATAATTTCTTTAGCAGCCTGTTTTGCCACAATGTCTGCTAGTTGATTTTCTTTAATTACATGGGTTTCCCCTCTTTGGTGTTCTGGATGATTGCCACCTTAGATGTCTGTTGTATAGCCTCCAGTAAAGCAAAAATTTCCATAGAGTGCTTCATACCCTTATTGGTAGATGTCAGCAGTCCCTGCTCCCTCCAAATGGAACCATAAGCATTTACTATCAAAAAGGTGAGAGTCAGTGTATATACTTATCTTTTCACCAGCAGACGAAAGGAAAAGTCCTCATTAGGGCAATGATTTTAGTCTTCTGAGCAGAACTTCCCAGGGGCAGTTGCTTGGCTTCAATTATCTACAACAGTCACCACAGCATATTCAGCCTTCTGCTTCAGGCTGCATATCCAGCCTGATTCTGTAAGGCTACTTTCATCCATAAAGGGTTCCCAATCCAGGTGCTCCGAAGCCTGGTCTATAAGGTCCGGCCTGCTAGAATATTCTAAATGCACAATGTCTCAACAATCATACTCAAGATGAACCTTGGGATTAGGAAGAAGAGCTGCTGGATTTAAAGCAGAAGTAACTTGCAATTTCACATTAATTTTATCAAGTAGAATCACTCGGCATTTCCCCATTCTGCCAGCAGTAGGACAAAATCCACCCTCCCATTCCAACAGAGTAGCACTTAATGAGGTACATAGATAGTTATAGATTGGCCAGGTGTGACTATTTCAGCATCCTGTAAAACATCACAAGCTATAGCGACTGCTTGGAGACAGGGTGGCCGTCCTTTGACTGTCTGTTCCAACTGTTTTAGAAAAATAGGCTACAGGTTATGGAAGATCCCCCAGCAGTTAGATTATTACTCCTAATCCAATGCCTTGTCTTTCATGCATATGCATAGGCAACCCCAAACAGGGGCTGATGGTAGACTTTCTTTTATAGTATCAAAGAGTCTCTGGCATTCTTTTGTCCAAATTATATGGATCCAATCCTTTTAATACTTCATAAAGGTTGAACTATTAGTCTGTAATTTTGAATCCCAATGTGGCAAATCCAGCTATGCCTAGGCACCCCTCAATTGGTGCCTGGTGGTGGGTTCCTTGAGGTCACTATTCATCTTTTTCCTGTTGGGTAATAGGCTTCTTTGCCCTTGTGTTAGGCTGAAGCCCAGGTAAGTTACTTCTTGTTTGCAAATTTGCACCTGAGGATGAGGGGAAACTTTGTATCCACAGTCAAATGATTTAATAAGAGGATGATATTCTCTAAATATCTTTCATAAGTAGTACTAACCACAAGTAGATCATCCACATTCTGCAAGAGGACTTCCTTTATCTACTGAAAGTTCCCCAAGTCTCTGAAAAGTAATTCTCCCAAAATGGTAGGGGAGTTCTTAAACCTCTGAGATAAAACTGTCCAACATTACTGGTGGATGGTTTCAGTATATGGTTCCTACCATTCAAAAGCAAATAACAATTGGGACTTCTCATCTTTCATAATACAGAAGAAGGCATCTTTCAAATCAAGATCAAGTACCAGTCATAACTCTCAGGTATAGCAGTCAGGAGAATATTTGGATTTGGCACAATTGGATGTATTTCTTGCACAATATCATTAATAGCCCAGAGGTCTTGGACAAAACAGTACTCAGAAGAATGTGAATTTTTTAAAAGGAGCATTATAGGGAGACCTACAAGAACTGACGAGCCAATACTTTAAAAATTTTTTTGGAGGATTGGATATACACTTTCAAGAGCCTACCCTTTCAAAGGACATTGCTTTTCATTTGGCATTTTCTTTCAACATAATGGAAATAGGTTCCACACTCTTAGCTTTACCTGGTTTCCCATTGCCCATACAGCCTTACTCACTTATTTATAGATCTCAGGTGGGAAGGTCAGCAGTCAAAGCCTCATCTCCCCTTAGGATTATCTGAAAGATTCATCTCCCAGCAGTCTTAAAGCTTGTCCAGAAGGCACTTGGAATCTTCACTGCTTTTTTTCCTGGAGAAAAAAGTGACTTGAGCATTCAATTTACAGAGCAAGTTTCAATCAACTAAGGTGATGGGACACTCAGGCATGTATACAAATCTGTCATAGCTTGCATAAAGGCCTTTTGTTGTAATTCCTCAGTAATTCACAGTATGGAGACTTTTCTACTGGAACTTTTTGCTCTTTTAGTATTGATAACTGAATACGTGGCTCCAGGGCCTACTAAAAGTCTATTAATTGACAGCCCACTGTTAATTTTTTCCAGCTCCAAATGGAGAAATTACTATTGACTTAACTAAATCAATGGGAGTCCCTGGGCCCCTTCATTCTTCATCAGGGCCTGCATGTTGTTTGATCATTTGATACTTCCTTTCCTTCCCCTCCTTAGCCTTTCTATTCTTTCCTCATTTAGGGCAGCTCTTCCAGTGTCTTTCTTTCTTACAGTAAGCACATCGTTTTTTAACTAAAGGACCTTCCTTATTTTTCCAAAGAGCCCCAAATTTGTGAAAGCCACCCAGGGTTTCCATAAAGATGATAATCTATCTCTTTACAGCTTCTCATTTTGGTGTCTATTCCTGGCCATTGTATACTTTGGATGCTATACCCACCAGCTGTGATGGATTCATCCCTAATGCTTCATCCAAATTTTGCGGTTTTCTTTTAAAGTCAGGAGCATTCTGTCTGAATATTTTTGGGTACTTCAGGATTAGCATCTGTATACTTTTAGTATTTTTGGTAAATATGCTCCAAGAACTCCAAGGGATCCTCATCAGATTTTTGTTACAATTCATGTATTTTATTAAGGCTTCTTTTGTTTAGAAACCCTCTAAGACCAACCAAAATGCATGTCTTGTAGTAATCAAATCCAGGCATTCACCTGTCATTGGGATTCTAATTCGGTTCCACCAAGGGAACTACATCAGCCTAGGAGTTCCTTGACTCCTCTATAAGGGAGCCCACATGCCTCTTCCCAAGCCTTCTCTATTACTAATCATTTCTCAGATATTGAGGTAAATAGCTCAGTAATTTCGAAGAGATCATGCTGGTACGAGGAGTTATTATTCCTCCAATTCAACAGATCTGAAGTATAAAAGGGACTGTAAGTCCATCAGTATCTGACCAGTTGTCCATGCTGGTTTATACCACTAGCAGGGAACTGCTCTGCTCTGGCTGGAATTTCTTCTAGCCAAATTGAGTCCCATGGCATCTTATTAGGAGAGACTACTCTAGGCCCTGGTGCTTCCCTATAATCTTATTGAGGAGGACCTGAAGCCCCAGAAGTTTCCAGAGGCTAAAGTGTTTTAGCCAGAGGAGATAGAAGATTGGCTGGAAGAGGTAGAAGTGGAAGGATAGGTAAAGAATTTAGAGCTTGTAGCATCATCCTGTCTTCTTCCTTCCTGAAATTACCCCATCTTTTTTTCTGGTCTCTATGCCATCAGCTTAGACCACTCCTTTTTATTCTTCTCCTGATAGAGGAGCATAAAAGCTTGCACACAGGGAAATCTCATCTTCGCCAGCTCTCTGGCAATACAACTCCAATTGCAAAGCAGTATGGTAATTCAAGGAGCTGTTTAAAATCCATCATTCACAGATTCCAGTGTATATTTTGTGTCCATGTTGTGTCACAATAAAAGATAATTTGCTTGGATATGGACAAATAACTGATATTGGACAATTTCTTTAAAATGAACCCAAATAGCCTGTCAAGGTAGAATAGACATTGAATTTCCCATGACTATCACACACAATCAGAAAAAAGCTGCTCACCTGACAAACCAAAACCAAATTGGGTAGAAAGTCCAACAACTATTTTTATTGGCCAGGTATCTCAAACAACAGAAACAACAAAGAAAAGGAGTTCTGATTGTACACATTGAAGCAGCAACCCACCCAGTACTTGAGTTCATGAACTCATCCAGAGGTTGGCTCCTTGCTCCTACAGAAAGTTGGGGTGACCTGCACTGACCTCAGAAATGAAGGGAGAGTCCCTGAATGAAAGCAGTTGTGAAAGTTGCTAGGGCCCATTCCCAAAGTCTTCCTAGTCCTGGGTTAGCTAACCATGAGCAAGGCCTCTCCTGGTAGGCTAACCAAAATTGTTACCAAACCCACACCCCATCTACTCACCACACAACAGGCTGAGTCAAGAGATATAGTGTTGGGGCAGGGAAAGGAACTTTACTTGAGAAAGCCAGCTAACTAAGAAGATAGCAAACTAATGTCCAAAAAAACCCACCTTCCCTGCTCAAGTAGGCAAGAGTTTTTAAAGGGGGAGAGAAGTGGGGAAAAGGGAAAAAAGTTGGGGGAGGTTGCGTGGAGAGATAGGGAGAAATTAGCGACAGCTGCCACCCAGGCTTGAACAATCATTCAGGTGCCTTTAGTTAATGTAGGTCAGGCTCTTCAAGTTTCCTAAGACACTTTAAACAGAATTGATTGCTATAAACTTACCATGTGCTTAGTTTGACATGGAGGAATCTGATTAGTTAAGTCCTGCTAGAAGAACATTTATATTAGCCTACAGTTGGGCAAGATTATCTAACACAAAGCCTATTTTACAATAAAGTGTTAAGTTTCTCATGTAATTTGCTGAATACTATACTGAAAGTGAGAAACTAGTTGTATGGGTACAGGATGGCTGTTAAGAGTATCAGTTCTATACCCTCCTAATTGCCCAGGTGCCTGGGAGCTGCAGCTCACTGTTCCTACCTGCCACAAATCACTAACCCAGGATCAAAGAAGATGATCAAAATTTAAGGGACACTTGGGTGGCTTACTGGTTGGGTGTCTGCCTTTGGCTCAGGGCATGATCCTGGAGTCCCAGGATCGAGTCCCACGTTGGGCTCCCTGCATGGAGCCTGCTTCTCCCTCTGCCTGTGTCTCTCATGAATAAATAAATAAGATCTTAAAAAAAATTGAAGTACAGTTTCTATTGAATGTGTATCACTTTACACATTGTTAAGTTGAAGAATCATAATTCAAACCATCATGTGTTAGGGACTGTCTGCAATTAATCTCACATTTCTAATTTATAAATGAGAAAACTGAGATGCAGTGAAGATAGGAAGTAATGCAGGATTTGGAATCTGGATAGTCCAAATCCTAGGCCAGTTCTTTTTCCACTATTTCATCCAATACAATAAAGAATGAAGCAAGTGCTATGGTAAATATAGGGATATAATAAAGAAATAACACGTACTAGCCCAATGAGAGAAGGTGGAGTATTTGAATTTATGTGTGATGATAGAGTAGGAGGTAGCTCTTCAGGCAGAGAGGGAATGTATACACTCTAAAGTATACACTCTGAACCCTTGTTACACACTGTATGCTCATAAATTGTATGTGAGGTGCCACAGGCCTTGACAGCCCCATTGGCTAATGTAAACCTGCACACAAGCTTGCCCAAGGCCAGTCAGGTGGTACCTAGCAGAACTGGTATTAGAAGCGAAGTTTCTGATTACTGGTTCAGTGCTCTTTCTACTATGTCTTGACAATCCTCCATTACTAGGATTAGATAGAGTGGAAATTGACTTGATATTTTGAAGGATTAGGATGAATTTTGAGTGTGAAAGTATATACTTCTGCTGGATCCAAACACTGTCTTGGGAAAAGATTAGCCTCTAATTCTTTACTCCCTGTCTTCCCCGTCTTCCTTCACATGGAGCGGGAATAATTGGTATGTTTCATAAAAGTCTTTGCTGATGTAATCCTAAAGTTTTAGGCAGGTGGCACTATCAGTGGTTCCTTTTCCAGAGTCACTTTCAATGCATCCTCCCTCCCATTTTTCCACTTCTGCTTTTATAATAAAAATAGAGAGAAATCTATAGATAAAATGAGAGTTAAGGAAAATTTTGCACAAACTCTTGTTCAAGAATTTTCTATGAAGCTTTTTTTAAAAAGCAAGTTTTATTAGGGAATACAGTTTAGTCTACTGACTCCTTTTAGTTATAGTGGCTTAGTCTTACATTATCTTTCTTTATCTTTCTATTCCTTCAGTGACATTCATCTAGCCTTTACTAGATGAAAGTCTAGTAAAGGCTAAAACTTTACCCAGTTCTCTTAACATCTATCCGTTATCTCATATAATGGCATTTCCAATGTTTGAAGAGTGTTAACATGAATCACTAAATCTTTTCTCCTTAGATTAAACATCACAGTTTTTATAGGATGGTACAGATGAAAGACTGGAGATCTAAGAGTTAATTACCTGGCTCTGCCACTTATTAACCATGCTACTTTGGTCAAGGCACTTAATACTTTTCAACTTCAGCACTATATCTATAAAAATGGGTATAGTAACATTTATCTCATAGAATAATTATGGGGATCAAAATCAATATTAGAGAATATGTTAAAGATGTGCATACTGTGAATTGGTATTTAATATGTACAACCTGGTTGTTAAACTGGAATAAAGCACTTCAGAATGAGGCTGATCTATAAAGGTTATAGGGAGATAACTTGTTCTGTCAGTGAGAACACTGTTCTTTAGTATGTCTAAATTGATATCAGATGTCTCTAGTAGCTATACTGGGTCATCTTAAGCCTGTGATACCCAGATCTTTTGTGCAGCTTGGCTCTAATTTGCTTACATGCAATTATGGTATTTACCTTATATGCAGGAATTAAACTTTGTGCCAGTTAAATTTCACACTGTTGGTCTTGGCCCAATGTTTGAATATGTGAAGATATTTAGAATATTGGGTGATTCCTCTGGATGAGTTCTGTTATCCAGCTCTGCAGCATCTGCAAATAGATCAATTTTCTTTTCAATATTCTTTGCCTATAGCCTTCATAAGGGATAGATTTGTCCTCTACCTTTCCATTGTAGAACTAGAAAGATGTGCACACATAGATGTAGGAAGTCTTGAAATACTTTGAACTGGGATCTTCCAGGGTATCTGGCTCCATAATCTCTCGAAAAACCTCATTGCTGTTATTTTGGGGTGTGTGTGTGTGTGTGTGTGTTGTGGGGGTTGACAACATGGAGAAGAATTACTAGGTGGCTTCCTTTGCTTGAGAGGTCTTTACTTGTTGATGAAAGATTGACAGTGCTTTGATAATCTGAGAACTTTCCATTTTGGTTACTGCAATGATGAAAGACAACAACCTGACTCATCTCACTTCAAATTCTGAAGACCTCTCCACACCCATTTATTGCATATGAGCACTTCCCCTTTTCATGGGAATGGAGAAGAATATCCTCATTTTCCAGAATTTATTTTCTAGGTTGTCTTTGTATATCCCAAGGATATCATCTTCATCTCAAAGATGAAGTTAAGTAAGTTGGGTCCAACATGAAAGTGTCCCACTATAGATAGACTAAGTGATAAAAAACATAGCTTTTCAGAAATGATATAATTTAAGTAGTCAGGGAGAGGGAAATAGGTAGGATTTTCTTTGGGACTTGGGCTTTAAAAATATGCACACAGATCTTTTTTGAGCCTTCTTTCTTACCTGAGCATTTCATTTTAACTCTTCCCATGTATCCCACTTCCTTAAGTTTTAAAATTGACATAACAGACATATAACATACTAGATTCTGGCATATGACATAATGATTTGATATTTGTATATATTGCAAAATGGTCACCACAATAAGTGTAGTTAGCAGCTGTCTTCATACAGAGTTATAACACTTTTTGTCCTTGTAATGAAAGCTTTTATATCCACTCTTTTAGCAACTTCCAAATATGCAATACAATATTATTACCTATAGTCAGCATGCTGTATATTAACACTTCCATAATCTTCAATGACTTAATGGCATCTTAAATTTCTACCTCTATCCTCAATCTTTTCCATGTGCCTTCAAACATGTTTAAATTTTTCTTTTTTTAAAAAAGATTTTATTTATTTATTCATGAAAGAGAGAGAGAGAGGCAGAGACACAGGCAGAGGGAGAAGCAGGCCCCATGCCGGGAGCTGATGTGGGACTTGATCCCAGGTCCCCAGGATCACCCCCTGGGCCAAAGGTGGCACTAAACCGCTGAGCCAGCCAGGGATCCCCTGTTTAAATTTTTCTGTCTTTAAAAACTTTCTTTGACTCTGCTACCAACTCTAGAATAGGGAAATTGAACTATTCAAACCATAGTCTGTACACCCTTTGTTTCTACTTCCTTGTCTTTTAATCACACATGGGGCTGTATTCCTCCTCTACCACTGAACTGAAAATGTTAAGGTCATCCATGACGTCTCAAGTAGCCTCTTCTCAGTTCTCTTTCTTTGACTTCTTTGTAGGATATAATTGACTACATTCCTGAAACTTTCCTTGGTCCTTGACCTCCAAAATATTTTACTCTCCTAGTTTTTTAAGCTCTCCTAGTTTTTGTTTTGTCATTGCTCTTAAAATAAGTAAGTCCTACCTATAAGACTTTGGTCCTTTTTCTAACTCTTCAGTTTCATCTTGTTCCTTTTCCATCTTGCTTTCTCCATCATGATAAAATTCTTTTGGTTTCATGGTAAGCATTATTTGTCATCACTCATCTCAGGTCCTTGGGATATGATGATCCTTTTTCTAGGACTACTCATCCCCACTTCCACTTCATCTGGCTAACTCCTGACTCATCTCTATATTTTGCCTGAAATATAAGTCCCTTAAGAAGGCTTTCTGCAGTCTTTAAAGTAAGGTTCTCTGCTCTTTGATCTCAGAGATCCATATCACAAATCTTATTTTATTATCTCTTTAACTGTCAGTCACTTTAATTAAGCTATAGGTTTTGTAAATATCTGGTTTATTGCTATATCCTCTCATAGCTTGAAACATGTAATTTGTTAGTGGTTGTTGAAAGAATAAATGAATAAATGATGACTTGCCATCCATTCTCTATCATCACTATTGATTCCTCTTTCCTTCTATCCTCTCATGTATAAAAATTGGGATAACTATATCTCTCCTAACTATTTCACAGCTTTGTGAGGATTAAATGAGGCAATGTATATGAAATGACGTATCTATAAATTATAAAGTGGTATGCAAGAATGCAATTTGCTATTATTATTGTGCCTTCATTAACAATACTTAGTCTCTCATCTGTGGTGAAGAATGATTTGAGAAGTATTAAGATGGATGTTGCTTAAGGGTACAAACTTACAATGAGTAGTAAGTAAACCCTAGAGATATAATGCATGGTATAGTGAATATAGACAACAATATTGTATTATAATCACCAAACTTGCTAAAAGACTAGAATCTAATTATTCCAACCACTTAAATGAAAGCATAATTATATAACATGATACAGGCTAGTTGTCAGTACAATGGCAATCATATTACAATATATAAATATATAAGATTAACATTGTACATCTTAAACTTACACAGTATTATATGTCGAATATATTCAATTAAAAAATAAATGTTTGTATTGGAGTTCTTGGGGACTTCTGAAATTGAACAAATTTGGATTTTTCTGATTAATCAAAGAGTCAAGAGGACTTGGATGAGAGTTGTAAAGTCACTTACACCATGTGAAGTGTTCTCAGGATAATTTAAGATTTTCATTTTGCAATCTTAACTCAGGTCACAGAAATTATTTAACAACATAATTCCTGCCTAAAGTTATCCTACCCTGAAAGTTCATCCATATTAAGTATCTTTCCTCATATAATAAGATTCTCTTTCTGAGTTTTCTTTATTTTTGATGCAAGAAAATCATCCATTTTTTTGCTAATTAATTTATTAAGGAAGCATAGGTTTGAATAGCTATCAAACCAGGAAAAGTTTTAATTTCTTTGCCTTTGTGTACTGTTTGAGGGGGAACTCTTGAAGTAGTTTTAGGCAGCCTCTGACAGTAGAGTAGGGATGAATATTATTTTTCAGAGATTATCATGGGGGGAAATCCAAATCCAGGAAGCAAGTAATCCAAGAAGGAAGTTCTCCAGATAGCCATCTCAGAATTAGAAATAAGAGAATTTTTTGAAATCCACTTGAAGAAGTTAATTACTAGGCTGCTCTCATCAGTTATGTTGATCATAATTCCAAAGTACTATAAAATTCCAAATGTTTGTACTGAACTTTGGTCTGATCATGTAACATTTAAGAAACAAATCATTTGTCTGAGGACCTGGAAATTTCTTTGTTGTTCAGTGGTCTGGTTTGTACAAATGTTTCACTGAAAAGGAAGCAACAAGGAAAGAAGAAACAAATATAATCTGCTGTCATGTCATGGAATGTTTTGGCTCATCAATGTTCATTTGAACTCTGGCAAATTGGCAGCTCTGGCCCCCACACACTGCTTCCTGCTCCAGCTCCACAGTGCAGCAATGTGTTCACTGTCTTTCCACATATGGCAATGTGGGAGGGAGTGGTATTTACCTTCCTTAAGCTTATAAGGTGAGTTAGAGTCTGGTTTCAGAGGAAGCCCCAAATTCAGACTACAGACAGGGTAGCTGATATACCCTCTGGAGCTAGAGAAGAATAACTAATAATAACTAATATCTACTGAATATTTAATAAATTTCAAGTATTTTATGTGGATCATCTCACCTATTCCTCATAACAAATCCATGCCAAGTAAGGAAACTGATATACAGAGAAGATTAAAAACAACAACAACAACAACAACTCAGTTCAAGTTCACACAAGAAATAAGTAACAAAGCCAAGCTACAAACTCAGGTGGCTTGACTTTGACACCAAACACTTCACCATTCTGCTATATTAGCTTACTCATCAGTCCAGATTATAAACCCTCCATTAAGGCATGAAATCCTTTCAAGATACCATGTTGGTAGGAGAAGTGTTATTGCCTACAGTGTGAGTAACTGTTATGATACACATTGGTAATTGAAATAAAAATCACAACGGAAGGTGTCAATTATTCAACTATTTATTGAGTATCATATAACCAACCCTTGAGAGAAACTGAGGGAACTGCAAAAGAATGGGAAATGAGTGTTGGCCCAAAAGAGCTTATGATTGGAAGGCAAGACAAAGGATATAAAGGAGTAGATATGTCCTTTGGAAATCTGTCATTGATGGAACATGTCACAAGGAAATGGAGTTTTCACATGATTTCTGACATCTAGTCTTCCCCTAGAGGGTTAACATCAGAGTTTTTGAGGAAGTATATCTGTTTCCTGTTTTCTTTTGTTTCTAAAGTTTTGGGATAACTTCTTGGCCTTTTGAATCTCATTGACACAGTCATTCCACAACATAGGCAGTATAATCCAGTGACGGAGATAAAACCAGATGAGAAATATCCCCATGGTTTCCCCTGTGTATAACTTGTTTTGTCACTTTTTTCTTTGGCTGCATTAGAAAAAATGATACTAAGTTCTACTATCTCTCTTCTCTTAGTAAATCCAGAAGTCATCATGTTTGAACATTTTTCACTTATAACAGATGCTGCAGGATGAGAGTCACCTTATACAACAATTCATCAACCATTACTTTTTTGGTGCTTAGAGCAAGTTCAACACAGTTCAAGGACCATGTGAGGGCCTCAAGAGAAGTACTATATAAGTACAGTCCTTGATCCTCAAGGACTTTGCTTTTTGGTTGGAGACAGAAAGTACTTATATAAAACACTAGAAGATCCAGAAAATTAAATGTGAAGTCAGTATTGTCATAGATAGGTGGTTTACAGAAAGGAAAGATGAGTGAGACATGGGTAGCCAGGGAAAGCTCCCAGAAGGAAGTAGAGATGAGGGTGTATGAATGCACTGTGCATGTGTGGCAGAGTGGGGTAAATCAGTATTAAAAAGCATGGGACTCAAGGCCCTGCTGTGGTATGATAGCCAAAGGACACATCTGTGGTCTCTAGCTTTGGGGGATATTCTTTTACCACTGTGACTATAGTATTCCACCTCTCTGCTCTTTTCTTGGCAGAATTGCCAGTTGACCTAAATATGAGATATGATGTGTCTTTTTAAACACTAAGGCAAGTTTGAACAAGATAAATTATTTTCAATTACCTCCTGAGTTGGTGATTAAAAATAATAAGGCCCAAAGAAAAGTAATGATCCTGTTTGAGAAAGCCATGCAAGAACCCTGGGGATATTTTCTCAGTTTTTACACAGTTGACCTCTAGAAAAGGCCACCAGTTTGTCAGCTTTATTTTGGTTACATTTCAGGGACCTTGAAGGCATTTCTTCAAAGGCAATGTAACTATTTATTGACAACTTATTTATGACACATATTTTCTTAATAAGCCCATGAAGTGTCTTGTTCTTTTCCTCCTCCAGTTTTAAAATGCTCATTGTTCTCTCTTCTCTATAGAACATTTTTTGGGAAAAAAAAAAAAAAAGAACATTTTTTGGGGAGACAAAAAAGACTTCAGCTTGCTGTGCATGAAAACTTCTGGAAAAATTGCTAAGCTCTGTATTTAGAGGGAAAGAATGGTTTTCTAAGGATAATAACACTATATCTTACTTGAATGTGGCAAAATTGTGCAACTTGATTAATTATGGATCACATGAAGAAGTAATGTAGTCTTTTGTACCCTTTCATCTCCCTCCTTAGCACCTTTCTTTATAACCTGGGCTCTGTCCCCATTATACAAGATATATAAAACTTTCATTGTGAGGCATCATCATATTCTTCTCCTTTTCCAAATAAATACATGAAACCCTATATCCAATGAAACTAGACCATTCTTTTACACTATACACAAAGATAAACTAAAAATGGATGAAAGATCTAAATGTGAGACAAGAATCCATCAAAATCCTAGAGGAGAACACAGGCAACACCCTTTTTGAACTTGGCCACAGCAACTTCTTGCAAGATACATCTTTGAAGGCAAGGGAAACAAAAGCAAAAATGAAGTATTGGAACTTAATCAAGATAAAAAGCCTCTGCACAGCAAAAGAAACAGTCAACAAAACTAAAAGACAACCTACAGAATGGGAGAAGATATTTGCAAATGACATATCAGACAAAGAGCTAGTATTGAAGATCTATAAAGAACTTATTAGGGATCTCTGGGTGGCGCAGCAGTTTGGCGCCTGCCTTTGGCCCAGGGCGCGATCCTGGAGACCCGGGATCGAATCCCACATCGGGCTCCCGGTGCATGGAGCCTGCTTCTCCCTCTGCCTGTGTCTCTGCGCCTCTCTCTCTCTCTGTGTGACTATCATAAATAAATAAAAATTAAAAAAATTAAAAAAAAAGAACTTATTAAACTCAACAACAAAGAAACAAACAATCCAATCATGAAATGGTCAAAAGACATGAACAGAAATTTCACAGAGGAAGACATAAACATGGCCAACAAGCACATGAGAAAATGCTTCGCATCACTTGCCATCAGGGAAATACAAATCAAAACCACAATGAGTTACCACCTCACCCCAGTGAGAATGGGGAAGGATGGAGAGGATGTGGAGAAAGGGAACCCTCTTGCACTGTTGGTGGGAATGTGAACTGGTGCAGCCACTCTGGAAAACTGTGTGAAGGTTCCTCATAGAGTCAAAAATAGACCTGCCCTATGACCCAGCAATTGCACTGGTGGGGATTTACCCCAAAGATACAGATGCAATGAAACGCTGGGACACCTGCACCCCGATGTTTATAGCAGCCATGTCCACAATAGCCAAACTGTGGAAGGAGCCTTGGTGTCCATCAAAAGATGAATGGATAAAGAAGATGTGGTCTATGTATACAATGGAATATTACTCAGCCATTAGAAATGATGAATACCCACCATTTGCTTTAACATGGATAGAACTGTAGGGTATTATGCTGACTGAAGTAAGTCAATCAGAGAAGGACAAACATTATATGGTTTCATTCATTTGGGGAATATAAAAAATAGTGAAAGGAATTAAAGGGGAAAGGAGAGAAACTGAGTGGGAAATATCAGACAGAACATAAGAGACTCCTAACTCTGGGAAATGAACAAAGGGCAGTAGAAGGGGAGGTGGGCGGGGGGATGGGGTGACTGGGTGATGGGCACTGAGGGGGGCACTTGACGGGATGAGCACTGGGTATTATACTATATGTTGGCAAATAGAACTCCAATAAAAAAATATACAAAAAAAAAAAAGAAATAGAAAAGAAAAGAAAGAAAGAAACCCTATATTCTAATGTCCACTCTCCTCTCTAGTAAAATTACTCTGTGTCATCATAAGACCTTGCTTATAGTTAGCTGCCACTTTGGAAAGGATCTGATGATTTAATGGGGACATCTAGTCTTTTTCAATTTAAAGGAAGGATTAGCCTAAACTCAAAGATTCTAAAGACATTGTGTTGGATGGAGTAAATGTTCATTCATTCATGATCTGCTTTGTCCTAGAAATAATTCCAGGATGAATCTCTTTTGTGGTCTTTTCTCTTTTTCCATTTATTGAACATTCCCTAGGCCTCAGCCACTGTGTTATGCATTGTGAAAAGATGAAAGTGGTATGTAGAGCAAGTGTCCTGTCCTCATATAACTCACAGTCCAGCCAAAGAAACATACATATAAACTCTACTACCAGATTGTATTAGGACCCAGAAGCCAGTAAGAACTTGTATTCTGGGTTGGTGAGGGGAGAAAAAGTCCTGTGTGTTTTTTCCTGGGAAGAGGGAGTATTGAGAAAGATAATTCTCTCCTTTGCTTTCTTTCACTGGGCAGGTGTTAGAAGAGAACTAAAATAATGCTAAAAGTGCTAGTTTTACAATCTTGAAGCAGAAAATCAATTGGTAAAAACTCCCCTAGAAAGCAGTTGGGGCCTTGTTGGGGCTCCAGGCCAATGTGACAAAGGCCATGAACTTAACACTCAAGTGTCAGCCTTTGTTCCTGGTTGGCATTATGCTGGATTTGTGCAATGCTTTTCTTGGTGTGAATAGCTCTTCATGGGGAGTAATGGTAATGCTGATGTGGGGTAGGAGTGAGAGAAGAGTATGGGGAAATGAGAGTTTTCTGTGCCAGGTTCTCACTGAATCCCTAACAAGGAAAAGGAAAACACAGTGTCAAGCTCACTCTGGTTCCCTTCTGACTTTATGTAACTCCCTGAACAATATTTTCAGTTTTCTTGGTTTCCTCTTTCAAATGAGGTCCTAGGATTCACAGACTTCAATGCATAAGAAGAATGGGTAGATTCCAAAAGGGCGATTAAATTTCCTAAAACTTTCTACTCTGTCATTTTGTCTCTCCCTGTCCCTCACTCCTTAACCATAGTCCCACACACCTGCTCTGTACACTTTGGCTTTTGTGCTTTTAATTCCCACTGTTTGGAACAGACTTCTCTGTCTTCCTTCTCTAGGCTGCTAGTCCTCCAATACTTGGCTGAACTCCTCTTCCTTGAGTCCTCTACATCACACCTAAAGCAAACCTGGAGCTCCCTTACTTCAGGATGTCCATCTGGGAGGTATGTATTATGACTTAGATACTGTATAGCTTTTTAATCGCTTCAGATGTGTTCACTTTGTCTTTCAAACTGCACAGAAAGGGGTTACATCACAGGATTTCTTTACATGCACAACAGAAGTTACGTAGCCCTTGGCCTTTAAGTGGGCCCTATAGATAGGTACTTGTTTGACTCTGTGGTAGCCTATAGCAATAGATAACTAGAATGGGTGAAGGAGTGGAGACTCAGGACTGAGAGAAGATGCAAACATAACCAGGACCATGGCTGTGATGGGTAGAACAGTCAGAGCCACTGGCTAGCTATGAATATATATCACAGCTTGCCTATGGATGTCCTGTTGAAGTTTCCATTTCAGGAGATAGCTAAGGAAAAAAAGTCAATGTTCAGAAGGATATGCATGGATGATCTTCAGGGTTCTCAGCCAAAGACAGACTAAACAGATATTAAAACATGCTGTCAGCACTTCCCAACTCAGCATTTGAGTGGCCCATTCCACCCTTTGACTCTATCAGCTACGGTATCTATAATATCTCAGGAAATCATGATGTCAGTGTACTTTATTCACATGGATCTTGGTTAGATGCAAAAGAATGGAACATGATTTTATTTTGGTTTGGTTTGTTTTTTTTACTTTTTCACATTCCATAACACACTTGTGAACTTACTGGATGCTCTGGACCCCCCTGAGAGAGGCAGTAAGTTTACAGTTGTTAGTGCATCAGAACATTGTTTCTGGAAAGATTTTTCTAGCCTCAAAAATCAAAAAAATGCAGACAGCTATTCAAATAGGAAAAGCTATCTGGAAGTCACATCTGGAGAAGAGCTGCTGCTATGACTTGTCTTGGGTAATGTCTCAAAGTTGCGGATATGAGCATGAGGAAAGACATTTTATTCTTTGAAAAGAAATAAAACCATAATTGGATAGAGTAGGGATAAATCCTCTCTCATTTTTCTGAGCAGCCACAGGGAGTATAAAGGAAGTTATACTCACCAGAGCCTGACCAGGCTGAGAATTTCTCAAGAATCCGTGGCTTAGTGTAGGGCTTTCTATCACAGTATGTGCAAGCAGTTTCATTGAGTTGGACAAGACAAAATAATAGTCCTAAGCAAAAAATTACAAGAGAAGTCACTTTCTTTTTGATGACAGCATTAATAGTGATAATAATAAAAGCAATAGCAATTAGTTGAATAATTACTATATGCCACTCTCATCTTGATGCTTTACACAGATGCTTTGACATTTACACACATAAAGTTCACTTAATCTTCACAGCAGATCTCTAAGGCTGTCAGTCATGAATATTAGAAGTATAGACTCACAATAAAAGACTAAGTATTTTCTGTAAAATCCTGCTTGGTATGCCTTCCATATGGTATGACATGAAGCAAAATTGTACATATAATCAATATTGTATCTGAAAATATTTTTAAAAATACAATTGGATGGGCACACTTCCTCCTATTTCCTCTGCTTATAAATTTTGTCTTCCTGATTCCCACACTCTCTTGAAAGTGCTCAGGCTCCTGTCACTGAAGACCTCCAAATAGTCAAATAAAGTACACTTCATAGTCTTTACCTTACCTGACCTGTCTGAGATACTTTACGCCATTAACTACTTCCTCCTTCTCGATAGCTTGGCTTCTAGGACATCACTCTCTCAATTCCTCTCCTACCTCTCCAATATCTCTGCTTCCTTTTCCTGTTGCAGACCTGCCTCCTAAATGCTGCTATTCCCCCAAATTCAGTCCTTGGTCTTGTTCTTTTCTCACT
Source organism: Canis lupus dingo (assembly GCF_003254725.2). NCBI lineage: Eukaryota > Metazoa > Chordata > Mammalia > Carnivora > Canidae > Canis > Canis lupus. The sequence goes on from NC_064249.1 coordinate 25,715,427, forward strand.
CCTTATGGTTTCCTTATGTAATCTCTTTCATATTAAAAAGCTTCTGGTATTATCAGTATAATGGTGACATTAAAACCTGAGTCTCCCGCCCCGGTCTTAGTTCTAGCATCAGAACTATACAACTAACTGCCGTATAGGTATCTCCAGGAGGATGCACCACAGAAATCTTTAATTTAGAAGTTCCCTGAATAAACGTAACTCCTCCCACTACCAATATATCTCTTCTCTTGGATTTCTTCTTTTGGTTAACCAAAAAACCATTCAACCTAAAAATCCATGCAAGAAAACCAAGACTTATCTGTGAATTCTTCCTCCCCTCATAGCCCATCCCCAGTTGATTACCTTTTAAATCTTTCTCAATAGATTTTTTTCTTTTCACATCTACTGCCACCATCTTAGTTTAGACCTTTCTGATCTCTTACCTAGATTGTCATACTAGCTTCATAGCTGGGTTCTCTGACAATCCCTCCCTTACACCCATCCATTCTCTAAACTGTTCCCAGTATATGATCATTTAACACAAATCTATTCAGTGCCCCCAAACTTTTCAAAGATCACCTCACTGCTCAGATAATAAATTCCAAATAGTTTAAAGATTTGTTTATTTGAGAGAGAGAATGAGAGAACACACAAGTAGGCGGAGGGGCAGAGGGAGAGAATTCTCAAGTAGACTCCTCACTGAGCGTAGAGCCCAACACAGGGCTCCATCTCACAACCCATGAGGACCTAAGCCAAAACGAAGGATCTGAGCCAAAACTAAGAGTTGTTGCTCAGCTGACTGAGCCATCCAAGTGCCCTTAAAGTCCTTAACATGGTTTAACATTCAGGGCTTTTTTGGGTCATAAGTTACCAAAATTCAATTTAAAGTGGTTCAAGTGGAACCTCTGTAATGAGAATGCCCAGGAATTGATCAAAAGCTTCAAGTACACGATTCAAGTGATATCACCAGGGCTCAATTCCTCCCTTTTCCCTGCCTTCTCTGTGTCCCTGAATTCTATCTTCTCCTGTGTGTTTGACTCATTTGTCAGAAACTTGTAGGCAGCTAGAGGAGAAAGCTACGTACAACTGCAGGCTTGCATGATCTATACAGTTCAAGATTCCAAAGGAAGAAAGACAAGATGCTTTATCCTAATTTCCACACATTAAGTCTTAGTCTTAGTCTTAGGTTCTTATTGGCCTAGCCTAGGTCATAAGCTTGAAGTAATCACTGTAGCGAAGGAAGACTGACTGGATAACTTGAGCCATTGTCTCTAGGAGGTTGCAGTGAAAGATGGTCCAACCAAGATCACAAGGAAATGTGGCTCTCCAAAGAAATTTAGGATGCTGCTATCACTTGAAGGGTAAAGAGATGCTGGTCCTACAAAAACTACACAAGTGAACTCCCTATGTCATGCATATCTTTCCATGATCCTGCTTACTATCAGTCTCCCCCATCTTTACTCCTTTCCATCCTTGGACTACTTAAGGTGTCTTGAATGTACTAGTCCATTCTAGGACTTCATGCCTTTGCAAGTACTATTTTCTCTGCCTGGAAGGCCTGGAGGGCTAAGCTTTATTTCTCTTTATAGCTGCAGCTGAAATATCTTCTTCTCTGAGAGGGCTTTGCTGACCTCTGTCTTATGAGTTGATTTCTCCCTCCTTTGTGCCTCTATTATACATAGTACTTACCAATAGCACTAGACCAATAGTATTCACTACCAGATCTCTAAAGCATAGAACAGATGCAGACCAGTTATTCAATAAATTATTGAATTAATAAATGTTGAGTGAATGAATACACGAATGGCTGTGTTTTTCAGTGGTAGAAATGTAACTTATCATTTCTCCTGGATATCAGGAACATCCTTCAACTCACCCTTCTGCTGCCTCAACCTACCTCTTGACATGTGCACACATAGATACATATGTGTAACAATTCATCCAAAGGGGGCAACCCCGGTGGTGCAGCAGTTTAGTGCTGCCTGCAGCCCAGGGTGTGATCCTGGAGACCTGGGATCGAGTCCCACGTCAGGCTCCCTGCATAGAGCCTGCTTCTCCCTCTGCCTGTGTCTCTGCCTCTCTCTCTCTCAGTGTGTCTTTCATGAATAAATAAATAAAATCTTTTAAAAAAAAAATTCATCCAAAGGGAAAAAGAGAGCTACCTCTTTAGGATCACATGGGGGTTATCCTTCCTGACTGGGCATATATTTATGTCCCTTATACAAGCAGAAGGATAACATGTTGATCTTTAAAATGTGGTTTTGTTTTTTGTTTTCTTTTTGGATAGGTGGAGAAGTATGAAGCAAGCAGAAGGCCAAAGAATGTCTAAAGGGACAAGGCTGGATGAAGGGGAAAGGATGAAGGAGAATAATACAATCCCAAATGAAAAACTTACTAGACATTTCATTTTTGCTTGTGGTTGGCCTAATCTGTATCAATGATGAGAAAGTGGTACATGAAAGTACTTGTGTCTGTATCACATAGCTCAGCTTTGTGTGATTTATAAACAAGTTTAATTTTGCTTAATACAACTAAATTTCTCTTAAAGAAGCATTCTCGGAAAATGCATTAGTAGCATAAGAAAACTTGGATTTGCCAAACAGAACTTGTGTGATCTTAGATCATTGCTAAACTCACTGCATCTGTTATATCACCTGCAAAACGGAGAGCATTAATCCTTTGGCTTTCATTTTTCAAAGGTTATATAAAGTTTTCAAATAGGATGTTTCTAAAAGTATTTTGTAATGTGTTAAGTGTAATATGTATAACAGTGAGTCATTAATTTTAGAGAATGGTTACAACTCCTCCACAAAATGATGTTCAAGAAAACGCAAGCTACCATTTTTTTAAAGTTTTCTTTCAAGTTTTTACTTTATATTAATTTTCAACAATTGGATTTTAAAAGGGCAGTAATAAGACTGTAAGTACATTTATTTGATTTCTCTCTTGAGCTTATGAATTAGATAAAAGAGGATTTTTCTTAATTTGGCTGATGATATCCAAATCTGCTTTACCTGAAAGAAAGAGTAAAAAAACAAATGATAGCCAAATTTGTTAAGGTGGATGCATTTGTTAGAAGAGCAAAAGGATTTTGATGATTTAAGGTCACAATAAGCAGCAGCATGACCTGGTCCAGAGGGGAGTCAAGGGGACTGACTGGGTTCACGTTCCAAGTCTTTCCTGACATGCTATGTGACTGTAGGAAAACATTTCTTAGCCTTCTGTTTAGAAGTGGCTGAAAGGATTGTCCAAGGAAAAAGAAAAAAAAATTACCATGTAATCACAAGATCAAATTCAATTGATAAACACTTTTAAAGGTATCAGTGCTTTGTACAGAATTAGGGCTTACTGAATATTTGTTGAGTGTGGGAGTCAGAGATGAGGAACAAGGAGAAAATCATCACATACTTGACCTTCAGCATGTTATTAAGTTTAACTTTTACTGTTCTCATATATGATGTGGAGCAAAAATAATTTCTATATTGAGAACTAATGACAATGGGGGATTGCCAAATAAACACAAGATAAAAGTAACATTACCTTCCAGCTATAGGCATAATATTTTTCCAAGTTCTTTTATGTACACTTTTATGTTCTTTTGTTTCTCATTGAAACCCAAAAAAACAATAGACTATGGGAATTTTACAGGCACAATATTTAAACAGCATACTTGATTGTTTTCCCTCTTGCCAATGGGACTGGTCTCTTCTACCCCATTTTTTGTCTCTCTCGTACTCAGGGAATCCTGAACCATTTCAAGAAACACCACCAGTTTCCATCCACTGGTCTAGCCACCTGAGACAAGCTGGGCAACTGGCAGGATAGATTCTTTGGATATTAAGAAACCTACCCTGATTTATTGCCTCAGTAGGGCTGGCAATGACCTAAAGAAACTCTTTCTTCAGCCTTACCCCACCCTTTCACACTTCCGTTGTGATGTAAATGAAGTTACCTGGAGGGTAGTTGTAGGAGAGGAAAGGGGTGGAGGTAAACTCAAATCCAGAAAGTATCAGATTACATGGCAGCCTTGAGCTAAACCTAGGCACTCCCAAATTAACCTCAACATTACTGTCAATCAGTTTACAGCTTTTATTTAGCCTCAGATTGCCGAATGGGAGAATGAGCCCCAATTCATAAGTGCACGTGTAAGAAAGGTTTTACCTCAGTTCATCAAGTGTAGGGTGCAGGTTTAGGTGAGCACAGGGATTTAACATGACCTTTTAAACTAGAATCTACAGGTTGAGCTTCATCTTCAGAACTGCTGAAATCCTAACTCCTTTTGGGATTTCTTTTTGCAACCTCAATATCACAATGAGGAATCTGAAAATTCTTGCAAATAGGATCCTGAATATCATGCAAAGAAGAAACCTGGAAGATCAGAATCTCTGGAAGCAGAGAACAGCATAGTTTCTCTCTTCATTGGTCTTTCCTATGGATTTCTCAGCTCTGATAGGACAGAGATCATATTGTGCTCTTTGAATTACTAATGCCTGGGTTCATAGGTACTAATTTAGCAAGTACTTGATTATAATTCCTGTTGTAGCAGTGGACTGACAGCAAACAGGAGACAAAAACAAAACAACACTTCTAAAAAGCCTTAACTCTTGATTTGGCCCTTGTGAGTGCTGTGGTAAAATCCATCTGAGCTATATATTCTTGGTGTTTCCTGTGAGAAAAAAATGGGGAAAAGAGAATGACATACAACAAGTGAAATGTTTCTGCCTTCTGACTGTTGCCTTTTCCCAGACAATTGCTCAATAAATAACCTCCATTAAGGCAAACCAATCTCATTAATGATGAAACAACCCAAAACATGTTAGTCTCCTGAATAAAAATTGGTCATATTTTGATTTTTTTATTTTAAGTGACTGGAAGGCCATTTGGAATTCATAACTCTCAGTCTCCCACTAACTGCTGAGCAGGAATGATTTTCTATGGTGTCATATTGGATGTAGGTATAGTGGTGGAGTTCCACATAGAATTTTATTTTATTTTTTTTATTTATTTTTTTTTTAATTTTTTTAAATTTATTTATGATAGTCACAGAGAGAGGGAGAGAAAGAGAGACAGGCAGAGGGAGAAGCAGGCTCCATGCACCGGGAGCCTGATGTGGGATTCGATCCCGGGTCTCCACGATCGCGCCCTGGGCCAAAGGCAGGCGCCAAACCGCTGCGCCACCCAGGGATCCCTCCACATAGAATTTTAAATTGTGTTAGGTACTTTCTCCTGGACAGAGAAATAGTAATAGGCAAGTAACTCTGTAATACAAGCCTAATTATAAAATCCTAAGCACATACCTCAAACCTAATTGCTCTTTAGGTTGAAAAGCAGGATATAAAATAAACCTATCACTCAACAATATTTATTGAGTATCTGTTATGTGTCAAGTACTATGACAAGTGTTCAGGCTGAAGAGCTAAATGAGATACAGTCCCCGACTTCATGGAGACAGACATACAAAGAAATAATTACAATATGGTAGGCAATGATGTGATAGAGGTATTAACAGGGTAGATTAACATCAGATGTAGGGTTTCTAGGAAGGCTTTACAGAAGACAAGATGTGTGAACTAATTTTGGAAAGATGGGTAGGGATTTCTGTAGTGGGTGGGAAGTGGAGTAATGGGGGTCAGATGAGAATATTCCAGATGCATGGAAGGTTGAAGATGCCTCTATTTTTCTTTTTCATGCACATGCTTCTCTATACAAAACCTCTTTTCCAAGATATTTTTATGGTTGTCAGTGAAGTACTAGAGGATGTTAGGGGGAAGTCATAGGTGAGCCACACATGCTAATTGACTTTATCCAAAGGAAAAGTAAATTTCTCTTATGTCATGACGAGATAATTTTGCAACTTGGAGCAAGTCACCCACTAACGTTAGGCTCCTACTTTCCCACAGAGACTAAATACAGTGCTATGTCCCTTGATGATTATATTTCAAAGGGACTGCTCCTGCGTTCTTGAGAAAGACAGTTTTAGGTTACAAAACTAGTAAGAAGCATTCAAAAAGAATTACATCTTATAGAAAGCCATAGAAAGAATTTACGATTACAAGTTTTCTAAAGTAGAATCTCTAAGAAAAAGATTAGAGCACAGAGTTAGAGGGAAGCCTGTCTAAAACTTAGTCAAGCTGAGGGAAACATTAAAGCTGTCTTCCTTGTGATGGCATTTTGCCAGGTGCAATTTAACACAATGTTTTTCCTTACATGCTCATCTCTTCCTCTTACTTTTGGTCCTCAGGGTAATTAAGTTCATGGACAACAAAGAAGCAAAAATAATTACGTCATAAGAGGTAGCTTTAGAATCCCTCTCTATTGCTTCTGCTCATTGAGAACTGAAACTGAGTTTGAAAAGTAGAAGCAAATTCCTCCTTTAGTTAAGAGTCCTCTTGGTTCAAAGCCATAGCTAAAAAGACCAGGCATCCTCCTACCAAGGTAGAAGACACCAAACAGAACCATTGCTGAGTTTGAACAAGACAAATATTTTCTAACTGGAAATGTAGTAGTCTATGTCTTTCCTGGGAGTGCAGAATGTCTATCTTAAAAAAGAACCCTGATTCCCCATTTAATTTCTAACTTACTTATGCTGTCCCAGATAACAGGATAAGAGCAGTATTGCCCAACACATCTTATGAACTTCGGGTAGTTAGACTCCAAAAGCACATGAGGATGATTCAGCACTTATTTACACTGAGAGAAAAAAATAAAACAAAACAAAACAAAACAAAAAACCACGAGAAAACTAGGAATAGCCAGGAAATTCCTTACATAAAAGTTACACACAAAAAACTTAGAACATATATTGTGGTTAATGAAGAAAACTAAGATGCATTCTTTTAAAGACAGGGAATAATATAAGGATACACTTACTATTTCACATAGTACTAGATATGCTGATGAATGTTACTTGGAAAGAAAAAGAAGTAAATTCAAGGATTGGAAGAAAAGAGATAAAAATCACCAGATATAATTATTTATCTAGAGAAACCAACAGAGGTTCAGACCAATTCTTTGAGCTATTAAGAGTTCAATGTGTTTGCTGTATTTAAGATTACTTTGCACATTTCTTCATCACTAATAACCAAATGAAAAATGCTCATGTTTTCTCTCTGTCTCTAATAACAAGACAAGTTATCAGAAATTAGCATATATAAAGTTGACAGGTTACATACCGGGAGACGTTTAAATATCTAAAACCACAAAAGACTAATAATATATATAAGCAACATATGAAAATCAACAAGACAGGAATCTTCAATCAAAAGCACATGATTGGGTAATTTACAAAGAGGAAACCCAAAGGCTAACAAGCACATGAAAAGCTGCTCAAGGGGTGCCTGGGTGACTCAGTCAGTTAAGTGTCCAACTCTTGATTTTGGCTCAAATTGCGATCTTAGGGTTGTGAGATGGAACCTTGCCCTGCGTTGATCTCTGTGCTGGGAGTAGAGCCTACTTGAGATTCCCTGTCTCTCCCTCTTCTTCTGCCTGTCTTCCCATGCCCTCTCTAAAAAAGAAAAAAAAAAAGCTATTCAAATACACTAGTAATCAGAGAAAATGCAAATTAATCAACAATAATACATTATTTTACACTTGTTTAACTGAAAAAAAAAATTAGAGAAAGCTGTTCATTGCCAGATGTTGATGGAGATAAGTGGATATCTTTCCTGGAGAGTAGAAACTGATAGAGAACTCTTTAGCAACTTAGTTCAAATAAATATCCCCATACTTTATAACCCAGTAATCATATATTTCTAATAACCTATCCAAAGACATTCTTATACAGTTCCATAATAGAACATTTTTCAAGGAAACTTATCATAGTCTTGTTTTCAGTGCTGAAAATTAGAGGCAATCCTAGTGTCCAGTCCTACCAAAAAAGATAGTTTAAAAGTGAAGTCCTACATAAAGGACTATGTAGTGAGAGAAATAATAGACCACATATGTCCACAGCTCCATAAATGAATGCTAAATATTTATGGATGAATTTTTAACAACAAAAGATAGAAACAGGAGTGAAATCTATAAATGATCGCATTTGCAGGAATTTAAAATTAATGCACATAAAATGCATATTTTGTAAGAACAAACACAAAAGAATACAGTTAAACACATTAGAATACTTGATGTGGTGTGTGGAGATGGAGACAAGGAGTGGTAAAGAAAAAAGAATGAAAGAATGAAAGAAATTAAGCAAGAGACTAGTATGGAACTATAACAATAGTGCACATTCTGAGGAGTATGATAAACTCAATCTATGTATCTGTATCTATCTATCTATCTATCTATCTATCTATCTATCTAGAGACGTGGAACTAGGTAGGAACACAGAATGGAACACAAAATGTTCTTTTTGGAAGAGGCTGTTCAAGATTGAATTTTATATATTCTGGCCTGCTACGAGACTCTTCTTCAAATTCTAGTTCCTTAACTGAGAGTATATGTCCATTCCAAAAGAAAAGAAAAAACAAAAAAGAAGGAAGGAATACAAACAGGCTCAAAGAACCACTATTTAAGTATTATTGATATCATTAAAATTATTGATCAATAGAACCTCAATTATGAAAGTAAAACATGAAACGAAGTGCAAAATTAGTTCATAAATTTGCCACATACACAAAACAACACAATTTCCAGGCAAATCAGTTAGTTCAGCGTAAACACAATCATACTTTTTGCTGATCATTGCCAAGACTAAACATAACAAGGTAGACTAAACATAGCAATACAGCCTAAATTTAAATCAAGTTAATAGAATTTAAATCGAGTTAATAGAATATTTTATTATCAGGCAGAAACAGCCTCAAAAATGCTGCATGTTCCTGGTTCACAGTTCATTTGAAGGTTTGAAAACTCCTAGTAGAATGTAACTTAATGCTTTGTTTCATGTAAATTGCATCTGTTTTCTCATTTTGGTAGCCAAGCAAAGAAAAGTGACTTTTCAGTAGTTTAAAATTCTAGAAAAGGGAAATAAATTGTTCACCTAACAGATTTTACAAGAAAATAGCAGCTGCTTCTGACACAAGTAGACAGATACTCATTATCAAGCAGATGGATTGATTTCTTTGGGGAAATGTAAACAGGAAAAACAAACACCCTTCCTACATAACTTTTTAAAATTTTTCTTTGGTGTTTGTTTAATATCTTGATTGAAAACATAGGTCATGTGGAACAGAATGTCCACATTGAAGAAGCTGAATGCAAAAGTATCTCAAAAATCAGATGAGAGAGGAGAGCCATATACAGAAAGGGGTCTAGGATCAGAGATCGCTATAAGTGACTTCCCACTATCAACTGGAGCAGTGAGTGCTCAGGAGAAGTTTCCCCAGGGAAAGTGTCATTTTAGGAAATAATCCTCAACAGACTAGCATTTCCTTTTAGAATCAAGGTAATGGCTTCTGAGCAACCTGAAGTTTATTCAGTCTTTGATTCAGATTGAATACCTGTATTGTTGGCCCTAAGAAGCCCAATGCTAACATTTGGGTATGTATTTGTATTGGTCATTATTCTCTAAAGAAACAGAACTAATAAAATACGTGTGTGTATCTATATACGTCTATAATCTTTATCTATCTGAAAAATTTATTTTATGAAATTGGTACATGTAATTTCAGAGGCTAGCAAGTTTGATTATAGAGGCTAGCAGGGTAGGCCAGTAGGCTGGAGACCCAGGGAAGAGTTGATGTTGCAGCTCATGTCAAAAGGCAGTCCTGTTTTGGGAGAGGTCAGTCTTTTTCTCTCAAGGACTTCAACTGATTTGATAAGGCCTATCCACCTTATGGAAGGTAATCCATACTCTGGTTTACTTAAAGTCTACTGATTTAAATACTAATATCATCTAAAACAGGCTCACAAGGACACCTAGAATGGTGTCTGACCAAATATCTAGATACTGTGACATATTCATGTTGACACATAAAGTTAACCATCTCTGTGTTCATCCTTAGAGTTTAATAAAGATGGTTTTGCTTATTCTATATGACAGGAAAAAAATTCCCAGCAACCTATGTAAGAAAAAGCCGCAGTTGTTGAAATTCCAAAGAAAGACAAAATCATTCCACATAATTGTTTTCAATCATTTCCTGACCAGGTGAGACTCCATTATTTTATAGAGTCTTCTTAATATCTAAGCTTCCTTTCTGTCCATTCCTCCTTCTTCACCACTCTCTTCTTACCAAATGCCCTTGATAAAATACAGGTGTGTAGGCATTTAAAAAAGAAATGGAATTGTCTTTAAGGAAGAAGAGAGATTATAAGTAGATAGGAAATCATATTCCACGGGACAGTATCTGACATCACATATGTTGGTAAGTATTGCTGGGAGCTGAAAATGACAACAGTAAAGTCACACTCCAGGGTTTTACCCAATGCTCTCTCCTTGAACAGGCCATGAACTCAGTACTACTGACTCACAGCTGAGAAATGACTGAGGAATTAATAGCTCTGGTTCAGCTACATTGCATGATGACCTACCATTGTTCTCTCCTCGGTGACTTTGGAAGGAATTGACTAATCTCAGCCAAATGTAGTGAACCATTACCAAATACCACAATGTATCCTCATGGTTGTTTTCAAAGCAGAATACTGTTCATGTTTGTAGAGAGATGTCTGAGGTTCGCAGAACATACTCTGGCCATGTTTACTACCCAAGTATTTCCAAATTCATTTATCAATCATCAATAAACCCATGTTTATTATTATTAATTTATTTTCATTAATCTTGTGGGGATTGCAAATGCAAGGATCTTATCTCTTATGAGGTTATGACAAATACTTAAAGTCAGCAAAAAGTTTACCTCTAGTTACCCAGGCAGGAAGTTTGGGCAAACCAGTTTGGTCCGGTTGTGTAGAAGGGAGAAAATCACACTATAGGAGAGTTTCAGTATGCCATAAAGGTAATTTGACTTCTCACACATTTGAGGGAAACTCCATTCAATTCAACTGTATTTATTGAGTTCCTGCCATGTTCAAGACACTGGAGTAGGTAGAGGTAGTGGTAGGGAAATGATTTAGAGATGAGCAAACTATAGCCTTTATTCTGGTAGAAGAAAAGATTTAGAGATAAGTAACCTATAGCCACTATACTCCTTATAATTATAACCTAGAAGGAAGAATTAAAACAGGACATACATCCATCCATCATATAGGGGAAAATGTAGTCAGTAACCCAAGAATGGAAATAGTCATGTAGTGGTTTATTACCCAAAATGTCTTCTTGTACTTTTAGAGGAAGAGGACTTGGGCTACCAGCTATCTACCACCTTTGTAAAATTTGTCCAGTGGCCAGGAATCTGAGGAAGAAACTCAGCATATTTTGGATATAGTCTCCAATTCTTATAGCAAAGCCTTCCATATTACTTACTCTGTTCTTGGTCTTCAAATTTGGGCTGCTAAATCTTGAAAATTTAGAAATACACTTCTGTGAGTAGCATCCAGCTGACATGGCACCTGATACCACAAATACCTTTAAGAGATCCAGGCTGTAGATCCCAGAATGTAAAATGCATACTAAGTACTACCGAGCTTACAAATTCTGTGTGCCTTCCACCTTGTTTTTGACCTCCCATGAACCCACATCTCTCACCTATTGTCTACTCCCTTGCTCTTCCCTGGGCCAAAGCCCAGAGATTTTTGTTTTGTGACAGAAACTACCAAGCTTGTTGACTTTGCCCTTTTCTTGTGCTAAGTTTCAGTTTGAATGTCTTCTCTGGACACAGAGATTTTAGTCTAAGCTTACTAACTACCTTTGTTATGTAACCTAGAGTTTAGTCCAGATTGGTAGCTGATACACCTTAGCTACTATTTCAACAGTTGTAGAGTTCTGAGGAAGCTCCTGGTAGAAGTGGATGAAGTGATTTGTGCCAAACCACATCCTTCCTCTGTTTAGATTACAGTGTAAGCTGATGACAAAATTATTTTGGATGCTTTCTTTTAAGAAATCTTGACACTTGCCACAAAAAGCAAAGCCAAATGTTTTTTTTTTTAATATATATAACTAAAATAGTTGACAATTTTATTTTCACATTTCACAATACAAATGAAAATTGCCTTTTTTTTTTGTCCCACTACTCCCCTGCAAAAACTATTCTCTCTTTGATAGGAAGGGAAAGCAAGTCTTCCTTGTCATGCTGTTAGAAAACACCCAGAGTCACAGCACCATGATCTCCTGGTGAAGTAGAACAAGTAATATAAAATGAATATAAAGAGGTTCCTGTCTCTCCTTATCTGTCTGGTCGAGTCATTCCTGGCCAAGTGGGCAGCATCATGGGACAAGCAGGAGGTCTCATCATTGGGGGCCCAGGCATCATTGGCATATGGCCTCCCATAGGTGGCTTCATTCCAGGAGCAGGTCCCACTGGCATCATTCCAGGAGGAGGAGGGCCCATCATTGGCATCATGGGAGGGCCCCCCATATGGGGGGCTGGCATTATACCAGGGCGAGGAGGACCCGGGAGACTGGGGGGAGGTGGGATCATTGTCCCTGCAGGAGGAGGAGCAGAGAATGGAGTAGGAGGTATCTTTCCTTGTTGAAATGCAGTGGTTGTTTTGTCGATCAGGCTCTGAGCTTGCTCTTCCATCCATTTCTGATAGTAGTCTTTCACATTCTCTTTGTGTTTCCTACCACTGCAGTGTGTCTTTCTCACAGATGGAGAGTCATGGGTGAGGTATGTGTCGCAGTAGTCACAATAAAACTTAGGCATGTTGCTCTGTAGGCCGTTGGCAACTCCATCCCCAAAGCCAAATGTTTTCAAAGATTTGATTTCCTCTCTACCTACATATGTGGTACTCATAAAATAAAGGGCACCTGCCTTTAAAATGTGAACTCTGGTGTTTGCAAGTCATATAAAGTTTAGAGTGCTAGGTTCAAGTAGGGCTATGTCTGTAGTAGTCATTCATTAAATATTTCTTGGCAGAATATATTTTCCCACTACTCTGGCCATTTTTCTCCTATTGTTGCATTCATTCAATCACTCAATTATTCATCATTTATTGAGTTCTTGCTATACGACAGGGACTGTTCTAGGTGTAGGAAATATATCAGGAAACAAAAGAGACAAAAATCCTGGCTTCATGGAGTTTTCATCTCTTACTGTAGTGGGAGTGAAACAATAAATATTGGCGTATCATATACTACTATAAATGGTTATAATCAATATAGAGAAACAAAGTAGGAGAAGGAAATAAGGAGGTTGGAGTCAGGGGAGCAGTTGAATTCAACAGGGCACTTGTTCTGACATAAAAGACAGAGAAAGAATGTAGGAAGAAAACAAGGGATGTGTGGTTTTGAGATCAAGAGGATGAGATAAGAACTAAGAAGTGATTTGCCAACATGGAGGCCATTTGTTACTTGACAACAGCAGTTCCACTGGACTGATGTATATAAAAGCCTGATTAGAGTTATGTAAGCAGTAATGGGACACTTAGGCTTCTTCCATATCTTGGCTGTTGTAATGCTGCAGTAAACACAGGAGTGAATGTATCTTGTGCATATATAGGATATAATCCAAGTGTCCATTGATAAATGAATGAATATGTGTTTTATATATATAAATATGTTTTATATATATGTTATATATATATATATATATATACACACACACACACACACAATGGAATATTACTCATCCATAAAAAGGAATGAAATCTTTCCATTTGTGACAACATGGATGGACTAAAACATATTATGCAAAGTCAGATAGAGAAAGACAAATACCATATGATATGTGGAATCTAAAAAACAAAATAAACAAAAACAAACATTCTTAAATACAGAGAACTGGTGGTTGCCTAAGAGGAGGTGGGGGGTCATGGGCAAAATAGGTGAAGAGGATTAAGACATAGAAACTAATAAGTCATAGAGATGAAAAGTACAGCATGGGGCATATAGAACAAAGTAGAAACTAAAATAGTGTTATATTCATTCATGAATAGGCTGAGATTAATGGGATACAAATTTCAAAAAAAAGAATAAATGTATAAGGAAATTTAATATATGATAAAGGCCGTTATGATAAAAGAAAGAAAGAAAGAAAGAAAGAAAGAAAGAAAGAAAGAAAGAAAGAAAGAAGAAAGAGAAAGAAAGGTAAAAGCCTTAGCTACTAGTTTTCAAGAAAATGCAGATATACCCCATAATGAGATATATCACATCAGATTGGATTAAATTGAAAGGACAACACCACCCACTGTTGGTGAGAGTATAGAGATTTACATTTTTGGTGGCTATGTAAATTAGTAAATCTACTTTGGAAAATATGTATCTTCTGAGCTATATGACCCTATGACATAACAATTCCCCTCCTGGCTGTATATACACAATAGAAATGCATGCTTATGTGCAATAAAACATATATAAGAATATTCATAGTTGTTTTATTCATGACAGTAAAAAAATTGGAAACCACCCAAATATCCATCCATAGAATGGACAAATAAGCTGTTGTATGTTTGTACAATGGAATATTAGAAATGAAGAACAACTAATTACTGCTACTCTTAACAATATAGATTAATCTCACAGAGATAATATTGCATGAAAAAAGCTAGACACACAAGAATGTATACTTCATCATTCCATTATTATATAACACTTAGAAAATGAGCAAAATTAGTCTATGGTGTTTGAGTACGAAATCGATATTGCCCTTGAGAAGATAGAGACTAAAAAGGAATATAAAGGAGCATCTCGGGATCCCTGGGTGGCGCAGCGGTTTGGCACCTGCCTTTGGCCCAGGGCACGATCCTGGAGACCCGGGATCGAATCCCACATCGGGCTCCCGGTTCATGGAGCCTGCTTCTCCCTCTGCCTGTGTCTCTGTGCCTCTCTCTCTCTCTCTGTGACTATCATAAATTAAAAAAAAAAAAAAAAAAAAAAAAAAAAAGGAGCATCTCTTGAGGACTAGTAATATTCTAATTTTGGTCAGGGTCATGCTTAAACACTGAATGGTTAAGATCTGTGCACTTCATTGTATGTAAGACAGACATCAATACAGAAGGGTTTTTAGAAGATTTGGGAAAATGGAGTAGGGACAACTTTTTCATTTCTTCCCACAACATTAACATGAAGGTCTAAAGACACAAGACCTTAAAAGTAGGAAGGATTGAAAGATTATCCAGTCCAAATTTCTTCCACAGGAGCCGATGAGTCATGATGCTTTCCTGTAGATTAGAGTATGGGTATGTGCCTATGATGTTGATCACTTTTCTAGATGTCTGCATGTAATTTTGATTGACTCTTTAATCATGGTGGTGTGACAGCCAGGAGATAAACTACAGCAAAATAGATTTGTGGTAATTATAGAGTGATTTTCTTAAGAATCAAAGATGCTGAAACATGGGTTCCATGTGGAAATGGGAAATTGTGACCAACTCCTCCCTTATATTTTATGAAAAGAAGCACCATTTGAGTTGAGAAGGCATATTTCAGATAGAAGACAAGGGCTGTGCCAATGCAAATTCTGGATTATTCCAACCTGATAGTTTCTTCATGTATGAAAATATTATATATATATTATATATTATATACATATTATATATTTATATATATATTATATATATGGTTTTTGGCTTAAATGCCATCATTTAAATGCTTTTAATTGAGCTGGTATAAAGTTAACACACGCAAGAATGTTCAAGGTAATGTCATACACCCAAATGAGTCATTCAGCTTGTTCTGAGGCTGCAATGCAGCTTGCCCCTGTGAGAGGCTTTCCCTTTGTATTGATTTAGAAATTACTAATTATGCAGCATAGACCAAGCCCTCTTTCTTTTGAAGCCAAGCCAACTTCCAGAGCTACATCTGCCAAAGAACACCCTCTGGGCTACGTGAAGCTTGCTTACATGGTCCTTAACGGTGTGATGTAGCAACAGAGGTATTCTCTCTTGGGCATACCAAGGCCATGTAGGAAGGGAAGTGTTTTTCCCCTTCCCCCCATAGCAGGTACAAATTCAAAGGAGGTGGAATCTGGTTGTGGGAGCATCTAGAATGGTAGGGAGAAAGCTCTGCATTTTGTGGGAAGAAGTTGAAGCAGGGAATAGAGGAGAAATCCTGCCCTGCTGACCGCAATCCACACTATAGGAAATTATGTAATAGGTTTCATCAGCACCTAGGTTACTGAAGCTAGTGCTATTCATCTCCAAAGACATGAGTCATAACCGAAAACACACACACACACACACACACACACACACATACACACACATCTAGATGATAATATCTTTTGGGGACCAGGCATTTCAAGACTTTCATTCTGATGGTAGAAGATAGGAAAATTATATAGACAACTAAAAGATTATCTGGGCTTCAATACCCCCCACTGTCACAAGATATGCACAAAAGTGGTAATTTAAAGATCCAAGTGATGTTCACATGTAGCATATAGGTTTTCATTAACCACGCTGATTGAGAAAAAAATGGATGTTGACTAGTAGGCCTTTAAAGGTAAACTCAGATAAACTTAAAATTTTTTTAGTAATATAATTTTTCAAGTATTGAATTAGAAAATGGATTTAATAATAATTTTAAAGGTTGGTTAAAGTATGAGGAAGTGGAGACTCATATATGAGAGTACAAGTTTGTATACATTTTGTATACAATTTGGTTATATGTACTGAAAATCTTAAAACACGAATTTCATTTATCCAGTAATTCTTATTCTAGGAATTTTTAAAGATATCATTAGAACTGCTTTTCACACAATGAGATAATACATCAGCATTAAAAGTTTTTAAAAATATATTCATTAATATGAAAATGTGAGCATCTGTTCAGGTATATTAATGAGCAGGAAAAACATATTTAAAAACATATTAAAGGGGCAATGAGGTGGCTCTGTCAGTTAAGCATTTGTCTTTAGCTCAGGTCATGATCTCAGGGTCCTGGTATCAAGACCCATGTTGGGCTTCCTGCTCAGTGGGAAGTCTGCTTCTCCCTCTCCCTTTGCCCTGAGCCCAGCTCATGCTTTCTCCCTCTCTCTCTCAAATAAATGAAAAAAATATTTTAAAATATATATCAAAAAATACTATGAATAGTATGATCCTATTTTGTAAATAAATGTGTAAACAGTTGCACATACAGAAAAGAAAGATAAATATTCTATAAATAGTATGTATCTCAAAATTATTTCTCTTGAAAAGATCCTAATTTCTTTATGGTTGGGCCTTAATGAGTTGTTTGGAAATAAAGGGAAAAGAGAGACAAAGTAATGCAACTTCAGGCTTAATATTAAATATCTAAGGCATCAGATCAGTGTTTCTCAGTCTAATGTGTAGATGTCACCATCATTTTGGATATTCTGACTTATTTGGTCTGAGGGACCCCTAAGCTGTTATTGTTAAAACTTCCCAGGTGATTTTAATGTGCAGCCATAGGTGGGTCTGATGCACTGGGGCAGTGGTTCTCAAAACGTGATTCCTGGATTAGAATCATCAGCATCACCTGAGATCTCATTGAAAAGGCAAATTATTGGTCCCTCATCCTAGAAACTGAATCATAAACTGAGAGTAGGGCCCAGTAGTGTGTTTCCACTAGTCCTCCAGATAATTCTGATGCACTGTGCAACTGTTTACACTGCATCAGGGAATCGCGAGAAACAATGCCATCAGTTTTCAGATGATCAACCGCAGGAAACCTGTTTAAAAAGACCTGCTCATATCTCTGTATACATAATAGTGGATTGATTGATCTATTCTAGAAGTCAGTATAATTACAAATTTCCAAAATTGTATAACAGAAGTAGGGAAAGGAAATTGTCTCTGTACTCTTGCACATTGGAGGTAATATTCCAAAGCAGGCTAAATGGACACATGTGAGAAAGCTTTGCTTCTACTTAGACACACAATTACACATTTCCAATTCCTGGAAGTGTTATTCAGCTGCTACAGTTCATGATCCTTTCCCACAGTAATACACCCTCACATTCTGGCCAAAGGAAAATTTTCCACATGCAACATGATCATACCACCTCCATACCCAGGCTTAGAAACTTCTAAGCTTTCCCTTGCTCCCAGGCTAAAGATGGAAATCCCCAACAAGGCTTAGGACGTCACACACAGGGACGCCTGCCTGGCTGGCTCAGTGGTTGAGCGTCTGACTTTGGCTCAGGGAGTGATCCTGGAGTCCTGGGATCAAGTCCCACATTGGGCTTCCTGCATGGTGCCTGCTTTTCCCTTTGCCTATGTCCCTGCCCCCCCCGCCCCTCCCCCCCCTGTGTCTCATGAATAAATAAGTAAAATCTTAAAAAAAAAAAAAAAAGGAAGTCACATACATTGTGAATCCAACCCATTTCCCCATCTTTGTATCACATGATGTTGCCTGGTGAATTCTGTGCTTTGGCCACCTTGGCTTCCATTGGACTCTCAGCCAACCTGCCAGCCACATTCTTTTCACATGCTGTTCCCTCTGCCTGAAACACTCTTCCCTCTTCATCTTTGTGTTTTTAGTTCCTGGTCATCCTTCAAATCTCAGATAGTCCTCATTTCCACAAGGCAACCTGACCATATCACATTCCTTTAATATATTTGAAGAGCACAATAATTGCTCCTTCAATCGTCTCTCCTCTTATGTGTGATCTTGCATTTGTCTGGGACACTCTTGAACTGATACCTATTTCTTCCACCGTTTGGTTAGCTCCACATGAGCAATCGCTCATTCATATGCCTGATACATAGTCAACACAGAGCTTGACATGTAGCAAGGACTCAAGAATGCTTTTAATGAGCATATAGAATGAATAAAAAAGTAAATGAATGAATGAAGAGTATTTTGATTATATTGCTAGGGTTTCCTACTATTGAAGTTGTTGACAGTAGTCATTGACTTGCGTCACAACATCCACATTCCTTATTCAAAGTCCATATAATTTTACAGGAAAGAAAACAAAACTTTTTGAAAATTAGTTGTGTCTCTTATGTATCAGCCTGCTTCTTGAGATTGGCTTCAGGGAGAAAATTGAAATAGAAGTCAAGTGTTTTAGATGTTATGACTCTGTGATTTGGATGTGAACCATTTGCTGCTTTCAGACATTATATTAGCAAACTCTGCCCATCAATTTCTCTCACTTGAGCTTATTTTGACAAGCTTAAACTTTCATACACTAAGGGCTCACCAGAGTATTTAGCTGCCAAAATAGGCATTTAACATATGTGGAGGGTTTTTCGTGAGAGCAAAGCTTTGGCTAAGTAACTAATAACATGGATCATACTGGCAGCCCAATCCATTTGAGGAGACAAGGAGCCCTTGGATGTATCATGGTCAAGAAAAGAGCATGAATTCCTTCCTAAGGATGTGGTCAGAATTCTCAACAAGAGTAGTGGATGCAAAGAGATAACAAAATTCTGTTTTTGACATATTGAGGGAAAAGGCCTCTGAACTAAGAATTTTGCATCTAGTTACATTTTCATTAAAAAAAATGGCTTAAGTAAATAGTCTTAGGCATACACAGCCTCAGGTATGCCTCATAGAGATATTATATTGACTATACTCTTGGAGAAAGTTCTAAATAAGAGAAACACACCCAGGAGCTGCTATAAGAGATAAGAATATAAGAATGGCCAAATATCTTAGTGAAATTTATTCCCTTTTTTAAAAAGCTAGAACCAAATAAAAACAGAAAGGGAAGTATCTAACCCAGAACTCAAATTTAAACATGTATGCATGACTATGGAGACAACACATAGTAAAGAGTTTTTTTAAGGCAAGATAAAAGTATTGATATCATTAGGCAACCAAAAAGGGGTTCTAAACATAAGTTTGGATTTTATAAGAAAGAAGTAGAATATACAGCATTTAAAGTAGTAGAAGAAAACTCAGTCTATCCCCTTGGAAGCAGGAAAGGAGAATAAAGGAATTTAAGAAAGCCATGAAAATGAGCTGCTCAAGGGTAGTGGATTGGGATTGGGTAAAGCTCAATGAAAACATCTTTGAGTTTTATGTGGAGGACCAACCTTCAGGGACTTTGACGTGGTTATTTATCTTTTTCTTTCTGATCGTAGCAAAGCTGAAGAGCCCCTATGGTGCCAGTAATTCTTAGCCACTGTGCAATCAAATGAAGCCATTTGCAAATTAGGAATATTATTTTCCCTGCCTTGAGCCCCAGGGAAGTTCTTAGAAGTCTGGCCAGCTCTCAGATTTCAAATTAGGGAGCTGGCTGTCAGAGACAAATGGCAAGGCCAGACTGAAAACCAATGTAACAACCTGTGTAAGTGTGCTGGACACACGTTTTTTTCATAGGGTCTGTCCCCTATTCTAGGGACTAAGGATAAATAAGCTGTTTGAAATATGCAGCAACAATACTGTCAACTAAATACAAAATTTGGGGCCAGAAGAGTCTTAAGAGACAAACATCCCTGGATATCAGAAGCTCATGTATTTGACTTTTCTATGATACAGAACCCCAAACACTTTGACCCTGATAATAAGTTTGAAATGAAAGGAGGGTTAACTTGCAAGGGAGAGAATTTACTTCCTGATTTAATTCCTGGATTAGCTTGTGTGGGCATTAATCTCTTGCCTGAACATTCAAATTTCAAAAGTATGTATTGATCTTACATTTTCTCAACACAGAATGCTAATAAGGGACCACATGTATTTTTGGTGTGAGGAAAGCGTTCATGGTAATTTTTTCCAGATGGAATGTATGTTCTCTAACTAGCTGGAACATTGACTAAACTGGGCAGACCAAATAAGCCTCAGTTCTGGAGGATATGTCTAGTGAACAGTGAGTCTGGATGGCTTCCTGTGAGAGTGAAGTTTCCAAATTCATTTTAGCAAAGCCATCCTAGAGTCAAATGGAGTATTCCAGGGTGGAGCATCCTCTAGCATGCAACAGGGAGCAATGGGAAGTTCATACCCATAACTCTTCATTTCCAGGATAAGAAATCACGAGGGTGATTAACCAATTGCCTTAGAAGGCAATTAGCCTTCTTAGGGGAAAACAACAAACAAATGAAAGAACATAGAAAAAGAATATTAGGGCCCCCCGCTTAATTCCCATTAAGTGTACTTAATTTTGCTTAGGTTCTGGGAGCACAGATTAAATCACTTTCAAACATATTTCTATAACTTTTTCAAGGTAATTGTGTTTTCATGAATACTGCTGGCTGCTTTATCTTGCCTCCCTAATTTTTCAGGACTCCTAGGAATGTTTTAACTTTAGGATAAACACTCTTTCACAAAGTTGTATTAGCAAGTTTAACTAACAGAAAATATTGTATAATAAATATATCTGACATGCAATTTGTATAAAAAGCACATACATACTTGAAGTCTCCCTTGTTAGCCTTAGCCTACAGAATCAGAGATATATATTTGTAATTCAGGCTTCACAGTTTATATCCTTGAAATTCCACAGAACTTTCTCAATGTAGTCCCTACCACAAAACTGTCATTCTGACTTAGTGCCAGAAGGAGCCCCAGAGGTTTGAACTTTGGCTACCGGAGTTACTATGCTCTAAAGTTCAGTGGATTAGTCTGAGGCTGTGGGCTATTGGGTTTCCTTTCCTTTCCTTTTCTTTCTTTCTTTCTTTTTTTTTTTTTTAACTTTCTTTCTTTCTTCTTTTTTTTTATTAAGAAATTCCCTTTATTATTTTTTTCTTTTTGCCTCATATTTTAATTATGACAAATTTTCATATATATATCAATGAAATGATAAATTAGTTCAGTCACTGTTAGATACAATAGTTTACATTTTGGAAAACTTGTTTATCTGTTTTCATTTTCCTCTGTCTCTTTCTGTCTCTCCTGAATACATCTGGAAGTAAATTCATCTTAACATTTTATCCTAATGTACTCTGCTGGTATTTCCTAAAAGTAAGAACATTCTCCTACATAAACAACATAAGCACACCTAACTAAAACATTAACTGTAATTCCTTAGTATCCTCTTCTATCTCATCAATATTCAAACTGCTCCAGTTGTCTCTAAATTTCCTTTGACTAGAATTTAATCTCTTAGAAAAGTCTCACGCCATTTTAGTGTGGTTTTGTTTTTATGAAATTGACTTTCGGATGAAATGATGTAAGTTGATTTATATAATGTCCTACTTTTTGGATTTGTCTGTATTTCCTTGTGGTAATGCTCTACTCCCATATTTCTATAACCTGAAAGTTAGAATTATATAATCCCAAGGTCTGATGTCACCCTATGTCCTTAAAAGAAGTAGAGAAGAATTTAATAAGTTTCACAAGACTGATGTCTTTTTTCCTTTCTCTTTCCTTTACTTTTTCTTTTTTTATCAAGTTACTTCCAAGCCCCCTGGATCTGTTCTGCCTTTTAATTCTCCATCACTGGGTTAAAGCCATGCTACCCTTATTTTCCAGCCTTCTTTGAAGGTGGAGGGGAAAATGTGTTCTAGAAGCCTAATTTTCGTTAATCAATATTATTTGATTTTAATCTCTAAAGCTTAAAACATATCTTTGTAATATATTAGTGACTTCCACAAAGATGGCTTTCATGATTTTAGACTTTGAAACTTACTTCAAGCTCCTTTGGTTCAACCTCCTTTATTTACAATTAATCCATTCATTTATTCATTCAGTAAGCCATGTTTTCAGGTACCCTGTTAGTCATGAGGGACACAAAATGATTAAGATATGGTACCTGCCCTTATTGAATTGGGAAACAGGCATGTTAATAATGATCATTTCATCAATGTAAACTTTCCTAATGTCATCATTTTGCATTCAAAATCGGTTTACAGCTTTCCTCCATATGCTTATAGCATTCTATGCATATGTATAGCATTGGTTTTATCTCGACGGCATTGTGATTATTTATTATTTGTCATTTTTCTTCACTAGACTGAAAGTTCCCTGAGTTTTTTGAGATATTTTTCATATCAGTGTCTTCAGTACCCAGCACTGGTCTCTGAGACATACCAGATGTCCAATAAATGTCTGATAAATTAATGAAGTGTTATGGACTAAGTGCTGTTAGATATTGTCATTAGTCATATGAACAAAGAAGTATAAATATTGAGAAGGCAACCTTTGAATTAGAGCTCTAAGAGATGAATAGGTAAAGATGGGGAGTGGGTGGATAAGGGTAGGATATCACAGAGAGAAGAAACTTCAGAGAAGAAAGTTTTATGTCAAAGAACAAAATATAAAAGACAGGCTATGGGTGGGGAGGAAGTGAAAAGGTAGGTTTGCGTGAGATTTTGAAGAGTCCTGACTGCTAAGCTAAAACTGTTTGGATTCTACCCCAGAGGCAACAGGGGGAAAACAAGCTTTTTAAGATAAGGAATGACATGATCACTTTTATTTTTTCAGCACAATTATTCTAGTATAGGACTGAAATGGAGGAAACTGGCACCAAGGAGGAGAAATACAGAAGAAAAAAAAGCAACTGAGAGAGGCTCTGTGACCTGTCCAGCGTCACAGTGCTAGTCAGTTATCACACCATCGCTACAAACCTGAAGCAGGCAAGACTGTTAAGTTTAAGGCTTTGGGATGTGGGCCTAAGTGTTGTTCAGAAGAAAGTGAGGTATGAGAAACCGGAGTTACCAGAATGAAACCATGCACTATTGAGGAATTAAGCTAGGTCGTAAAAATATCAAGGATTGATAGGCTGACAGGAAAAGAAGATATTCAAAACAGAAGTTAAAACAATGAAAGGCAGAGACAGACTGCTGTGTGTATGTGTGCTGCTAGTGATTTAGGGACTAGAAGGAAATAGAGCTGCAGAGATAATCAGGGGCTAGCTTGTATATGGCTCTTGGGTTAATAGCATTCATAATATGTGTCTAAATTATTACCGTCTACACAGCTCTATTCTGGCTATCATAAGTGGTTTATTTATTAGTCATCTAGCTAGATAGATGAAGATTTAGTCAGAGTGTTGGTTAGTTTAGAACCACATACCTTATAAAGAACTGTTTCCTGGCTATGGGTTTTCCACTGGTCAGTGGCGGGTATGCCCCATCTTCTGGAAACAACTAGATGAACTATCCTAGGCTTTATCATCAGCACTTACCACAAATGAAACTTCAGTTGAAACCTACTGATAGGTTGATAGAGTCAATGAATAAAGCATGCTAAGACAGAACTCTTGAGTATCTGAACTTGTCCGGTAGAGGTGCCCACACATCTCTGTTCAATGAGATAGAAAGACTAACACTCCTTACGCCAATCCTCACGCAGAGAAAGAGGTGTGACTGAGAGGAATTTGCCCTCAGGTCTGCTTCCCACAGATTCTTGTACCTCTCTTTGGGTACTGCCCACAAACAGAGATTCAGAGATCTGCCAAAGTCCTTTTTACACTGCTAAGGCCTAGGGACTGGGGAAGGGGAAAGCAAAGGCTTTTCCTTCTAAATCCAACCAGCAGCTTTCAAATTAGACTGAAAGCATGATAGAGCAAGTTTCTTGCCCTTCTCTGTTTGTTTACTTCAGTCCTCTTCTTTCTCTCTTAATGAGCTACTGTCAGGGTGGGTCTCGAAAGCATGAGTGGTCTAAGTAATTAAAAAGTGAAAAATCATGTCAAACCGTTCCACTTCCCATGTTCCATCTATCCAATGAATCATTCATTCATTCATTCATTCATTCATTGATCAACAAGTATTTAAGGCACTGTTCTAGGCTTTAGAGATATATTGGTAAAAAAAAAGAAAGAAGAAAGAAAGAAAGAAAGAAAGAGAAAAAGAAAAAGAAAAAAAAAAACCAGACATATTTCTCTGTCCTGTGTAACTTCAAGTGAAAAAGGACTGACTTTAAATAATGAACACTCAGTTAAGAAAAATATAGAATAGTTTAGAAAATAAGGTTTAAGGGAACAAAACAGAGCAAGGAATGAAGGATTGAGAATGCAGGGTTTTATAGAAAGGAGGAGGTAAGAACTGCAATTAAAAAAAAAAAAAAAAGGTGGTCAGGGAAGCATTGACCACCTCACAAAGAAGCGCTTCTGCTCTACTCAAGGGAGTTCTGCAGTCAGTGCTATCTCAATTTTGGCAGGCATTCAGAGAGTGCTCTTTGCCATGGAAGTTCCTTTTATTGAAAAGACCAACAACTGGTCCAAACCAAGCCCTTCATTTTGATCCAAAAGACTTGTGCTGCTTTTAAATCTTCTCTGTACCTCCTGCTGTGAAGAATCTTTTTTTTTTTTTAAAGATTTCTTTTATTTATTTATTCATGAGAGATACGGAGAGTGAGAGGCAGAGACACAGTCAGAGGGAGAAGCTGGCTCCATGCAGGAAGCACGACGTGGGACTCGATCCCAGGACCCCAGGATCATGCCCTGGGCCGAACTGCCGAGTTGAACAGCTGAGCCACCCAGGGATCCCCTGCTATGAAGAATCTATAAAGCAACCCTGGGATTATCATTGTCCCCAGACTCTCACTTCTTTGCATGGCTCTCCTCTTTTCTGTAGTCTATTAACATCTAAATAGCCACAAATATCTAGAGAATCCAAAAGAACTCTGAATTTTCTAGGAAATTAAAGAATGAGGGTATATAGCTAATTGTTTGGAACATGTTTTTTGTGCTTATATGGAGCAAGACTCACAACAACCTCAAAAGGCAGATACTGGTGTTATTCAGTTTTACAAATAAGTAAATTAAGGCTTCAAGAAGTTAAATAACTTGTCTATGGTTTAGTATATTTAGAGCCAAAATTTGACCCCAGTGGTATACTCTAGAGCCCATATGACATCCAGCTTTTACTTTAATGTTCACATCTGGCCACTGTTGAGCCAAGTTAAAATGTTATCCCTTTATAAAATTGTAAGTGCTTAACTCAGGAGTATCTTAAATCGTATCTCCTATAATATGATATAATATTCAATATTACTTTTCCATCCAGTACCTAACTCTCCACCAAAGAAAGAAAAATTATCAATAAATAATATATTGCATCCACATAAATGTAAAACATGATCTTATAACCACGCCCACTTTAAAGAAGCAAAGAAGGAAGGACAAATAGAGCAGCAAAGAGACTGACTAGTAGTTTCCTAGCTTCTAGAGTCCCACAAGGTCATCAACACAAAAGAGTTACATTCTCTTATTTCATTTATTTTCAACATAATCTGCTTTTGATGACCTTTTACTAAGTGCCAGTCATTAAATTGTGGGCACTGATATAACCCACATTTCTTCATGTCAATAATATTAATAATGATAAAAATCCAAATTTCACTGGGTTTTGTTGTCATATATTCACAGAAGTCTTCATTTCTGTTCTCCTTCACTCCTACTTAAGCCAAAATTTATTTATTTTTAAAAAGCGAAATTTTGACATGTAAAACCTTTAGATGACAGTGGAAAGCTAAATTTGAAATTTATTTTCATGACATGGATAATGATTTCCTTCTGGGAGCAAAATGCCATAATTTTACAGAGACCCGTGCATTTAATTTATAATGATTATGCTTTCATTGATCTGTGTATTCTCATAATCATTTATATGAAGTTCACAAGTAGTATGAAATCAATGTTCAGAGAGACTTCCCTTGAAAAAAGTATATCCTCTCCTACTGTCTTAAGTGAGTAAGCAGGGCTCCTGTTTATCCAAGTGAGAATGATACTGACTTCTTGCCCTCTTTATCCCATGGAATGCTTAGATTCACACATAATTCCCTTAAATTTGTTTTATCAATAATAATTTCTGCAGTCTGCCCTGAGATTTAAACTGAAAGTCAACAGTTGTGACAACACTACAAGTTCTTTAAAGAGTTGGCCAGGGAAACTTGTCATCATTGTTGCAATAAAAGGAGAGCCAGGGAGACGTAAATCATCAAATTTGAGGAAAGAAACTCCATGGAATTTATCTTGGTTGATAAGATACTAAGATATGGTTTCATGTATGCATATTTTAACAGATTAAAAAAAAAACTCTAATGGATTTTTCTATAGTGAAGCATTTATTTATGTTATTCCCCTGGCAAGGTCACATTCCAAAGAGCCCAAGGAAAGTGGACCCAAGAGAAATGGTTTGCTGCAGGAGAGAGTGAGAGAGCCAGTCAAGGATGTGAAAATGAATTTAGGTGCTCCTGTGTGGAGGATTTGGAGTGAGGGAAAGCTGCTGCTTTGATGAAAGTAAAAGGACAGGGAAGTTAGAGCAGTTTTGTGTATGTTCCCTTTGCCTTGATGGTTCATATGCATTGTGTTCTTCAGATCTGCCAGATTGTACTCCAACAGCTTCACTCCAGAGACAAGAAACTTACCCCTAATCCAGTTCCTTAGCCTCATTATGGCTTTTAGCATTTTCCACTTTGTCTAGAGAAGCCTGACCCAATTTGAATTCCACTGAAACTGATTTTCCCCTAACTTGACACTGAGGCAGCTACACTCATAGATATTCTAAGCCTTAAAGTATTTAAACAATTTTTGTCTCTGACAGCGCTAAGGCAACTTTCCTAGCCTCAGGTTGCAGTTCTACAACGTTCCTCAAATTCCTTGACATTCATTTAAGCAAAGATATCTTCCATGATATCTTCAGATGCCAACTCTACTTTAAATACATACCTAACTCTAGTGACAAAATTTGTAGCTAGACTTCTGCTTGACAATTACAATGGACTAAGAATTCTACTAAAAAGTATTTGTTCTCTGACTGTTCAGTATATAGAAAGGAATAAGTTTTGCTTTCCCAATTCCCATGAAAATTACTTGAGGTCAAGAATGAGGTTTCCATAATGTTTTGCTCCCATTTTGCTTCCTTCTCTTTTATACAACCTGTTTCCCATCCCAGAACTGAATCGAGGTTTATCTGGTGGCATTAAACTATTTAGCTTCTATATTAATGAGCTAGTTTTCTATGAGTTAACTTGTCTCTCTTTCCTACATCATGAACTCCTGCTAATGTCCACAGAAGCTCTTAATTCTGTACAAAGGGGTAAGATCTCAATCAATTATAGTACCTTTTACTAAGTTTAGAAAATCCATTTTATTTGAATAGGCCCTCTATAAAGTGGTGACATGTAGTCTCTGAAATAGTCTGACAATGAATCTGGAGAACCTCAGACTCCAGGAAACATTAACAAAATACATCGGACTGGCTTTAGATCAACTTGTCAAAAAAACAAAAATAGCATCACAAGAACTGTATTTCCAGGGCACTTGAGTGGCTCAGTGGATTGAATGTCTGACTCTTCATTTCTACTTAGATAATGAGTTGTGAGATCAAGCCCTGTGTCAGGGCTTTGTGCTGAGTATGGATCCTACTTGAGATTCTTTCTCTCCATCTCCCTCAGACCCTCTCCTTGTGCACTCTCTCTCTCTCTCTCTCTCAAAAATAACAGAATAAAATAGGTTTTTTTAAAAAGAGCTATATTTGTTTTCTTTACCTCAAGAAGAACAATAAAAAAATCTATAGTTCTTTTTCCATGCAGAAAAAAAGCTACATGAAAATAAAAATACTGATGTTTGCAGTATATGTAGAATAAATAATCTAAGTGATGGACCACCATGATTCAGGCAACTTAACTATAATGCAAAGTTATAGTGTTCATACATCTGCTGCCACACCTACTCAACCAACCCTGGATCAAGGGTCTAGTTTACCCTTGTTCCTGAATCAAGGGTTTGGGTACCACTGAAGAGAATTTCCCAACCCTATGTATTAGGGCCACTGTAACATCAGTGCAAGAAAACACCAAATATTGACTTTTATTTGAGCCAATCAAGCATGGAATATTTGAACTTCCTGTTTCTCTACATAAATGTCTACATTCAACCCCCCCAACCCCACCCCCACGCACAATTTTCTTCATTTGTAAAGTAAAATGAATTGCCATTTCTCTGGTTCAGAGTAAACACACTCCTCGATGCTCTAGATTCCTGCTTTTTCTGTCTCCTACAGGATCCCACTCCATCAATCATTGTCTCTCTCTTTCTTTTCTGTTTAGTTTGCCTTTCTCCACTGGCTCCTTTTCTTCATTGGATACCCATTCTTATACTGAATTTCTCCCCTCTACTTACTTCAGCCATTTCTCTACCTGCCACTCAAACCTCAATTTACTAATAATCTGCTACCCCAGTAAATCCACTGAAGCAACTCTTGTTAAGCCCATCAGCAATCAATCCCAATGGATACTTCACATTACCTTATTTTATTCAAACTTTGACAATTCATTACTATTTCCTTCTTTAAAATACTCTACCCTGGGTTTTTACAGTAAAATATTCTGTTGATATTCCTGTTACTTCTTGTTCACATGTAATTCAAAAGTTGGTGTTTCGGGGACGTCTGGGTGGCTCAGCAGTTTAGTGTCTGCCTTCGGCCCAGGGCATGATCCTGGAGTCCTGGGATTGAGTCCCACATCAGGCTCCCTGAATGGAGCCTGCTTCTCCCTCTGTGTCTCTGCCTCTCTCTCTCTTTCTCTGTCTCTCATGAATAAATAAATATAATCTTAAAAAGAAAGTTGGTGTTTCCCCAGAATCCATTCTTCATGCCATTTTTCTCATTCTACATTTCTTGATGAATGATCTCATCTACTTCTCTGGTTTTAACTGTTACATAGAGGTTGATGTAGCCAATGTAGTTTTCCCTTCTTTCTTCAGTAAAGTACATGCGGGAAACAGTAAATTACTCCAAATCCTGTTCTTGAGATTTTGAGTTCAGAAGATCTGCTAGGATGAGCCAGAATAGTTCCCCTATGCAGGTCTTGTGGAAAAAGAAGGGTCACAAGATCCCCAAAAGGTTGCCATGAACAAAAATAGAGAAGATATGGTGAGCTAGCCCTGGTGCTTCATAAGCAGAGAGGAAGGAAAAGGCAGCTCTCTGAAGTAGCCAGTATGGAAACTCCTAGAGTGTGAGCCAAACCATACTCTTTCTCTTGCAGAGTTCTTTGATCCCGTCAATCCTCAAATCTTTCTGATTCTACCTCCAAATATCCCCTGTACTCTTTCCTGCTATCAACTTCATTGTCACTGATTTGAGTCAATCCCTTCTCATCTCTTGATGGAAAAATTACAACAGTCTCTTTACTGGGGTTCTGCCCTAAGTCTTACCCAGCTTTCAGAGCCAAATACCTTTTGTTTCAGGCTGCAGTAAAACCAAATTATTTCTAGTTAGCCCTAATCCCATACTATTTCCTTCTTTCCATCTCTTTGTTCGTTCACCAAATCTTGAATGCTCTTCACCCTGTAACTTGCTCTTTGTTGCCTTTCAAGACTCAGCTTGGCAATCACCAATTCTCTTACCATCCTGAGCCATTTTCTGGCTAAATGGCATGTTTGTCTTTGTATCTTTGTAGTTATTCTAGCCAACCCACCTCATCCCCCACCAGGCCATTCCTCTGTGCTTTTTAGGAATTCTCAATGTCACAACTTGGAAGTCCCACCCTGACAGTTATCACAGATGATTAGGGCAAATGAGTGGTAACACATTTTTGGGAAGATTGGGAAACAATATTTATGAAAATATCTCAGAAACACTGAGGAATTAGAGTAGGCCTTAGCTTAACTGTCCTCTGATCTTACTTTTCTATTCACCTCACCCTGACAAGATTTATAGCTTCTGATAATAATTTTTCCCCTGTAGATTCTCCACATGATATTAAATGGAATATGTCTAATTATCTGCTTATGAGGTAACTTCTTCTGTTCATGCCTTTTATAATTTCTATTCCTCAGAGTAACTAGAAAAGCTTCATAGGATGAGTGGGTCTAAATATTGTTATACAGTCAAGAACAAGTTTTGGAATTAGACTAAGAGACTCAACTTCAAATATTCATTCTGCCGTATATTGTGTAACTCTGGAACTTAATCTAAGACTTAATTTTCCATCTCTAAAATGAAAATGACAATAATAATATGTACCACAGAGGGTTGTTGTGAGGACTAAGTGAACTAAACATATAAAATACTTGTTTAAGTGCTCGCTCAATAAAGTTTAACTTTACAGTGTTCTTGGGAGGATGAAAATCGATGTTGGGAATACAGAGCACAGTTTGGTTCAACTGAACCTAATGATGTGCCTTTCACTGCAATGAAGTAGGCATGCCTCTGGATGGATAGAGCTTCTCCACTCCCTCAGGTGGGAAGGAGCGGAAATGAATCATGCTGTGTAGAAGACTGGAGCTGGTGTGGGAGGGGAAACTGTGTAGGAAGCTTCTCTGAGTTATACCAGTTTCTCTGTTTCTCTGCCTTCCTTCAGGCTCCCACTTAGGATTGTAGCAACAGGGTATCTGTAGGCCCTTTTTAAAGGGCTTTGGAACAGTCACAAGGCTGGCCCACTTGATAACCAATCATTTGTGGACAGTAGTCATACTCTCAGTGTGGCTGGAATAATGACTGGTGCTGGTCAGCTGATCAAGACTCAAGGTGGGCTGGGCAGAGACAGGCTCAGCACACAAGTGCAAAATGAGAACAATCTGTTTCTGTTGACTCCCCTGCTTCCCAAGCTTTTGGCCTTTCCTCAGGGCTTTGATCTCTTTGGTCCTAAGACATTCCTCTATAAATAAGGCATGTTCTACTCAGCTCTGAGGAAAATGCAGAGTATACCTGTTACTAACTTGGCAGATGAAAAATTAAGTTCAAACATTAGTGTTTTCCCAAATTTCTCTCATCAAACTATAAATGCTCACCTTCCCTGTGGTGGGATTTCCAAAAGCCAGTGTTTCAATCCCAAACATCAGGAGCTTCAACACTGTGAAGTAAAAGGATTCTTATTCTAACTGAAGTACTATAGACTGCTTCAGAGATGATCCTGGTTTAGGGTGGTATCTCTGTCACTTTGCCACTTCACAATGTCCACTTCTGAAGAGTGTTACCTGGACTACTATGCATTCAACATCTGTCCTCTGGGAATAAGACCCAGAAAGGGAGTTTAGGGAATGTGCCTTTAATGATACAGTTCCCATGTACAGTCCCTACAGTCTTCCCTGGGGACTATTTTGAGTGACAGACTTCCAAGTGAGCAGAAATTATAAAATCATAAAATTCACCTGAAACCAGCCCCTCGCCCCTACTGTCCCATGGGGGGACTGTACATGATAAACCTTATACTTGGAGTGGTTGTTTTGGTCAATTTTATAATTTCCACTCAGTTGGAAGCCTGTCACTCAAAATAGTCCTTGGTTCCTTATTCTCTGATAAGTCAAACATGTGAATAGTTGGTCCTTCTATTCCTAGAAAGTAAGTGAAGTCATTTAAAAGCACATTGTAAGAAAATAGGGCAAGTCCTAGGTGGTTGGCTTCTGTCTTTTGCAACACTGGAGGGTGTCACAGTGTTAGTTAGCATGGACTGCTAGAAGTATATATATCCACAAGACTCATGTATCCCCCTGCTGAGATTTACCATAGTAGGTTCAATTTTTTTTTTTTTTTAAGAAATAAATACTGTAAGGAGAGGTGAAATCTGTGCAGCCTACTCCAATGGTAATCACGATCATGAGATAGGTTGATAGGATTTTATTATTTCTGTGCAAATTTTTCTACATACTAACAATAGTAGTAATAGTAACAATAGTAAGATCTAACACATGCAATGCTTACAGTGTGCTCAGCTATTCTGATCACTTTCTATGTATTCACTCATGCATGATCTTACAACCTCACAAGGTAGATATCACTGTCATTCCTATTTTATTGAGGAATTGATATCAAGCTGAATGCATCTTTCACAACTTTCTTTGTAACTTACTATGTTTTTGAGATATATTTGTATTAATATGCATAGCTTCTCATTCATTCATGTAAGCTGTCACAGTATTAAATTATATGGCTATTCCACATTTTACTTATCTATTCTCTTGTTTTTGACTCTATGGTAGTTTATAATTTTTCACTACCATAAAAATATTGTCAAGTAATATTCTGGTATGTATGTGTGCTCTTACATATGTGCAAGAATTTCTCCAGGGCAATACATCTGGAATTGAAATTGCCCCATCACAGAGCATTGTTAAATTGACGTGTCAATTTACACTTCCACCAGCAATATGTGAAAGTTATTATTTGCTTCACATTATAACTGATACTTGATATCATCAGGCTCTTAGATTTTTCTTCAAATCTGATATAAGACAATACTTTGCTAGTTTTAATTTGTGTTTTTCTGGTTTCTGAAGATGAACTTAAGATGTAGCACCTTAAGTTTATTGGTCACTGAGACATTCTTCTTTGAAAATTGCCTGTGCCTCATTGTCTTTTGTCAGTTTTCCTTTTGAGTTTTCTCTTTTGTGCTGATCTATAGGAGTCTTAAACATTTGGTCCTTAGTCCTCATATGCTGTATAACACATGCTTGTCATATATCTTTCCACTGCTACTTGCCTTGAATCCATGGAGTTCAATCTCATTATGCTCACAGGCACTGCTAACACAAACATCAGACTTCTAGATCACTCCATTTCTTCTGCCACTTATCACCTAATCTCTTTCTCTTACCCTTTCCTAGTCTCAGAACACTTTCTCTGTGCCTTATGCAGCTCATGGTTATGATCAGTAAAATTCCTTATATTCTTAAACTTTTCTGAATTCTCCATTCATCTTCCTATTAAGAGGACTCTGGTTCATCCTGAGGACACTACTTCCCCTGTAGCCCACTCAGGTGGTGCTAGTTTAGGTCTTGTAGCTTTCATACCACTGGGTATGAAGGTAGGGGATGTGTCCTAATTTCTGCTAACGTTGCTTTCAAATCATATTATCCCTTCTCTAACATACTCTTCTCCACCACCACACAAAACTCGATTTCATATTGTGGCAATTTTAGAATATACTGCCAAAATTCTTTGATATTCCTCTCACTGAGAGGTTGGATCTACATCCTTCCCATGAATCTGATTTCTGAGAATCCTTGACCAATGGAATTCAGTGGATGTAATGCTGTGGCTGCCTGTTTCTAGGTCCAGACCTCATGAAACCGGCTGTTTCTACTTCTTACATCTTGAGATTCTGACTTTTGGAACCCAGCCACTATTCAGCCCACAGGATAGCGCAGGTAGAAGGAAAAAGTTATCAAAAGTCTCCAGTGCCCACTGAGTCTAAGCCAACAGCTAGTACCAACTTGTCAGCCATGTAAGTGAGCCACCTTGGAAATGAATCGTCCAACCCCCAGCAATCAGTCTCAGCTGATGCCACATGAAGTAAATACAAACTTTCCTCACCAAGGCCTGTCCAATTGAGATTCATGAGTTACATGAATTATTGCTGTTTTACACATCTAAGCTTCCTTTCCCCCTAAAATTCTTCTGAGTCTATACTTTTTTTCTTTTTAATGGCTAACTTCCTGGTTTTAAAATAAGAGCAAATCCTTATCAGCTGTTTATACATCATGGCCCAATTTCTGCAACTGATCCCTCATTGTAATAAGAATCCTCTGGTGGAGCTTCCCAGATTAGACAAGTAACTCAGTGCTGAATAAGACATTTCTTTCTTTTTGAGTTGGACTTAGTGTGAGACTATATACATTCCTTGGAATTCAGTTGAATGAACACAACATATCCTGACTTTTTTATGTTTTCATTCACTAAGCTGACTCTCTGAATGAAGTAACAAATATTCACCTCAAAGGGAGACAAACAGGCTTGAGTGGAGGCGCAGTAGGCATGTTTAAAAGAGAAGAATGGTTATTCCTCTTCTTCCCTTTTACCTACCTCTTTTCCAGAAATGAACTCAGCCAATCCCTTTCTTTTATTCCCATCTCTGGATAAAAAGAGGAGGAATAGTGGATAAAATAAGGTGAGAGGACAGGGAGTGGGATTAGAGGGTATTCCAGAGGGCATATGTATATTTTTATAGCACTGTAAACTTTTTAAAAAGTACACTTCCTATGAAGAAAATAGTAGATTTCTCATTTATGTGCCTGTGAGTAGTGATTTGTAGG
This sequence comes from Canis lupus dingo, assembly GCF_003254725.2. NCBI lineage: Eukaryota > Metazoa > Chordata > Mammalia > Carnivora > Canidae > Canis > Canis lupus. The sequence continues at coordinate 25,750,163 of NC_064249.1, forward strand.
ACATCATGTACTTTGTGGCATAAACAGCCTGGAATCTGAGTAAGTCCAGAGCTTATTTTATTAATTCCAATATCATACCCTTTACAGAGAGAAGGATGACAGAAGACTGCCACCAAAGAAGATGCCTAAGGATGAAGAGACTGATCTTCCAAAGTCAACACCCAGGCCTGCCATTTTGGAAATGCTTCATCTCACATACTCATTTCCTTTTCCTTCTCTTCTCCAGATCATACTTCAATCTCCTGCCTTAATATTTCCAGCATTTAGGAATGGGATTTAAAGAGGAACTCATGGACTCTCTTGATTCTTTCATGGAGGTGAGGATGGAGGGAAAGGGAATGGTGTTTTGTCAGGAAATATTGTTATCTTCTTTCTTTATGTTCATTTGTTTTGTTTTGTTGCTTAATGGAGGATTAGAGGGATGACCACTTTGAAGTACAGAGCTCCTCTTTATTTACTCTGCTTTCATACCCTCATGAAGGCAGAAGAACAAAGTGGAACTGCTTAACACATGACCATGCCCTAGTCCATACTCCTTTACTTTTATTCACATTAGGCAAGCAGAATGAAATTACATTCCCCTGTAAAAACAAAACAAAACCAAAAAGCCAAAACAAAACAGGTGGGGAGGTTGGAATTTTTTTCCTCATAGAATGTCTGACCAGGTCATTCCTCCTCCATGTCCTTAGAGACATGGAGACCAGCAGCTTCAGATTTAGTTACATGGTGGTCTGAGGCTCTGTGGAGGAGAAGCTAAATAGACTTCTCTGCTCACTTCAAACATGGCTCTACTTTGACTCTTTTATATGACTTGGCTTTGTATAGGATTTGATTGATAAGAGACTACCACAGATTTTTTAAAAAGCATAAAAATCCACTCATCTTCTTCAATTACCTTCTTTGCAGATAGCAAAGCAAAGGTGCAGTAAAACAAATGGATTTTCCAGGAACTTTAGTGCAAATCAAAAGCAGAATTAGAATCTGGGCCTTTTAAACCTCCTCTCTAGTGTCCTAATTTTTCCCCTACTCACACTGTGCATACTATGTGATTTATTAGCTAAGAGGAAGTGGAGACAGGGATGTTGGGATAAATGAAGCTGTCTGACCTTGGATTTTATCCTCCAACGAGGTAGTCATCTTTAAGGCTTTACCACTTCTGTCATCACTTCTGCTTCACACCAGGCTCATCATGAGCTGGAAGCACATGATTTCCCTACTAATGATGCTCTGTGCAGCCCCATGTGGGCCACACTGAGCCACAACAGCCAGCACAGCCTCAGCCTGTAGGCCCACAGAAAGTAGACTCACTGTGAAGAACATCCTCCTCCAGGTCCTTCTAGTCCCCCTAACTCCAAGGAAACATATCTTTTAAGATGTTAACAGGTTTATAGCTTTAAAAATGTGAATGGGTGGAATACTCTGCTAAGATCATGACTTGTGACATCACTTCAAAGATTTTCTGTACCTTTCTGACACTCAATTGCTCTAAAATGATACAATACTCTTATCTGTATTGATCAGCCTGATACTTTCTATTTATAATCTTCGTTTTTGTTTTGTGGTTCTGCATAGAACCATAGAGCAGACAGTTCCTTAAGGGCTGGGATCAGAGTCTGAGAACCTTTTTTTGCCAAACCTCCAAGTTGGACCTATAAATGAGAATATGCATATAAGGCTTAGACAAAATGTTAGAGTCAGACTATTCTGGAAAATGCAGCATTTGTAACAACTGGTAAATATGCAGAGGAGAATGCTATGTTTTTAATAGGTTCCTAGATCTCCGAGGAAGAAATAAATTAGACCCTGGCTGCACACACTCCATGACAAAAATATAAATGATTTAGAGAAAGTATATGCTGGCCAAAGATAAAAATGAAATAAATAATAAGCTTGTTGATGATAGGCAGTGTGAAAGATAACAACACATCTGTAGGTAGTGGAATGATGACATCCTTTTCAATGAAATCCAAAACACACTTGAGCACTGTCTATAAGTAAGGACTAGGCATCATAGGGAATGCTGATTCAAAGAGAATACTCAGTTTTCCAAGCTAATGGTGTGAGGACCGTCTCAGACAAAAGTCGAATAGGACCAGATGCAGGGCCAGAGTGAACAAGTTGTTTGTAGTCTGGGAAAGGGCTTGGAAATGGAGGGGAGCTCCATTGTGACCATTGGTCACAATGTTGGGAAGAAGAAACAGCATTGGCTGCAGTGTCAGCAGTGATTCAGAGGTTTTTCGCTGGATATGTGCAGCAGTGAAAATACTGAAGTTTCAAGTTGGGTCTTACATTTGCCCAATGTGTTGTGCTTTCCAACATTGTCCAACATTGTCATTTGGCAGTAATGGCATGCTGATCTTAGTTATTGGAGGAAAACTCATAATTCTCCTGATCCAGTGAGAGGTAAGGAAAATGGCTAGGAAGAGTCGGAAGTCTCACCACCCCTGGAGGGAGTAAGAGTGTGTTTTTACCTCCCCCCTTTTTTTTTCTTTCAAAGTAGAAGTAGAGAAATGGATGGAGTACTCACAATGGAATACCTAAGAAGTACCAGGAAAGTCTATTTTACAGCTGAAAAATCAAGAATGTAGAAGGAAGAGGCCTGAACCAGAAAACTGGTGAAAAATATAGTTTTTTGGGGAAAAAAACAGCTCTTGCCTCTTTGGCTTTCTTTTCTTTCTTCTTGAGAATAATGTTTTACAAAGGTAGTGAGTATAAGTGCTGAGGAGACAGAGAATATCTATTTACTATAAAGAATTCAAAGAGGTAGAGATTACAGCAGGCTGAAGCAGCTGAGGAAATGGTGCCTGGGTCTTGGTCTTCAAGGATGGGTATAATTCACATTAAGTGGAAAGAAGACAGAAAGGAGGGGCTTGCTGGGTAGAGGGAGATGCCATGTACAAAGGAAGCAGAAAGCACAAGGCCACTCCTATTCCCGATTTTAACAGATGAGAAAACAGGCTCAGACTAAATCACTTGTCTAAGGATACAAAGCTCATACACCACTCTACTGGGAAATAAAGTTGTTTGATGCCAAAATTCACATTCCTTTTCACAGAACCCAAGTTCACAAGGCTGACAGACACATAAACAAGCAACTATAACAGATGATCATGAATCAAAAACTATCTCATTACTTTTCATTTTCATTTAGTTATGCTTTTCATGACATGATAAAAAAATAAAGCAATGTTGCTTTCTGGAGAAATATTTATTTTCTAAACTGATGTCACCTAATTAATTCACATGGGAGGGTCCTCTAAATAGAGAAACAGTGGTGACAGAACATGGTCCAACACCTAAGCTGGCAAATTTCTGAGGATGAGGTGACACTGAAATGGGGCACTAGGAGAAATCAGAAATGTAGCAAAAATGGGAGGCAGAATCATTTAGCTCTAAAATGTTCTGAATTAACCCAATAATCCTTTTCTTCTTAGACACACTTCAGATTTTCAGAAATTTAAGTTTCTGTCAAAAGCAGTTTAACATCTTTGGTGTTTGTGAGGTATGTGTTCTTTTCAAATGTTTCAAATCAAGGCAAGTGGACAACCCAGAAAGGATTACTGTTAATCTTGGTGAGTATAGGATTGAACTTACTCTCACCTGCCTCCAATCCTTTGTGGTGTACTATGGTATATCAAGCAAGGAACCAATGGGCAATAGAGATTAATCTTTTCATTGAGAGCTACAATTCCAACATCTGTGTGTCCCTGGCTATTGCTAGCTTACTGGGCTTAGTCACACAAGTGACCAGGTAATGGATTGATGAACTACTCAATGACCCACAAAGTAAAGGGCATGATTAACTCAATCCCTTGCATCTGAAGTTCAAAATTAAATAAATGAAGATGCTAAGTAGTTGGTAAGGATAAAATATCTTTAGAATGGTTGTGATCGCCTGATAAAAGAAATATAAGAGCAATTTTGGTGGCTAAAGATAGAATAACTAGCTATTTGACACTTTTGATATCTTCGAGGTAGGCAGTTTCAGCTTCTCAATGATCCCCTAAAACTCCTTGCCTACTTCTACTAGAGCCCTTGTCACATTGTATTATAACCATCTATACACAGGTCTCCCATTCTCAGTAGATGGAATGCTTGGAGGCAGTGACAGTATTCTATCCTTATTTGTATTCCCACTTCCTTACATATAATAGTAGGTGTCCATCAAATGTTGAATGAGTAAGTGGGTAGATGGATGGAGGAAATCACCACCCTCACCATGGTTAAGCAACTCAAAACTGGCAATGGAATGCTTAACATTAACCTGGCAGTGGAAAGAAATAATCCTGAGAAGAGTTCATTTCCATTAAGGCATCTCAGGTAAACCAACTCAGAAATGTGTGTAGGAAATCAAATGAATAATCTGAAAAGCACTTATAAGTTTCAGAAATTTGATATCAAGGAATGCAAGTCATAAGTGAGGGTATTTACAGCCTTGTAACTTTTAATTGTAACAATGTGGTAGAATGAGCAGATACCAGAAAAGTCTATAAAGGTCTATCACCCAGACATTTGGCAAATCTACCCGTTGACTAGCTAATTATTCAAACCATCCAACTCCTTCTCCCCCATCCCTTCCTGCCTCCTCACACCGAAACCCTCTTTCCTCAATTATTGTCTGTGTGTTTTTCACCTTGGTGAAGGAATGGCACAGTATGAGAAAGTAAGAACCTCCTGAGAGCCACTTCTTTGATTTGGTTCTAAAATTCTCAGCTTTGTGGAGGTAAAGAAATAGTTGTGGATTCACCTAAAATGTCTGAAGAACAATACTACAGGAAAACATTCCCTATAACAAAAACGTTTCTCCAGGCTGGGGAAGATGTAGAGAAAGAGTCGATATGATAAAGGCAAACAAGTGGGTGGACTTCACAGAGAAACTGGCACCCTGTTTTTGGGGAAGAGTCCCAGAGAGGTGGCAAGATTCTGAGAGGTTTGGGGGAATAGAGAGAACCTACACCCAAAAGACAGAACAGAGCCAGAGAGAAGGACTGACTGGCTGTGGGTAGATCAGGATGAGAGAGGGTCACAGACAATCAACAAGATCACCATGTCTAGGATGATCTGGCAGCAGAAAGATGGTCCCCATGATTCATCACAGGGCCCAGAATCTCTGAGGAGATTCTATAGCCTTTACCTAAAAGAAAGTGGCAGTTTAGCAGCTACTTGATTATAATCAAGGGCCAAGCTGAACCAGGGAGTATCATTAAAAACCTGTGTAAGTTCCTCAGAACTGAACCAGAGCACTACAGAAAAGGGGAAGAGATCTTAAGTTAACTGAGCTTAACTTTCCCTTTCTATGGTGTAATTGTGAGTTCAACATAGTGATTAGAGATATAGAAGTATAAACAATTTGTATATTCTCTATACCTAAGTGGAGACTGAAATCCACTTTTGCTTTTATCTGCCTTTCTGTCCACCCATCCATCCATCCTTTCCCATCCTCCATCTCTTTCCAGAAAGAACCTAAGGCAAATTATAAATATGTATATAACCATTTAAAGAATCTTATTGCGGGCAGTCCGGGTGGCTCAGTAGTTTAGTGCCACCTTCAGCCCAGGGCCTGATCCTGGAGACCCGAAATCGAGTCCCACATTGGGCTCCCTGCATGGAGCCTGCTTCTCCCTCTGCCTCTGTCTCTATGCCTCTCTCTCTTTCTCTCTCTCTCTCATGAATAAATAAAATCTTTTAAAAAAAATCTTATTGCTACCATAATAGATACATGAATTGGACCAGACATTGCAACTCAGAAGCCAAGAGGGATCAAGTAGCCAACACAAATAAATAAAGCATGTCAGAGTAAGCCAAATCCTTTGCCTAAACTGTCTGTTTTTACTGACCAACAGTGTGTGTTCCATGATATTGAACATCTGGTTTAAGATTGTGGGGTGAAGATGGGGTTGAATTGCTGTACTCTCATGATCAAATTTTAACAAATGAGGAATTGCTTCTTATGGAAACTACTCCTGGTGTAAATGCTGTGAAGACTGTTGAAATGACAACAAAGGATTTAGAATCTTACATAAATTTCATTGATAAAGCAATGGTGGCATGTGAGAAGATTGAATCCAATCTTGAAAGAAGTTCTTATGTGAGTAAATGCTATTGAACAACATCACGTGCTATAGAGAGACTGTCACGAAAGGAAGAGTCAATTGATGAGGCAAACTTCATTATTGTCTTATCTTAAGAAACTTCCACAGCCACCTCAATCTCGGCAACCACCACCCTGATCAGTCAACAGCCAGCAACATCGGGGCAAGACCCTCTACCAGCAAAAAGATTATGACTCTGAAAACTCAGAGGAGGCTTATCATTTTTAGCAATAAAGTATTTTTAAATTAAAATATTTTTAAGGTATAATGCTATTGCACACTTAATAGACTACAATATAGTGTAAACATAACTTTTATGTGCACTGGGAAACCAAAAAATTCATTTGACTCTCTTTTTTTTGTGATATTTGCTTTGTTGCTGCAGGCTAGAATGAAGCACATATCTCTGAGGTATGCCTATATATAGAATTCAGCCTCGTGTGTTTTAACTGGGAATGATGTTTCATTTTATTCATTATAATAATAGCTAAGTACAAACATAGGTTTTCCAAAACAGAATTTTCACACTGGTTTTTATATTTAAGGCACTGTTCCTCAGCTCTGCACTCACGCCAATAATATTAATTGTGAATAACAACTTGGACAACCTTAGTTCATTTTCACAAAGTCTTATATCAGAAAACCATTTTTTAAACACAGTGCTCGAATCCCTAATTTTGAAATAGTAGATTTGGCCACTGTTTTCATTTAGAAGAGGCAAAAACCATTTCAGCATATGAAAGTAGATCATATTCTTCCTTGACAAATGAGTTTCCCAGAGACATCGTTTTATTAGGAAAGAACAAATAAAATCATGTATTTACATATCATTAATAAATGTCCCTGTAGATAAATATTTAAAATATTTATATGATTTGTAATAGCAACCAAAGGGCCAAATTTTATCCAGAATTTCCCTTTGATTAACATTAACAAATCAGTTTTTTTCTCCGACAAATCAAAAAACATCTTCAGCATCATGTAGTGAATGACCAACCCACCCAATCTGTATGTTCTGCAGCAGATTAGGCGTGGCCTATTTTGTTCACCTAAGTAATGTATTGCACTGTCTGTGGTTCTAGAGCAGCAGCATGTCCAGGTTATGGAGCTAATAATTACATCCACAGTGGGTGAGATTTAAAATTTTCTAACCCAAAATTATTTCTATGAGCAATATGGTAGGCAGATTTTAGAGTTCCAGGTCCTTGTAAAACAATACCACTCTGGATTTGTTTCACTGTAGTTGAGTGTTACCACCAAGAACCAACTGTATTCACAAATCACACTTAGTGTTTTTGAGTATTCTGCAGTAAGTCTTTCAAGACTAATTCTGACCACATTAAAAAAATCATTTCCAGGGGTGGTAACTCTCCTGGTCCTCCTCTGTCTCTTTCGCACGTTATTTAGTAACAGTAAAATATTCATCAACACCACAAAAATAAGATGGTATTAATTAAATCTGTGTTTCTGTTAGTTGCAATAAGAAATGCTCCGAATGATTTGACTTTTTCATAAAACTTGTCCTGTAGTTTTTCAGCTATGTCTTCAAAATGATAAGCAACATCATGTCTGGTTAGGCTTTCATTTCCAAGTGGTTATTCCTGATCAGGAAACATCATTTCTGCTTGGACAACTGGCACACATTTATAAAAATTGTCATCAGTAAGCACTTCTGATTCCAGGAAAAATTTTCTTAATACGTGACTGCATTTCACAATAGATTATCATTTAGTCATAAATTAAGCCCTGATGATAAGTTATGCCATTTCACAGTTGACTACGTACTTAACCTACATAATTCCCATATTCATATTGCTGTCTTAAGTTCTATTCAGTTGCCTCAGACACACATTTTTTTGCATAATAATTATATAAACACTTTTGATTTAAAAAAAGAAAAGATAGAGTTAGGTTTTATTTTGTTTGGCCTCTAACTCAATTTGCACCTGGAACAAAGCTTATATTACCAAAAAAAAAAAAAAAAAAGGTTAATGAACAAGGAGTTATATGTACGGCAGCTGAATTTGAGAAGGGCAAATGTTCTGATCTCGGTGACATTCTAGATTATGAGGTACTCTGTAAGAAGGTTAGAACTTCAGTTTTTATTCATTATTTACACATATTTTTATTTCTTTCGAGGCGTATGTACAACAAATGAATCACGTGAACATCTCTCTTAGTGAGGATATGCTCTGTAGCTTCTATAAGAACACCCAGCTTTATAGCTGCTGAAGTGGTATTTTAAGCACAGCAGGCAATGAATTAAAACACTAAAACAGGTCTAGCATTACAAGACAGTTCAGGATTTTTCTCTTTTCTTTTTTTTTTAATTTAAGTGTAATTCATCTATAGTATTATATTATTTTTAGGTGTTCAATATAGTGATTCAACAATTCTATATATTACTCAGTGCTCTTAATTCCCTTCACCTATTTCATCCATCCATTCACCTACCTCTCCTCTGGCAACCACCATTTTGTTCTCTGCATGTTCTCACACATGCGTGCATGTGTGTGTGTGTGTGTATATATATATGTTCAATTCTTCTGCCCATTTTTAATCAGATTGTTTTTATGCTATTAAATTGCATGAGTTCTTTGTGATAGGTATACATATATATCATTCTTTTTTAAAGATTTTATCTATTTATTCATGAGAAACACAGAGAGAGAGGCAGAGATATAGGCAGAGGGAGAAGCAGGCTCTTGATCCCAAGACCCCGGGATCACGACCTGAGCCAAAGACAGATCCTCAACCACTGAGCCACCCAGGTGCCCTGTTTTCGACATTTAAGAGTCTGGTTTTTTGGTTTCTTTCTTTTTTTTTTTTCCTGTTCATTTGTTTTGTTTCTTAAATTCTACATATGAGTGAAATAATAATGTATTTGTCTTTCTCTGACTTATTTCACTTAGCATTACACCTGTCAGATGTTGCAGATTTCCTTTTTAAGGCTGAGTAATATTACATTCCATTGTATATACATATAATATATGATTTCATTATACATACATATAATATATAATATATATATTATACACCACCACTTCTTTATCCATTCATCTATGGATGGACATTTTGGTTGCTTCCATATCTTGGCTATTGTAAATAATGCTGCAATAAACATAGAAGGCATATATCTTTTTAAATTAGTGTTTTCATTTTCTTTAGGTAAATACTCAGTACCATACTGGATCGTATAGTAATTCTATTTTTAATTTCTTGAGGAACCTCCATACTATTTTCTGCAGTAGCTACACTAGCTTGCATTCCCACCACAGATAGTTTAGGATTTTAACATACACCTGGCTTGGCAATTCTAATGTCAACTTGCCAATATTTTTTTCTTTTTCTTTTTATAGAGACAACACATAAGTGTCAGGGATGGAGCAGAGGGAGGAGAAAGAAAATCTTTTTTTTTTTTTTTTTGAGAGAGAGAAAATCCTAAGCAGGCTCCACGCTGGGAACCCCAATGTGGGGTTCCATCTCACCACCAGAAGATCATGACCTGAGCCCAAATCAACAGTCAGACGCATAACTGGCTGAGCCACCCCGGTGCCCTTCACTAGTCTTTTACTAGTGATTAACACCCAAATTTTTATTCATACACTGTGGGCAAATAAATCTGCTTTGGCCTTTGAGCCAACAGTTTGTAACTTTCAGGTGGCTGGAGATCTTTGCTTTGAGAGAGGAATGTTTGACTTACTTATTTTCAATTCAGATGTAATTGACATATAATATTGAATTAGTTTTAGGTGTACAACATAATGATTTAATATATGTATATGGGGGCACTTGACGGGATGAGCACTGGGTGTTATTCTGTATGTTGGCAAATTGAACACCAATAAAAAATAAATTTATTATTAAAAAAATAATATATGTATATATTGCAAAATGATTACCACAATACATTTAATTAACATCCATCACCACAGTTACAATTTTTTTCTGTGATGAGAACTTTTAAGATTTACTTTTTAAACAACTTTCAAATACAAATTACAGAATTGTTAACCATAATATACATTAAATTCCCGGGACTTACTTATCTTATAAGTGGAAGTTTGTACTTTTGGACCAGCTTTACCCATTTTGCCCCCTTCCCATCACCCACCTCCGGCAACTACCAATCTGCTTTTTGTATCTATGAGTTCTGGGGTTTAGGGGGTGGAGGGGTTTAGATTCCACATATCAATAAGATCATATGATATTTGTCTTTCACTAACTTATTTCACTTAGCATAATATCTTCAAGGTCCATCTGTATTGTCAGGACTTCTTTCTTTTTTATGACTAATTAATGTTCCATTGTGTATTTGTGTAATATATATATGTGTGTGTGTGTGTGTATGTTCAATTCCTCTGCCCATTTTTAATCAGATTGTTTTTATGCTATTAAATTGCATGAGTTCTTTGTGATAGGTATACATATATATCATATACATCACATTTTCTTTATCCATTCATTTGTCCATGGACACTTAAGTTGTGTCCATATCTTGGCTATTGTAAATAATGCTGCAATGAACATGGGGTATATATATATCATTTTGAGATAGTAATTTTGTTTCTTTTGGATAAATATCCAGAAGTGGGATTGTTGAATTATACAAAAGTTCCATTTTAAAGTTCTTGAGCAACCTCCATACAGTTTTCTACAGTGGCTGCACCAGTTTATTTTCCTATGAAGAGTGCACAAGCGTTCCCTTTTCTCCACATCCTCACCAACAATTGTCATTTCTTGTCTTTTTGATAACAGCCATTCTAACAGGTGTGAGGTGATATTTCATTGTGGGCTTTAATTTGCATTTCTCTGATGATGAATGCTGTTGGGCACCTTTTCATATACCTGTTCTGACATCTGTATGTCTTCTTTGGGGAAATGTCTATTCACTTCCTTCTGCCTATTTTCTTTATACATTTTAGATACTAATCCCTTATTGGATATCTGATTTGCAAATGTTTTCTCCCATTCCGCAGGCTGCCTTTTCATTTTGTTGATGGTTTCCTTTGCTGTATAGAAGGTTTTTAGTTTAATTCTTTTTTAAAAAATATTTATGTATTGGGCAGCCCGGGTGGCTCAGAGGTTTAGCGCCGCCTTCAGCCCAGGGTGTGATCCTGGAGACCCGGGATAGAGTCCCACGTCAGGCTCCCTGCATGGAGCGGGCTTCTCCCTTTACGTCTCTCTCTCTCTCTATCATGAATAAATGGATTTTATTTATTTATTTACTTTAGAGAGAGAGAGAAGCCAGGGGAAAGGCAGAAGACAAGGGAAAGACAGAGAATCTCAAGCAGACTCTGCACTGAGCACAGCCTGTCATGGGGCTCAATCTTACACCCTAAGATCACAACCTGAGCCAAAAATGAGAGTTGGACACTTAACTGACTGAACCACCCAGGTGCCTCAAAGCTCTAGGAATTCTTAAATGTATATCACAAATTACTAGCAAATCAAAAAATTACAACTATAATTGAAAGCTAAGGCTTTCTCTGCCTAACAACTTAGAAAAACATTTATTCAAACTGTCATTTTAATTCCTTAAATAAAAGCAGGAAAACCGACCCGTTTTTTTTTTTTTCTTTAACTCTTAAGATAGGGTAAAAAAAGACATTACTATAGTGGAAGTTGTTGCTACCCTGCCCAGATCCTTTTCATTGAGTGGGCACACCCATCCCCAAAAGAACTGAAGATCACCACCAAAGGCACACAGTCGCCCCTTCTCTAGAGAACTGCTAAGAAAAGCCACCTGCCCTCAAGCCACCAATGACTGGCAAACAGGGAATATACGACACTGCTCCCTTTCTCAAAATGGGACTACCTTGATATAATTCATACTCCAGGATTCCTTGTGAGACACAGGCTAGTTTCAGCTGAGATCATATCCTTTCCCTATCTTATACCACTCTCCTCCCTTCCCTTCTCATGAGAGCATTTCTTCAATAAATTGCCTTCATAAGACTCTATCTCAGTCTAATTAATAATTCATTGTTGACATGTATTTTTCTTACTTACTAAAAGTTTGCCATCACTTCATTATGCAGAATAGTGAGAGACCGTCTTTGGTTGAGACTCCAAAGCTGTGGATTCCAACAGTGTTGCAATACACTAAGGCATTTTCAAATATTAAAAATGAGGACAGGTTGCCACCAAGTTATCAAAGATTTAATTTTTAGATAAGCTTAAATTAATTTTGCATATGAAAATTCAGGGAAAAAAAGAAAATTTAGGACACTGCAAAATAAAAGCAGCAATAATAGGAAATGATGATCCCTTCAAAGTTAGGAATATCCATCTGGAAAACTAAATCCTGAAAAAAATCATACCAAATTGTAAAATGAAGGACCTTATAGTTGTGAGAGACCAACCATTAGTAGGCAGAGTAGGAAGGAAAGGACAAAACACTAATAAGAGATAAGTAAGATTCTATACCAGTTTTTAGAGTTCTGGTACTTGCTATTTACTGAGTTAGTCCTTTCCTGGGAAGCAACTAAACCTAAATGGAGAATCTTTGGACCTTTAATGGACTCTCAGAAATCTGAGTTTTGACTGGGTACTGTGGGAATGCTGTACAACCCACTTGGAGACTGTCTAATGTAGCTTGTCTGAAGGAGTGTATATTGTGGAACATATGGGATAGTAGAGAAAGGAACTCTTCTAGAATTTTACATAAATTATATAATTTGCACCTAACAATGATCCAATTAGTGGTAGGCACTGAGCCTGGTCTATGGATCAGAAAACTGAGGCCCAGAGGCACCTGGGTGACTCAGTTGGTTAAGTGTCTGAATGGGTTTTGGCTCAGGTCATGATCTCAGAATCTCAGAATCATGAGAGATTGAGCCCCGTGTCCAGCTCTAAGCTTGAAGGAGGGCATTTGTTGTGATGAGCACTGGGTGCCCTCTCCCTCTGACCTTCCCCGTACTCCCCTCCCCTCTTTTCTCTAAGATAATTAAATAACTCTTTTTTTAAAAAAAAGAAAGGAAAAGAAATGAAACAGAGGCCCAGAACTTAAGTAACTCGTTGCTTTACCATATGATAAACCAAGACTGAGTTTGACAAGGAAGCTGCTATGGGGTGGAATGACACTGAAAATAGTGGCCTGACCTCTCTATTTTCTACTTTTACTTCTTGCTGTAAGGGGAATGCCTCTCCAAAGATTCAGTTGGGAGCATATTGACAGTACTATCAGAGAGCCATATGCTTTAGGTGCAGAAACCTTCCTTATAAATAGAAGGCAATATACCATAAAGACAGGAACAGAGTTATTGTCATCAAGTAAATTGAGTTCAGATCTCAGGTCACAAATTACTAGCTGTGGAACTAAGTTTCCTTAATATTGCTGAGACTCAGTCCCCAAGGGATAACTGTAGTACTTACTTTATAAGGTGGTTGTTAAGATGAAAATAATGCATATAAACTTAGATGAGGGTATAGCAATTCATAAATATACATGAATAGTAGGAAAAAAGTGAACATGTTGACTTTTCCAGCATTCACCTTCCTTCAGGTCTCCAGTGTAATGTTGACTTACCTTTTTTTTTTTTGTCTACCTCCCTTTAGATTCTATTAGGGAGATAGTTCTTCATTGCTTAATTGTATTTTATTTATTATAACCCAGTATTACATATAAAGTGACCAGATATTCCTCTTAATACACAACAGATACTATGAAGTAAGGAGACATCTTCTCCAATTTATCTCCAAGACAATCATTTCTAAAATACATATATAGAACTATCTATTTTACAAGGTTCGGTCCTCCAAGTCTGTCTTGCCCTGAGACATCTAGTCACCCAACAATTCTGCCTAGGGCTATGGTATTCCATTGCACCTGAGTGACTCTACTGAAAGGGGAATGGCTACTGTTGTCCGGAAAGACCTGATGATGCTCAGGTTGGGAAAAAGATCTAGGTGATAAAAATAAATTTCAAACAGCAGGGAATTCCTTTCCTTGAAAAAAATGATTTCTCTTCCTATCCTTCCTGCAAATACTGCACCAGTTACAGCATAGGACAATTTTTAAGGAATTGAATTCTGTGATGGTTAATTTTCCAACTTGACAGGGCCATGGGTACTCAGATAATTGGTCAACCATTATTCTGGATGTGTCTGTGAGAGTATTTTTGGATAAGATTAACATGTGAATCAGTATAGAAGATTGCCCTCTCTCTCTCTCTTTTTTTTAATTCTACATTTAATTTTATTTTTTTAATTGTTATTTTAATTTTAATCCCAGTATAGTTAACATACAGTGTTATATTAGTTTCAGGTGTACGATATCGTGATTCAAAACTTCAAAGAACACCCAGAGTTCCTCACAAATGCACTCCTTAATCCCCATTTCACCCATTGCTCCACAGACACCTCTCTTCTGATAACCATCAGTTTGTTTTCTATTCCTATGGTTTTCTATTTCTAAGAGTCTATTTCTTGGTTTGTCTTTCTCTCTCTTTTTCCTTTGCTCATTTGCTTTGTTTCTTTTTTGCTTCATTCCCATCTATGAATGAAATCAGATGGTATTTGTCATTCTCTGACTTATTTTACTTAGTATTATACTCTGTCGCTCCATCCATATTGTTGCAAATGGCAAGATTTCATTCTTTTTTATTTCATTCTTTTTTATGCTGAAAGATTAATATATATATATTATATATATATATTAATATATATATATAATATATATACATATAATGCCTTCTTTATTCATATATTGATGGACATTTGGACTGATTCCATAATTTGGCTATTGTAAATAATGCTGCCATAAGCACAGGAGTGTATACATCCCTTTGAATTCGTGTTTTTGTTTTGTTTTTGGTAAATATGAAGTACTGTGATTACTGGATTACAGGGTAGTTCTATTTTTAACTTTTTGAGGAACCTCCATAATGCTTTCCACAGTGACTGCACCAGTTTGCATTCCCACCAACAGAGTCCAGGGGTTCCCTTTTCTCCACATCCTCACCAACATTTGCTGTATCTTGTGTTTTTTATTTTAGCCATTCTGACAGTTATGAGGTGATATCTCATTGTAGTTTTGATTTGCATTTTCCCTGGTGAAAAGAGCATCTTCTTATGTGTCAGTTGGCCAGGAGATTGCTCTGTCTAATGTTGGTATCCTTCATCCGTTTGGAGGTCTGGATACAAAGAATAGGCTGACCCCCCAGTGAGTACAAGGGAACTCCTCCTGCCTGGCTGCTTTGAGCTGGGACAGTGGCCTTTACCACGTTTTGGACTCCATCTGAAATATCATTCTTCTTGAGTTTTAAGCCTGCTAGCTTTTGGACTGAAACATTTACCATTGGCTCTCCTGAGTCTCCAGCTTGTCAACTGCAGTTCTTTGGGACTTCTCAGCCTCCATAATCATGTGAAACAATTTCTTATTTAATGCACACATGCACACATCTTCTATTGGTTCTATTTCTCTCTAGAGAATGCTGACTAATAAACTTAGGTTGATATATTTTAAAATCTGTTCATTTTAAGTAAATATGGGAAAGAATATGTTCATTCTTTACCTCAGCGTTCCCAGCCTTGTATTTGAAAAAAAGACTAAAGAACAATGGGGAAAAAATACCTTCCTTCTAGTCTGCGATATGGTGTGTGTGTGTGTGTGTGTGTGTATGCATATGTGTGTACACGTGTGTGTGTTTGAGTAGGAGAAACAACTATAATAGGAATTGGTTTCTAATGACTAAAGAGAAAATAATGATAACTATCAAAACAGAGCTGTATTATTTTATGCTATTTCACACATTATTAAGATGCTGCATTACTTATTTAAGAACCTAGCTGGATGAAATGTGAAAATATGATTCATGCTAAATGCTCTTCAGGAGAAATAATCTTTAGCTGGATAGGAGCAGGGCTTTTTCTTTAGGAAGATTTCCTGGTTATAGAAATTTTTTAAAAGTGCTGTCATTTCCCTCTAGTGGCAGGAAGGAAATAACACCCATTGAGGAGAATGATGTAATATTAGAACGCTTCACCAGCACTGAGGGGGACACTTGACGGGTTGAGCACTGGGTGTTATTCTGTATGTTGGTAAATTGAACACCAATAAAAAAATAATTTATTAAAAAAAAAAAGATTAGAATGCTTCATTCAGCAAAGAGAAGAGCCTTCTTTCCTTCCTTCTTTTTGAATAATAATCGATTGCCAGTCATAAGCTAAGCATTGCTACAGATAGGAAATGCCCTGAGTCAGAGAATTTGTAACTGCATTGGAAAAAATATAGTCCAAGTAAAAGAGAAATCTAACCACTGAATGAGTCCAGGGCAACTTTGTGAAGTAGGTGACAAAATGATAGATGAATCACCTTTTCTCTATTACCTAGACTTCGCCAAGCGTCCAATGACAACAGAATTGACCTCCCCTTAAGTTCTACCTCAAAGAATATTCTGGTCTTTTCTTTTTTGCTTCTTTTTTTTTTTTAATTTTTATTTATTTATGATAGTCACAGAGAGAGAGAGAGAGGCAGAGACATAGGCAGAGGGAGAAGCAGGCTCCATGCACCGGGAGCCCGATGTGGGATTCGATCCCGGGTCTCCAGGATCGCGCCCTGGGCCAAAGGCAGGCGCCAAACCGCTGCGCCACCCAGGGATCCCCTCTTTTTTGCTTCTATTCCCTTAATCCACATCAAAATTTACCTTTCTATGTCCTATTCCCTCATAGTTCTATTTTTCTCCTGCCTCTCATCAGTAATTCATAATACCTTTTACTATTATTGACTTCACTACATTATTTTTTTATTTAAAAATATTCTCTAGGTTTATTATTTTATATTAAATTATTATCCATATTTGATATTATTAGGGAAATTGTGGAATAAGTACCTGAACTCCAAAGTGAAGTTCAAATAAAAATTAAAGTAGAAAATAACTAGCAAGGGTTCATAGGTGGCTCAATCAATTAAGTATTTAACTCTTGATTTCATCTTAGGTCATCATCTTGAGACATGAGATGGAGCCCCATGCTGGACTCCATGCTACGTGTGGAATCTGCTGGAGATTCTCTCTCTCTCTGCTTCTCCCCCCTCAAATAAATAATCTTTAAGAAAAAAAAATAACTGAGAGGTTGTTTTTTTTTAAAGAAGTTTTCCCAGATTTTGGCCTTCTTAAAATATGTTTGAAGGTGATTAGATGGATAGAAGCACTCACTGATGCCAAGATACTTTACACTCTCTCCACATTAAATGGCAACATGCAAAGTTTGCTGTTTAACTGTGACTTTCTTGTGAAGGAAAAATGGAAGGAAATCTAGGGAATGAGAAATCTTACATTCAAAATTAAAATGACATTTAAAACCTGCAACTAGGGCAGCCCGGGTAGCTCAGCGGTTTAGCGCCACCTTCAGCCCAGGGCCTGATCATGGAGATCCAGGATCGAGTCCCACCTCAGGCTCCCTGCATGGAGCCTGCTTCTCCCTCTGCCTGTGTCTCTGCCGCTCTCTCTCTCTCTCTCCCTCTCCATGTCTCTCATTAACAAATAAATAAAATCTTAAAATAAAATAAAATAAAATAAAAATAAAGCCTGCAACTAGTTACTGCTGCCCTTTCAAAAATTAATTCCTCAAAAAAAAAAATCATTCCTCTAGCTTATTTTTCCTGCTGAGAAAAATTGATCACTTTCAGATAGCTAAAAGGACGTGAATTTTATGACCCAAAAAACATAAAAATAAGGTATAATTAAATCATATATCTTTAAGTGAAGAGAAGAGGTTATCAGTCATGTCTTTATCTCTTAGAAAAAAAAACAGTAAAAGAAAGGCTTGCCTATAAAAGGAAAATGAAGAAAAGACACACTTTCCACATCCTAGATGAAAACACATGACTCAAATATAGGACATATTTATATTTTAAATGCAAACTTTCCTAGACCATAGATCATTGCACATGAAAGCTATCAATTCATTCCCCAAAAATGAGCTGAGGAGTTTTACTTCTAGGAAGGACATAGTAGGTCAAGACAGGATAAAACTCCCCTGGTAACAATTAGGAAATATTGAATACATTACAAAAAAAATTATTTTAAAAACATCAGAGAGATGTGGAAGGAAAGAGGAGAGCAAAGAGTAAAATTCCAGCTGCTTTTTTTATTAATAAATTGACAAGATGGTCCTAAAATGTATATAGAAATATAAGTCTATTGATTTCAACAATTGTTTGGATGACAACTTAGTGCTCATTGCAGAATTATTTACAATAGGTAAGATATGGAAGCAACCTAAGTGTCCATCAATAGGTGAATGAATAAAGAATATATAGTACATATATACAATGGAATATCACTCAACCATAAAAAAGAATAAAATCTTGCCCCTTGTGACAACATGGATGGACCTAGAGGGTATGATGCTAAATACAATAAGTCAGAAAAAGTAAATACCATATGATTTCACTTATATGTGTAATCTAAAATCAAAACAAATTTAAAAAAAGACAAAATAGAATAGACTCATAGATAGAGGAAACAAATTATTAGTTACCAGAGGGGAGGGTTTGGAAGTAGATGAAACAGGTGAAGAGAATTAGGAGGCACAACCTTTCAGTTATAAAAAAAATGAGACATGGAAATGTAATGTACAGCATAGAGAATATAGTCAATAACACTGTGGTAACTTTCTATGATGGTGACAAATGGTAACTAGGCTTGTCATGGGAATTATTTCATAATTTATAAAAATATGGAATCACTATAATGCACACCTGGAACTAATAAGATATTATACATTAATTATACTTCAATAAAAAATATTCTGGAATTACAGTGCTGATATTTACACAACCTTGTGAATATACTGAATACTATTCAATTGTACACTTTAAAACTGGTTTTTATGGTATATGATTCTCATTTTAAAAATCAAGAGCATTCTAAATCATCTAGTTTTTCCACAATAGAACATATGTCTGAGACATATGGGACAGAGATATATCACTGATTTGAAGCTTCAGCATGCTAACCTGTGGATCTCAGAGTACTTATTTTCTCCAGCTACCTTAAAATTATTCTTCTGTGGAGCACCTGGATGGCTCAATAGGTTAAGCATCTGCCTTTGGCTCAGGTCATGATCCCAGGGTCCTGGGATGGAGCCCTACATCTGACTTTCTGCTCAGTGGGGAATCTGCTTCTCCATCTCCCTCTGCCCCTCCCTGCCCCCACTCATGCTGTCTCTCACTTGCTCTCTTTCTCTCAAGTAAATAAAGTCTTAAAAAATATTCTTCTGCTGATCTCAGTGTGCCCCTTCTCTCCTCTTTTTTTTCCATCTACAACTTTGTCCTCTACCATATATACAAGTGTAAATTTTAGCTCTTCTATATTCTAGACATTATGATTTGCAATATGTTCGATTAAGCCCAGAAGTGAACATTATCCAAGGCAATGTTTTCCAAAATGTATAAAAATCACTGAGGAAGAGAGTCTAGCCTATCATTATCTGATGCTTCAGTACCAGGGGAAGTGTATAAAGCAGTGAACCCCATTCCAAGTATTCCAGGTGGAAGGTTTGGCAATTCTCTGCACTAAGGGGAAATTTTTCTTGCACCAAACTCACCCATTAAGATACAGACTCACTCAAAGACCCTGAAGTCTATCTTTCCTTCTGGATTTGAATGAACATTCTGACAGATCAAAGGATCCAGCATCTATGGAGTTATTTACAATACAAATAGGAAAAATCAGAGGGAAAAAAAATATTTTCTGTGTCCCTCAGAGGCAAACAGGAAACCCTTCTGATGGTTATCTGGCTAACATGTTTTAGCATGGCTATGACTCACCCTCTATTCGCTGATGTATTTCTAGCAAGTACCCTAACCATAGCCTGAGCCCAGTAGTACTGCCAGGTCTTCACAATCCCCCCTGTCCCCCATCTTCCATCTCTCAGGCAGCCTGATATCTGACAAGGACATACTAACAAAGTATAAATGTTCCAAATAGATAGCTGGCAAAAGTGATGTCACAGGGAAACAACAATGAAATGCATAGGCCAAGCCTGCTTCTGTATTACAATAAGGTAATAATCAATCTGAAACAAAGGCCTCTGAAAGCTACTGAAACTTTTTTTTTAAACAGTCTATATCAAGACCAAAAACTAATTAATTACTTTTAAAAGAATTATAAGCTATTATCATTTTTACAAAATAATAAGAATTCATTTAAATTTTTAATTTGCAAAGTTAAAAAAAGATCTCCCTTCCCCAGGATGAAAAAAAAATCTGACTTTCTAGAGCCACTAGCTGGGAGCCATTTTTTGGTCCAGCTGTCCAGTCGCACCTGAGTTTATCTTCCTGGTTGTTTTTTCTGTTCTCAGACTAACAGCAATGAATACCAAGAGCAGTCCTGAGAAGCCCACTTTTGTCCCTTCCACGCAGCCCACATGCTCCACATAGGAGAATGAAGAATTGGCCTCAGGGTAAAGAAAGCTAGTGATTACAATCAGAATGAAGCTAAGGCTAGAACACTGGCTGCACGATGACCTGGAAAACACTGAAACATTGTAATGGCCAGCTATATCTTTGACCAATTAAATCAAAAATTTCTGAGCATGAGACCCCAGAATCCATACTTTTAAAAATTCCTTGAGCTGTTCTTTGTTTTTTTTTTTAAGATTTTTTATTTATTTATTAGACAGAGAGACAGACAGACAGAGGGAGAAGCAGGCTCCATGCAGGGAGCCTGATGTGGGACTCGATCCCGGGTCTCCAGGATCACAGCCCGGGCTGAAGGCAGTGCTAAACCGCTAAGCCACTGGGGCTGCCCTCCTTGAGTTGTTCTAATGAATAGCCAAGATTGAGAAATATTAGACTAGGGAAAGAGAAAGATGCTCCTAACATCTGAAACTCAAAATCACATGATATTTGCCACCATCTCTAAGCAGAGGGTTGTATTCCTCTTTCTTATATTCCATTCTTTCAGCTATTAGTCCTCCTTTGGACTTTTTCCCCCATTTAGAATTCCTTTAAGTTCAAGTTAATTTGATTTTATCTGGATATACCTATCACACAAGTGTAGCAGGCAGGTATTTGCTTTAATCACTATCATCTCCTCTCCCATTCCTCATCTGTCACTCTATTTCTATAGGTCAGTGAGTCTCTGAGCATTGTTCCCACACCTAAGGCACCAGCATCACTGGGAATACATAAATGATTCATGGATTCCACCTGCTGAATGAGAAACTGGGGATGGAGTCCATCAATCTATGTTTTAACAAGCCTTCAGATAATTCTGATGCATGCTAAACACTGAGAATCACTGCTCTGGGCATCCATGAGATAGCAGTTGAGGCCATCTGCTATGCAGCTGAAAGCCTTTAGAAGGGGTACAAAGGACATAGAGGTAAGGTTGGGACAAAACACAGAAGCTACCTTTAGATTAAATAACTATACCACTATAAGCAGCATTAGTAGCAAGGGACTTAAGATACCATAACCCTTGAGTCTCTTTCTGCTATATTTCCTACCAAACTCTTCTGTCTCCTCTGTGTCCATGGATTTTCCTTTAGTTGAATAGCAACCTACTGAGGATGCACATACCCCTATTTTGAACATTACTTCTCTCATAAGACAGTGATTCTCCCTCTGACTCATCTAAAATATGAATGTATACATAGTGCTTGCTATTTCATTATCCAAGAGCCAAATAAAAAGAACACAGTTCATGGGAAAAGAAAACAAAGAACTTGGCCTCAGTCCCAGACACTTAATTCATCAGCAATTATTTATTTATTTATTTATTTATTCTATGAGTACAGTGTTATGGTAGATCTTGTCAACCCCTGGCCTAACATGTTCATTAGGCTACTTTGATTTATTTTATTTATTTATTTATTTATTTATTTATTTATTTATTTATTTTTATTTTTACATGTCTGTGTCCAGCAATTGCCTACAACACTTTTCGTGGATTCATCTGCCTTCTTCCATTCCATTGCTACACAGAAGCCAAAAGATTCTTTCAAAAAGATATTACTTCCTTCCTTAAAACTTTCCTTTGGCCTCAAATGCACTAGACACAAAACATAAATTTACTTTTATAGCCTATAAGAGTCTTCATTATCTGTCCCTCCACACACTTTCCTACCTCCCCCACCACTACATCCCCTTTCCACACTCACTAGGCTCTGGTCCCCATAGTCTTACAGCTCTTTGAGTCATTTTACTTGCTGTTCTCTTCCCTAGAAGTGTCCTCTCCCTATTTTAACATGGTTGATGTTAAAATATACCATATGATTTCACTCATATGTGGTACTTGAGAAACAAAACAAATGAACAAAGAAGAAAAGAGACAATTTTTAAAAACAGGCTCTTACCTATAGAGTACAAACTCATGGTTACCAGAGGGGTTATGGGTAGAGGAATAGGTGAAATAGGTAAAGGGGATTGAGAGTACACTTAACACAATGAGCACTGAGTAATATATAGAATTGTTGAATCACTATATTGTACACTTGAAACTAATATAACACTGCACGTTAACTATAATAGTGAAATGAAAAGAAAAAAAAAAGAAACAGCTGTGCCCACCTATAAACAAACAAACAAATAAAATGAATTCCTTCTTATTTGACACTTTCCAGGTGGATTAAAGGATTTACTATAAAATTTAAACCTCATTCTGATTTTCCGACTCTGTTCAATAGTTTCTTGTTTGCAAACCTGCTTATAATGTTCTGACTCTCAGGAAGACGTTTCTAGGAACAAAGGACAGTGAACCTGAGAGCAGCTTCTCAGATCCTTGTTTCTTTCCAGGCACAATCTCAGATGCTAACTCACAAGTTTCCTTAGTTTGGGTGCTAATTATTCTGCTTATCTTTATCTTTTCTTTTCCTTCTAAATAATATCCATACTTTAAAACAGGGTAAAATAAAATGCTGCAAGCACCAGAATTGTAGTTCCAGATAGCCAAATGTATTTTCTGCCAAGACTTTGGGAATTCCCTTCTGCTCTTGTTCTAACAAATACTGACTTTTTGACCTCCACGGTATGCACTGAAGTTCATGTTTTTCAATTTTCATTCCAAAGCAGTAGATGATCTAATCTATCTAGGTCCTTCCTGCCTTACATTATATCTGCTATTGGCAAGTAGAAAGGAAAAATACTGTGAAACTAAGACTTGGCAATGTGTTGAGATTACCATACTTTATGATCTAAGGCATTTGTAACCCTGATATTTCCTCATGTCTTTAGCATGCTACTATCCACCCATGGAGGATGCAATCAATAAGCATGTGTCCAATGAAAGAAGTGACTGGCCTTATAGGCATTCCTCTAGGTCTCCCATATACACAGATATGCATAGGGTACTTGACATCTATCACAAATAAATGGCCCAATTCTTTGCTTTGCTCACCAAATTCCTGGAGGGGGCCAGAGAGTCACCACAATAAAGTCATATCTTTTTTCTCTTTGAAGTCTTTGTTTCTGAGCCTTGGTCTTCCTTTCCCAAGACTAAATGTCTTCAGTCATTGTGCTTTCATTTGTCTACAGCCCTTGCTGCAAGACTCCACTCAGACTTGCATTCTATAGCATACATTTCTCTCCAACAAACTAACCAACAAAAACTCGAAACCCACATCTGTCCCATGCTTCTTACTTTCAGGGCCCCCAAATATGTCTAGAAACAAATCCAACAAATATAGTTTTATTAATATAGAAATAATACTGATAGCTTATTAGCCTAGTGGTTAAACATACTAATTTTTGGAGCCAGTCACCTGGGTTTGGTAGCCAGCTCTACCACCTACTGGTAATGAAACCATGGACAAGTTACCCAACCTTTCTATGACTCAGTTTTTAATGGGAAGGTTAACAATATTTGGAAAAAGCAATGAGAATAAAGGATACACATCTCACCCCCAGTGCCATCGTACAAGGGCTGCAAGAGAAAAAATCTCCTTCATTTGAAAGGATTATGAGAGAAGTGGTGTCTACAAAGGAGATCTGGATTTCAGTTAGGACAGGCTAATGAAGAGAGGAATGGAGAAAGAGATTGTGTGTCTAAGAGACTTTCCTGAGGCTTTACTGTAAGAACAAAGACCAGACAAAGGGTTTAGGGGATCTGATTGAGAAATGATGGGTGATAGGGTACAACTAAGGAACATATGGAGTAGCGTGAGGTGAAGAGAGGTGGAATACCATAAGGGTGAGCTCAGTTCTGACCACAGTACCTTCCTACATTTAGTCCTTAGGCAGTTTGAAGTGGTGAGATAAAGAAGAATATTGAGTGCAGAGCTTGGGTGCCTAGAGAAGGTCCCAATCCAAGGGTTCAGAGTTCTGTGAACCTCCTTTTAATCCTACCATGGAACAATATAGAGGTTCAAAAGAAACTCTATGGGCTTGCTTTCAATCGAGTAGATGCTAACCAATCATTGGTTTTATTCATTTATCAGTTATTTATGGATGCCTACAAGGTACAGGGCACTGTTCTAGACTCTGGGTAAACAAATATGGCCTCTGTTCTTCTAGAATTTATAGTGTAGTGGAAGACAGACCTTTCCTAGCCCCAAAAGGAAAACTAGGAAGTAAAATGGGGATGTATACTAAGGTTTGTTTATTTTCTGAATTAACTTCTGAGGCTAACAGGGGAGGGACTGAAATCATGAGGCTGATGCCCAAAAGCCACCCAAGAAATTACTCACTGCTTCATAAACAAAATCTCTCTATATATGTCATTTTCTTGCTGGTATGCAGTCCATCTCTTGAGTTAACTTTAATCTGTAATTTATTATGCACTGTCATTTAAATATGAGAAAATGTTGCATGTAAGTCAATTTAGAAGAGATACCAGGTATGAATAAATGGGAAAGACCCAAGATCCATTTCATTTTTCTGGGTGGAGGTGGTGTAAAGTTGCCCATAATGGAATGCAGAAGTGTTTTCTGCTGGAATGTGCCCTGAGCTCTTTGAGTCACACTGTAAAATATAAATCCAGGTATTTAGGACCGTATACTCAACTTCAGGTCTATATATTCCCTCTATACTATGTTGGGTCTCTATGACTCACCAGAACACAATTGAAAGAATGCTGAACTCAAAAAGAATGCAATCCCTGGGAAAAGCACGCTGACAGGAGAGTACTTGCCAATGAGAAAATACCAGATTTTTTATGACATTCAGGATTTTTTTTTGGCAATGCAAGAATGGAAGGAATGTTGCATACCAACCTCCATCACAAGAGTGTGATGCCGCTTCCAATGAATTCACAGTCCCAAGAGATAGGAGCCAAACCTATCATGTTAAGGCCAGGAATGCCAAGAGTGAGGTTTGGATAAGTTTTTAAAATTTCCCAGTCAACCTACCAATTGAAAAATAGGGCAACTCTCAGTCTCAAGGGTGAGAAACTGACTGCATCAATAATGTCCCTTTCCCTGCTTAGCTTGGGTACTTTACTGTCAGTATTCCCTAGGAGTCTTCTGGCCTGGAGGAAATTTTAACAATAAAAATAAAAGAAATTAACACCAGCTCACAGCAAGACTAGAGACCTCTAACAACTGTTTTTGAGAAAAAGCTAAGAAACTACCCAAAGGCAAAAGGAACAAGCATTCTGTTCACCTAGAATGCTTTAAGCTTCTCTTTAGACCAATCCATCCATCTATTTATCCATTTAGTTATTTTTTTGGCAATCACTGACTGAGCAGTTAGCAGGTATCTAACTGGGATTCACAGTCAATAAGATACAGTTCCTCTTCTTGAGGAGCTAATTCATAATGTAGTAACAAGCCACCAGACAACTACACAGGCAGTTTCCATGCTATATGGCAGCTGTTGTGATAGAATTAGCACAGGTACTATGGGTATACATGATGGGGTGGGTGAACTTACTCAGTGTGGGGCATCAGTGAAAGAGTCTTCAAGGAGGTAATATTCATGTTGAGATGTAAAAGGAGTAAAAAACAGGCAAAGGAGAGAGGAAAAGGAAGAATGTTGGTAGAAAACAAGACGTGCTATTCATTCCTGGGTAAAATCCACAACTACTGGGCTTGTGACTCAGCTCAGGTCCCAGTGGGTTTTGCAGGAGCAAAGGACCTCTTGCAGATTTAACATCCACTCAGACCCAGAGCAGTGAGGCTAGTGATCTAGGAAAGGTGGAATGAATGAACATTCTAAGTACAGTAAATGCCACATGTCAAGGCTGATGGTGTATTGTAGTACAGAACACAAGGGAAGAGCTTGGTAAGAAGAGGCAGGAAATTAAGTGAGTAAAGACTAATAAAGCCTACAAAGCTAGTCCAGATTCGTGAAATATTATTTTGACTATCTCAAAAAAAAAAAAAAAGATCCCTAATATGCTCTCAGAAACAGTATCTTTTAAAAATAAATACATGACGTCCAAAAAGTGACTTCTTTAAAGTAATAGCACTCAATTAGATGCTTTTTACCTTAACTGAGTTCTTTTTCTTTTTCAGAATTGGCTTATTGATACTTGACCATCCAGGTGTGTCCCCTAACAGTTGATTAGATATTTATGAAGATGGTGTGAAGATGGCATTAACACTGAAAAACACACCCCAGATTTTGGAGCAATGAAATGATTGTGTCTTTGTGAAGGTTGTAAATGGGCCCTCACCTTCTTCAGTTCTCAGTTTAAGCAATGTCCTTATTTTTCTTAGATTCCCCCTGAGTTTCTTACACAAAGGGAGTAGGGACTATGTTGATTTTGCATCATTAAGCCACAAAACCTCTCAGGAAGTTCCCTCTTGGTTTTGCACAAAAGGTTTGACAAATAGCAAACTACACAATAGATGGGATAAGACATGCCATCCTGAGGCTTCCCAGAAGATCTTTATTACACAGTAAAGATGAGACAGGGAAAGCATTTTGATCAAGAAAATTTTAATTCACAAAAGAACTATAGTTGGCTATTAATTGGGGCATGGATCAAGGTCGGAGGCTTAAAAGTCCTGGTTGAGTGCTCCAAGCACTTTTCCTGATATCAGAGAATCATGGTTTCTTTTGTTCTGTTTAGTTTTAATAAAGGAAACAGAGAGGAAACATGGCAACATTCAAAGAGTTAATCTGTTAGAGACTTAACACATCTGTTGTTTGTTGATCTACAATGCAGAACTAAAGCCAATGAATAAGAGAGTCAAGGAGACATAGATTTCAATTTAGTACATGGAAGAATTTTTATAACAATTAAAACTGCTTGAAAAAGAGTTTGTGGGATGCCTAGGTGGCTCAGCGGTTGAGCGGCTGCCTTTCACTCAGGGTGTGATCCTGGAGTGCCAGGATAGAGTCCTATGTCAGTCTCCCTGCATGGAGTCTGCTTCACCCTCTGCCTGTGTCTCTGCCTCTCTCTCTCTCTCACTCTCTCTGTGTCCCTCATGAATAAATAAAATCTTTTTAAAAAAAGAAAAGAAAAGAAAGAAAAGAAAAAGAGTTTGTTTGCTTCATTAGCTAACAGATCCTCCAGCCCCACCCCATGGAATCCTCCCCATCGCTGGAAGCGTTTAAGCAGAGCTGAGCTAGATATATAGGAAGGCTTCCCACTTTGGCTAGCGTTGTGGAGTGTTGGTTTAACAGATTCTGATATCAGGGGAGCACTCTAGCAACAGGGACCTACTGAATTAGGATGTAGAGTAGGAAAAAAAAAAAAGGGATGTAGAGTAGGAGAAGGAGAGCCTAGTAACTGGATTTCTAACCAGCTGCCCAAGTAAGTGATCTGATGTACAGCTATCCAGGCACCAGCATTCAACCCGGAGTATGTGAACCTATTTTCTGTATGTGAAGTCTATTTTCTGACCACTTGGTGAATTCTCATTATCTCTTGCCCCCTCCCATGAAAACTTTCTTCTGAGTACTACGGTGACTGATAGAAATCCATCATTTTACCATTCTGGTTGGGACTTACTGACTTGGATGACATTTGAGAGTCTCTTCTTATGCTAAGATTTTATGATATAAGATTAATTTATTAACCAACACATGTACCACTGAGATAGAAAAAACACAGACTTGGACTGAATGTACTTAGATTGACTGGGAAGCAGTTTCCTGACTTGGAAAATGTTGGACTCTGAAATAGACATTATGATATCTCTTCCTCACGGTCTTGGCAAACAGGATGCCATTGGGAAAGAATTTAAGAAGGGCTACTGTGAAATGGGGGAAGGTCTGAAAATAAAAACACCCTGGAAGTCCTTTCTATTCCTATGATTCTATTTTTAAACCTGGCTAACATAGGAACAGCATATTTAGACTAAACCTGATTCACACTTCCTTGAGGTTACTATGGAAATAGATGCTCACCAAGTGGGGAGGAAACAACAGGTCTGGGAGAACAGCCAAGTTTGCACTCAGAGGTCTCTGTTTCCACTTCTTAATATCTCAGTTTTTGTTTCACTATTAAAAACCATTTCTTGTCATTGCTTTGACTGATAATCCCAGCATGACACAATGGGAAGGCCTTTCCTATCATGAAATGACTTTCATGGGGAGAGATAGGTAAACTATTTGCTTAAGAAGCCTTATTCCTTAGAAATCAAACTCCAATGAGAAGGGAAATTGCTTCTCTCTAAAGTGGGCAAATAAAAGGTGAGCTCCACTCTTCAAATAAGCTCACCTCCCTGGCCAAACTCCTCACTAATCCATATTTTTCACACCTTAGTTATACTTTCTGCTCTGCAGCAGAAAACCCTAATCTGAAAAAACATTGGTAGAAAAATTATCTTTTCTTTTTGTCTCTGCATGGATATGATAGGATCTGAAAAAAACAAAACAAAAACAAAAACAAAAAACAAACCCAAGCTGGCTATCTTCTGCAACTTTTATCTTCAACTATGAATTCCTGATAGGAAAATAGGTCAGGTAATTAAATGCCCAAGGGGTCAAATGATCTCACAAACTATATGTTTCATTTAAAATTCAGAGGACTCCACTAGGTATTTCCAAATAGTCTGTGCATAAATGTAAGGATAATCTTATATTGATTTGCATTAAGGTAACATTGATTTGCAAGAGATTCATCAATGAGTTGGAAAAAATAATACTGAACAGAATTCCATATTTGAAAGTTATATCTTTGCTTCTGTGGGCAGCCTATAGAAGCAATGCTTTTATGTGATCAGGATAATTTCTATACAAATAACCTATCAAGACATCTCTGAAAATTTTTTGGTGTTCCTAGGAAGGAAGGAGCATTAGTAGGTGTCAGTATGAAATTCCTCCTTCCTCTGATGGCTCACAGTAGATTTCTTTTTCTCTAGTGACTCCCACTTATGAGGTGGAAATTGACCTATTTCATCATTAAGCCCTGAGAGGTGTGGCTGTGATAGCAGTGCTATAATTTCAAAGTGATAACAGGCTTTATTTGATAGAGTTATGGCAGGAGCTACCTCTCTTAAAAAACTCAATCTTTTCCAAAGGTAGTAGCAAACAGGCTTTGGGAGAAGACAGCAGAGAAGCTTCTGGGTTAGGCTGGTGAGGGGAATCAAGTGGAATAAAGTATTGCCCTGAGGACTGGAAAGAAGGGGCTTCGGAGAGAGGAACTGACTTTTACTAACCACCATGAATGATTTGGGGGAAACAGAAAGAGATGAGCAAAGAAGATTTTAGGAAGTTGGCTGTATGGTGTCCTACATAGAACACCATACAGCCAGCTGTCTGCTGCTGCCTCCTAGATCTCAGTAGAGCCGAAGTTTTCATTGTGGGGACACCAAGTTAGAATTTTTTTTTTTTAATTTTTTTATTTATTTATGATAGTCACAGAGAGAGAGAGAGGCAGAGACACCGGCAGAGGGAGAAGCAGGCTCCATGCACCGGGAGCCCGATGTGGGTGGGATTCGATCCTGGGTCTCCAGGATAGCGCCCTGGGCCAAAGGCAGGCACCAAACCGCTGTGCCACCCAGGGATCCCAAGTTAGAATTCTTTTTTTTTTTTTTTTTTTAATTTTTATTTATTTATGATAGTCACACAGAGAGAGAGAGAGAGAGGCAGAGACACAGGCAGAGGGAGAAGCAGGCTCCATGCACCGGGAGCCTGATGTGGGATTCGATCCCGGGACTCCAGGATCGCGCCCTGGGCCAAAGGCAGGCGCCAAACCACTGCGCCACCCAGGGATCCCCCAAGTTAGAATTCTTTATAAGTGACCCCTATAGTGATGTGAATTAAGGCCAGGACCAGCTGGTTTGCTCTTACACTGATTAAATAATCATTCAAAACAAGTTTATATTTGAGGTAAGCTCAAGGAAGGTAAACACACATTTGAAATGCTTTTGCTCAGATGTTGAGTCTATTATAGAGGAGTCAGAATTCTAGTGAGAATATTTTAAACTGGCAAACATGTCACATTATTCACTGTGTAAGCTTATAAATGTCACATCTTTCACACTGTACCTTTTAATTTTTAACTTTGTTGCTACTTTAAGAATATCTATACATATGCATAGCTTTTGTGTTTGTTTGCTTGTTTCTCATTTAGACAAAGGAAGAGGGAGAGATATTAGAATCCTTGGCCAACATTCTGGACTCAGTTTTTGAAAAACTCAAAATAGGATAGTGGTAATCATCTAATTTACTTCCTCATGATTTAATCTAAAATATAATTTAAATGAAAGGGAACAAAATGGTTTACACAAGAAATCTATGAATATAGTCTATTATAGTCAAGAAGGGCAATAATTAAATCAACTTCATGGTAATAGCATTCAAAATAAAACTTTATATATTTGTTCCTTGTTATGAAAAAGAGTTTTATGGCTCAAATCAAGACCCCCATCTTGGTGAGGCACCAAAGTGTCCTCTTATAATCAGACACTGAATTGAAATAACTGTTATCAACATCATTACTCAAGATTATTCTAGATTTACTAACTCATGTGATTAGGCAAGAGAAAGTAAATCAAAACCATAAAGGATGAGGCAAATTACATTTTTTCAAATAATAGATAGTTATATATGCCTAGATATGAAAGCCTTAAGGTCAATTAAAAAACTATTACTAACAACAAGATGAATCAGCATAACGACTGGCTAAAAATTAATTCACAACAATCAGTATTCTCTAAAACAAAAATAAGTGACAAAATACAGTGGGGAAAAGATAATACCTATGACTTAAAAAAATACATAGAAACAAATGATAAAAAACAAGCAGAACTATCTAACACACAGAATGCCAGTTACATAGAAGGCCCTCTATAAATACGTCCAACAAAGGCATAAAAGAACGAATTTAAGCCAGAATGATGAAAACTACTTGGTGCAGGTAGAAATAGAGAGATCAATGGTCTCATAAAGAGAATCTAGAGACAAACCCAAATCTACATGGGAAATTACCATAAAATAAAGATGGCACTTGACCCAATAAAGACAGATGAATTATGGGACAAATGATACTCAGATAATTGGCTAGACACTTAGAGAAACAACAACAACAAAAAAGCAAACAAAGTTAGATTACTATCTTACCCCTTATATCAAAATAGATTCTCAATACAGAAGAAAATAAAAAGTTAATTTTATCATACAGGCAGGCCTTCCTTTCCAAACAAAATCCAATCCAGAAACCTAAAATAAAAATCTAGAAAGTTTACATTATAATTAAGATGTTTAAAAATTCAACACCACCAAGAAACAAACAAATCACCATAAACTAAATAAAACCATGATTAGCTTAGAAGGTAAATTGGATTTAGATTAATCTGTAACAGAAATTGAGGGAAGGAGATAGTCTGGGAAGCAAGATAAACGCAGAAACAGTGCCAAGAAAATGTATAAGAAATCAAACCAGAGTAGAGAAACAAAGGTGTGCCTTGGGAAATGAGTGAAAATTATTAGTCATTAATTGATTTACTTTGTTTTTATTGAGGCTCTGAAGCACATCTACTCTTCACTAGCATAACAGTATCATGATCCTGGTCTTCGGATGAAGTTAACTATGATGCAGTTGAACAGGCAGACATCCAGACAAGAATCGACAATATGTGGCTTCCATTAGGTAAATGATTTGGTTAGACTTTATACCAAAGTACTAAAAACAGCAAAAGGTGTTGTACTTTATGAACACTGTCAGTGTTCTTGGCACTGTTTCTGCTGTTTTTCATTCTTCTCATACTGCCTTCTTCCCTCAGTTTTTGTTACAGATTAAGTGTTCACTTATTCTTCCATCAAAAGGTATGGCCAACTTCTTCCAGAGATTTTTTTTCCATAGTGAAAATCAAAGGGGAAAAAAATTGGAGGCATATTTTCAGCAAGCTTTGAGACCCACATGTGAGAGCAGGATGTATGATGAATACATAGGAAGGAAGCAATAAATTCCAAAGTGATTATTAGGCCTTGTAGGCAGAAAAGGAAATGATAGTTTCTGAATGCAGATAACAAAAAAATGAACACTGACCCTGGCAGATATGAACACATCCCAAGGCAGAATACAGAGTCAACACTTGTTCTTTCCACATGGGTGGGCACTGGTCATGTGGGGCTCTGAAAAGATCCGCAGGGACTTCAGAGCTAAGACAGAGTTGAACTGAGCACACTTAGTGGGCATAATGTTCACATATCTCATCTGAGCTATATAGCTATAGCTAGCTTGCTACCAGAGCCTTGAGGATTCTAGAGTATGCAATTATGTAAAAGTGTTTTCCATTGTCATAGTGTCTAGGTCATGTAAATGGAGATGCCATACCACAGAATGTCCTGGTGATATACTCACTGCTGAATTTGCCACACTCCATCACTATCTACCTATCTATATACCTTGACCTGTTTTAACATGTCAAAAGTAATCCCCTGTAAAAA
Source organism: Canis lupus dingo (assembly GCF_003254725.2). Lineage (NCBI taxonomy): Eukaryota > Metazoa > Chordata > Mammalia > Carnivora > Canidae > Canis > Canis lupus. Next base: position 25,782,989 of record NC_064249.1, read on the forward strand.
TATCACTCATGAAAACAGCACTTTACATAGTTTTAGCATTTCCTTTACTTCCAGTTTGTCTTAATCAATGTAAATTTGTAAAACAATTTTATTTTATAGTAATTAAGATATGTGAGCTAAAATAAATATTATCAAGGTTTTAGATTCCTTTTTTTGCAACTGTCCCATCTACTCCCAACACTTTCTAATTAGCTGCCTTTCTAGAAAGGCTACAACCTACCTACTCCTGACACTTGATCTTTCCTGCAAGATTCCTGTAAAGTTTCTATTTTCTAGGCTTTGGGACTGTTTTGTATTATTGGTCAAATGCCATAATTATGTTATAATTATGTCTGTGTGCTTTTCTTCTTGCCAAATATAAAATGCTAATGCACTAATCCAATAAATTAGACACAAGCCCATTTAATACCCCTGAATTTTTCAACCTTTCTTTCTCAAGATCCTGTCAAACAGTGTTTCCTTATAGGCCAGTCAAATCACTTGATAGCTTCATAAGTATCTAATGAGGCAGACAGGGTGAGGTAAGAGGCATAGTAGGGCTATTTAATTTAGTTCATTGTTTTTAATGCTAGGTCTTTTCTGATTTTTTTTTTCCTTGATATTTGATTGCAAACAAATCCCCTTCCAGGCACCTCGAGCTTATTTTTAACAAATTGTTGCAATCCGTAATGTTCAGGGATGGCAAGTAGATTTGCATGTCTTTTGTAAATAGATGGCAGTTGGATCCAAAATTATATAAAACACAACTGAACACAGAATGCTCATCTATTTTGATAGAGATGAGGTTTCAGGTTGAGCCTCTATAGCAGAATCTGCTTGTACTCTTCCCACATCCCTTCCAATCTTTTCTCATGTTTCTATGTACCCTCACCAGTTTCTGTGTGCTTTTTTCTTCTAGTGTCCTCATATGAGCTTCCCTCAGATACCCTCCTAGCTACTAGAGCTGTTTTTTCTACAAGGTTAGAAAGCCAAAGAAGTTTTAGAAAGCTTACTCCTCCCATCATTAACCAATGACTGGCCAGTGCAGGAACATGAAGTCCAACTCTTGCATAATTCATATCTAGAGTTTGTTTTGAGATCATATTGAAGCTATTCTCTAGGGCACTTTATTTTATCTTTTAAGATTTTATTTATTTATTTGAGAGAGAGAGCATGAGAGAAAGAGAGCATGAGCAGGGGGAAAGAGTAGAGGGAAAGAGAGGAGCAGCCTTCCCTCTGAACAGGAAGCCCTGATTTGGGACTTGATCCCAGGACCCTGGGATCATGACCTGAGCCAAAGACAGACACTTAACTGACTGAGCCACCCAGGCACCCTCTAGGGCACTTTAATCTGAAATTTTATCCTTTCTTGACTCCCTTCCCTCTCTCTATCCTATTTCCCCAGTCTCTTACTGAGATCTGAGAATTCCAAACAAGATAGCTTTTAATATGACTATAGGTAAATGTAACTAGAAATGGAGAAGTTAAGTGCAGACAATCATGGAAGAGATGCCAACATTAAAAAGGATATTGATGGTAGTTTGCTGTAAGTGAAGCTATATGGGGTTTAAAAGGTTAAAGTGGTTTTTAAGCTATACTGAATTTGACAGTGACTAGGTCACTAGATACACATGAAATGTAATCTTCATAGATTAGAACAAATCCACGCTGAAATATGGAGAGATCTGTAAAAATTACCCATTAGAAATTCATAGTTTCCAATTAGGACAGATTAATTTCTGGGGGAAAGTATTTCACTCCCATACTTGCTCTTAATTCTGGTCACAAATATGCACTGGATTTCTACAATACATACAAAACACTTTGCTGGGCACTGGGGACTGTTTGTAGTTAGCAAAATAGATAGAGCTTAGAGTTTAGCAAAAAAGATACATCAAAAATCAACCCCATGTACTAAAAATAGGTAAGTACTGTTTGTAGTAAGTGCCTTGAATGACGTTGGCAAAGATCTATGAGAGCACATAACAAGAATCCAGACTTTGGTTGAGGGGTCATGGGTTGGCATCTTCAAGGTAGGAATGTATATGCTGAATCTGCAGTATCAGAAAGATTAATTGGGCAATGGTGGTGAAAAAGCATTCTACAACAGACCAGCACATGCAGGGCCTTTGAGGCATTAGGAAAACATTCTCTGATTTAAGAACGATAACTAGTTTTTACCAATTAATAAGAAAATCTCTTAAAAGGACTCAACTTTTGGTGTTCTTTTTGTTTTTTAAGATTTATTTATTTATTTTAGAGAAAAAGTGCACGTGGGCGGGGGGGGGGGGGAGCACATGGAAAGGGAGAGAGAATCTTCAAGCAGACTCCCCACTGAGGGTGGAGCCCAACACAAGGTTGATCCCATGACCCTGAGATCATGACCTGAGTCAAAACCAAGAGTCCAATATTTAACCAACTGGGCCACCCAGGGGCCCCTTATCTTTAAGAATTTCAGATTCTTTGACTCAAAACATCCCTAAAATACACAGCAATCAACAATCTATCATTTGGAGTAATTCAGACTTTAGGCTTGTGCAGTTCAGGCATTTAGATAAAGAACCATGATCACTTATCTTTTAATTTCAACTCAAATTATTTTTGCATTATTTAGAAATACTGTGATTAGAAATCCCATTGAAAGGAGTAGAAGTCTACTTCCTCTTGATCTCGGAATGCTCTGAAATACTAGGTTAGTCTCTCAGCTCTGAAACCCTGCAAACTAGAAGAGCACCACTTTTAGTGTGAATCGCAGTAAGAATATGGGGGGAAAACCTATTTCCAGTTCATGAAGATTGAATAACACTTTACTGTCTCACTTGTTACGTGCTCTGTATTTGAGAGAGAAAAGGAAAATTATGGTTTAAGATAAGGATATATAGCCAGGAGTTCATTTGGAAAGACTAAAAGTGGAGTGGCATTTAAGAAGAAGAAAACACAAGCTGCCAAAGCTGAATGGAGACATACTACTGGGGGTAAAAACTTCTAAAGAGCAATAATGGAATTCCCTTGGGTTAAAAGAGTTATGACTTGACTAGCTTAAAAATTAATGGTGAATTTCCCTCCAGATTTTTCTCCATGAAAAGATTCATTTGTTGTGACTAAATCTCTTACTCCCCTTTTCAGTTTTAATAAATAAATTTTCCCTAACTGAAAATTAAGGTATACAAACTTAAAAGCATTGAGAAAGGAAGGCAATGATCCTCAAGGATTCCTACGAAACCCACAAAAGTGAACTTAAAGTATTTCATGAAGGGAAACAATATATTCATTTCACAATGGCCATGAGAGAATGCATTCCTTTCTAATTAGATAGTTACATACTTTGACCCATCCTTAACATTTGCTTCTTAGGAATATATGAGGAAATCTTCAGAAGTTTAATTAAAAATCATAAAGATTCACTCAAATAAACATATTAGCCCATAAAAATATTACTTCATTACATATTCTCTGGCTCAAGCTCCTCACTACCAGCCTAATGTCACAGTTGGGTCAAAAAGTAGTTGCCACTTTCTCCCAGGGGGAACGTATGTTTATAATACATTAATATAAGAAACATATATGATATTACATATGCTTGTACAACACATTATATTTACAAAACTATAAATCCAGTTTTCTTTTTTTTTTTTAAGATTTGTTTATTTATTTATGATAGGCATAGAGAGAGGGGCAGAGACACAGGCAGAGGGAGAAGCAGGCTCCATGCAGGGAGCCCAACGTGGGACTCGATTCAGGGACTCCAGGATCATGCCCTGGGCCGAAGGGAGGCGCTAAACCACTCAGCCACCCTAAACCGCTGAGCTGCCTAGGGATCCCCTCCAGTTTTCAATTCTATTCCAAATATTAGTACACCAACCAGCATTTTTTTTTTTTTTTTTTTTTTTTTTTTTTTATTTAGGATAGGCACACAGTGAGAGAGAGAGGCAGAGACACAGGCAGAGGGAGAAGCAGGCTCCATGCACCGGGAGCCCGACGTGGGATTTGATCCCGGGTCTCCAGGATCGCGCCCTGGGCCAAAGGCAGGCGCTAAACCGCTGCGCCACCCAGGGATCCCACCAACCAGCATTTTTAAAAAGATGTTATTTATTTATTCATGAGAAACACACAGAGAAAGTCAGAGACACAGGCAGAAGGAGAAGCAGGCTCACGCGGGGAGCCCAATGTGGGACTCCATCCCGGAACTTAGGGAGCATGCCTTAAGGGGAAGGCAGATGCAACTGCTAAGCCACCCAGGCATCCCCCAACCAGCATTTTTTAACTTGGGCTAACTGCATTTAGGTTCTGAGTCAGTAAAAGTTGTGTTAACTTCAAACCTCAGATACTGTTATATGATCCTCAGAAGACTTGAGTATGAAGTATCTTTAAACATTTTTGTCTTCAATGAATTACATGAAATTTTTAGATATCTAGTTATTTTCTTTTTTTAAAATATTTATTTATTTATTTATGATAGACTCATAGAGAGAGACAGAGGCAGAGACACAGGAAGAGGGAGAAGCAGGCTCCATGCCGGGAGCCCGACACGGGACTCGATCCTGGAACTCCAGGATCACGCCCTGGGCCAAAGGCAGGCGCCAAACCGCTGAGCCACCCAGGGATCCCCTCTAGTTATTTTCTATGGTAGCTTATATCTCATTTGTAATGAAATATATATCCATAAAAAAACTCTGCGTCATTATCTTATAAAAACCAAGTTTACACAGTTAGAAAATGATCTGGCATTTGCACTGGTTACGTCTACTGAATAATTAGGAGAATCATGCAAAACATTAAGTTGTGAAAAAGTTTTGAGTTGCATACTGCTATTGCTATATTTGGTTTTACAAAAATTCTACAGCTGCTCTTCATCGACACATCCAAACACTCAATGACTCACAATGTCACTGTAGACATAATAACAGTTTTAGTCACAGAATCTTAAAACTGGCTAATGTACATTCTGAAACCCTTTTAGAACCATAGAAGTTTGTTTAATTTTACCATAGAGATATATTTTCAAGTCTTTGGTAAGGTCAATGCTGCACTATATTTTCATCATGGCACTTAATTTTAATAGAAGAGAAATCAAATGACCTGATTTTGAGCTCAGCATACTGGTAGCAGATTATGATTTGTCCAGAAACTATTTTTTTTCCTAGGCTGAAGAATGTCAGACATCTATTTTAGAGAAGATGTTAGTTATCTACATTATAATCCCACAAAACCAGTTCAAAATTTCAAAGCATTGGGAATCCCTGGGTGGCTCAGCGGTTTAGCGCCTGCCTTTGGCCCAGGGCGTGATCCTGGAGTCCTGGGATCAAGTCCCACATCAGGCTCCCTGCATGGAGCCTGCTTCTCCCTCTGCCTGTGTCTCTGCCTCTCTCTGTGTGTCTTTCATGAATAAATAAATAAAGTCTTAAAAAAAAATTTCAAAGCATTGTGGAAATACATATTTGTGTTTTAAAAGTAATTTTAAATCACTTTCAGTAAGTTGAGATATTCATACCTTATAACACACACACACACACACACACACACACACACACACACATACAAATAAAACCAAGTCGGCGTAGTCCGTTCCAGGCCAAGAAGTTAGTACTCATTGAAAATAAAAACCTCTTTTCACTATGTCCTTTGCCCCAATTTTTTTTTAAGATTTTATTTATTTATTCATGAAAGAAAGAGGCAGAGACACAAGCAGAGGGAGAAGCAGGCTTCATGCAGGGAGCCCGATGCAGGACTCGATTCCGGGACTCCAGGATCATACCCCAGGCCGAGGGCAGGTGCTAAGCCGCTGAGCCACCCAAAGATCCTGGTTTTTTGCCTCAATTTTATTGCAATCTAAGGCAATGCAATAGTGTAGAATCCTGACTCTTACATGATTCAACAGAAAATTCAAGTCAAAAGTATTGAATTTTGTTCTGATTCCATAATTTATTCATGCACTATTAAACATCAGAGTTTTATTTTGGGGCTTTGAGGGGGTTACATTGGAAACAAACTTTTAGAAAAATTCAGCACCACTCTAACTTTAGTGTTTTGCTTTATCTATGCAGACTATATACCAAAGTAAAAAGTTCAGATTCACAACTGTCAACTCTCAGTCATTGACACTAATAGTGAATGAATATGTATGTAATTAGCATCTGCTTAAAATCCCAAGTCGTTTGATTTATTTATTACACCCTCCACTCAACAATGTGTTTCAATCAGAACTTCAAATAAGTAGCAGAATTGACTGAGTTTCATCTTTTTTATTCATTTTACATTTTACTTTCTATGGTTTTCATGATCAAGGATACAACTCTAAAAGTCTCCAAACAGGAAGGGAAGAGCAAAGATTCTAAAAGCTTTTCAACAGAAATAATTCAAAAGAATTAGCTCTTGATTATCTAGTTTATGGTGTGCATTGTTCCCTTGTATTTCTTTCCTTTTTTCAGTGACTGGGAAAATTCTGATAGAAGACTGATAAATAGTCACAACAAGAATTAAAGATGATTTCAGACTTTTATTCAGTCACATTAAAGGATCCTTGTTTTATAACTTACAGACATTAAAGTGTCAATGGATCCTCCACTAATTCCAGAAGTCTAAAAACAATATTCTGAAAGGTAATAATTCTAATAAAAGCAAGTGTCACCTGGACATTAGTATCTCATTTATAAGTAGAAGGGGATAACTCTTCTTGTTTATTTAAAAATTCCTCCCAGTACATAGTAATTGAGCATCATTTGAGTCATATTGTGGAAAAGTAGAAGTTGAGAATAGGAGTAGAGAGATGCAAGGTGAAGAGAATGAGGACTCAGAGCTAGGGATGCCTTGATGAGAATGGTCAGAAGGGGAAGTAGAGAGCCACATCAAGTAGAAAAATGTGTTAGTGAAAAATTGAGAGGATCTGACCAATTGACTCATGGGGTGAAGAAAGAGGAGTCATATGATTCTAGAGTTTCCAACTCAGATAATGGAGGAAATAAGAGGATTAGTAATAGGGAAAGAATGTAAAAAGAACAGTACATTTTAGGTTTCACTGGGGTGGTGAGATGTAGAGAAAATGAGATAATAAATTCTAAATTAAACCTGAGGTACATCTGCAGGAAAACAATGGAAGAGATTTCTAGGAAGCAGTTAGAAATGTGAATCTCAGGGCACCTGGGTGGCTCAGTTGCTGAGCATCTGCCTTTGGCTCAGGTCATGATCTCCGGGTCCTGGGATCAAGTCCCACATCCGGCTCCCACCAGGGAGCCTGCTTCTCCCTCTACCTATGTCTCTGCTTCTCTCTGTGTGTCTCTCAGGAATAAGTAAATAAAATCTTAAAGAAAAAAGAAATATGAATTCTCAAGTTCAAGAGAAATACAGGATAAGAGTAAGACATGTTTTAGGACATACTGGTTAGAGCTGAAGAGAGAATTGTTAGAAACACTCCAAGCGAGAGTGAAGGGCAAGAAAAGAACAGAACTTGCAATTCTGATAGACAACAATTAAGAAGCAGAAGAAGAGATCAAAAGAGTAGCAGGAATAGAATAAGAAAAAACAGAATATATCTTGAAATTGAAGGAAGACAGACTTTCAAAAGAGAAGAAGTGGTCAATAATGTTAAATATCATAGCCAGATTCAAAGAATGAGGATAGCAGAAAAGCCACTGGATTTGAGAAATAGGATTTTTTTTCACAAGTGACCTTTAAGAAGGTCAGATCAGAAAGAGTAGAAGTCAAATTTTAGTGAGTAATAATATATGAAATGTAAAAAAAGTAGAGATGGCAAGTAAGTCCTATGTAATAAATTGGGAAGGAAAAAAATAAATGGTGGTGAAAGGAAGGAGAAAGTTGGGTGGTATAGAGCTCCTTAGAAAGGGGAGATAATAAACATGTCTTAGGGTTGAGTGTTTGAAATTTATGCAGAGGGAGAGAGAGACAGAAATGAAGATGCAAAGAGCTGAATGATGAGACAAAACCCCTGGGGATGCAAGAGAAAATGGAACCAAAGATATAGGTGAAAGAATTAGCCTAGCAATTCAGAAATATTTCTTCCATTTCAATAAGAGGGAAAAGTGGGTGAAAATATAGGTATAATGTAAGAATATTTTTTACTTGATGGTGTTTCTTTTCTCAATGAAGCAGAGACCTGGGTCTTTAGCTGAAGCTCTGAGCAGAGTGAAGAAGTTTGCTGTATTTTCTGTGGGGAGCAGGAACAGAAGCTGCTGGGGAAGAAAAAAGGAACCATAGAGCAAGGTAGACTGAGATTAAAGATGATACATCCGTAATGAAATGAATCATGCACTTTTTCTCCGGTAGGGTACAGCAGACTTAAATCAGAACCAGAATAATCACATTAAGTCACAAGCTGGATGTTTTTACTTGACAGAATAATGCGGAGATGAGAAAAGCTATGGGATATGGAAATGATGTACTTGGGAGGAAAGTGAAGACAGTAAGAGACATGGGGAAATTAATGTAATAAATGAGATCAAGGGAGCTAGAATTCAAACTTATTTCAATGATGAACTTTATTGAGCATGAGGGAAAGAAATTTAGAAGGATAAGAGGTTGTGGTCAAAAGGGAAATTTCAGAGTTCAAAACTTCAAAGGTCACACTCTTCCAGGTGCTGACCCAGCCCAAGACATATCCATATAAGTGTATTGCTTAGTAGAGAGGAATGGATAATTGGAGACTAAAGATAAAGTAACTATGAGGGTGTTAAATAAACCAAGATAAAGAATAGAATGGGATGTTGAAGACCAACTGTGGACCAGTTATTAAATTCTGTATCAATTCTGGGGAGTAATCTTCAGTTGAACGAATGACTACAAAGAGAATGACAAAAGGGGGAAAATTGAAATTTCCCATCAGGGTATGAAACTAATACTGCATGTGTCTAGTGAGAAAGAGTAGAGTAGAGTTAGATGGCATGACTCTCAGTGGAATAGAGACTCTTGATCTAAAGGCATAATCAGGAAGAATTTGTGGTAAGCAAAGAAAGCAGATCAAGCTTCCCAGGCTCAACAGAAGGGGCTTTGAGAGGATCAGTGTTTCTACCTAAGGAGGTTTCAAAGGAAGTGGTGTCACTGAGAAAAGACGAAATAAAGAATCCAGATAAAGGGTGGAAACGTAGGAAATTTAAATATAGGGATTATTAAAGGGATAAAAACACAGACTTACTGAGAGCTTGGAGCCTGCAAGTCATATTAAAACATAATACAAAAACAACCTTTCCACATAATTTAAGCAGAGGATTAGAAGATAAAAAATATATTGTCTGCTTCTTAAAACTACAGCATCTTCGAAGTCTAGAGCATTATAAGTACTCCAAAAGTATTGCATAAATGAATGAATAAGTAATTGAAATATTCTGTCCATCTATAATGAACAGGAGGTTTCAGGCCATTTGACTACTACTGATTTGTACTGAGCCAACTGCACCCTCTGGTTCTATTGTCCTTGGCTCAAAGTTCATTCACAAAAGCCTAAGTTTAAGAATGCAACCTATGACTATAGATGTAAATAAAGTTAATCAGACATAAGGGGCTTGCGTACTTGCTTAGGACTTTTGTTAAGCCAATCTAGCTTTATAAAAATAGACGTAAATGTTTATTTCTAAAATTCCATGGTTCTGGGGCACCTGTGCTCAGTCAGCTAAGCAATCTGACCTTGGCTCAGGTCATGATCCTGGGGTCCTAGATAAGAGTCCTGCATTGGGACTCCCTCTGCTCAGTGGAGAGCCTGTTTCTCTCCCTTTCTCAGCCCCTCCCCCCAGCTCATGGTCTCTCTCAAATAAATAAAATCTTTAAAAAGTAAAATAAGATAAAATTCCATGGTTTTTGAAAGATGTTCTAGAAAAGGTAAATTCATTGGAAGTAATTTAAGAATGAATCATCATAAAAGCCAAGATAAGACTAAGGAGATGTAATTCCCTGCTCCAGGCTCTAATATCTAGTTTCAACAGAGTACTGTTGCTTTTATCTATTTTATATTTGATATTTCTACATTAATATTTCCTCTTTTCTTTCTCTCTTTCATTCAAAGGTTGTGTTGTAGAGGAATGTTATTTCTCTGGAAAGTACATAGATTTTCAAATCTAACTAATGGTCCAGGGCTCACCAAGGGATGAGTGCCTGTAAACTTCCTGATTTGAAGGAGTACTCTGGTGGTATGGGTAAGGCAGAGGTAGACCTGTCCTTACAGAGTTTGCAGCCCAGATTCAAATCAGATCAATGCCTGATATTAGATTTCAGTGGATCCAGGTTGCAAGTTCTATAGGGTTTGAAAGAAGCAAATTTCTCTGTAGAGTGATGACATTATCTCAGGCCTCAAATACTGTTTCAAATACTGAAATTTTTCAAATACAAAATGTGGTAGATAATAAGAATCATTCACATGGGGGACAAGATAACATAGATGAGATCCAACACAAACAACAGATACAGAAATAGACATACAAGAGCTCCAAATACCAGAGTTGTCAGACACAACTTTAAAATAATTCTAAAAATAATAATAAAATAAAATAAAATAAAATAAAATAAAATAAAATAAAATAAAATAATTCTAGTTGCTACTTTCAGGGATGTAAAAGATAATATGGAAATTTCAGAGAGGACTGGGAATTACTTTTTTTTAAAGTAGCAAGTTTGAAAAGAGCTATATAAAATCCTAGAACACTGAGGACAACCAGAAAACTGGACTCATCCTCCTCCTTCAAAAAGTAAATCTCCCTGATGGTATCAGAGAGCTAACAAGGCAGTGAAGAATTATGGGGGGGTGGGGGGGGGGGAGGATGTTTAAATGGACACTTGATTTACACCAAGTGGGGGAAAATATATCATTTTCAATAAATAATATTGAGGCAATTAAATATCTATACAAAAAAATGTGAAACTTGACCCTACCTAACATTGTATAGAAGAAAAGCAATTCTGTATATATAATTATGACTTTGGAGTAAAAAAGAATTATTAATGAGGTTATTAAAAGCACTAATCATAAAGAAAAAGAACACTAGCAGCAAACAACATGGAGAGATGGAAAAGTTGAAGATAAAGAGAAAAAGAAAAAAAAATAAAAATAAATAAAGAGAAAAAGATGGCATAAGTTCCCTGAAGAGTCAGGAATGTAGTAAGATGGGGAACAGGTAGAATTGCTGGCTACACAAAGAGGAGCAGAATCTTCCTGGAAACAAAAGGGAGAAGGCAGATACATGTAGATGCAAGTAAGCTTACAGATGGGGTTGCATGAAGATGGGGAGTTCCTACCTACACATGTTTACTTTTTTGGCATAGTAGAAGGTGAGAGAGGTAATGCATTGAGACTGTTGGATGATGTAAGAGGTAGGACAGGTAAGAGATTTGAGGACAGTGAATAAGCTCTTAAATAGTCACCATTAGAAGCGGGAGCCGGAAATGATGAAATATTTAGCTGTTTAGCAGCGATGAGGGCCAGTTAATATCAAAGGCAATTTTTATCATGACACTAATTTAGTTCAGTAACCTGGACATAAAAAAAGAGAGAAACCAGTTGGATTGACATACATTATAAATAGTTTGGGTCTTATCAAGCTAGTGCCATGGAAGGTCAACAGGCAAAGGTGTTGATCAAATTCATTATTAAGGAATATTAATAAAAAGTGATGAAATACATAGTTTAAGCTGTATAGAAAAAGAAAAGGACAGGAAGTGGCTGACTACATGAGGATTAGGAGGGATCAAGAGATTGGTGGTCCTGGTAAGGTATGAGAATAAGGTACAGTAAAAGTAATCAAGGTTTAGAATTAGGGGACCAGAGTCCTTGACCTGAGGTTAGAATATTTGAATTTAAGATTTTTAAGGGAGAGTATGGGTAAGTGGTGTCAAAGTACAGTGCGTACTTTGCAAAGTACAGTATGTGGCCTATGTAGAATATAGATAATGGCCACTGGAGTGGAGGGGATCAAGAATTTGAGAGGCCAGAGTGTTATATGGTCTTCCCATGTAAATACTGAATTCACCAAGAATGACAGCAAGGTGGACATATGGAAGAACACTATGAGCCAGGCACAGCAGGAAGATGATAGATAAAAACAGAAAACAATGCTACACTGAACTGAATTATACACAAATATTTCTTATAAAACAAATTTATATCTCTATCCATGCCTCTACCTACCTACCTACCTATATACCTATACACCTACCTATCTCATGTCTATCTAATAACACTATAGGTCAGTAACTATTTATATATGTAAAATAGTTGGCCGTGCTATGGATGCTTTGTAATGAAATAACTGGCTTGTGAGTGTCGTTGCTGAGGAGTTGATGCTATTGTAATTTTTCATACATCTTGAAAAATGACATGATTGATTCTAATGTTTTGATATACTAAGATGTTTGTATATAGTTTTAGCTGAGTCACATGTTGGCTTTTCCCTCCCCTGCCACTTACAAGAAAAATTCTTCTGATTACATTACTGATCAGTATCCTAATTCTAATCATAAACACACTACTACAATTCTTTCTAATCTTTTTATCATATCTGTTGATAAAATGGAAAAAGATCCCATGTCCAATTACATACAGTTGAATCCTGGGGATAAGGAACAATAATGTTTAACCTGAGAAGGTATTAGAAAGAAGCTGGATTAGGTAGAAGAGGTTGTATGTGGACTTCCTCAGACATTTCTCTCCTAAATTCCATTATTATCAAGTCATGCTTTTGGAACAAGTTCTGATTAGTCTCTCTCTAGGTTTCTTCAAAAGAGCAAATGCCCATTATAAAAGGATAACCTGATAAATTCCTGTCATGTTGGTGTCAACTAACTTATCAGATCACTCTCCCTCTTGACCCCTACAAGATAGGAAGACCAAACAATGTTCAAGGGAGATAAGCACTGGCTAAAGTGGAGAGTAGAATATGGAAAGGTAAGAGAATGAAGTTATAATCCCTTTGCCTTTTCAACTTTATTCAAAGGTTTTGTTTTTTGTTTTTTTTTAAGTCATGTATTCTCATATGCTTGCCCTCTTAAAAATAAAGCATATATTTATATATGCCTGGGTAGAAGACTAAGAGATTGTATTGCATAAAAATCTTAAGATCATACAACATCTGATTTAAAAAATCTATCTCATTAAACCAAAGACTTCAGAAATCCTTTATTTATGTACTACTTTTGTTTCCTAATTTTAATGGGCTCTAGGAATAATCATAGATGTGATAAAATTCACATTTAGGACAAGCCCCAGAGGCAAGGGCTTTTCATAATATTTGCCATCCCAATGTCATATTTATGATGTTTCAATGACCAGAGAAACTCACCCTTGCCAAGCCCACACCCAAAGTTTGGAGAAACAGACCCTACTTCTTTTTGGAAAGACCTACAAAGTCACATTGCAAAAAGGAGAGCACACAAGGATGAGAAGAATGTCTTGCCATTTTTGCAAATTAATACATTCAAGAAAGGTGTGAAAAGAAACATAGTGAACTGATAATATTGTCCACTTCCAGGAAGGATCAGCAAGGGAGACATATTTTATTCACTTGTACTTGCTTGACTACTACACTAAGCATTCATTACCCTTGTAAGTATTTTAAGTAGAAAAAAAATTAGTAAATTTAAAAGTTTATGATCATTACATTTCTACTACCAAAAGTTTTATTTTATGGAAACTTTAATCATTAGCATTCAAACAAATAGAAAACGCTCAAGTATCAACATCATAACATTATTGAAGGAGACCAAACCAAGAAATAACTTTATTGAATGATCCACAAAACTGTTTTGCAGTTTCACAGCTCACAGAATGTTTTTCAATGGATATATCTAGACTTATAATGCTGAGTTTCACTTTCAAATGTCAAAGGCACCCTTCAGGAAATACACATGCTCAGCCTGTTACCTTTGCTTATAAAAAAAATCTACTGCCTTTTCAGTTAACACTGACAGATGAAAGGACATTCTCTGATCTTTTGGCCAAGAACCAGTCATAAAAAACCTCCCATGGGCTCTAATTTAGTAATATGAAATGTACAGTACTAGTCACAAGTTTTTTATGACTCAGAATTTGCAAAGAATTTGACCAGGTGTCCTTTCCTAGTTTTGGTGTTATCGAGCCTGGGGAAACTAATATCATAATGATCTATAAAAATGCCTCAGATCTCTGTCTCTGTCTCTCTTTTTAAAGTATCTGGGCAGCCCGGGTGGCTCAGCGGTTTAGCGCCGCCTTCAGCCCAGGGCCTGATCCTAGAGATCTGGGATGGAATCTCACGTAGGGCTCCCTGTGTGGAGCCTGCTTCTCCTTCTGCCTGTGTCTCTGCCTTTCTGTGTCTCTCATGAATAAATAAATAAGATCTTAAAAAAAAAAAAAAAAAGTTATCTTTGCATTTCTGTCTCCACCATAAGACTCTGGGATACAAATCATATGATAGTGTTTATGACACACCCACTTCTGTTCTGCAGCTTGTACAGACCTTATTTTGTTCACTAGAATGTTTTATTATAACTTACCTTACTACTCTCCTCCAGGGAGCAATCCTCAGACTATAGTATCAAAAGCTTTTGTACTAAAGGATGTAAGAGGGTTGCCCTTGGCGTTGGTTGCCATGTTGAAGAGATTCCCTTTGAGGAATATCTTTCCACCACATCAACATCCATATCTCAGACCCTCTCTGCCCAACAGCCAAGTAGTCACATACTATTGACACTGTATATGCTACCCTAAAACACAGGGACATCCAAAGGCACAGTATGCCAGATAAGAAAGTAAGGACTCCCTTCCACTAGCCAGTCATCCCCCTCAAGTCTTTATTTCTAGATTTCACTGTCATTTGGGAAATCATACATATGGAAGTCACTTGGTCTTGTACCAACTTCTGGTAAAATGAGTGACTGCCCTGTATAGATTTTATGATCCAGGTCACTCTATAAATTACTCCATCTACATGAATCATTCTAAAACAATTTGGTTAAAATCACAAATTAGCTGAAAATAAAAATCTTACCCATAACTACTTTTAAACTATATATATAATTAATATTATATTATTAATTTCTGTATTGTGTTAAAATATATTACTATTTATTATTAATAGATGTATAGTTTTATATATATAATTTCTGTGTGTCATGAGACCATTTTATAATAATTTTATGCTACAATTCATTTTAAATCTTTTCTTCAGAAAGTATTTGGTTCAAGCATCATTTTTGTTGCACTTGTTTACAAATATTTATTTCTATTTTAGAATTTTTGTTTACTTCTCAAATCTTATAAAATTATTTTAAAGTCATTGGTTAATACTTTTAGGAGTTATAAAAATAATATTTCTCTAAGTAAATTCCCCAAAATGAATTGGTAGGTCTTTAAGTGCCTACCCACTTGCTCATATGCCATTAATTTTTAAGCAATCTAGAATATTTTAAGCTTTTAAAAACACACTCTAAAAGCTATTTTGTCCACTTTATATGATATTGAAGTATGTTTTCCTAATTTTTTTAACATAAGGAATTGTGACAAATCACTTTTTATAAAGAAAAGTAAAGCTTTCAAAAAGAAAAAATGAATGTTTTTTTTCCTTCTTTTTGTCAAATATTTTTGAAAAGAGCATAGTTTAGAATATTGTTTTAAAATTAGACTAAGAAAGAAACTGGAAATACTTCCTAGATTTTTATTTTTTATTTTTATCTTTATTTAAGATTTATTTATTCATGAGAGACACAGACTGAGAGAGGCAGGGACACACACAGAGGGAGAAGCAGCCTCTTCGCTGGGAGCCTGATGCGGGACTCCAGTCCCATGCAAGACTCGAGCCTGGATCCCGGGATCACAACCTGAGCCCAAGGCAGTCACCCAACCACTGAGCTATCCAGGTGTCCCACTTTCTAGATTTTTCAAATTAATTTAGTTTGCATAGACTTTATCGTACCATTCACCCTAAATCCTCGATACATGCTTAATGCTATCCTTTTTTGTGAAAAAATGATTTTTATAATAGAACAGTGAGTATCACTGAGTGAAAAGCTGCAGAGATTGGAAATACCCATTTTTGACCAATATCCTAATTTTTTTTAAGATTCTGTTTATTTATTCATGAGAGACACACACAAAGAGAGAGGCAGACATAGGTGGAGGGAGAAGCAGCTTGCCCCCTATGGGGAACCTTATGCAGGACTCAGCCCCAGGAGCCCACAATCATGCCCTGAGCCAAAGGCAGATGCTCAACCACTAAGCCACCCAGGTGCCCTGACCAATATCCTAATTTTAACACTTGTTTCCAATGAGTTGATTTTTAGAAAACCATCTACCTTTAACTTCCCCATATTTATACTTTCATTTTAAATTTCAATCACTGAAGTTACATTCCAAACCTCAAAGTGTTAGAAAACTATTTCTCACATTATTCTTATTGTCTAGGTGTTTACTACATAAAAAGAGCTTCATTGTCATCCGGTCACAAAGACAATACTAGTGCAAATCTCATCAGAAAATCTAGTATTAACTATCCCTGAAACTTGAATGTTTGTTTCCCTAGGATTTTAGGTCTTTTTGGACATCAGTTGGCTGCATTTTCTTACTGCTCTAGATTTTTAAAAGGTATTTTCATGGAAATCTGCTAAAGATATCCTTTCCTCCTGTCTTCCCAGTATACAGCAACCCCTTCTGCCTTGTAGCACAAAGAAGTCCTATTTAGGAGATAAATGCATGAAACTAGAAACACTAGACAAAGATGAGCCCTTCCCCCATTCAAGGCAGCATTCTCTTGGGAGCAAGGGTAAAGCTAAGATAAAAGAGTTCTCTGCTTTTATTGGCAAAACTCATGCACTCAGAGAAAGGTCTCTTCCTGGCCCAGGCCCATCGCCATAGTTCCAGAAAACTCACTGTCCTCTAGATAAGTAGGCAACTACTCTGGGCTGCCTTCATCACCAGCACCACCAACAGTAATTCTGAAAATGACAGTTATTGGTGTCTGTGTTTTGGGAATACCCTTGTTCCCAGAATCACGGTGCTTATTAGTGCTGGTGGCTTCCTCCTTCTCATTCTACTATCAAACAGCCAGAGAGGTTATCAGCTTTGGAAAGGAAAGGTCAGCCCAGAAGCCAGGCCATTCAGGATTTTCCCAGTAGATACTATAATGACACTTCTGGGATTATGTTGCTTATGCCTGGAATATCAAGAAACATGAGAGGGCAGGATGACAAAGGTAGGAGAGCTAGCATGGCAATCAGTAGACTGTTATTTCGAACCCTATAAGACATCCTTTTGATTCCCCTGGACTAGTCCCTCAATCTATGCTTTTATTCCCCTTCCTCCCTGATCTAGGACCTAGTTCCATCATTTATGATCCCACACCATCTTAGCATGGAATCCCCCCAAAGCATAAAAATATTCATGTGTCAGTAGTTTATCTGAAAAGTTGAAAGGGGAGTGAAGAAGTGAGACAGGGAAAGGAAAGTAGCCAATGAAGATATCTGCTTTTATGGAGGGGACTGGAGATCAATTCTGTGAGGAAATCCCAGGAAACATCATGAAACATGTGCCTCAGAGGAATCTTGCCAGTGTGTCGAGGAAGAAGCTGAGGAATTTATTCACTCAATTCCCTCAGTCATTGCTTGAGGGTTTCCCTGGGGTGTTATGGACATTCTGGCACTTGTGACCTGTTACGAACTTGGACAGAACATCCTTTACAAGGCAACTCTTAGGCCAAGAGATACAGATCCTGGGAAAAAGCACACTATGTGTGGGTGTGGTGTGGGTCAATGTCTTCTTTTCCCCATCTTTCTATTTGATTAAGAAAGAAAGAAAAAGAAGAAGAAGAGGAAGGAGAATGAAAGAAAGTTTACCAAAGGGAAAAAATAAACTAAGAGGGAAGGAGAAGAAAATTTGATTTCACTATTTACTTAGCATCTACTATGTGAAAGTTACCTCATCCACTTCTCACAGCATTCCTATGACATATGCATTTTATTATCTCCATTTTACAGATGAATATACTGAATTTAAAGAGGTTAAATGAAATCCTCCCAAATCATACAACTGACAGGTTAAGGAGTTGGGATTCAAATTCAGGTTTTCCTTTCCTGCTCAAAATTCTTTTTTTTAAAAAAAAAAAAAAAAGATTTATTTATTTATTCATGAGAGACACAGAGAGAAAGAGAGGCAGCGACACAGGCAGCGGGAGAAGCAAGCTCCATGCAGGGAGCCCGACATGGGACTTGATCCCGGGTCTCCAGGATCAGGCCCCGGGCTGAAGGCAGTGCTAAACCGCTGAGCCACCCGGCTGCCCTCAAAATTTTTAGTAGTTTACTCTTACTTAGATATAGTCTCTTTGATGGAATATGAAGATCCTGGCCCAGGAGTCAAAGGAACAGAGCTCCAGTCCTGGATCTGCCAGTCTTAGTCCCACTGGGGCTCTAGTCACTCCAAAGATTCATTTTCTTTGTCAGTAAATCAAGAACTAGATTAAATAATGGTTAAGACATCTGCCGGCTCTAACAGCTTAGGATTTTTTTCCGTTTATCTTCTTTTAGTCTTCTATGCACAATTATATTCCAACTAAACTGGAAAAAATCTTCATTCTCCTTAAACCTCATACTGTTCCAACAACATTGCTCTCCCCCAGATGCTCTCCCTACCTAAATCCTATATCTTCCAAATGGTTTCTCTTCCAGAAAGACATATTTTATCTTCCTAGCTAGAAATAAGATCTCATTTCTCTGAAGTCTTATTGTATTTTCTTTATATTTTTCTAATATGGCCAAATTCTGTATCTTGTCTGTGAAGTTACCTTATACATAATTATTAATCACCATGTACAGAATAGACTCTGTAGCCAGATTAACAAGGCTATCTTCCCTGCTCCTCCACTTCTTAGGCATGCAAACTTGGGAAAATTATTTCTGTGCTTCAGTTTCCACTTCGGCAATTTGGTAATAATCACTTTAAATTGTGTTGCAGTGGTTTATAAGTTTAAATGAGTTAATATAGATAAAGTGTTTAGAGCAGTTCCTAGCCCATAATAACCACTCTACATGCATTTGCTATTATTATTAAAAATTATTAGCTTTTTAAATTTGTTTTGTTTGTAGTACTTTGCATATGCATATTCTCTTGCCAATCTTGTTGGCTTTTTGAGGATAGGAATTTGTCTCATATGTAGTAAGGACTCCATAAATATTTGATGATTGTGTGTTTATGTGTGTGTGCTATGTATCATTATTATGTTTGTACCTGTCATTATCTTTCTTTGCTGCTTCCCTTATTTATTTTGTTTTGTTTGCTTGTTTGTTTTCCTCTGAAGAAGTCCTACAGCAGAAAATGTCTTATCATTTGCTGTTTTTATTATGACAATGTGTTTCTATTAAGATCCTTAGAAATTTTTCCTTTGTGGGTTTATCATTTCCTACCAAAACATAGAGCATGTATTAAAGCTTAGGTATGTAATTTGTTGAATGAATAAACACGGGGAATATGGACAAAAAAATATACTTAATAAATATAAACATCAGTACTTCTCTCTCCACCCAACTACCATGTATGAGATCCTAAAATTAAAACCACTTTCAGTTTTATTTTCTAGCCAAGGATAGACTTTCTTAAGTGTTAATTCAAAATAGAACTAAATCTCCATTATTCTTTTCTGCAAAACTTTCAAATACCTACCTGACATAATGTGTTCCTCTGTGGGTAGAAACTCAGAAGATCTGGGCCACTAGATAGAACCCAGAGTGTTATCTTCAAAACAGTCTAGAATATCAATTGATGATTATTCAAGTCAACATGAATTAGTTTCTTTACAGATAAGATAAACATAACTTTTCTAGGTATTGGTGATATCTTCCCATCATTGGGAGGTACTTTTCAAATTTCCCTTTATTGTTTTTAGCCAGTTGAATTGATTAAATCTTCAATGCTGGCTGAACAGAATATCTTGGTCAAAATGAAGGGAATGAGATGAGTTTGTATGAAAGTCAACAAGTTTAACTAATGTCTCATTTTCTTATAAACCCATGGCTCTATAAACATTGACAGGGCAATGTACTGGTTACCATGGACAATCATAGTTGTATTATTAATAAACTATAACTTCCTTGAAGATAAAGTTTCTTATTCATCTCTAAAAACCCTAATCCCTAGCATAGATGTAGTAGATACTATAGGCTGTCTACCCAAATCCCTTCTCTCCTTTTCCCTTGCCCAGAGACACCCAATTGTGTTTAAGTATTCTAATGCCATCTGCTTGCAGAGACACTGAGCCTCTTTAGCCCTGAGGTAGAGGGGTGGATTTTTATTAATCTCCATAAGCCAATAGTGGTATTTTTCAATCCCTTTGTCAATAGTAAATTAAGGAGTATGTGACACAATTTGGGCTTATGAGAAATGAGGAGAAACCTCTTAGGGACTTTTTGGAGCACTGAGTTTGTTCTTAAAAAGGAACCAAAGAGAGATACCCTCCGACCCAGGAGCTGCATTACTAGGTATTTATCCAAAGGATACAAGCATAGTGATTTGAAGGGGCACCTGCACCCTTATGTTTACAGCAGCAATGCCCACAGTAGCCAAAATAGGAAAGATCCCAAATGTCCATCAACAGATGAATGGATAAAGAAGATGTGGTATATATATATATATATATATATATATATATATATATATATATATATTCTACCACATGGAATATTACTATAGGAATATTACTCAGCCATCAAAAGGAATGAAATCTTGTCAGCTCCATAGGGATGAAACTAGAGGTTATTATGCTAAGCAAAATAAGTCACTCAGAGAAAGACAAATAACATATGATTTCACTCATATATGGAATTTAAGAAACAAAACAGATGAACATAGCGGGAAGGAAGGAAAGATAAAATAAGATGGAAATTGAGAAGGAGGCAAACCATAAGAGAGGCTAAACTCTAGGAAACAAACTGAGGATTGCTGGAAGGGAGGTGGGTGAGGGGAAAGGATAATTGAGTGATGGGCATTAAGGGGGGTACTTGGTGTAATGAGCACTAGGTATTATATGCAACTGATGAATCACTAAATTCTACCTCTGAAACTAATTCTTTTATAAATTAAAAATAATAAATAAATAAATAAATAAATAAATAAATAAATAAATAAAAATACCAAAGACAAAGACAGAGACATTCTCTTTTCAGCCTATCAACACTGCAACCTGCATTTGGTGCCTAGAACTATAGCTGCCATCTTGCATCTTAAAAAGGTTCAACCTAAGACCATAAGGAAAACTCTGAGGATGGCAGAACCGTAAGTGAATAAATCTAGCTCCCCGAAGACACCTTTGAGCCATTAACTTAACCAACCCTGAAATTCCCCTCCCTGTAGACTTCTTGTAAGAAAGAAACTTTTTTAAAAAAGATTTTATTTATTTATTCATGAGAATACACAGAAAGGAGAGAGAGAAGCAGAGACACAGGCAGAGGGAGAAGCAGGCTCCATGCAGGGAGCCTGATGTGGGACTCGATTCCAGGTCTCCAGGATTACACCTTGGGCTGTAGGCAGCACTAAACCGCTGAGCCACCGGGGCTGCCCTAAGAAAAAAACTTTTGAGCTGATTTTTCTGTTACTTGTAACTAAAACATCCTAATTAATAGAATTGTGGTATTTGTATGATTACCTAAATAACTTTTATTATTAATATTAGTATTAATAATACCTAATAATAAAATAATAATAATTTACAACCTATATTTTACTCTGTAGAAAACAATGTACTAGGCACTTGTAATAAATTATTTTATTTTATACCAATAATTGATTGAGATAGTTTGTATTACTCTCATTTTACATATAAGCAAACTGAGAGCTAAAAAGAATTAGTAACTTGTTAATAAGTGACAGAGTCCAGGTTTTGAATCTAAGTCCATCTGATCGGATTCCATCATTTTTCAACAACTTTACATTAACCACCACCCCCCCATTAGTTTGTCTTTGTAATTACATTCTGAATAGTTTAATATTATCATCCTCACTTGGATGAATAAGACACCCAATATATTATGTGATTTGCCAAGGGCTACAGAGGAAAGCATTAATTCAAATATCGGAGAAACTCACAATTCTAAGAAATTTAATATTTCTTTATTGCTACTCCATCACTTTTAGACTGGTACATATTTGATCAGTGTGGTTTTTTCCTAGATAACGTAGGTTATCTTGCACAAGTAAACAAAATTGCCATTCAAAAGAGGCACAGAGAAATCACTTACCCATGAGTATTATTTTAATTATAAAGGGTTAAGAATACATTTATTCAATTAAAAAAATAAAAGACAAGGACCAACTTCCAGGATGATGGAGTAAGGGACATAACAGATTCTCCCCAACAAAAAAGCATGTAACTAGGGAAAATTATTAAAAATGTAAATAAATGGGACACCTGGGTGGCTCAGTTGGTTAAATGTCTGCCTTCAGCTCAGCTTATGATCCCAGATCCTGAGATGGAACCCCCACATCAGGCTCATTGCTCAGCAGGGAGCCTGCTTCTCCCTATCCCTCTGCCTGCCACTCCCCTGCTTCTGAGTGTATTCTCTCTCTTTCTGTCAAATAAATACATAAAATATTTTTTAAAATAATAAAAAACTATAAATATAAATTAATAATAGTAATAATTTAAAGTCTCTGGAAGTTATCCTAAGTGCATCCAGCAAATGGAGAAACATTCGTTTAAAAAAAAAAAAAAAAAACAAGAACAAGGGCAGCCCCAGTGGCTCAGCGGTTTAGCGCTGCCTTCAGCCCAGGGGGTGATCCTGGAGACCAGGGATTGAGCCCACGTCGGGCTCCCTGCATGGAGCCTGCTTCTCCCTCTGCCTGTGTCACTACCTCTCTTTCTCTCTGTGTCTCTCATGCATAAATAAATAAAATCTTAAAAAAGAAAAAAACAAGAACAAGACAAAACAATCCATGACATCTTAGTAAGAAGAGCAAGAGACTGTAGCATTTGAACCAGGATCCACTCTATTACTGTCCCCACCCCTCAGCTCTGTGTTACAGAAGTTCTATCCCGAATACATGCAAGAGAGAAGATGGAAGCATGGAAGCTCCCTCTTTCCACAACTCTCAGTCTAGGGCTATGGTTTTATCTTGAGAGGGGTAGGCTGCTATATTTCTCATCCCCTTAACCTCATGTGGCAAAAGCTCTGTTCCAGGCATGTGAATCCGAGAGGGCCAGGGTTCTCTTCCCCTTCACAAGCCCCACTCATTGAGTAGAATCTCTACTCCAAGCATAGCAGGGCAAAAAATTGGAGGCTCCCATTGTCCCTCAATCTCTTTGTCTTTAGAACAGTTGTTCTACACCAAGAAGGCAAGCTGATAAGACTAGAAGCTACAGTCTCCCTCCAGTATCTTCTTGTAGAAGAGGGGTATCACTTCAAAAGGAAGAGTTCTCCCTCCCTCTGGTTCATCAGTGCAGAGGCTCCCCACTGGGAGAGGTATACCATTGGCACAAAACTCCACAGCTCTGCCTGAAGAGACTGACAATATTTGTAATAGTGTATGGAGAATGTCATGCCTCAGGGCATTGTCAAAAACAATGGAGAGCAACTGAATGGACATTATAACTGCATAACAGTAGAAACAAGCAGAAGTCTGACAGAAAGAATCAGGGAAATAAACAATCAAGAAGAGTCCTCCTAGGATTATAATCAACTCTGAGTTTCAGAAAGATTGCACACATATAGTAGGCTACACCCACTTAGGACTGATCAGAGCCAGGACATGAGGCAGACTTCAAAACATTCCCATCAAGCTGCACACAAATCAACCAACACAAGGCAGACATATCATTGGTATTAAGGGCATAAATATAACCTCTGACCAAACCCTGACAATAAGATACTCTGATTCACAGACAACAACTAGGAAACCAGGCTTTCTTAAAAATAGTCATACACATCTCTGAAAGTCTGAAAGACTGTGTGCATATTCAAGGCCATGTCCTTCCAGGAGTATTTAGAGAGGAAAAATCTAAATTACTAGATTTCAGCTAGCTTGAATGGAGGGGCAAAAATGTAAACTAAAAAATCTAATTGGCCAAGAAGGTTTAAGCACAACTTTTAACCTATAAATGGCTTATGCTGAAGTAAGGGCTATCATTAGGTAGCCAGGCTAAATGATTAAAAAAAAAAAAAAAAAAAAAAAAAAAAGTAGGGGCAGGACATCAGAAGTTCCCCAGTGTGGAGATAAATAGATTTTGAAGAGTTATGGCAGCTAAGTCACTAAACAAATAAATGCCCAAGCAAACAATGACAAAAATCAAGCCCCTGGGCATGGGAGTGAGGCATCAGTGTCCAGAGTTGTTACTTAAAATGACCAGCTTACAACCAAAGATTATGAGAAAAAAAGAAAAAGAAAATTATGATCCACGCATAGGAAATAAAGCAAGCAAAAGAAACTTTTAAATGAGCCCAAGTGGTAGACTTAGAAGATGATAACTTCAAAGTTGCCATCATAAATATTTTTAAAAACTAAAGGAAGTCATTTCTAAAGAACTAAATTAAGATAGGATAATAACATCTCATCAGAGGAAAAAAGATAGAAATTATAGGGGTGGCTCTCTGCTCCTCCCCGTTTGACAGACAGTGCATCTTCTGGTGCAGTGCCAGCCACGTCCGGAGACGCGATGGTGAAGGTCGGAGTGAACGGATTTGGCCGTATTGGGCACCTGGTCACTAGGGCTGCTTTTAACTCTGGCAAAGTGGATATTGTCGCCATCAAAGACCCCTTCATTGATCTCAACTACATGGTGTACATGTTCCAGTATGATTCAACCCACGGCAAATTCCACAGCACAGTCAAGGCTGAGAACGGGCAACTTGTCATCAATGGGAAGTCCATCTCCATCTTCCAGGAGCGAGATCCCGCCAACATCAATGGGGTGATGCTGGTACTGAGTATGTTGTGGAGTCCACTGGGGTCTTCACTACCATGGAGAAGGCTGGGGCTCACTTGAAGGGCGGGGCCAAGAGGGTCATCATCTCTGCTCCTTCTGCTGATGCCCCCATGTTTGTGATGGGTGTGAACCATGAGAAGTATGGCAACGCCCTCAAGATTGTCAGCAATGCCTCCTGCACCACCAACTGCTTGGCTCCTTTAGCCAAAGTCATCCATGACCACTTCGGCATTGTGGAGGGCCTCATGACCACCGTCCATGCCATCACTGCCACCCAGAAGACTGTGGACAGCCCCTCTGGGAAGCTGTGGCGTGACTGCCGAGGGGCTGCCCAGAACCTCATCCCTGCTTCCACTGGCACTGCCAAGGCTGTGGGCAAGGTCATCCCTGAGCTGAACAGGAAGCTCACTGGCATGGCCACTTCCATGAAGCTCACTTCCATGTCCCCACCCCCAATGTGTCAGTTGTGGATCTGACTTGCTACTTGGAGAAAGCTGCCAAATATGACGACATCAAGAAGGTAGTGAAGCAGGCATCGGAGAGCCCCCTCAAGGGCATCCTGGGCTACACTGAGGACCAGGTTGTCTCCTGTGACTTCAACAGTAACACCCACCTTCGACACCGGGGCTGGCATTGCCCTCAATGACCACTTCATCAAGCTCATTTCCTGGTATGACAATGAGTTCGGCTACAGCAACCGGGTGGTAGACCTCATGGTCCACATGGCCTCCAAGGAGTAAGAGCCTCCTGGACCACCAGCCCCAGCAGAACAAGAGGAAGAGAGAGGCCCTCAGCTGCTGGGGAGTCCCTGCCCCAATTTAATCCCCCAACACACTGAGAATCTCCTGACCTCCAATTTACATCCTAGACCCCAAGGAAGGGGAAGGGCTTGGGGAGCCCTACCTTGTCATGTACCATCAATAAAGTATCTGTACCAAAAATAAAAGAAAGAAAGAAAGAAAGAAAGAAAGAAAGAAAGAAAGAAAGAAAGAGAGAAAGAAAGAAAAAGAAAAAGAAATTATAGGGGCACCTGGGTGGCTCAATTGGTTAGGTGTCTGCCTTTGGCTCAGGTCATGATCCCAAGGTCCTGACTCCCTCAGCTTCTCCCTCTGTCCTTCTCCCTCCCCCTCCCCCTCCACTCATGCTCTGTCTCTCACTCTTTCTCTGTCTCAAATAAATAAATAAAAACCTTTTAAAAAATAAATTATAAAAGAGATCAAGTGGAAATTCTGGAGTTTAAAAGTATGATAACCAAAATGAAAATTTTACTAGAAGGGATCAACAGTAAATTTGAGACACCAAAAGAAACAACCAGTAAACTTAAAAATAGGACAAACAGAGATGATACAAACTTAATAACAGAGAGATCAAAGAATGAAGAAAATAAGGTCTCAGACAAATTTGGGACACTATTGAGAACACTGACAGATACATAATGAGAATATCAGAAAAGGATAAATAGAAAGGGACAGAAAAGATACTCAAAGAAATAATGACTTAAAAATTTTTTTGATTTCTCAAATTTGATACAACAAAATGAAACATTCCACACATCCAAGAAGCCCTATCAACTCTGAGTAGTATAAATACAGAGATCCATACCTAGAAACATCCAAACCTAATAAAATGTTGAAATATAGGGATAAAAAGAAAATCTTAGATGAAAACAACTCATAATGTAGAAGAGAACAACAATTATAGCTGATATCTAGCCAGAAACAATGGAGGACAGAAAGGCAGTGGGATGACATATACAAAGTGCTGAAAGTAAAAAAAAAAAAAAAAAAAAAAATCCTAACCAAGAATCTTACATTGAGTAAAACTATTTTACAAAAGCAAAGGCAAAATAAAGACACTCTCAGATTAAAAGGAGAAAAAAATCTGAGAAAACTTCAGCAATTTGCTAGCAAATCTGGCTTACAAGAAATGCTATATAGAAATTTACAGGTGGGATAATTGGGTGATGGACATTAAGGAGAGAACATAATGTGATGAGCACTGGGTGTTATACACAATTGATGAATTATTGAATGCTGTATCTGAAACGAATGATGTACTACATGTTGGCTAATTGAATTTAAATTTTTAAAAAAAGTTCACAGGCTGAAATCAATTGCTACTAAGTAATAATTCAAATCCACATGAAAGAACAAAAAGTTCTGGAAGAGATAATTATGTAGGCAACTATAAAAGAAAATATAATGGCATATTTCATCTTATGTCTAATCTTAACTGATTTAAAATTTAATTTTATGATACAATGTGTACATAATTGTGTTTTGCAGCCTGTAATATATAGAAATATAATATAGTTAACAGTAACTAAATAAGGGGTGTTAAGAATAAAACTGTATTGAGTAAGAAAATGACACCAGGTGGTAACTTGAATCCACAAAAATAAATGAAGAAAGTCAGAGATGGTAAATAAGATTAATATAACAAAGCCTATAAATATATACTTGTTCTCTTTTCTTTAATCACCTTTTCTTTTTTCAAAGATTTTATTTATTTATTTCACAGAGAAAGAAAGAGCACAAGTGGGTCTGGGGAGTGGGGGAGGAGCAGAGGGAGAGGAAGAAGCCGAATCCTTCCTGTGTAGGGAGCCAGAAGCAGGGCTCAATACTGGGGCCCCAGGATCATGACCTGAGCAGAAGGCAGATGCTTAACTCACTGAGCCAACCAGGTGTCCCTTCAATCAGCTTTTTAAAAATAGAAATAAGATTACATAAGGTAATAATTAGGAATGTATTGTTGATTTGTAACATAAGTAGGCATAATATGTGTAACAATAACAACACAAAAGTGTAGAAGAAAATGGAGCTTTATAAAAGCAAAATTTCTATGTTCATTTAAATTAAAATTGGTATAAATCTAAGTAGATTTTGATAAGTAAAGAGAATGTAAATTCTAAAGGAGCCCCAAGGAAAATAATTTTTTTAATTTGATTTCAAGAATAAAGATCTTAAAATGTTTCAGTGGAAAATAGTCCCTTAATATAAAATAATAGAAGAGAAACAAAAGGCTGAAAATAAAACAGAAAAAAAGGGAAATAGCAGACATATTACCAATTATATAAATAACAACAATAAATGTAAATGGGTCAAACCATCCAATTAAAAGGCATGTTTTTGTTTGTTTGTTTTTTGTTTTTTTTTTATTTTTATTTTTATTTTTTTTTAATTTTTATTTATTTATGATAGTCACAGAGAGAGAGAGAGAGAGAGGCAGAGACACAGGCAGAGGGAGAATCAGGCTCCATGCACCGAGAGCCCGACGTGGGATTCGATCCTGGGTCTCCAGGATCACGCCCTGGGCCAAAGGCAGGCGCCAAACCGCTGCGCCACCCAGGGATCCCTGTTTTTTTTTTTTTTTTTTTTTTTTTTAAAGGCATGGTTTATTAGACTGGATTAGAAAAAACAAATTTTTGTAAGTCAGGATTATGTCACATGCTCATTCCTAATTTATTATTTACAAAGGGATTGAAAATACCACTATTGGCTTACCCCAGGTCTAGAGAGAGGCTCAATGTTTCTACAAGCAGATAGCATTAGAATACTTAGCACAATTGAGTGTCTCTGGGCAAGGTAGAAGGGGAGAAGGGATTTGGGTAGACAGCCTATGGATCTACTACATCTATGCTAGGGATTATGGTTTTTAGAAATGAATAAGAAACTTTATCTTCAAGGAAGTTATAGTTTATTAATAGTTTATTAATAGTTTTTATAGCTTATTAGGTAACTATCCATGGTAACCAGTACATTGCCCTGTCAATGTTGTTAGAGCCATGGGTTTATAAGGAAATGAGACATTGGTTAAACTTGCTGACTCTCATACAAACTCATCTCATTCCCTTCATTCTGACCAAGATATTCTGTTCAGCCAGGATTACAGATTTAATCAATCCAACTGGCTATAGGACACACAATTGAGATTCAAAGAGACAAACAGATTGAAAGTAAAGGATAGAAAAATATATTTCAAAAGAGAGTTGGAGTGGTTTTACTAATATCAGACAAAATATATTTTAAAACAAAAAAACATATTACAAGAGATAACAGAGAAACTGCATAATGATGATAAGTTGATTCCATGAGGATTATATAGTAATTGTTAACATATATTCTCCTAACAACTGAACCCCAAAATATATAAAGTCAAATCTGGAAGACTATCTAGGAAAAAGAGATAATTTATTAATAATAGTTGAATATTTCAATACTCAGTTTAAATAATGGATAATAAAACTAGGCAAAAGATCAACAAGGAAATGAAAGACTTGAATAAGACTATAGAACATATAGATGAAAGAAGACATATGTATAGCACTCGACCCAAGGACAGCATAATATACATTTATCTCCAGTGCACATGGAACATTCTCTAGTATAGTTCAAAAAACAAGTCTCAGGGTGCCTGGCTGGCTCAGTCCATTTAAGCATCTGCCCTCTGCTCTGGTCCTGGTCTCAGGGTCCTGGGATGGAGCTGGGCATCAGGCTGTCCACTCAGCAGGGAGTCTGCTTCTTCTCTCTCTTACTCTCCCTCTGTGAGCCCTGTGAGCTCTCTCTGTCTCTCTCTCAACTAAATAAAGAAAGAAAAGAAAGGAAAGGAAAGGAAAGGAAAAGAAAGGAAAGGAAAGGAAAGGAAAGGAAAGGAAAGGAAAGGAAAGGAAAGGAAAGGAAAGGAAAGGAAAAAGAAAAGAAAGAAAAAAGAAAAGAAAAATGTTGGCAATAAATTTTTTAAAAAGGCAAGTCTCAATACATTTAAAACAACTGAATTTGTACAAAGAATGTTCTCAGGCCAAAATTAAATTAAACTAGAAGTCAATAACAAAGGAAATTAGGGAAATTCACAAATAATTTTTAATTAAACCTCCCAAATAAGTGAGTCCAAGAAAGAAATAACAGGGAAAATTAGAAAATGCCATGATGAATTGAAATGAAAACATTGTATACCAAAAATGGAATGCTATTAAAGAAGTGCTTGGTGGGAAATTCATGGCCAGATGGTGAAGGGAAAGGACAAGGAGAAATGCAGTGATATATTCAGTAAGGAACTTGGGCTGTAATTTGGGGACCAGATTCTTATTTGGGGTCTGTCATAAAGTTTCTGTGTGACTTCAGTAAGTCATTGACACTCCCAAGACCTCCATTTCCTTATCCATAAAGTAAGAATATTGGGATAAATATCTTCAAGGTCTTTTCCAGCCTTTCATTCTATGGTTGTTAATTAGCAAGCATTCTAATTAGCTTTTCCATTTCCCTCTGTGCCTTCAAAAAACAGGTGAAACTCACTCAAGATCTCTGTTTTCTTATCATGTACCATGCTAGACCATCTTAGATTTGCTGTTCTAAACTTCCTTATTTTAACACAGACTCACCAATTACTATTTTTTGTATTGTATTGTTCCTCTTCTAATCATCCCTTACTGGCATTCTCTTGCATGTTTGAATATTCTCTTCATTTTCGCTGAGCCACCTAGGGGTCCCTTTAAAAAAAAAGATTTATTTATTCATGAGAAACAGAGATAGAGAGAGAGGCAGAGACATAGGCAGGCAGAGAAGCAGGTTCCTTGCAGGGAGCCCAATGCGGGACTCGATCCCAGATCCCAGGATCACACCCTGAGTGGCAGGCAGATGCTCAACCACTGGGCCACCCAGGGTCTCTTTGCTCCCTACATGAAGTACTGGTGTATTTTTAAAACTTCCTTCTCTGGCTGTAGATATTTAAAGTTTCATCAGTGACCACTTGAACGTTTATGTTTTTGATGGACTCCTTCAAAAGGTGTTGGCATTTCGGTCAGTTTAACAATGATTTGTGGTTCTATACTGGATGAAAGATCCACTTGCAACAGTAAAAAATGGTTATGTACCAGATAACAATTTTTGTTCAGGATCTTAGTGTAGACTGGCAACTCCATATCTTATGGCTTTCCTTTTCCTTAGGAAAGCATCTATTTCTAGTTCAACAGGAAGTTATTCAATGCTACTGATCTTTCTATTTTCTGAAATACAGTGTGAAAATGGGAAGGAAATTAGGATGGTAATTATTTTTTGTCAATACAAATATAAGACAGAAAAGAAAGAGAGGCTGCTTTGTTAATTTCAGAGAACTGAAAAGACAGGACCAAGGAGTTCTGGACTGGCACAGCCAGTAAGGTAGAAGATGAGAATCTAATCAGGCCACCAGATGAGGCACCATGCTGAGAACAGATAATCTGAAAGAAATGTACCTTATCAGAGGATCCCTGGGTGGCTCAGTGGTTTAGCCTCTGCCTTTGGCTCAGGGTGTGATCCTGGAGTCTTGGGATAGAGCCCCACATCGGGCTCCCTGCATGGAGCCTGCTTCACCCTCTGCCTGTGTCTCTGCCTCTGTGTGTGTGTGTGTGTTTCTCTCATGAGTAAATAAATAAAAACTTTGGGAAAAAAAAGAAATGCATTTGATCAGTTATCTAAAGAATCTCCAGTATCTGGACTTTACTTAGCCAGATACTCATTAAGTTCACTTAAAGCTCAGAAAGTTTGAATATCTTTTTTATCAATGATGTGATATGTATACATTTATTACCCAAGTGAATTAATGCAGTACAAAATATAATCAAAATATCACCTGGGCATAGGTATGCTACTTGAAGCATAGTATGGCTGCTTATAAATATTTAACTCCGAAACAGTTTCTAACAATTTCAACATCTATATTCAAATATTTTCCTTGGTCTTCATCAATAAACAAGCATTTCTTAGGTATTCTTAGGTGAGAGCATCAAGCTCAGTATCACTGACCCAGTGGTCTTAGACTTATTCATATATAAATATATTTTTAAACTTTTCTAAGAAGATCAAGACTGGTTGACATCATTGAGGGGGGATTTGACCACTCAAAAATGAATAGGAAAGGGACCAAGTAGCTCGAAGGGACTTTAAAAACTAAATCCTGAAATGGGTAGATTGTGTATTCTGAGTGCTTCTCTGGAATTCTTTGTTCCTATCCAATGTCCCCAGCTACTCTTCTTAGTAGAGTCTATTGAACTATTTGAGTCATTCTGTCCTTTCTTCCCTCTCCTCCCTGAAAGCCTCCTCCTCATTAAAAAAAAAAAAAAAAAATGTGTATATGTAGTTCACTGACATCATGTAACTTGGTGTTCTCCCTCCAGTAATTTTTGTATATTAAGCTTCACTTCTAATTATAACTAAACCTGTCTACCACTCCAACCTCGCCCTCCAAAGAATTTCAAGCAGCAGTCAAGAGGCAGTCTGAGAAGCAGGTGGGAGAAGGGGGAATTTCATTACAGTCTTTCCCACATTTTAAGTGTCCTATGTGATTCTGGAGCTGGAGGAAATGGCCAGGAATGTTAGACTCCAAAAGGCTACACCTCCAGGCATAAAATTGGCTTGGGTCTTGCACAACCATTTCATAAAGACAAATTTCATGAAGTGAAATTGAGTGTTAGAAAGGCAGAAAATGTTCTGTTAGTTCAGTTCACATTAGCTTAAGACTCAGGGTAGAACTCCCTTCCCTTTCAAAAACTGCCTTGAGGCTTTTAAGAACCACAGACAGTCTGTGCCTCCACAGCCAGCTCATTCAGGGCACTCCCAGGAAAGGCGTGAACCCATTCAGGAAAATGTGTTCCCCTGAGAAGCTGCTTTGCACCTCTTCACTCAATACCTGCAGACTTTCCACAGAGTTGAAAGCAAGCTAATGAGTTTGTGAGTTCAAGCCCATGCCCCTGCCATCCTGGTTTTATTTACTTCCTCGGTGTCACACTGGAATCTTTTTTCCCCGTGTACTTTTTACTTTGATTTTCTTAGATTTACAGTAGAAGTGCTCACTAAAGCCAATCCACTCTCTGTCAGCTTAAAATTGGTCAGTGGTGAGACAATATAACAGAACTGAAACCCGAAACTGTGGACAGACTCACTTTTCTGGAGATGAGTCTGCCTATTTAGGGTGACAGTATGTTGTCAGTATTCTATAACTGACGGAATCAGTTTCCTTCCCGGTATTTTCTATCTCAGTCCCTGGGGGTGGGGTGAGTTGGGGGTGTGCAGAGCAACTTGAAAACATTTACATGCATATTCATTCTGGTGGGAAAGGGTCAGTGGTTAAGGCAAGGAGCTAATGGAGAGAAATGTGACTTGACTCTCACCAAGGGCACTCTGAACGCCAGGAATTCATAAGTGCTGGCTCTGGTGGTGAGAAATTCCTGCTGAGAAACGATGAGGAGGAAGGTTCAAAGCAAATTCTTCTGCTTATCCATTGGGAGATATCTTCCCCAGAAAGGGGCCTATTCTTTCCTTTTAACTTCCTTTCCTTTTCTTTTCCTTTCCTTTCCTTCTTTCCTTTCCTTCTCTCTCTCTCTCTCTCTCTCTCTTTACCATAAAAGACTTCAGTTTACTTAATTTAACAAAAAAGATATCTTACTCAACTATCTTTTATATTTTATATTTTCAATTTTAACAACATGGCACAGGGAATTCTGTTTTTAAAGATTTTATTTATATATTTATTTGACAGAGAGAGAGAGAGAGAGAAAGCATAAGCAGGGGATGCTGCAGGAAGACAGAGAGAAGCAGGCTCCCCACTGAACTGGGAACACAACATGGAGTTTGAACCCAGGACCCCAGGATCATGACCTGAGCCAAAGGCAGGTTTAACCAACTGAGCCACCCAGGAACCCCAGCATAGGGAATTCTTTATGCTAATTTTAAAGCTCCTTGGTTGAGCTCTAACACCAATACCGGTTTTATTTTTAATTTTTAACTTTTTGAGTAAAGTTTACACACAATGTCACATTAGTTTCAGGTGCACAATATAGTGATTGGGCAAGTTTACACATTATGCTACGCTTACCACAAGTGTAGCTACCATCTGTCACCAAAAATGGACACATAGATGAATAGAAGAACAGAATAGAATAGAATAGGATAGAAGAATAGAAGAATAGAATAGAATAGAATAGAATAGAATAGAATAGAATAGAATAGAATAGAATAGAAGAATAGAATAGAATAGAATAGAATAGCCACACTTACATGGTCAATTAATCCATAACAGAGAAAGCAAGAATATCCAATGGGGAAAAATTCTCTTCAATAACTGGTGTTGGGAAAACTAGACAGCAACATACAAAAGAATGAAACTGGATTGCTCTCTTATACCATACACAAAAATAGACTCAAAATGGAATGAAGGTGGCTCATTCTCACCAACCATTTCTTCCGCTCCATGACTGTCTCAACAATTGACTTCACATAGCCAGATACTTTCTGAAGGTGTGCTCTCTATCTCTCAGATCTCCACATAGCTTGCCTCCTCCAAATCACAGCTGTCTTGGCCCAGTGCCATCCTGCAATCAAGCTCAACCATCTAGCCTAAGTTGCATCTCCCACTCTTACCTGTGTACCTCTATTCTGTTATCCTGTTTTATGGTCTTCTTAGCACTTGTGTCTCTATGAAATGATCCTTGTTTCTATGGGATGTTTTGTTTCTCACTTTCTTCACCAAAGTGTAAGGTCCAGAGAGGCAGGAACATCATTTTTCAGATTCACTGTTACATCCCCAGTGCCTGGGAAAGTACCCATTATACTATGGGCTCAAAATATTTGGGGAATGAATGAATTTATGAATAAGTGGAGATCAGTGTAAGTAAGAAGATATCAACTATATTCAGAAATGGAGAGTCTATGAGTCCTTGGTTAGCTCCTTTATATATCTATCCTACCCGTACACTTCCATAAAGAGAGTTGATAGAGGTGCATATATGGAATCATATTTCTCAGGTCAGGCTGTGAAGTCAGGGTGATTGAGTAATTAACTTTAAATTATTACCAAATGTATGTGGATAAATTTTTCTGACATCCATCTTACCCAGGTAGGTAAGCACACAGATCCTGAAGTGCACTGCTGAGGTCACAGTCTGGTTACATAACTGGCTTCATAGTGGGAACTTGGGCAAATTAGCCTCTCTGTGCTTCACTTTCTTAGCTTGTAAAATAAAAATAGACAGATTACTTCCCAAATTGGGTTGTTCTGAAAATTAATGGAGTTAATTTAAGTAATATGCTTAAAACAATGTCTAGCATGTCATAGCACCATAAGCCTTTTCGATTATTACTATTATCATTCTCATTTCTTATACTGTACGTCTAAGTCATAGGAATTTGAACCATTTTTTGTTACAGATTCTGAGAGTCTGGTGAAGCCTATAGAGCATTTCTCACAATAATGCTGTTAAAGACAAAATAAACTACATAATATTATAAAGGAAGCAAATATATTGAAATATATTTATCAAAATGTTTAAAAACTGTGGTATAGAGAGAGGCCTGGTTACCTCAGTCAGTTAAACATCTAACTCTTGGTTTTAGCTCAGATCATGATCTCAGGGTCGTGAGATGGAGCCTGACTTGGACTCTGTGCTCAGCAGGGAGTCCCTTTCCCCGTAAGCTTGTGCACTCTTTCTCTAAAAATAAATTAACAAATCTTTAAAGAAACCTATGATATAAAAATATAATATATCTTCTTTTTAAACACATTAAAATATAAGATATATTGGCAGGACTCATAATCACCAAAATTTTAAAGTAGTAAAAAGTATAAATAATATTTTAAGATATTAGCAGCAACAATGAAAATATTTCTGATTTCTATTAGCAGCAAAATCACAGTTGCTGCTAATACTGTGATAGCCATCACTAATAATTGAAGGGAAAGCTAAATTCTAGTTAGAGGTTAAAGAAAATGAAGATGCTAATTTTTTTCCCATTGTAGTTCACAGACACTGATCATATCCACAGTTGATGTAATCCAAAGTAAGAATTTTTGCTATAAGTACTGTTTCCAGCTCCTCTAACAGCTATCCCAGGGTACTTCAGCAAAATATACATAGCTTTTATATATGTATTCTTAGAAATGGATGTGATTTGACTCCTAGACATATAACCAATAGAAATGTCCATGCAGAGAGTTAGAACAAATTATTTTAAGATTTGTGTGGAATCAGAAGAGACCCCGAATAGCCAGGGGAATTTTAAAAAAGAAAACTATAGCTGGGGGCATCACAATGCCAGATTTCAGGTTGTACTACAAAGCTGTGGTCATCAAGACAGTGTGGTACTGGCACAAAAACAGACACATAGATCAGTGGAACAGAATAGAGAATCCAGAAGTGGACCCTGAACTTTATGGGCAACTAATATTCGATAAAGGAGGAAAGACTATCCATTGGAAGAAAGACAGTCTCTTCAATAAATGGTGCTGGGAAAATTGGACATCCACATGCAGAAGAATGAAACTAGACCACTCTCTTTCACCATACACAAAGATAAACTCAAAATGGATGAAAGATCTAAATGTGAGACAAGATTCCATCAAAATCCTAGAGAAGAACACAGGCAACACCCTTTTTGAACTCGGCCACAGTAACTTCTTGCAAGATACATCCACGAAGGCAAAAGAAACAAAAGCAAAAATGAACTATTGGGACTTCATCAAGATAAGAAGCTTTTGCACAGCAAAGGATACAGTCAACAAAACTCAAAGACAACCTACAGAATGGGAGAAGATATTTGCAAATGACATATCAGATAAAGGGCTAGTTTCCAAGATCTATAAAGAACTTCTTAAACTCAACACCAAAGAAACAAACAATCCAATCATGAAATGGGCAAAAGACATGAACAGAAATCTCACAGAGGAAGACATAGACATGGCCAACATGCATATGAGAAAATGCTCTGCATCACTTGCCATCAGGGAAATACAAATCAAAACTACAATGAGATACCACCTCACACCAGTGAGAATGGGGAACATTAACAAGGCAGGAAACAACAAATGTTGGAGAGGATGCGGAGAAAAGGGAACCCTCTTACACTGTTGGTGGGAATGTGAACTGGTGCAGCCACTCTGGAAAACTGTGTGGAGGTTCCTCAAACAGTTAAAAATATACCTGCCCTACGACCCAGCAATTGCACTGTTGGGGATTTACCCCAAAGATACAAATGCAATGAAACGCCGGGACACCTGCACCCCGATGTTTCTAGCAGCAATGGCCACGATAGCCAAATTGTGGAAGGAGCCTCGGTGTCCAACGAAAGATGAATGGATAAAGAAGATGTGGTTTATGTATACAATGGAATATTACTCAGCTATTAGAAATGACTAATACCCACCATTTGCTTCAACGTGGATGGAACTGGAGGGTATTACGCTGAGTGAAGTAAGTCAGTCGGAGAAGGACAAACATTATATGTTCTCATTCATTTGGGGAATATAAATAATAGTGAAAGGGAATATAAGGGAAGGGAGAAGAAATGTGTGGGAAATATCAGAAAGGGAGACAGAACGTAAAGACTGCTAACTCTGGGAAACGAACTAGGGGTGGTAGAAGGGGAGGAGGGCGGGGGGTGGGAGTGAATGGGTGACGGGCACTGGGTGTTATTCTGTATGTTAGTAAATTGAACACCAATAAAAAAAAAATAAAAAAAATATATAGGTCAGTACTAATCTGCCAGCTGTCCAAAAAAAAAAAAAGAAATGTCCATGCACATATGCACACAAGAATGCTTTTCACAGTGTCTGAAATGGCAAAAGACTGTAAATAACTCACATATCCATTGACAAAAATATTTTTTTCTTAAGGTTTAAGATTTATTTATTTATTCATGAGAGACACAGAGAGAGAGGCAGAGGCACAGGCAGAGGGAGGAGAAACAGGTTCCATGCAGGGCGCCCAATTTGGGACTCGATCCCGGATGTCCAGGATCATGCCCTGAGCCAAAGGCAGACACTTAACCACTGAGCCACCCAGGTGTCCCCGTTGACAAAAATCTATTAAAATAATTTTATTAGTTTGCACTCTATGAAATACAAGTTTTGTTTTTGTTGGTTAAAGAAGAACATAAAGGCTGAAAATGGTCTCCATGGAATGACACAAAAGTCACTCTTAATACCATTATCCTATTTTTGTAGAAACACACTTAATTGCATAGGTATACTAGTTAACAGTGGTTATGGGTGTGGTTGATTATAGGAAACTTTCACTTTCTACACATTGTGGCAATTCTTTTTCCAATAAACCTGTGTCTTCAATTATCAAAAATATGATGATCATTTTTGAAAAATCAAACCCAGCCCTCTCAGGTTTCCTGGCATCCAGAAGCTTATGTTTTAGTGAACATGTGACAAAACATACTTATTACTATTTGCATGTCTGTGGGAAGTCTCAGACAAACAACCTCTGGGGTTTTTCCCAGAATTCCTACATAAAAATGATGCTGTGCTTCTCACGCCTCAATCTATTGGTTTTGTGCTACTCAGACATGAACTAGCATTTAATCTCAGAAGCTTTGAAATTGTTTTGGTCCATTTGGTTTAGTCTGCTAATACTCCTGTTTCTGGACCCCTCTCTCTATCCACTCTAGGATTATTGTTCCTTGATGTGAACCAACTGCTTAAACAATGTCCGGTTGCCCATTTCTTACTCTTTATTCTATCTGTAGCAAAGCATTTCTTTATATTCACTCCTCTCCATGAATTTAGTCCATGCCTGCCATCAGGCCTCATCCTACTATTAGGGAAGAGAGCAAATTCCAGGTTAGGGAAGCTGGTGTGGGCACAACAACTATACAGCTATCTCTTCATATACATATTTAAGCATTACCCTTAAAATGCCAAAATCAATGACAACAATTTGTTCTAGGAATCCACGCTTCTAAAAAAAATTGCCACCTCCTCTTCCTTTCATTTGCACATCATATCATCTCTCAACCACAGAAAGCTAGCTCCTGCCTCCACCATGCTTCTCTCTAAAGTCTCCAACAAGCTCCAGAGTGCTGCTGTTCTTTTCTCCTTTGTCCTCATGAAATCTGATGTTGTTGCTTATTGACACATTTGTGGAAGTCTATCCTTCACTTCTGGAATATCATGCTATTGATTTCTTCTTTCTTCTCCTTTATAGATTCACCTTTTCCACTCTTAAAGGTCAACATTCTTCATTCTGCCTATGTAATCAATAGGATTGTATCATTTTATTAGTTAAATTTTATAGATTCCCCACTGCTTTTAGTATAAAACAATTGGTTGATCAACCAAAGCCTTTCATGATTTAGTTTCTGCCTACTTCCCTAGCCTCATTTCCTGCCGTACCCACCACAGATGGCTCAGTTCAGCCATATGACACAATTTGCTGCTTGTTCCCTCTGAATCTATGTCTCATGTCCATGCATTTATACATTGGTCTCTTACTTGAAGCACTCAATTTCCACACACACTTCACTACCATCGTCACACATATCTATACACACATCTGATGTAAGTCTAGCTAATGTGAACCTATCCTTGAAAACTCAGTGTCACCTACCATATAGTTTTCCTTTATTCTCACCTCTTACTACCAATTTAATTTATTTTTTTAAAGATTTTATTTATTCATGAGAAACACAGAGAGAGAGAGAGAGAGAGACAGAGACAGAGAGATGCAGAGACACAGGCAAAGGGAGAAGCAGGCTCCATGCAGGGAGCTCAATGTGGGATTTGTTTCCAGGACTCCCAGGATCACACCCTGGGCCAAAGGCAGGTGCTAAACTGCTGAGCCACCCAGTGATCCCCCAATTTAATTTAAATCTATAATGTGCTATCACTATCATGGTTCAATTACATGGCACTACCTCCTCCACTAAGGCCAGAAATTTCAAGCACAGAAATAATGTCTTTTCGAATTCCATATCATCAGTATCGATTGGGTACTTTGCAAATATATGTGGAATAAATAAATGGATGATTTACTTTATAATACAAACCCCCATTTACTCCACTACTCAGTCCCCACACTGCTAATCAGCTTATGGCACTCTCTTCCTGACAACTCTCCTCCATGCCTCCATGAGAATAAAGTCGAAACCCCTTAATCTAGAACCTAAGAGTTCATACTTAATCTAAAAATTTATTTCCAGAATTATTTCCTACAATATTCCCCATCATGGATCATTTGCTACAGCCCTTCTCTATTGTGCATTCTTCCCTGACTTCTTCTATTCTCATTTCAGGCCTTGGCTTATCAAAGGAAAACAACAAATCAGTCTCATTTGGGGAATTTTGCTTGCCTCAGGAAAAATTGATTTCTCCTTTCTACTCATTTCTAATACAAAATGCCTTTATTTAGTGTTAATTACATTTTGCTATTTTTATATACAATTGTATATAATTGAGATACAATGTCTCTAGAGACAGAGAATTTGTCTCACTCCTCTCTGCTCACTCTTCTATTCCTCACCCCCGACTTGCATATAACTGGTAATCAACAAACATTTGTCAAATCACATATATTTAACTGAGAAATTTTACCTTATTTAAAAAGAAGTTTAAATTGTGAATTCTCTAAAGCAAAATTATGCCTAAGTTCCAAATGCTATACTACATCTGGTTTACTCTAAGCACTGCAACTTCACAGGAAACAAACAACCAGAAAACCTGGTCGCAGGTAACAAAAGCCAAGACTGACAGGGATGACTACATGAAACTAAAAAGCTTCTGCAGAGCAAAGAAAAGAATTGACAGAAGGAAAAGGCAACTTACAGCAGGAGAAGATATTTGCAAAGCATATATCTGACCAAGGGTTAATATCCAAAATATATATATTTTTTAAAAAACTGCTGCAACTTAATAGCAATAATAATTACAATCTGCTTAAACATGGTCAAAGGATTTAAATAAACATTTCTCCAAAGACAACATGCAAATGGCCAACAGACATATGAAAAGGTGTTCAACATCACTAAGTATCAGAAAAATGCAAATCAAAAATATAAGGACTGCTAATCTCACATATGTTAAAATGGGTGTTACTGAAAAACAAAAGATAGCAAGTGTTTCGAAGACGTGGAAAAAAGGAACCTTTGTACACTCTTGGTGGGAGTGTAAAATGATGTAGACACTATGGAAACCAGTATGAAAGTTCCTCAATAAATTAAAAACAAAACTAATCAAGCCATCCCACTGATGGGTATATATGCAAAGGAAGTGAAATCAGAATCTTGAAGAGATACCTGCATTCCCATGCTCACTGAATCATTATTTACAATAGCTAAGACATGAAACAACCTAAATGTCCTTAAGTGAATGAAAGGATAAAGATGGTGTGGCATGCATATATACATATATGAATATTATTCAAACTTAGAAGAAATACTGGGGTGCCTGGGTGGCTCAGTCGGTTAAGCATCTGCCTTTGGCTCAGGCCATGACCCCAGAATCCTGGGATGGAGCCCCACATCAAGCTCCTTGCTCAGTGGAGAGTCCGTTTGTCTCTCCACTCTGCCCCTCCTCACCCTGTTCAGACTCTCTCTCTCTCTCTCTCTCTCAATCTCTCTCAAATAAATAAATAATCTTAAAAAAGAGAAAAATGAAAGAAATCTTGCCATTTGGGACAACATGGATGAACCTGGAGGACATCATGATAAGTAAAATAAGCTAAACACAGAAGGACATATATTACATGATCTCACATTTATGAAGAATCCAAAATAGTCAAACTCACAGAAACAGTAGAATGGTAGTTGGGGAGAGAGGGCAATGGGGACATACTGGTTAAAAGGTATAAATTTTCAGTTATGCAAAATGAATAATTCCTAGAGATCTACTTACAGCATAGTGCCCATAATTAACAATACTATATTGTATAGTTAATACTTTGTTAAGAGGGTCTTGTGTTAGATGTTTTTATCACAAATAATAATAAATAAATAAAAGTGGGAGGAAGCTTCTAGAAGTGAGGGATATGTTTATGGCATTAAGGTGATGGTTTCATGGGTGTATACTTATCTCCAAATTCACCAAAAGTATACATTAAATATGCACAGCTTTTGTATGTCAATCATACTTCAATAAAGTGTTTTTTTAAAAAACCTGGAAAATACAAATGTCATTAATACAGTTACAGAAAAAAAAAAGTTCCCTAAATATCTTAATAACATTATTATCAGCCAAAAACAAGGTACAGAGATCCCTGGGTGGCTCAGCGGTTCAGCACCTGCCTTTGGCCCAGGACATGATCCTGGGGTCCCGGGATCAAGTCCCGCGTGGGGCTCCCCGCATGGAGCCTGCTTCTCCCTCTGCCTGTGTCTCTGCCTCTCTCTCTCTCTCTCTATGTCTATCATGAATAAATAAATAAAATCTTAAAAAAAGGTACAATTTAATAAATAAGAATGAATATAATATGTGAAAGTAATAATAATAATAATAACAATAACAACAATAATAATATTCTATGAAGAAGGCCATGCTTTCTGTAAAGGCAGTATTTGTTCCAGGGGATTGCATATACATTTCCTTTAGTGATTTTAAAAGAAATGGAATATACAAAGAGTTACACTTCAAGATCTATTTATAGGTATTGCTAACAAAGATTCAAAGATGTCAATAAGGTCAAAGTAGGCAGTGATATTGGAAAAGACAAATATCTTTTGGGGACATTTGTAGCCAATAAAATATGAATTTCTTTATGAATACAGAACTCAAAGGAAAAAACAAAGCTAGCATCTCTGGTTTTCTTTTTTTTTTAAAGATTTTATTTATTTATTTATTTATTTACTTACTTACTTACTTACTTACTTACTTACTTATTTATTTGAGAGAGAGAGAGAGCATAGGGAGGGAGAGAGGGGAGCAAGGAGTAGAAGGGGAGAGGGAGGGAAAGAATCTCCAGCAGACTGTGCTGAGCACAGAGCCTGATTTGGTCTTGATCTCATAACCCTGAGATCAGGTCCTTAGCTGAAACCAAGAGTCAGACATTTAACCAACTGAGCCACTCAGGCACTCTGACATCTCTGGCTTTCTTAAAACAGCCTTGAGCTTGCACCCCTAAAAATGCATTCTTTCCTCTTAGCCTGTCCTCCACTTCTTCCATTCCTCTCAGAAGCACAGGGAAATTCCAATGTTCTCCTGT
Source organism: Canis lupus dingo (assembly GCF_003254725.2). Lineage (NCBI taxonomy): Eukaryota > Metazoa > Chordata > Mammalia > Carnivora > Canidae > Canis > Canis lupus. The sequence continues at coordinate 25,825,775 of NC_064249.1, forward strand.
TCATTGACCAAAGAAGAGCACATCAACTGTGGTAGAAGTTGCTAGTTCTCTGGTGACTATGTCAGAAACCCATGTATTTCTCCAGGTATTACTCAGCATGCAAAACCTTCAGTAAATAAACAGTTTGGGCCTCCTTTATGGTTCAGACAATAACAATACAAATGAATCTAGGTGAAGGTGGAGGTTGGAGGTAGGGATGAGGTCAGGGTGATAAAGGGGAGAGAGAGAAAGAGTGATATGAAGGGAAATCCCCTTCTTGACTCTGCGCACAGCTTTTTTTTTTCTCTCTCTGAAGTATCATTTTTGCATCAAACCCAGCTTAATGAGCTTAACCCTCTGTTAGACCCTGTCATGGAGTTACAAAAAAAATTTTCCCATACCTGTGAATCAATCTATTTTTATACATGGAAAACAACTGGAAAATAACATAGGGCATTTTATTATCAAAGGTCAGTTATAACCAAATGATTCAGAATTCTTGCTTTGAGTAGTCAGGATTAAGAGTTGCAGGAGCCAGAATTTACTAAGAAGGTTTTTCTGGTGAGCATGAAACCTAAATTTATTTTGGAAATGTAAACTATTTTGAAAGGCAGAGTACAAGCATCAACATAGCATAAGGAGCTTGGCTAAATAAACTGGGCTTGCCTTCTTACAAAATCTTAGAAACCTGAAATATCTTAAGGATTTCTCAAAGGTCAATTTATCTTAGGCTTTACTTTAATTCTGTTTTCCTTCCCAATTATTTAAAAATCCTAATAATAAATTTACTTTGATTTTATGCTTAGTTGCCTCTCTTTGTACAGTCCCAGGAATCATGAGAAAAGAAAGATAAAATATCAAAAATAAAATAGTCCTCTTCCTCTTTCACTTTCCCTGTCTTTCCTGAGCAACGTAGTATAAAGACATTAGATAGGACTGAGCCAGATAGGCATTAAAACATGAAGTGTAGGAGGAGGATCTTGTTATAAGGTTTTGGAACCCATAAGTGCTAAGGGTGGTATCCACACAGGATTCATAACCCAAGAAGATGAGTAGATAGTCCATGAAAAAGGGTGACTTGGTGTGGGTGGAAGAGCCTGAGCAGGGTTAATAAGACTTCCATAATAGAAGTAGGCCTGAAGTGATGCAATAAAGGTGAAAAGGGTACCTACATGAGTGTATCAATTGGCCATCCTTGGGAGCTCAGAGAAAGATATGATGTGTCTGAGTCCAAGAAAGATACAGAAGGCATCAACACAGAAGGTAGTGTAATGTAGGGTGTTGAAGCCCAAGTGGTAGATGAAGAGGGTATCTATCTGCATGGGAACATGGCCAGGCATGGGTGTCAGAGTCTAAACAGGCTGATGAGGGTATCTTGTGATGAGGCCCTACACAAATTGTCTGTGTCCAAGTGGGATGAAGAGGGGCAGGCCACTGTCAAATATTGTAACCTGAGCAAGAGCATTAGAAACTATAAGGCACCAGAGGGCTTCAGCCTAAGGATGTAGTCAATACAGGACATTTGAGCTCAAGTGGTGCTAGGCTGCAGACCATTAGAAATTAAGACAGTCGGGGATCCCTGGGTGGCTCAGCGGTTTAGCGCCTGCCTTTGGCCCGGGCGTGATCCTGGAGTCCCGGGATCGAGTCCCACGTCGGGCTCCTGGCATGGAGCCTGCTTCTCCCTCCTCCTGTGTCTCTGCCTCTCTCTCTCTCTTTCTATGTCTATCATAAATAAATAAATAAATCTTAAAAAAAAAGAAATTAAGACAGTAACAATAGGAGATTAGTTACAAACAGGGAGGTTGACCAAATAAGAATCATATTCAGGATAACAGAAGTCTGCTTTCTTATTGTTGGAAAAGAGAGTTACAAACATAGAAAGGAAGAAAATTGGAATAAATCATATCGTATTGGATTAGAATTAAAAATATTGGCATGAAAATATGGATTTTAATATATATATAAAGAGATATAGATAAAAATGTGTGTGCATACAAACACACACACAAATACATATATTCTTCACTACTTCTGTTCATTGAGAGGGCCTGAGAGTAGTGACATCCCAAGAATAATGAGCACATCTAGCTTCCAGATCATGGTTTCTAACTACTGTCATTAAACGAGACCAGAACTCCTTAGAGAAACATCTGATTCTATATCTGTGATAAGAAAAGCACAAAATGAGCCTGGAGCATCCTGCTAGGCCAATGACGTAAGAAAGTGCTCAAAGAATGATGAGGATGTATCAACACAGAATTCAGATTGAAGAATCTCCTAATGGCCAAACTACAAACAATTTGAACAACTAAAATAAATAATGGTAGTAATGCATTTTAATCTGTGGAATAAAATAGGAATCCATAAGACTAGGTTAATACAAATAAGTGAAAAACTGAAGAAAAAGCTTGATTTGAAATGAGATATTTACTTAGTTTCAAACCAATCTCCCTCCCACCCCACTCCAATATATAAAGGGGAAAACAGTAACTTTCCAGTGGATCATATCACCTTAGTGTGGTGATATCACCTTAATAAAATGATCAAATTAGGGCATCTGGGTGGCTCAGTGGTTGGGTGTCTGTCTGCCTTTGGCTCGGGTCATGATCCTGGGGTCCTGGGATAGAGTTCCACATCATGCTCCTCACAGGGAACCTGCTTCTCCCTCTGCCTATGTCTCTGACTCCATGTCTCTCATAAATAAAATCTTAAAAAAATATCAAATTAGCACCATCAATATGGCAAAACTCTCAAAACTGTATGCTACCTGATAGGATATGGTGAGAAGAACACAGCATTAATTCTGTGCTGTTGTTGCCTACCAAAGAATAACCTGAGTCTAATCATGATGAAACATCAGAGAAAAGCAAACTGAAGGACACTCTACAAAATAACAAATCTGTCATCTTCAAAAGTGCCCAAGTCACAAAAATCAAAGAAAGATGACTAAAGATGGAAACACACTAAAGAGACACAAGCAAATGGAATGTGTGATTCTGAACTGGATCCTTTTCTTATGAAGGACGTTAGGGACAATAGCTAAAACTTCAATAGGGGGATAGGACAGGCTGGTAGAAATATGTCACTATAATTTACTGATTTTCATGGTTGTTACATGTGGTTATCTAGAAGAATGCTCTTGTTTGTTAGGAATAAAAGTTTTTAGGTATAAAAGACTATCTTGTCAACAACTTACTCTCAAATGAGTAAGTTACTCTCACATTTGAGTATTGTAGCTTCTTTGTAAGTTTGAGATAGTTTCAGAATTTTAAAATGGTAAATTTGCCATACCATGTGTTCTGGGCTGGCAGGGATCTGACTGACAGAGGCCTTGTGTGGAGTCTTTCCTAAGTGACCCAGGACGAAAGGACACAAGACTGCAGGGCAGCATACCCTACCCCACTCGGTGATCAAGGGAGTGACACATCTGTGTGTTCTCATAGCAGAGATGTCCTGATGTATGTGCAGGGCAGTCCTTTCTCATTCTGAATCATTAGGTAAAATGAGCTTCCTCTGATATTTTCAGTAAAAATGATTTTTTTAAAAAAGCCCTCTCGTTTTGGGCCCATTATCATGTAGTGAGCCTATAGTAATGGGACAAGAGGAGAATAAACCTGAATTTGGAAAGTTAAAACCTGGTTTGACCTTGGCTTCTCTGGAGAACCCTTCTTTCCTACTGCACTGGTTGCTATAAACATCAAATGAGATATGTGTGGAAAGTCTTTATGGAGTGCTATGTAAATGGTAGTATTACAGTGGCTGCTCCCTACCATCAAAGCTTACATGAGACAAAGTTAAGAAGTAAAGGAGGTTGTTTTTGGTTTCCTTCCTCTATTTTCCTTTTCCTCACTTCTTGTAGCCTTCTGAAACTACCTCCAATCCAGTGTTCTCAGCAGCCTACTCTATTACTCTATCCTAACCCACTTGGAAGTATCTCTTCCATCTCTCTCTCTCTTTTTTTTTCTCTCCCATCTCCTTATCAAAATCCTAGTTGTTTCTCCAGCAAAGGAAAACATATGAGTCAATCACATATCTCAACCACTTTACCATGTGCTAAACCTGTAGGAGCAATCCAGAAGGTATATGACAGAAAGTCCTTGCCTTCAGAAAGATTGCACTCCAGTTGAATTACTAACATGTCTAGATACTGTTTTCATTTTAAAGGAGAATATTTTAAAAGATAATATTTTGATGCCACAACACAAATGTCCAAGTGAGCTAATTAAACTATGTAACAGATGAGTCTCCTGAAGCATGGTATGGGGATGGGGAGGGAAGCAGTGAGATGGATGGCAAAGGAAAAGGTGACCATTCTCAAACCAAGCCTCCCCGGGGCAGCTACCTTGCTTCCTCATCTGTAAGTATAAATATGTATGATACTTACTCCATGAAGTTGTTGGAGGATTAAGAGCTGATACTTAGAATAGTGCCAGGTACTTAATAAGTACTAGGTAAGCACTAAATGTTAGCATCAAATTACGAAGCTGTGGAAATAAGGCAGTTCTAGGCAACAAATGACACTCATCTAAGTAGAAAAGAAGGATGAGAAAAAGCAGGAGGCCCGGGAGAAAGACAAGGAGCAAAAACACTGAGCATTGTACCACCTACAGCACCTCAATTTAAGTAATAAATAAAGTAATTAAGTAAATAAAAAAGTAATACAAACTTAAGTAATAATATTAAATCCTTAAATATGCTTAAATTTCTTAAAACTTAAATATTAATAATGAAACCTTTAACTTCCTGCCTGTGAAATCATTTTGCCCATGGCAAAACCTATTCACGTGTAAGGTATACGTATGCAAATATATTTATGGAAAGAACAGGAAAATGAGGTTTCAGCTCACATAGGGAAAATAACATTGGTTTTGTTGGTTTTAACCATGTGAACATTAGGTTTCATGGACCGTATCCAATTACACCATATCCATGATGTCAACTTGGTTGGATCAAAATTTTCAGGGTTGCTACCATGGCATGTTGGCTTCACTACTTCTTTATATTACTATACCTATTTAGAGCCATATGTGCCTCCTCCTGGGTGAAAGGGAGAGGAAAAATTGAGGCTGATCATGAATTCCCTTATTTGGTTTTCCTTTCTGGAAGAAATAGCTTTTAAGTCTAAAAAGAAAGCACAAGGAATAGCATGCCTGAGAGCAGCACACCATGTCTCCTTGTGTCAATCTATCTCTAAATATTTAGCAGGAAATTGCATGACCCAAGGCATGATCCACTAGAAACTGGAACTAGAAAGTATTATGCTAAGTAAAATAGACAGAGAAAGACAAGTACCATAACTACAAAACTTTCTTTGCAGCCCCTGACTCCAACAAAAGCCAACCCTCTCCCAAGCCCAGCCATGTTAAGGTCTCCTTTGCTAAGAGTAAAGGACATGATAGCTCCAAAATGCATTCTCTCATAGTTTGTAGGTTGAAGTTAATAATCTGAGCACACAAAATACCATTTATTTATATTTATCTATTTATATAGAAATTAAAGTATGCTGGTCTAAAGAAAGCAATAGTGGTAATTTTTAATAATACTTAAATCTATTGAGCAGTTATTTTATACTAGATACTGTGTATTATCCAATCCTCACAAAACTATATATATATATTTGAGCTATATGAGCTATATAATATGATTCCTATTTTACAGATTAGAAAAATGAGACTTGGAAGAGTTAAGTACTCTAAGTTACATATCTACAGAAAAGCAGAACCAAGATTTTAATTCAGATAGTTAAAAGTTAAAGCACTCAAACTACCAAACTGGAGAATGCATTTGCAAATGATATATCCAATAAAGGGTTAATATCCAAAATATATAAAGAATTTATGCAACTCACCACCAGAAAAACAAATAATCTGATTGAAAAATGGACAGAGGACCTGAATAGACATTTTTCCAAAGAAGAGAGAGACAAGATGGCCAACAGAAACATGAAAAGATGTTCAACATGACTATCAGGGAAATGGAAATCAAAGCCACAATGAGATACAAAAATCAAAATGTCATATGATCCAGTAACTCAAATATGATATATTTACCCGAAGAAATTGAAAACACTAATTCAAAAAGGTATATGCACCCCTATGTTTACTGCAGCATTATTTACAATAGGCAAATTATAGAAGCAACCCAAGTGTCTGTCAAAAGATGAATGGAGAAAGGTGTGATACAGAGATAGAGATATAGATATAAACACAGAATGGAATATTACTCAGCCATAAAAAAGAATAAGATCCTGCCATTTGCAGCGACCTGTGTGGAACTAGAAAGTATTATGCTAAGTAAAATACTCAGAGAAAGACAAATACCATATAATTTCACTTATCTGTGAAATCTAAAACACAAAGGAACAAACAAAAAAAACCCAGAAATGTACCTACAAATACTGAGAAGAATTAGGTGGTTGCCAGAGGGAAGGGAGGTGGAGGGATTGGTAAAATGGTGAAGGAGATTGGGAAGTACAAGTTTTCAGTTATGGAATGAATAAGTCATAGGGATGAAAGGTATAACATAGGAATATAATTAATGGTACTGTAACAGTGTTGTATGGTGACAGATGGTAACTAAGTTTGTGGTGAGCATATCATAATGTATATAGTTGTTGAACCACTATGTTGTACACCTGAAACCAGTATAACATTGTGTATCAATTATACTCCAATAAAACAATTTAAAGCTTTCATTCTTAACCATTTTACTAGGCTAATTTTAATAATATGTTTTAGTAGAATATGCAATAATAATTGAAAGCAATAACTTTAAAAATGCCTTTTTTTAACTTTTGGTTTCAAAATAATTTTAGATTTAAAAATTTTGACTCCAGTATAGTTAACATACAGTGTTATAGTAGTTTCAGATGTACAATATAGTGATGCAACACTTCATCACCCAGTGCTCATCACAAGTGCAATCCTTAATCTCCATCAGCTATTTCACCCATCCACCCACCACCTCCCCTCTGATAACCATTAGTTTGTTTTCTATAGGTAAGAGTCTGTTTCTTGGTTGCTTTCTTTGCTCATTTGCTTTGTTTTTTAATTCCACATATGAATGAAATGATATAGTATTTGTCTTTCTCTGACTGACTTTTTAAATATAGCATTATATTCTCTAGCTCCATCCAAGACATTGCAAATGGCAAGATTTCATTCTTTTTTAATGGTTGAATAATAATCCATTATATATATATGTATTCCAATATATATATTTCATTCATATTCTATAATAACATTCCATTATATATATATATATATATATATATATATATATATATAATCTTTATCTTTTCATCTGTCAATGGACACTTGACTGCTTCCATAATTTGGGTATTGTAAATAATGCTCCAACAAACACAGAAGTGCCTGTATCTTTTTGAATTAGTGCTTTTGTATTCTTTGGGTAAATACCCTATAGTAATATTACTGGATCATATGGTAATTCTATTTTTAATTTTTTAGCCACCTCCATACTGTTTTCCAGAGTGGCTGCACCAGTTTGCATTCTCACCAACAAAGCATGAGAGTTCCTATCTCTCTGCATCCTCATCAACACCTATTATTTCCTGTTGTTGTTGATTTTAGCCATTCTGACAGGTGTGAGGTGATATGTCATTGTGGTCTTGACTTGCATTTCTCTGATGACAAGTCATGTTGAGCATCTTTTCATGTGTCTGCTGGCCATCTGGATGTGTCTTCTTTGCAGAAATGTCTTCTCATATCTTCTGCCCATTTTAATCAGATTATTTGGTTTTTGGATGTTGGATTGTTTAACTGCTTTATGTATTTTGGATACTAGCCCTTTACCAGAGACATCATTTGCAAATATCTCTCCTATTAAGTAGGTTCTTTTATAATTTTAGATTTATTATTTTGCAGTTGCAAAGATAGTACAGAGAGTTCCCACATGTCCTTCATCCAGCTTCCCTTAATGTTAATATTACATAACCATAGTACATTTTTGAAAGTAGAGATTAACATTGGTACAACATTAGTCCCTAAATTACAGACTTTATTCAGATTTCTCTAATTTTTTCTACTAATATCTTTTTCCCATTCCTAGATCCAACTCGTTTAGTTGTCACTCTCCTCCAATCTGCAATAGTTTCTTAGACTTTCCTTATTTTTCCTGACTTTGACACTTTTGAATAGTATTACTTAAGTATTTTGTAGATCATCCTTCCATCTGGGTTTTCAGAGGCTTTCTCATGATTATCCTGAAGTTACTAATCTGGGGTGAGGAATAACATACAGGTGAAGTCCCCTTTGCATCATATCATTATCAGTACATGACATCAACACGACTAGTGATGTTAATTTTGACCACTTGGTAAAGTGATGTCTGCAACATTTCTTCACTCTAAAGTGATTATTTTTACCTGTCTTACTCTGTTCGTTAGAACCAAGTCACCAAGTCTTACGCAAGGGGCCCAAATTAATATACACCTCCTAGAGAAGGGAGTATCAAAGAATTTGTGGATATATGTTTAAAACACCATGACAATTCATATTTAGGGAGTTCTGTTAGAACTGTGTGAATATTCTCTTTTTCCTTAAAATTTTTGTTACTGATTTTAGTATTCATCAATGGGCATTGCCTGTGGCAATTACTACTCTCATGTTGTAATAGTGATTTTGATTTTGATTTCCCTCATTGCTTCCATATTTATTATCTGGAACTCTTCTGCAAGTATGGTTTGTCGTTCTTCTTAATTAATTAATTATTTATTCAACCATTTATATCAAGGAATATAAATTCAGTATGTATAAAATCAGTATATAAATACCACATCATAGTCTCTTATTTATTTAAGCTTTTATCTAGAAATAATTTCAGATTTACAGAAAAGTTACAAAGACCTACCATATATCCCTCATTCTGTTTCTGTTTGCCCTAATGCTATCAGCTTGTAATACAATGGAATATTTGCTAAAACTAAGAAACTAACATTGATAGTTTCTTGATTGATAATAGCTTATTAACTTAATTAAGTTTCAAACTCAATTTTGATTTTACCAGTTTTCCTGTTAATGTCTTTTGCTGTTCTAGGAGCTGATCTAGGATGTTCCATTGCATTTTTTTAAAATATTTTATTTATTTATTCATGAGAGACACAGAGAGAGAGAGAGGCAGAGACACAGGCAGAGGGAGAAGTAGGCTCTCTGTGGGAAGCCCGATGTGGGACTCGATCCCAGGACCCTAGGATCATGACCTGAGCCAAAGGCAGATGCTCAACCACTAAGCCACCCAGGTGCCCCTGCTCTATGGCATTTTATTTTCATTTCTCCTTAGTCTTCTCTGGCCTGTGACAGTTCCTTTCTACCCCATCCTCTTCAGGAAGATTACATCATGCATCTGTAATATAGTTTGATTTATTTGATGACGTCTTCATTCCATCCTGGGATCTTTTCAATCTATTGGTTGATTTTTTTAAAAATTGCATATAGTAAAGTTCACTCTTGGTGACATACACTTCTATAGGTTTTCGCAAAAACACAGAGTGATATATCCATCACCTCAGTACCATTCAGACCAGTTTCATCACCCCAAAAATTCCTTTGTGCAGCCCATTTGTGTAGTCCAGCCTTTCTACTTCCTCAAACACTTGGTAGGAAATGATGTTTTCTATCTCTATAATTTTACCTTTTCTAGAATATCATACAAATGGAATCATACAATAGGTAGCCTAGCCTTTGGGGTTTAGCTTCTTCCATTTAGAAAAAAATGCATTTAAGATTCATCCATGTTATTGTGTGAATCATCAGAAAGCAAAAATTTTAAGTTTGATAAAGTTTAATTTATTAACTTTTTCTGTTATGGATCATACTATCGTTGTCATATATAAGACTTACTGCCAAGATCTTATAGATTTTTCTTCTATTTTCCTTTAGAGTTTTATAGTTTTATCTCTTCCATTTAGATTTATGATTTATTTTGAGTTAATTTCTATGTATTGTATAAAGTAAAGGGTCAAGTTTCACTTTTTGCATTAAGAATACCCAATCATTCTAGGCTACTTGTTAAAAAAGATTATCCTTCTCTTATTGAATTGCCTTGCAATCTTTTGTTGAAAGTCAATGGACTATACATAAGTGGGTATATTTCTGAGCTCTCTTGTCTGTTCCTTTGATTTATAAGTGTCTCTTTAGTTTAATATTCAACTGTCCTTATAACTGTAACTTTATGATTATAGACTTATAGCTCTATAATTTTTAAAATCAGAAAATGCAATTACTCCAACTTTGTTCTTCTTTTTAAAAATTGTCTTGGTTAAAAAAAAATGTCTTGGTTATTATAGGTGTCCTGAGACACTATGAAAGCACATATATGAGTTGCATCTTTCCACAATGTCAGCTTAATCAATCATAAAGCAAGGTTAACATAATTATACAGCAGGCTCAGAATTCCAAACTCAATGACATTTCACCATGTGATTAACTTGGCTTAAGGTCTTACAAGGCAAACAAAGCAGAACAGAAGACATGTCACACAATAAACAAGATAACAGAGGGTATAGGAAGTTAATGAACAAAACATTAAGTCAGTCTGGGTGCACAGCTGAGATAAGGCCTCAGTCAAGTCCGGGTCAGCTCTAGGCATTTACTGTTTATTATGTTCAAGCAGTCAAGGATCTCAGTTCTATTTGGAGATCAATTGCACTGAGCCTTTGGAAACAGCCGCATTTTTAAGTGATCAGAGAAGTCATGTCTGAAAAGTCTGACAGTTGCTGCAAATATCTTTCCTTTTTAAAGGAATTTCGTCAGTCTTAGGACACTGCAGATCTCTGCTTCCTCTGGTTATCAGTTCTGGGATGTCAGCTGACCCCGGGTTGGCCATGTCTCCTCACTGCCTCCCTTAACTCTTGTGTCATTGCTTCACACAGGCCCCTGCTTGATATGAGTGATTCCGTCTTGCTCTTTCCAATAAGTTTTCGCATTTACATGAAATGTTAGAATCAACTTGTCTTTCTACAAAAGAGCTTGATAAGATTCTGATTGAGGTTATACTGAATCTATATATCAATTTTTAGATAACTGATATTTTAAAAAGATTATGTCTTCTGATCCATGAACATGAAATATCCATTTACTTATTTAGGTCTCTTTATTTTTTTGTTTTTTGTTTTTATTTAAATTCTATTAATTAACATATAGCATATTATTAGTTTCAGAGGTAGATTTCAGTGATTCATCAGTCTTATACAACATCCAGCGCTTATTACATCAAGTGCCCTTCTTAATGTGCATCAACCAGTTACCCCATCCGCCATCCCCCTCCCCTCCCGCAACCCTGTTTGTTTCCTATGATTATGAGTCTCCTATGGTTTGTTTCCCTCTCTGATTTTGTCTAGTTTTGTTTTTGCCTCCCTCCCCCTATGCTCCTGTTTTGTTTCTTAAATTCCACATATGAGTGAGGTCATATGATAGACTTATTTTGCTTAGCATAATTACCCTCTAGTTCTATCCACATCATTGCAAATGGCAAGATTTCATTTTTTTGATGGCTGAGTAGTATTGTATTATCTATTATATATATTAATATAATATATATTACTACATATATATATTACATCTTCTTTATCCATTCACCTGTTGATGGACATCTGGGCTCTTTCCATAGTTTGGCTTTTGTGGACATTGCTGCTTTAAACACTGGGGTACTGGTGTCCCTTCAGATCACTACATTTGTATCTTTGGGGTAAATCTCTAGTAGTGCAGTTGCTGGGTCATACAAGTAGCTCTATTTTCAACTTTTTGAGGAAGCTCCATACTATTTTCCAGAGTGGCTAAACCAGCTTGCATTCCCACCAACAGTGTGGGAAGGTTTCCCTTTCTCCACATTCTTGCCAACGCCTGTCATTTCCTGATTTGTTAATTTTAGCCATTCTGACTGGTGTGAGGTGGTATCTCATTGTAGTTTTGACTTGCATTTCCCTGATGCTGAGTGATGTTGATCGTTTTTCCCTGTGTTTGTTGGCCATTTGTATGTCTTCCTTGGAGAAATATCTGTTCATGTCTTCTGCCCATTTCTTGATTGGATTGTTTGCTCTTTGGGTGTTGAGTTTGATAAGTTCTTTATAGATTTTGGATACTAGCACTTTATCTAATATGGCATTTGCAAACATCTTCTCCAATTCGGTGGGTTGTCTTTTGGCTTTGTTGACTGTTTCCTTTGCTGTGCAAAGGCTTTTTATCCTGATGAAGTCCCAATAGTTCATTTTTGCCTTTGTTTCCTTTGCCTTTTTCTAGGAAAAAGTTGCTTGGCTGAGGTCACAGAGGTTATTGTTCTGTGTTCTTCTCTATGAGTTTGATGGATTGATTTAGATCTCTTTAATTTCTCTGAGAATAGTGTTTCTTGAAGATGAAATTACAATAACCGAGAGTGAAGATGCACACAGCAAAGCCACAGAATTTAGAACTATCTAAGGCATTTTAACATGATGATGGCTATAACTGTATATATTTCAAAATCCTCTCAAGGAAATGGAATTTAGTAATTCATATCATAATGATAACCCAAAGTCATTTAGAGAGTATTCAATGCTATCTAGTGTATCACTTAATAAGGCAAAACAGTATATGCTTTTTAGAAATCTTTTAATAGTGTTAAAATTAAAATAAAGTATGGTACTTAAAAGAATAAGTTTCATTTAAATGGATAATTCACTAAAAAGAAATACATCATTTCCAATTATGGTGAAATATTGAGAAACCTCTACAAATGACACCCTTTGTCTCGTTTTAGAAGTGAGATAGGCAGACCAGGTTTCTCCTTCTGCCTGGGGAACTCCCTGAGAGAGAGACAGTAGGAGTTTTTCTTTCACTATATTTAGGGCTTTGCAGGATGTTGTTTGATCTTGTTTGTGATTGCAGAAAGTAGTGGCTGACAGTGTGCAGGTGCCTCTAAGAACTTCCCACAAGAAACACAATCTGTTTTCTCTCAGCAAAGAAAAAAAAAGGAAGCCCTGGTTTTCTCATAGATGTACTTTGGTTTCATACAGCAGACATGAAAGTTGTCAGGTTTGTTTTTCTTTCTCACAATACTAAGTAAATCTCCATTGACTTTACAGCTTTGGTAGTTAGAGAAGTTAAAGAACAGTTAAGGAACTTTGGTCATTGTGGACAATTGTTTCATGGGTCTTACTTTTTTATGATTCTCTGCTGAATGCTCCAATAAATGGACATTAGAGCCTAACTATATATTTGAACTATTGTACTCAGTCAGGGAAGAAATAGATATGGCCTCAAGAATTTTCTCATAGTAAATGCTATACAGGTTCAGCCCCAGCAGAGTATATGGGAAGAACCAGTGAAAAAATGTTCTTTAAAAAAAAAAAAATGTTCTTTTTTGTTAAAAACTCCTGTTGGCTTAAAAATTATTTTTTTTTTCTGAAAGTCAATTGTTATATAATATTATCACTGAGAAGGTTGAATATGGGAAGAGAAGAAAAACAAAAGCTAAGCCTGTGGAGGATGCAAACCACATTAGCATTTATAAATCTTTTTGTTATCGAAGGTCATATGGAATCCAGGAAATCACTGGTCTTTTAACTATTCCTCTAATCCTTTGTAGCAGAGAAGTAATATCACAATATAAAGTTTGTTTGTTTGATTTGTTTGCCATGGTTATTGTGGCCTATGAATATTTCTTATTTCACTTTGCCCAGAAAAAGGGGGGAGATCCCCATGAAAGTTGTAATCAATGTTCGCTTAATATTAACAAAATGTAACATTTCTCAATAACTACCTTTAACTTACCTCAATCTTTATATCATTAGTATATTATATGTAATGTTGGGTGGGGGAACAATTTAATTATATTTGGCATTACGTGAGGTGGAGGTCTCCAAAATCAAAAATACCTAAGATCAACTATTGACCTTAAATGACTTCAACATCCATACTGGGTGGGGGCAAATACAGTAATGCATACAAGATAGATGTTCTTCAAACCGTGGCTCTAGGGATGCCTGGGTGGCTCAGTGGTTGAGCATCTGCCTCAAAATCTTAAAAAAAAAAAAAAAAAAAAACAGTGGCTCTAATACCATAGCAATCATAAAAGCCCTATGGCATTTGCAGTGGTTGATTTGTTACCCCATCACCTCATTACTTTATTCCATGTTATTGCAGGTATAACTAGTCTCTTCTGCCTCTCTTTTCTTTGCAGCAACAGATTTAATTTTCTAAAACACATCTTTCATCATATCACTAACCTGCTCAAAAACATGTGGTCAGTCTTTGTTACTAAGAGGAGAAAATAACAAGTCTTTAACATAGCCATAGGGAAAAAAGTAGTCAAGCTTCCACCCTCTGGTTCTTATCTGCTGACCAGTCACTGAAGCTCCTTGGCTATAAGTATGTTCTTGGTGGGGAGGGGGGACTCCTGGGTAGCTCAGTAGATTAAGCATCTGCCTTGGGCCCAGGTCATGATCCTGGGATCCTGGGATCAAGCTCCACATCGAGCCCCACATTGGGCTTCATGTTCAGCAGGGAGTCTGCTTCTCCCTCTCCTGCTCCCCTTGCTTGCACTTTCTCTCAGTCAAATAAATAAAATTAAAAAAAAAAAGGAAGAAAGAGGATGTTCTTGAGGTGGAGCTCAGAGTGAAGCAATGATATACCAAAGTACCATCTTTGAACCAACAAATGACTTGTGCTGATTTTCATCTTTAAAGCTTTGTTTGCTTAGTGCAAGGCTTATTTATTTATTTAAATTTTTAAAAAGATTTTATTTATTTACTCATGAGAGACACAGAGAGAGATAAAGATTTTATTTATTTATTCATGAGAGACACAGGCAGAGGGAGAAGCAAACCCCCTGTGAGGAGCCCAATGCAGGACTCAATCCCAGGACCCTGGGATCACCACCTGAGCCAAAGGCAGACATTCAACCACTGAGCCACCCAGGCACCCTTATTTATTTTTAAAACTTAACTTCTTTTTCTATACTTATTAATTCATTTAACAAACCTATCTTGATCTCCTATAAAGAAGTCATTGGGTTTGCAAAGATAAATAACTCTCTCCACTCAAAGAACATATAGGTTAATGAAGGAGAAAAAAAAATTTAATTATCAGAGATGTGATCAAGGGATACTGATAGCCCAGTTTGGTGGGGAGGAGCAACGGGGCGGGGGGCGGCAGGGTAGGAGTTAACTCACTCTGTTTTCAGAGTCCAGGAGAAGGAGTTATTTTAGCTAGATCTCAAAGAATAAACTGGAGAATGATAGGCTGGGCAGAAAATAGGCATTTCAGGTAGAGAAAACTGCCTATGTTATGATACCAAATGGCTTACTGCATTCAGGAACTTCTAAGTTGCTCACTTTGGCTAAATGGTGAGAGATGAAGTGTGCAGGGTCAAAACACAATGAGTCTTGTGAACCACAGTAAGAATTTTAGACTATATTATGCAGAAAATGGAGTAGTTTAAACAAGAAATCATATGATCTGATTTTCCTTACAGAATATGGTCCTAGCAACTCTATGTCCCATTTGACCTTTTAAAGGCCTCAGCTGGCCCATATTACATGTCTAGAAGTCACATAAACATGTCCATTACATACTCCAAAGCTTCTCGATCAGATTTCTAGGACTCTTTGCCTCATTTGGTTCCACGTCCCAAAGACTTCTGAGTCTTACCATTCACTGATGATATTATTTTAGACCTTTTATCCTTCTCAGTATAATATTGGTATTTGCCAGTTAGCATGATGCAATGTAATTCTGGAGTTAAAAGCTCTGCCTTACATGACAAAATCCAGTTCAATCTTGGCCTCTTGAACATAGCTTCTTTCTGGTACTTGCCTAACTAGAATAGGGGCCAAATAAAAGTAGTAGAAAGGCTAAGATTAGAAGCAAGTTAGAAAGGAGACAAGGAGGATAGTTGTGGAATGACTGCAATGATTATGTGTGAGATAACTAAGAAAAGGAATATATGAAAGAGAGTGAAAAAAGTCAAATAAGCAAGATTGAATAGGCAAAGCCACAGAGGAAAGACTTCTGGGTGCCTTACTGGGGTAACTAAGTAGTCCCATTCATTCAGGTCAAGAAAACAGAGGAAGCAAATCCAAGAGAGAAGACTATGAGCCCAGTTGTGAATCCATTGAGTTTGTAAAACCTAACAGACATTTGATTAGAATATTCATGGGCAGCAAAATATGTAGGTTTGGAACTCAGGAGAATTTGCACTGGAGATCTGGAAGTAGTGAAAGAGATAGGCAGGAATGAGATCATCTATAGGAAGTATTCAGAGTGCGGAGAGGATAAAAGATGAGGTTGTGGAACAAAACCATATAAAAAACAAGTAAAAAAGATAATATCCAGTGAAAGAGACCCAGCACAAATGGCCAGAGAGATAGAAAAAAAGATTAATTTCTGACTAATAGATATGATACTTTAAAATGTTTTGTTGATGAGGCGCACCTGGGTGCCTGAGTCAGTGAAATGTCTACCTTTTGCTCCTGTCACGATCCCAGGATCCTGGGATCGAGCCCTGCTGCAGGCTCTCTACTCTTCTCTCTCTCTGCCCCTCACTCCTGCTCATGCTTTCTCTCTTTCTCAAATAAATAAATAAAATCTTAAACAAAAAACCCTAAATGCTTAAAAAAAAAAAAAAAGTGTTCTGTTGACATTGGAAAGAGCAGTTTCAGTGAAGTTATAGGGATAAATTATTTTATTGAAAAAATGAAACCTGAGGAAGTATTTACAGAAAACATAGATAACTTCTTCAAAAGCTTGATTTATTAATGAAACGAATGAGATTATGCTATAAGTGCTTTTAGAAGATTTGGGTGGAGTAGGGTGTTATGTTATTTTTATAACTAGGAAAAGTTTGAATATATTTATATTCTTCAAGGGAAGGATTAACTGGAAAATAATACTGAGGGGGCACTGCTGGACCAAGACAAGACAGGAGACAGAAGATTGTATATGGATAAGAACACCGCATCTGTGAAACAAATAGAAATGGGCAAAGAGGATTACAAATAGTAAGTTTGTGGATGTGGAAGTGAGAAACAAAAAGTTAGTATCTGCTCACTCTCATACAACCTTTGATACAGGAAACCTGTAAGATTTACACTGAGGATTGACATTGCCACTGATGGAACTGCAGGAAGAACCCGCTAACCGTTACAAGGCAGTTAGTGGTGGGGGTGACTGGGTGACGGGCACTGAGGGGGGCACTTGATGGGATGAGCACTGGGTGTTATGCTATATGTTTGCAAATTGAACTCCAATTAAAAAAAATTGCATATGTGAAAAAAAAAGAATCTATGATTCAAAATTTCAACGATTTTCTTACCATAAAAAAAAAAAAAAGGCAGTTAGTGGCATTAACTTGTCACCTTGTAATTTCCTTCAGCAACTAAAAAGTAAGAGTACAGAAAATGGACAATATTGAAAAAAGTTCAGATTTGATCATGTAGGACTGACTGATCCCAGCTGAAAACCAGTAGAACAGGTATAGGGGAAGTTATTTGAAAGAGAAAAAGTTAAGCAGTGCACCATAATGTTTGGACTAGAAAGTAAAATAATAAGGCTGGGGAGGAAAATGGAATAGGTAAAAAAAGAGCGGTGGAAAATCTGAGGTCTTTTTGGATGAAATAGTAAATATTGGTGAGAGAAGGAATTTAGAGGATAGTCGAGATGTTAATTGAGATGGTCAGGATGTTAATCAAGGTTAAAGCTGCAGACTTCAAGATTTCAGAGGTAGAACATTTCCAGAGGATGACAAAGTGTAACCTTACTATGTGTCATTTGCTAAAGCATGATTTGGGTCACGGTTGTTGAGTAGAGAATGTCAAGGAACTCTGAGGCTCAGACATTGGGTGCTGTGTCCTCTAAACACTAAAGTCACCCAAAATAAGTCTGACTTGGGAGTTGAGATGCAACCCCTGGATATGCATAAATGACTGTGAACATGGTAAACAGCACTCTCTTGGAGAGGTAGAGAATGGTGTCACAAAATGGCATGAATTATGAATGAGAAAAGTACGTCAACAGAGGTTGAAAGGAAATCCTCTGGAACAGTGATTCTCAAACTTGACTGTACTTAAGAATCATATGGAGGGTTTGTTAAAAAATGCATTGCTGGGCCCTATCCCTAGAGTTTATTTCAGGTCTGGGTTGGGACCAAAAAACATGCATTCCTAACAAGCTCCTAGGTTTGGGGACCACTCTTTCAGAACCACCACTCTGGAAGCATCTTATAAAGGGAATTTGATAGAGCTGAACTTTTCAGATATAGGAGAACAAGCAGTTTCCCTAAGATAGGATGAGGGAAGAGAGGAGCAGAGGTATCACAGGAGATATGCTTCTGGTTTTTTTTTTTTTTTTTTAAGATTTTATTTATTTATTCATGAGAGACACAGTGGGAGAGAGAGAGAGAGAGGCAGATACACAGGCAGAGGGAGAAGCAGACTCCATGCAGGGAGCCCGATATGGGACTTGATCCCAGGTCTCCAGGATCACGCCCTGGGCTAAAGGCAGCGCTAAACCACTGAACCACCTGGGCTGCCTTATTTTCAATTAAGGGAGTAAGTGGAGAAATCATATAATCCTAGTAATCGAGGAGGCGGTGTAGCAGTAGAAATGCTACTTCAAGCTTCTGACTAAAGAGCCTATGCTCTAATCCTCAGGTGGTAAGAATATTTAAGACCCTAAATTGTTTTATTTATTTCTCTTCTGAGGTAGGCTACAATAGGACCTATGGTTCTAACAACTTTGGATCAGTTGTAACACACTGAACAATTTTTGATTAGTCTACTCTTATTCATCTATTATTCAATTAGGTATTGCAAATAAAACATGGATTCTGCAGGCAGGTTGAGCTAATTCCATTCTCAAATGAGTAAGTTCTAGACTGAGTTTAGTATCAAAGCACAGAAACAAAAATTTGAGAAATCTTTTCTGAAAAGATCTCTGTTGCTCCAAAAGAATGTTTAATTTTAAAGTGTCACATGACTAGGTCATGAGAAGCAAAATGCATGTCCCAAATAACCAAGGTGCCTATCAGACAGGATTATTTTCATTTTATTCATCTGGATGCTGATAGCCCTTTGCCTAAAACTACCACTGCAAGGTGGTTTTTCATAGTAAGTTGGTAAGCAGCATGTTTCTTCAAGAGACACCATTTTGAATGTAGTTTTCAAAGCCAGCCTATCAACCTAGCTAGAAAATGCTTCACCAGGCAGGAGTCTGGTTTTACCACATATTTAGCTGTATATGTGTATGTGGAGATGGAGTAGTAGACAAATGGCACACTCAAGCCTCACACAAGTTGTACTAGTAAATTATTCCTATCTACGGAAATAAATGCTGATGAGTTCCTAATTGGGAAAAAAAAAAAAAAAAAGGAGGATGGAAGGAACTCTTTTCATAGCTTGGAATTTCCTAAGGATGTGGTGAAATAGTTTGAAGAAAATTCAGCAAGGGGTGGGTTGAGGGTCTAGGGAAAAGGTGTAGACCATATGAAGAATAAAGAATATCCTTTAAAGAAGTAACTGAAGATGTCTAGGTATGAAGTGCTGTGTTAGTTAGCTAAGGCAGAAATGCAAAGGCTGCCAGGTAAACCCAGAACTGGGTCAACCACATATAAACTTTGTTGTCTTGAAATAGCAAATAGAGCTTAAAGCCCTTGTCTTCCCATGGTGAAACTAGGGGTGCTCTGAGATGTAGGGAGTGCTCCAAAGTTCTCTTAGTGGTTGGTCAGCTTGCAATCCCTTTACTTGAACGATGAGAAAGCGGAAGACAGAAACTCCGGGGGGATTTTTCTCCTGATTCAACAGTGTTCAAGGGTGTTGGCCCTTGGTGACACAGTCTTCTCATGTGTAATACCAAGATTTGTGTCAATGTCTAGAGATGCCAGGCTTGTTTGGAGAGTACCTGGAATTTAGATATCAATTAATCTATAAAAAAAATGTAAGTCCTTTAAAAATGTAAAAAACTGTTGAATATCAATAGTTTTTAATGATGCCTGTAAAGTATATTAATTTTAAAAACAGTTTAAGGTTTGTCACTTATAACATTACAAATCATATTTTAATTATAAAAGCTAATTTTTACAGATTTTTGAAATTTTGGAGAGCCCTACCAGAGACAGATATGTTTAAGTCTTTTATATGAGGTTATTTTTGTTCAGGCTACCTGAAAGTTTCTTGTTGAATAAAAAATTATTTTCGTATGCATCTATAAGAATTGATGTTGTGGTGATGAGGCTAACTGAATGACGTATTTAGTAATCGGTTTTAGAACTTGAGAAAATTATATTGATAACTGGCTTGCTAAATTGAGATTATTCTACTCTCTTTTTGGTCTTTTATTTTGTTGTATCCCTTATTGGAAAACATTCTATGATTTTAAAAAAGCTATTTCCTTATTTTATATGTTATTCATATAAGTTACAGTTTCCTTTTAGTTTTATTAGTTCATTTGAAAAGACAATAACTTTTCTGTTTCTACCATTACTATTTAAGGGATGGCTGAGTTTTATTCATCTAGCTGGAAAAACAGTATTAGGTTTTCAGGCCTGGGAATAATCTTCACTGGGTTGGAAGCTCTACCCTCTGGCCTGAGGCTCTCCCACTCTGCCACTTTCTTTCCTCCAGAAGTAGCATATGTTGTTTTATCAGTTTCCTGTCTGTAGAATTTTGGGAATCCAACAGTCTTTTATTTCATTCTCTTTCTATCCACTTCAGCCCAAGTTGGCTATGTTTCTGGTGGTTTAAAATTTTCTGGAAACTTGTGGATCTCTTGCGTACATCATGGGGATTTACTCCATCACACAAGAGAGATCTCCATAGGTCATCCCTAGATAGTTCTATTTTTATTCTTGGCTTTAGCTGAGGTAGCTGAATGGCTCCATGAGTCACATATCTAATCTCTTACAAGAACCTCCTTGTATGACTGAATACTGTGATAATTGGTTCCTTTCAAGGCATTAGCAAAAAGTTGTCTAGCTCATTCAGAAAGACACACCCTTGCCTTTCTCACCAGAGTAGGTTTTCCTAACAGTGAATCTAATTGATCGTATTTTGCAGTCCGGATAGACTGAGAATTTCCCAAATCATCAAGTCTTGCTTCCTTTCCAGCTAACCATCTTCCCTAAGTTTTTCTTTGTCATCACACATTTTAGTTATGAGAAACCAGAAGAAAGCGGACTATGTCTTCAACACTGCTTGAAAATCTCAGGTAAAACTCCAAGTTCATCCCTTACAAAGTCTGCTTTCCCCAAAACGGCAAGACACAATTCAGCTAAGCTTTCTGTGATTTAACAAGGACTCTCCTTCCCTCCAGTTTTCAATAACATGGTCCTCATTTTCATGTAGCTCTCACCAGCAGCACTTACCATAGCCATAGTTCTACTAAAAGTCTATTCATTAGGATTTATGTATTCTCTAAGACAATGTGTTTTCTCTATCATGCTCCTTACTTCTTTCTGAGTCCTCACTAGCAGAATCATTCACATCCATTTTTCTGCTAATAGTCTATTCAAAGCTTTCTTTGAATATAAGCTTTCTCTATTTATGCTTCTCAAAATTCTTCTATTCTCTGCCATTGCCCAACACTAAATACACTTCCACATTTTTAGGTACTTGCAACAGCAAGACCCCAGTCTCAGTTTCCTAACACTGCTATAACAACTTACCACAAACTTAGTGATTTAAGACAACACAAATTATTAGCATACTATTCTGTAGCTTGAAAGTTTCGTGGGCTAAAATAAAAGTATAAGACTGCTTTCTTTTGGATGCTAGAGGAATTTATTTCCTTGCATTTTCCAGTTTCTACAGGTTGTCTGCATTCCTTGGCTCATGACTCCATCTTCAAAGCAAACAACTAGAATTTTCAAATCTCTCTTACTCTCAACTTCTGACTCTCTTATAAGGTTCCTTGTGATTATACCAGAACTGTTAGGATAATATCCTCATCTCAGTACTCCTGATTCTTAACATCTGCAGTCTGTTTTGCCACCTAAATTAACATATTCTGGGAGGCCACTATTTTGCCTATAACAAGATGGGAACTTAGATTATTTATTCAAGTCTTTCCTCTTTTCTAATTTATTTATTTAGTACTATAAATGTTTCTCTCAGCACTGCTTTAGTTGTGCTCCACAAATTTTGATATGTTATATTTTTGTTTTCCTCATTTTAATGTATTTTTTTAATTTTCTTTATTTGAGATTTCCTTTTTGACCCAGGGATTATTTGGAAATATGATGTTTACTCAGCAAGTGTTTGAAGACTCTCATTTCCTTTCTGTTATCAATTTCTAGTTTTCTCATTGTGATCAGAAAACATACTTTGTATGAGTTCAGTAGTTTCAAATGTTTTAAGATTGGTTTTCTGACCCAAGATAT